>NC_079135.1:26444511-27138678 GCF_945859705.1 Episyrphus balteatus
CTAATAGACGTCATTTCTTGAGCTTTTTTTTTTTATTTTCTGTGTGTGCATTTATGTGTCCACGTCAAGTGGCTATTAAGTAAAGTCATTTGTTTTAAACTTTTTCTTTCATGGTTTATACTCTCACCCTCCCTCTCTCTCTCTCTTTCTTGACTATGTTTTGTTGTTAATAAAAGTTCTTCAAATGTCACGTTGTCGTTCTATCTTAACTACTTCCACTTTGATAATCATTTTTAGTACTGGCTATTAATTACAATGATATCTTTCTATGTTTTTTTTTTGTCTCTTGTTGTTGTAGTTGTTGGTGTCCTTTTACCATCACACACACACTCATATTACTTGCTTACTTCCAAGTTAAATGTAGAAAACGTGTGTGAAACCATTATCCTATTTTTGAGATAAAATGTGTTTAACGACTTCTTTCCACGTTAAAGGTGAGCAAGTTGAGTATAAATAAAATTCATCCTTAATGTCAAAACTACATAATGTCAATGTGTATGGGATATATGTATATTTACACGGAGAAAAAAGACCATCTAAAAAAAGCGGATAAATTCTCTTAATTTCTTGAATGTGTAAACTTTAGACAAATCCACTTAATTTAAGCGGAATATAAAATTTATTTTTGTGGAAACGTTTTTATCATCAAGCTATCTCGCTGTTGGAAATAAGTATTTCAAAACTACACAATGTCAAAGTATGTGGGAGATATCCATGTGTACACAAAACAAAAAAAAAAAAGAAAAAAACAAGCGGATTCCGCATTAAATTGAGCTACTTTCTGCATGTTTTTTTTTTGCCAAAATGACTTCAACCTAAAATTAAGCGAATAAAACTTCTTACTTTTTTGAATGTGCAGATTAAAAAGAAATCCACCTTATTTAAACGGAAAATCATCTTCTTTTTTGAGGAAACGTTCTAATAAAAAAGAAAAAATGTCAGCCACTGGGAATCAATCCTACAACTGTTGGGTCACTAGATTTACCATCAAGTACACGGAGAAAAAAGACCACCTAAAAACAAGCGGATTCCGCATTTAATAAAGCGGATTTTTGCATGGTTTTTTGCCAAGATGACTTACATCTAAAAATAAGTATATACATCTTCTTAATTTCTTGAATGTGCAAATTTAAAAGAAATCCACTTAATTTAAGCGGAAAACAATCTTGTTTTTTATGTGGAAACGTTTTTACCATCAAGCTATCTCAGTTTTGGAAAAAAGTACTAAAGCTGAAGTCTGACAATAATTTAAAATTTTTTTGTATTCGTTTTTTTTTTTTTTAAGATGAAAATTCAACTTAAATTTAGCAGAATTTAACAATATTGTTTCCGCTTAAAGCAAAAAGAATCCACTTTAAGTAAGTGGAATCCTTCTTAAAACAATAGGATTTCCGCTTAAAATAAGTGGTATCAAGCGGAATCCACTTATTTCAAGCGGAAATCCTATTGTTAAAAGGTAGTTGGATTTAAAGTAGGTATCATTTTTTACTCCGTGTACACAAAAACTTGATATTATTTTCGGAGTGTGACTCTCAAGCAATCTAAACAAAATAACTCTGTCCAAATATGTATACAACACAACCGTTAAGGTAGGTCTTTAATCCTCTTGGTTTTGAATATGCCATAAGTCTGTCAACGTTAACCTCTATATCGACTCTGGGGTTACATAAAATATACTACCATCGCCCATCGTCATCGCAATAAAAACTTCATTGAAGCACACGACTACTGTATGTCTGCTCATCGACCACAGAAAAGGCTTAACAAACAATTAGGTTTGAAAAAATTGGAAGAAGATGACTGACAACAAAAACCACCCAAAACTTTTTAGTTGGGGGAATCTACAGCAAATATTTAGGTCGTCTGTGCGGGGGCCACAGAATTCCATTTGCTGAAAAGATTGGGTGTGATTAAGAGTATACTCATCAGACCGAGTTGGGTATAGGGTTCATATATATGAATATAGTAGACCTACTGAGGATGGCTTGATGATGGTAGGTATACCTTTTTCTACCTTCCCAATAAACCATCAGTAAGCTCCTCGATACAATCAGTGTGCGGTAGTTGTGGGACTTCCTTCGGAGCAGAACACTTGAGCCGCCAATAACTGACAGGTATATAGACATAGACAGACAACTGGAATTATATATCCATGTCAATAGATACTTTCTTTTATTGTTTTTATTCAGTTTGAGTTCCTTTCTCGTATCGATAGAGATACAATACTTATCGTATAGGTATATGTTGTTAGGGATTATAATTAATTTTTTTTTCTGTTGCTTGCTGTTTGCCTTCTTTGTTTTGCTCTTCTCTGATTGCTCTCTGCTGAATGGTGTTTTCGTCAGAAGTTAACAATTATTGGATGAAATTGCGAATGACAGTGACAAGAGAGTGGTGCTGAAATGAAATGAATGACGTCGTCGTTTATCATTTATATAATATTAACTTTGATTGATGAATATTGGTTTTGTATTTGTGAGATAGTTAGAGAGGATAAGGTTGTAATTTGTAAGAAAAAGCTTGAATGAAACGACTACAAATCATCATAAGACATCTCATCACAAATATTTAATATTTCTATAACGATACAGTGGATTCTCCAAATTGACAATTTGGCAGCCATTATGAAATATTAAAACAAAATAATCACTTTGCAAGTTTACCTTTCAAACTATAAGGTTTTTGTATTGCAAAATTATAACAACCATGAGAGTTCAAAGTCTTATAAGGGGGCATAGAGATTAGTTTTCTATAATTGAATTTTCGACTTGTTGTTAAGTAGAGCGAGGGGGTTCATAAAAAAAAATTATTAAATAAAATACAAAAGAAAACTTGAGGGATTGAGGAAATGTTTGTTTTTTCGTGTTTTTGTATTCATTGTAAAAATTATGAATCCAATTAAAAATTTGAAAAGTATATTTATATGAAAAATTGAATGTTTATTCATTTGAAGGTTCAAGTTTACACTTCCAAGTGTTTTAAGTAGGTTTTTTTTTTAATTCTAAAGAATTATTATTACAATGGGGAGAGGTGTACAGCTTAAAAGTTGAAAAATTAAGTTCTGAGGGTATAGAAATAATTAAATTCTTTGGTGGTGACTTTCTTTTGTTTACATAAAAACTTTTTAGGATTAAATTATTATTTATAATAAGTAAGCTCCCTTATTTAAGAAGAAACTAGATTTTTACTAACTTGAAATTTTACAAACTGTAGGTTTTTAAGATTTTTGCCAATTTTGAATACATTATTTTGTGAACTTAAATGAAAACACAATTTTTGAGTTTAGCCAACCTTTCGAAAAAAAAACAAAATATCCACATTAATAAAATTAGTTTTTGGAAATTGTAAATAATATGGTTGTAAAAATGTTAAAGCTTTTTATGGAAAAAATATAAAAAATACTTTAAATTAAATTAATAAATTAATAATTTTAATTTTAAATCCAAAAATATTTTTTTTTAATTTGGCAAAATTTTAATAGGTATTACAAACATAATTTTTTTTTTTACTCGTTTTAATGAAAATGTGGTTTTTCATAGTCGAAGCAAAATTTTTTTATTAAAATCTTTAAAGCCTTTTTGAACAAAAAAAAAAGAAGAAAAATGAAGAATATCATATTAGTTTTGGCCCTCAATTTTTATTCAAAGATACCCTTTTATACAAAATTCAAAACAATTCAATGTCCTATTTTCGAAAAATAGATTTTTCAGAAAAAAAAAAAATTCAAAATTTTTCAAAAAAAAAAAAAAAATAGACTGACAAACAGAATCCTTCTACTAAATGAAATGATAAGAGCGTGAAAAACATATGAATGGTCCAGGGGAAAAACGGCACATGTCCACTTTTTGTTGTATTTCCTGAGCACTATCTGAAGGCATCCTTACTTTTATAAAACAAATTTAAGCCTTGCTGAAAAAATAAATAAATTATGCGCTTTAAGTAGAAAGTTGTATGGAGAACAGAATTTAAAAATGAGTTTTTCTCGAAATGAGTTGGAATGGACTTGTGCTGTTTTTCCCTTGAACCCTTCATACACCAAAGGACAAGACTTTTATGACAAAAAAACACTTCTTCAGTTATAACGTCATTTCTTTGCCTATTTTCACTTAATTTCAATAGGTCAAGACAGAATTTGATTTTCTTTCTTCTTTTTTTATTAGAATATGATAAAACTAAAACTAGACTAAACAAAATAAGAACAGAAAGAAAAATAGTTTTCTGTAACACAGCCATCATTATTATGTTTTGTTTTCATGTTTTTTTTTTTTATATACAACGTCAACCCTTATTTGATTTATATTTATGACAGTTCAGTTAATTTTGCCCTTTGTTTTCTTTTGCCTTCTTCTATTATTTTGTATGCTTTATTTTATTTATGTATTTTAAATATATCTTCTACATAATTTTAAGGTATGTTATGCTATAATAAAGCAAAAAACCTGAAAATGATTAAAAAAACCTGTCTACTACTAACTGTCGGGAAAACCATAACACAAAATGAAAAAAGTTTGGCAATGTTAGACATTTAGGGTGGAATTCATAGTCGTCACTCAAGTTGAGAAATATCTTAAGCATTTTCTCAAGCGAATCCTTATTCATAGTCATCACTGGAGTCGAAATTTTTCTCAAGTGAAGTCTGAGGAGGCTTTTTTACTTGAGAAACGGTTAAGTTTTTTTCAGTCAGTTGACATTAAAACGCAAGTGTCATTGCGAACGTTTGTTTTTATTTTATTTTACAATTAAAATTTGTACTAATTTTGTAATAAAATAAATGAATCCCGAATTCTTGTTTCAGTTGTACGAGTGGGACGAAGAATTCGACGAGTATGTTGGACAAACCGATGGCGAATTATTAAAACAATTTACGAGTTTGAGAAAAAATTTTTTCCTCAAGATAAGATTTTTATTTATTCAATTGACAGCCCTATTTTCAATTCCCTTGAGTGGTTGCTTGAAATATTTCTCAAAATACAGGAGTTGAGAAAAATCTTAACTCGAGTAACGACTATAAATTCCGCTCTAAGAGTTAATGTCATAAAAAAGTTTTTCGAGTTTCGACTGTGACTGTAGGACACTTAATATACCTATGTCCAACTATTAAATGATAATTGAAGAATTAGCTCATTAAAATTATAAAAAGTACCATATTATACATATCTATACATTTAATTCAACCAAAATCCGCATGATGCTGAAAATTGGTAGGTACTGAGGGTCAATTCTCGTTCTGTAAAGCTGTGAAGTGATAAAAATAATATCATTTCAGCTTTCACAGAGTTTTTTCATTTTATCACTTCACAGGCACTCCTAAAGCGATTCTCAAACTAACTGTGATAAAAGTCTGTTCTAAAAAGTACTAAATGAAAAATTCTGTCATTTATATTTAATTTTTGAGTTTTTCAATTGATTTTTTTTGTCAAATTAATTTTTAATTATAAATGTCAATAAATCATCAAGGAAAAACTTCGCTCGTGGATAAATGTAAGGTATTATCAATTATGTATTTATATGCAACTATATTTAAGACCAACAATCATTTTTTTTTATAATTTTGTATAGGAATAAATCAAAGAAATTGAAACGTAAAGTATGAAACCCAGAATTTAGACGCATTTGGGGGAAATTGTTAGATATCGTGGGAACAATGCCAAAAACAACAAATCTGAAAAAAAAAAAAAGTTCTGAGAAAAATGGATTCAAAGTTATGGAACTCATGCAAACTCATGGAAACTCGTGTAACGGACTCCTAGACTCTCATAGGCAACAATTAAAGGATTGGGGTCCACGAAATGATAAGTTAAATAACGCATTAAAGTGGAAATGTTCAAAAATGCAGATTCGCGGTTTTGTTTCGGTGATGATTTAATCCAAAATCAGAAACTTACTTGGTAGTTGCTTTTCTGCATTTGCTGCTACTGCAGCAGCTTTTATCTTGCCTGTTATCATTTGAAGATGTATGGTTATGGTAACAAATATTTGTAAGGTTAAATAAAAATGACATTGACAAAAAAGTGCTTATTAATTATTGTTTCTACACTTTTTTTGTCTTCAAATCTTCTCGCGTGTACCATTCTTACAACACATTCTTCATCCTCTTCCTAAGAACATTGCATGATGAACGGTAGAAAAGCTCCTGGGTTGGGGTCGAAATTCTGTGTGTTGCAAAATTCTGTATTCAAAATACTGTATGCCAAAATACTGTATGTCAAAATTCTGTATGTGCAAAATGCTGTAGGAACAAAATTCTGAAAGTCAAAATTCTGTATAGCAAAATTCTGGTTGGTCAAAATACTGTATTTCAAAATTCTGTACATCAAAATTCTGTAAATCAAAATTCTGTAAAAATGCTGTAAAAAAATATCGTTTTGATAATGTAAAAAAGTGCGCGCGCACTTTTTTACATTATCAAAACGATATTTTTTTACAGCATTTTTACAGAATTTTGATATACAGTATTTTGCCGTACAGAATTTTACAAAACAGAATTTTGCATGTCAGTATTTTGTTGATACAGTATTTTGACGTACAGAATTTTGTGTTTACAGTATAATGACGTACAGAATTATGGTATTACAGTATTTTGACCCCACAGAATTTTGTCGTACAGAATTTTGACAAGCAGAATTATGACCCGCTCCCAAAGCTCCTCTACCTTACCTCAGATTTAGGCATTTAGTATAGGTAAGGTGTTGCAGTTTTGCAAACAACACGAACAAAAAAAACTTAATGCTATTTGTGCCCATGATTATGAAAGTGGACTAAGTCACTTTTTGCGTTGTTTAAAGAAAAACTTACATAATAATTTTCTTATAACGATTTAATAATATTTCTTTTATGAAATCGCTAGAGGAGCAATAAAGAAGTTTATTAACTGCAATTTCGCTTTCAAATAAACTTTACCCCTTAAATAATAATTATTTTAAAGCTAGATTTAAGGCCATTTTTAGGAGTGACTTAGTCCACTTTCATAATAAAGGGCACATTTATTGTTCAAGCATTAAATTTTGGTTCATAAATTGGAAAATAAAATTAAGTTTTTCTTAATGCGCATACTTACCACCTATTAATTCGGTGTATCTGTAAGATTGGCTGAACTTTTTATCGGAATACACACTTTTTTGTATTGGTCGAAATGCTCTTTTACCTACCTAAAAACAAAAATCATTAGCTCTTGCATTCAATTTGATTGTAATGCAAGACAGCACTTCATTTAAAAATTTGGGCAGTATTTGAAAAGCATTTCAATTAGAAAGAAGTTTAAAAGGTTAAAAGCAATTTTGTAGTATTTTTTTTCGACTTAAACTACTAAAATGCATGGAAATCATCGTCTGAGCAATAATTGGAAGTTGTTTTTCACGATAGAATTTGTTTGTGATAAATATTTTATCATGTGAAGAGATTTTGACATATTTTTAATTTTTTTTCACAAAACAAGAATCGAATTCGATGTGAAGCTGTGATAATTTTTTTCATTTCAAAATATCACAGAACGAGAATCGACCCTCTGGACGTTTGATTTGATTAAAAATGGATTGCAAAAAGTTATAAGTACTTCAAAATTGCACTTTTTCTCTATAACAATGAGGTTTTTAAAATATTCGTTTTGTAGAATATGAATTTTTCGGGAAAATATTTCATGAAAATATTTTTGTTGCTAAAATAATTATGTAACAGCCTGTGTCGCATTTTCTGAATTTTTCCTAAACTACTAATTTCAATTAAAATACAAAAGCATTTATTAAGCTTTAATATACCTAAATAGGAAACTAAATTAAACAAAAATAGTAAATTTTTGAATTTAAAGAATAGTGGAGTCAAATTAGCTTTATACCTCGGAATCCAGGGAAAGTCGATGCATCTGAAAAACGAGTATAGGACTGCATTATAAAAGGGTCAAATAAGAAAGTTAAAAAAAAAATTTCACCGCTCTCGATTACAACAGTTTTTATGGACCGTTAACTGTCATTCCGTATGGAAGCGTTAATCGGAATTGCTGTCTCATTTTAGATTTTGATCAAACTTTGCAGGGATGTTCTCTAGGACTGTAAGGAAGCAAATCCATGATGATTTAATTTTAAGTTGCGTGGTTTCCCCGCTACCCGCATTCGAACTTTTTCAGAAGGTCATTTTTATGTTATTATAACTTTGCGTCTACTAAAGATATCTTTTTGTTTGAAACGCCATTTTAAAGCTTAAGAATAGTAATTTTTGAATATATATTAAAAAATTACGTAATAATTATCCCTGAATAAAAAATAATTTTTGAAAAACTGGTAATTTTGCTGATTTTTCATGGTTTTTGACTGGCTCCAGAACCTTGGCTATTATATGTAGGAAGCTTATACTTACCAAATATTAAATATAGATATTTTTCAACAAAATAAATCTTAAATGAACTCGATGGCTGTACTCCTTATGTAAAAATTTTAAGTTCAAAGTATTAAGTATTTTAAAAAAGCTAATTTTTATACTGTCATTTTCTACGATCTGACTAAACGAAGAAATATGAAACTTACAGTGTGTTAAGCTAAGAGTACGAACTAAATATACTATTGATTTCATGCTTCTATCTTATGTCAAACATAGTGCAATCATAGCCTTAAGTAGGGGTTATTTTGGCTTTTTAGCATTTTTGCGAATTTTCAAACAAGCGGTACACTAAGAAGATATGAAAATAACACAATTTTATTTAGAGGACTTAAAGTTAAAAGTTTCAACTTAACACACTGCTATTTTCATGTTTCTATCTTTAGTCAAATCGTAAAAAATCATAGTATAAAAAAAATATTTTTTCAAAAAACTCAAAACTTTGAACTTAAAATTTTTGCATAAAGAGTACAGCCATCGAGTTCATTTTAGATGTAATTTGTTGAAAAATATCTATATTTAATATTTGGTAAGTATGAGCTTCCTACATATAATAGCCAAGGTTCTGGAGCCAGTCAAAAACCATGAAAAATCAGCAAAATTACCAGTTTTTCAAAAATTATTTTTAATTCAGGGATAATTATTACGTAATTTTTTAATATATATTCAAAAATTACTATTCTTAAGCTTTAAAATGGCGTTTCAAACAAAAAGATATCTTTAGTAGACGCAAAGTTATAATAACCCTTAACTATAGTGGTGGGTCCAGGGGACCCACATCAACTTTTAAAAAGTTAATAAAAACCGTTGAAAATGAATTTTCTCTTTTTTTTTTTTTATTTTTTTATTTTTTTTTAAATTGTTATCTTTTGATGCTTAAAAACAAAATTTATAAAAAAATTCAATTTTGTATTTTATTTTATCATTTCAAAACACCACAAATTTTCACCACTATAGTTAAGGGATAACATAAAAATGACCTTCTGAAAAAGTTCGAATGCGGGTAGCGGGGAAACCACGCAACTTAAAATTAAATCATCATGGATTTGCTTCCTTACAGTCCTAGAGAACATCCCTGCAAAGTTTGATCAAAATCTAAAATGAGACAGCAATTCCGATTAACGCTTCCATACGGAATGACAGTTAACGGTCCATAAAAACTGTTGTAATCGAGAGCGGTGAAATTTTTTTTTTTAACTTTCTTATTTGACCCTTTTATAATGCAGTCCTATACTCGTTTTTCAGATGCATCGACTTTCCCTGGATTCCGAGATTTTACAAATTTTATGCCTAATTTGACTCGACTAGAAACAACTTTTGTTTTGAAAAATCACATTTTCGAAAACGGGTTTAAAATAATGATTTAATAATTACTACAAAACGAAATGCCAACTTAATTTACATTTTTTTTTTTCAAAAAATTATTTAGAAAAAGCGAATTTTTTGAATTTGAAATTATTATTTTCTAAAAATGCATCTTAATAAAAATCAATTTAATAATTTGCAGCTAAAATTATTTGAGGTGCGTTTTGCTGCTAAAAAATGGTACTGTATTGTACTTTTGACGTTAAAAATTATAGCAGCTTTTCCTTAACTCTTTTTTTTTTTCATATTCTAAAAATTCTCTACTTCATAGCACAAACTAATAGAATTATAATATATTTTTTTTATTTTTTCTATTTCCATAGTTCTCTTTTCGTTTTGCCTATATTCTTGTTACTTTGCTTCCTTATTAACATTATACTCTTTTTCTTCTTCGACTTAAAATATTTTTTTATTGGATTTAAATTTACCTCATTCCTTCACTTTCCACTTTTACCCAGTGGTTTACCAAATTCATAACGAACGCGGGTATACTTTTTTGATTGAAGTTCGGTTTGGTTTGTTTTTTTCCCTCGTCTGCGGGTTTAAAAAAAAAAAGATTTTGTAAAATTCAATAAAAAAACAACTTAAAGCTCAAGATAAAAGCCAATTAATTTGTAAATTTTACTCTAATAAAAAAAAAGAGATCAAATTCTTTTACATCCTTTTTGAAAAGACTGTGGAAGGAGATCGAAAAAAGGAAGATTTCCTTTGAAGTAAAAAAAAAAAAGAATGTGTACTCTAAGTGAATCACTTCTTAAGGTGTCTTACGTGAGAACCAACGAATATATTGTGGTCTTTGCTATCAGAATAATTAATTTACAAACGCACAGCCCAGTTAATTAAATAAGCAGAAAAAGGAGAGAACTTTTGTTGTGTGTGGTAACAAAAGAGACACATTTTCTTTTGTTGTTTTCGGTTGTTTTTTTTTTTTGTTGTAAAATAGTAAGAAGAAGAATGTTAAATTTACGCCATTACCAGCACAAGCAGCATTATCACCACAAACATCACCACCTAAAAGAAGGTACAAAAAGGACCCTCAAGTTTTCTATATGTGTGTAAAGTGTATCCTTGGTCGAACAACAACCGCACTTAGTTAATTTGATTTTATATATGTACTTAAAATACTTTATCCGTTTTTCGTTTGGTTCTTGTGTTTTACGTGAATGTTTTACTTTATTTTATTTTCACTCTTTTATTGTTGGATGTTGGAAGATCCTTGTTGATTTTTGTGCAATCGTGTTATAATTTCCACCACTCTGTGGAAACCCGAAGAGAGCTTTGATGCTGCTTCAAAGGATGTGGATAATTAAGAAACATTCTGTTTCGGATGTAATCAGGAGGAGATTTTTTTTCGTCTTCTTCCATTTTTTTACTTTTCTTTGGTCTTTTGCTTCATCAGTGTTGTAAAAGTGGAAGGATATGTGTAAATGATGGTAACAAAGCGGTTTTCGAAGGGAATTTTCGTATGTACCAAGGTTTTTTTCGAAGAACCCTAAAATAGGACAAAAAAAAAAAACAAGATCAGAAAAAATAAAAGTAAAACATGAATAAATGCAGAGAGAATATATCCTATATCCTTAAATCCTTGCACAAACATACATGAAAAACTTTATCCGATGAAACTCGAATGAAATGTAAAAAGTTTTTCGGCAAAAGTGTATCAGAGCCGGCAGTAGAGAGTAGAAGAGTCTTGGCTGATGGCTCCTACTTAAGGGTGGGTGTGTGTAGGGATAAAAGTAAATGTATGAAACTATATTTAGATGTTTGTGGGTTCTTTCAAGGAAATATAATATGTTTTCTCTTCACATATATATGCATGTAAAACTTCATATATGTAGTATGTTCGTTTTTTACTTTCGTATAAAATGTATAGGGATGTAATCTTAAAGGATGAAGTGCATTTTTAATGGAACGAGATTTTTGTGTGTTTGGTTATTGAAACAGCAAATTTTAGTATAAAAAGATGTGTGGATGGATACTACTTTCTTCCTTAAAAACGACTTTTAGGGCTTGAATTTAGAAGCAAGATGAGATGTACAAAGGATTTTTGGTGTGGTTATACATATATATTGAAAAAAGTTTTTTTTGGCAAAATTTCTTTTAAATTTTAAACTGTGATAGGTTTTAGGTTTATACGTTTTACAGGTAGATGAAACTAATCTGGAGATTTACGTAAGGTATTT
The DNA here is from genome assembly GCF_945859705.1 of Episyrphus balteatus. Classification (NCBI taxonomy): domain Eukaryota; kingdom Metazoa; phylum Arthropoda; class Insecta; order Diptera; family Syrphidae; genus Episyrphus; species Episyrphus balteatus. Next base: position 26,456,427 of record NC_079135.1, read on the forward strand.
TTAGTTTTTCTTTAGAAGATTTTTTTTTTGTTTACCTATTGAAACTTTAACAGTAAAGATGTTGGAAAGAATAAAGAAATTTAAAAAATTTAAGATAGTGATTAAATTTCATGCATCATTTGATTGTTATTGAAGCTCGAAAGATTCTCAATTGGAATTTATTTCTTTAATGTTGGAACTTTGTTAAAAATGGTATGGAGAAGAAAAAAAGATCTATGGATAGTTCAACTTATAAAACATACAGAAACGAAATTTAAGAATTGATAGGATACAGAAAATGTAACATTTTCTGAATATCGATATCCAATTAAAATTGTACTATCGTTCAGAAATACTATAAAGTGTTGAAGTTACATAAAAGAAAAACATAAAATCGTTCAAATCAACTTTAACATAAACAACTCCGGCAAATACCTGCGAAACCTGATAGTATTTATATTTGGTACAGGGAAAAAAATCTCTTGATACTAAGCCCAGTGAGAGTTTTGGTATAATGAGAACAACATCCAATTTATATAGAATGGACATAGTTCCCGTACAAAAGAACAAAAAAATAATATTTCCAAAAATGTAATAAACATTGAAGGGGAGCGTATCGGAATCCCGCTTTTTAAAATCCCGTTTTTCGAAAATCCCGAAAAAAAAGTTTCAAAATCCCGTTTACTAAAATACCGCTTTCTTAAATCCCGTTTTCTAAAATCCCGAATTTTAAAATCCCGTCAAATCCCGAAAATCCCGATTTTTTTTTACAAAATACATGCTTAATTCACAATTAAGAAAATCATGAGAAATAGACAAAAATTAGTAAAACTGATTTTTTGAGTTGTAAATATCACACAATATGTACCTTCAATACATTCTGAAAACGGTATTTTTTTTATAAAAACATAAAATGATTAAAGCCTTAAATTGAGTTCACAAGTAAAAGAAATTTCATTTATTTAAATATCAAAATTGTTGAAATGCATCCAAATATAAGTTGAAATATATTTAAATGAAATTTCTTTTGATTATGTAGTGTGTACTTAATTTAAGGTGTTGTGATCATTTTAAGTTATTATTAATCTATGGGATTATCACGATTTCATTGTTCCTTTAAAAGTTTAAAGTAAATATTAGTTTGTTAATTAAACATTCCTTACTTTTTCTTATTTTTTGTATATATTATATTTTTTGTTAAGGTTTTAATTAAATGCGTTTAGAAAAATCTCTCATTTTTTAAGCAAGCCAAACTAGTTGTTTTATTTTAAAAAATCGCGCGATTTTTTAAAATAAAACAACTAGTTTTGCTTGCAAAATCGGGATAATAAAAAACGGGATTATAAGAATCGGGATTTTAAAAAGCGGGATTATAAAAAGCGGGATAATGAAAAACGGGATTTTAAAAGCGGGATTTAAAAAAACAGGAATATAAAAAGCGGGATATCGAACCCAAGCCACATTGAAGTAGGTATATAAGTAAATTCAAGGTTTGCAATTTTTACACTATTTATGAAAGTTACACATACGCCACAGTGTCCCCCTAATTTAAACTAAAAACAATATTAAAAAAAAAACTTAAAAAAATCGATTTTGTGCCAGAGTTTTCAAACGATTCAAATAAAACAAAAAAATTGATCAAAAAAACTTGATTCAAAATTGTTGAAACTGTTTTGGGCTATATTGATTGGAAATTCAAGATAACAGTTTTTTCGATGACGGAAAAATGAAAGAACATAATATTTTGCACTTAAAATAGACGTTAAAGTTATAACATCGAGACAATCTATATATAACGTGTCAAATACAAAACTGTATTTTATGCGTTTGTGAAGCAGATACATCAAATATGTTAACTTGTTTTTCTGTGTTAAGTTATTTAACAAAGGTCACGAAGAAAGGAATAATAGTTTACATCAAATATGGATGATTTTATTATACTGACACATTTATTTATGAGATTTTAAGGTTATAGCCTAATACGCAAATCGCGTAAAGTTTTAGCTGACATTTTTTTTCCGTTCTTCTACATTTTTTCCGTGCGATTAATTGTGAGAAATAAAAAATGAGCAGTTGGAAAAAAATATGATTTTTTAAACTAGATTTGCGCACAACATGTCTGAAATTCTTGAATGAATTTTAGCTCGGTTAAGTTTTAGAGAGAATTATGGGAACTTAAATTTAAAATATTACTAAAAAAAATTTTCGTACCTGAATCTTCATTAGTTTCTAAATGAGAGCTTTTTATTTGGCCGCTAAAACATATAGCGAGCAATACCAAAATACAACTTTAAACGTGTTTTGAAACGGTGTTTTTTGAGTGTCGTTATGTATAGGAAAGTTATTACAACAGCTGACATAAATTTTGTCTATTTTCTTAAAAGTGAAAAAGTTTCATATAATATAAAAACTAAGAAGCGAAAGGGTGTTTTTTTTAAAGACAAATTAAAATTAGAGCTTGTTAAAAAAAAAACTGACAAAATTGATACCTACCCTAATGAAAATTGTTAAAAATGTTTAATTAGCTACAAAAGCAGATTATAAAAATATTTTAGGTGAAAGGGTGTTTAATTTGGGAAATAGTTAAAAACCGCGGTAGGAACCAAAAAATTTGTTGCATAAATTGAACGAACAACGTTATCTTTACCATGGAAATTATGAATTAAATATTTTTTTTGTATGCCAAAGGGTGTTTTTTTTTGTAGTAGAGAATATACATATGTGGGATTATTGCAAAAACTTAGGAAGAATCAGGGGCGGATCCAGGATTTTTTTCTGGGGGGGGGCACAAGGGACGGATTGGCAAAAAAAACAGCAATAACAGTTAGAAATAAAGTGAAGTATCTTTTTTTTTTTTTTTTTTTTTTCAATTTATTTATCTTCTTCTTTAACAATAACAATAATTTAATAACATATTTAACTTAAAAAGAACATTTTTTGAGCAGTTAGATTAAACTAATTTTGATTATAATTTAGTATGATAATATGATACATAGTATATACAATATAAAACAAGTTTTTAAGTGTTTTCCATTAATAAATAAGACATAGAAGAAGGAAAGGTACGATCTGTTGTCTAATTGACAAGTGCCGAAAGTACCAAAAAGAAAATAAAGATAAATATTATAAGTAACTATTAAATTTATGTTATCAATCAACAAATGTTGTGGGGTAAAATGTCGAAAATAACATCAATTTTTTGTATGTATATATATATTTGTTTTGTTTTGTTTTGTTTTTTTTTTTTTTTTATGAAATTATTTGTGCATGTGTGGATAGAAAATATACGAATTAAATCATTGTAGTATTTTGATTATGTTTTCAATTGCATCAAAATCGAAGTTAAAAAGCCATTTTTTAATATTTTTATTGAATAAAATAGTTGAACGAATGCATCTTATTTCGAATGGTAAAGTATTAAATAGTCTAGGTGCTACTGAAGTATAAAAGTTAAGAAAGCTACGAGTATTGTGTACAGGTATGACAGCTAGAATTCTCTCACTACTGCGTAAAGTATACGCCGGTATATTATGGCTTAAAAGATAACCACTTCTATTGAAAAATATTTTAAGTACTTTATAAAAATATAGATGTTTTAGCGGGAGAATACCAGAACTGACAAACAACGAAAAACTGTGTTCAGACCTTTTTTTATTCCAAATGGTTCTTAAAATATGCTTCTGGGTAACTAATAAAGGTTGTAAATTGTTTTTATAAGTACCACCCCAACATATTATGCCATATTGTAATTTCGACTGAACCAAACCAAAATAAATAGTCTCCAAGAGTTTTTTGCAACAAAGATTTCTTAAATGAAACATAACATAAGTAATTGACCTCAAATATTTTGTTAATGATAAGGTATGAGCTTTCCAGTTCATTTTGTTATCAATTAGTAAGCCCAAATATTTATATTCAGTTACCCGTTCAATAATGAAACACTTTCGGGAGCAAGCTACATCCAAATCATTAGTTGACCCAACATTAGATACACAACAAGATGAGCTACTAAATGAGAATTTTCTGCAGTCAAAGCTATGCTGAAGAAGAAGTGGAGGATTTAACTCTAAAGCAAGAAAATTGAAAAACATAACTCTCGTTTTGTTACTAATGACAAGCTTGTGAATACCAAACCAATGCCTGAATAACTCCAGGTCATGATTGATATCTGAAATCAAATCTAATATTGTGGTACTAGAATACACACAAGCAATGTCATCTGCAAACCCACATACTTTTCCTCTTAGATTAAGGCTAAATATACTATTTATATAAACAAGAAACAAAATTGGACCTAAAACTGAGCCTTGAGGGACTCCTATGTTGATGGTACTGGTATCACTGAAAAAACAACCTATTTTAACTTTTTGTTTCCTGTTTGGTAGGAAGCAAACCAATCTAGCATGAAATCTCTAAAGCCAGCTTTTTCCAATTTGTTTAATAATATGCCATGATCTACTGTATCGAAAGCTTTCTTGATATCGATATAAAGAGCAGCAGTATACTTTTTTTGATCAATGCTTTCGTAAATATGACAACAGTGTGTCAAAAGTGCGTCTTCAGTTGATTTACCAGCTCTAAAACCATATTGCTTCGAACTGAAAAAGTCAATTTTCTCCAAATAGCTTAATACCCTACATTTTATGATTTTCTCGAAAATTTTTGAAAATATTGGTAATAAAGATATAGGTCTGTAATCATTAACGCATTTCTTATCACCTTTCTTAAAAATTGGAATAATTTCAGCTATTTTCAAACTTTCCGGGAACTCACCACCAATTACACTTCTGTTAAATAGATGTGTTAAAACGTCAACTATGTTCAAGCAAATTTGTTTAACAAAATTATTTGAAATACCATTAGAAGTTGAGGAAAATGAATTATCCAAAGCCTGAATATCATACGACTGACTAACAAGGAGAAAATTTTAACGACCCACAGTGGTCTAAAACCTGGCCAAAAATATTTAGGCACATTTTTGACATCAAATAGGTACCAAATGACCAAAAAGTTATTCGGAAGGAAAAATTTTCATTTTCTTGTTACAGTAAAAGCCACTTAAGTGCTTACCCACTTACCACTGGATTAGCCGGGAGAAAGAAAATATAAAAATCAGAGCATGCACTTACTTTCCTGTGCTATATTAAAGTAAGTAATCTATTCTTTATTTAATTTTTTTACTTAAGTTGTTTCATCAAATAGTTTTTGAGAAATTAAGTTTTAAAGATGAAATTTTGAAAAAAAAATGTTTACGTTTTCTAATTGATTTTGTATAAAATTTTGCAATATTATGGACATAATTATACCATTAGTTAATGACCTAGTAGTTTTTAGTCAAATACTAAAGACTTCATTCTAATAAATATTAAAGTTCCTAAGAATAACAAAAAAAACTGAATCATACTTTTTTGCTGGGAAACCCGGTTTGGTTTTTTTATTTGCATCAACCTTTTGTAACCCAAGGTCGTAAATTAATAAGTCAATCGATTGGCCTTTATCTTTAATAAAACACGTATTTTTTTTTTTAATTCAATAAAATCATTATTTACTTAGTTATTTCGATATTTATGGAGTAAAAAAAAATTTTAAATAATTTATTTTTATATAAAAATGCAAAAATTCAAGCAAAAAAAATAAAACCCCGTGGGTTTACTAATAAAAACTTTTTTCTGAATTTCGTAGTTTTTACACAAATTAGCTTATTTTCAAAAAAAGCCCAACTTTCAACATTAACTGTCAATTAAAAACTATTGGTGTTATTTATTAGAAATTTGAAGTACTATCTCGATAAAGCAATACTTAAAGATTATATTAGAAGCTTCAAAAGAGAAAAAAATAGTTCGTAGAGCTTTTATGTAATCTTTTTCGGTTTGTTACAGAAATGTCACATGGGGCTATAAGGGGTTAAATTGTTTTATATCTCAAGAATATTGTGTTCAAATTGTAGGAGCCAAATTGACCAAGTTATGAGTATTTTAATACTTCCCTTAGGAACGTTTTAGTCTTTTAGTCCAGAGTTCAAAACTTTAAATTGTTATCCCCACAACTAATATTTTCAATGCCGGTGATCCTCATAACTTCAAAACTACTGCACCGATTCTTTTGAAATTTGAAACATTATTTTTTTTACATATTTTTAAAGGCATCCCTGGAGAAATTTTCTCAATAAAATAATATTTATAAAAATCTATAAGTAAGGGTCGCTTTAGAAAAGTTTTTTTTCAAAGGGTCTTTATTTTCGGGGTGCAAACTTGGACAAACTTCTGAAATGCAAGTTTGTTCTACATATCTAGCAGTTCTATAATATATAGTTTATGCAATGTTGTGGCGTGTTCCGCTATTTAAAACAAAACTAATGTTAAAAAAAAAACGAGAAAAGTGCAAATTTTTTAACCCCTCCGTATGAAAAAATAGAGTTGCATATACAATTATTTTTTTTATAGAATATAATTCAATGTCATTCGATGTCCATATCAAAATTTTTCACTTTGAAAATTCACTTTTTTTTAAATCGAAAAAAAAAATTCGTGTGTACCCAACAAATAGCCATTTATTTATTTGTGAGGTGGAGCTTTTCATGGGAAAGGGATGCAACAAACAATAAAATTCGCATTTTCAGCCAGAAATAGACAAGAGTTTCACTCAAGTTATTTCTGTTACTATTCGTATATTTTAAAAACTCTTAAAGTTTGATTTCCTTTAAGTATGAACTTTAAGTTCTGGGGGGGGGGGGGGGGGGGGAGGCACGTGCCCCCGTGCCACCCCCCCCTGGATCCGCCTATGGTAAGAATAGTGGTATCCCAGTGAAATCTAGTAAAAAATGATAGACATTTGATATTGGAACCAAGAATCTTAAGTTCCAATAAGTAAATTATTAGGATATCACGAATGGAAGGGTATTTATTTAAAATAGCATTTCATAATGCATAAACCAAGAACTGAGAGACTTTGTAAAATTATTCTTGCCAAAATGAGTTTTTGAATGAAAGGGTGTTTTTTTTTGTGAAGGGAACATAAGTACCTAATATGCCAAAAATGGTACCCGATTGAAATCTAACAATAATGTTACATTAGTAGATATAAAAGTCAAGAATCCGAACTAAAATCATATATGAAGTTATTTATTTGAATAGGTACTAAAAAGTACTGATTCCAGTGAAAGCATCAAAATATAAAAAGATTAATTGTTTGAAAATTTGTCTTCTTTTATTTTTTTTTTGTGAAGAAAGCAATTTTTTTTTTAAATATTGAAATACATTTTCTGAACTAATGTCCTAAATAAATAATAATTTTCTTTTCTTTTTCAGGTAAGATCGAAGTACACTGCTCGTCACTTGAATAGAAACAACATTTTTTCTTAAGAAAATAGCGATTGGCGCTTTGGTGAGGTAACTTAGTAGATTTTTGGTTTTGCATTTTCAAAGAGGAACTTTTAACAAACAATGTTGTAAAAACAAAAAACCCAAAACAGAAACCGTATGGCTACAAGTTGCGATTTTTCGCATTACTTCACAAAAACAGTGTTTTTTTTTGCGTCACTTGAATAGAAACAAGCTCTTAAATAAGATAAAAATGATGAAAAATCATGGACAACACTAATTTTAGTAAAGCAGTATTAAACTTTGATATTATTTGCACATTATATCCAATGGTGGGCTACGAGCTACCATCAGACACCACAGAAAATGCATAAATAGAATTTAACATTGAAAATGCACTTGTACTGTACACAATCATGGACCTAATTGGAGAAAGTGATAAAAGTGTTTGGTAACTTCTTACAAATTAAGAAAATGACATTTTCTACAATTTAAGGATTGAATAAGTGAAATAAACTTTCGTTTTCATCCGGAATGCATCTGTTTTGTTTCTATTGCGTTGTTTTTTCTGGAACTATCCTTGTGCAATCTCTAAGACGGTTGTTTTTCCACGTTCTTAAACTTCCCAAGAGCTTCTACCATTATTTCTTTGTAAAAGTTTGCATCTTTTTTCGAAGCGTAAAGCTTCAATTTTGCTATTGCACATCATAAAAACAAAGCGTATTACTATAGGTAACACATTTTAGTGCCCTTTGGTGGCGATGCGATAAAAGTTATTCTTTCCAATGAAATAGGACTAATATTAAAGTGGTCCATCTGAGTTGGTATGTTTTCCTTTGAAAAAACACTCTTTACCTCACTTCTTTTCAGTTCGAATGCAACGATAAAATAGTTAACTTTTTTGTAATCTTAGTAGAACTTAAAATGTTGTTATTTTGCATTTTGAGGCTTTTTTAATGTTGTGCACCTTTTATAACTTCCATGATGGAACAAACCAACACATTATCATCGCACTAACACCACGTTTTTGACCGCTTTTAGCGGCAAAGTGAAGGAAATTGCAGCTAGTTGTTAAATTATTTTTTTTTCTGCTCTTGATTTGGGTCTCATCTGTCTTATTTTTTTATTTAATCACTAGTTTACGATATTTTAAAAATATTCTCATCCAAATTTGGCAAATTTTTCAATGTCTTTCGCGATTTTGAATAGTGCAAGTGCATTTCCAATGTTAGCTTCTATTTATGCATTTTATGTGGTGCCTATTGGTAGCTCGTAGCCCAAAATTGGTTATATTGTGCAAATAATGTCAAAGTTTAATATTGCTTTACTAAAATTAGTGTTGTCCATGATTTTTCATCATTTTTATCTCATTTAAGAGTTTGTTTCTATTCAAGTGACGCAAAAAAAACATTGTTTTTTGTGAAGTAATGCGAAAAATCGCAACTTGTAGCCATACGGTTTCTGTTTTGGGTTTTTTGTTTTTACAACATTGTTTGTTAAAAGTTCCTCTTTGAAAATGCAAAACCAAAAATCTACTAAGTTACCTCACCAAAGCGCCAATCGCTATTTTCTTAAGAAAAAATGTTGTTTCTATTCAAGTGACGCGCAGTGTATTTCCGTGCTGTATATTTTAATAAAGTGACTTTTGGTAAGCAAATGCGTATTTGTACAAAAATTTGTCCTGGTATTATATATCAAAAGTAATAAAATAAATACTCCAACCCTTAAGCAGTTTTATCTTAAAAAAGGTTTTTCTTTAAAAGCATCAAATAATTAAAAAAAAAACTCAAACAAGACAAAAAAAATTTAATTTTTCAAACAATATCATTCAATTTGTCAAGTTGAAACCGTAAACCGAAGGTACCTACCAAAATTAATTTCATTAAGTTAAAAGTTTTCAACTCAATTCTTTTGTCTCTATGTCTGTTTTTTTTTTTTTTTTTTTTTTCGGATCCTTTTGTGACAACAAATTAGCGGTTTCTATGTCTCTATATATCGAACAACCCACACAATTAAATTTCTTCTTGTCTAACCAAATTATCAAGAACCCAAATAATACCACACACAGAAACGAAAAACATACATACATAAAGATATAGTCTATTCCATAATTCCCTATTTGTGTAACAAAAGATATTCAAACCTAACAAAAGTAATTTCGTATCCATTCGACCATTATACATGAACCTATTTTGTATGTATATCTGTGGTGGATACTTTTTTTTTTTTTTTCGTTTCGTTAGGACAAGAAAATGGGTCTAAATAAATTGTAGATTTGTAGGTATACCTACTTTCATCATGAAGACACAAAGTTCTCTTTTGTTATAACGCCCAAAAAACTTTATCTCGGCCATTCACATCTACGGAAATGGTGACAATGATAGGCGGCTCTGGCGGATACGGATATATTCCCATTTTTCCTCCATACCATACAATCGCGCGCTCATTTCTCGCGATAATTCATCCTCGTCCTTTTTGTCGTTCATTTGATGTGTGTGTGTGTGTAAAACTACGTCTGTTTTATCAGATAAACGACTTTGAATGATGACATAGAAAACATCTCCTAATTAGCAATTGAATTAGTCGGTATTTTGTCATTTTCCTTTTTCGGAATATGGCAACTTAGATTTAATGATATGGATGTTTCCTTTTATACAGATATCACACTACCTCTGTTATACAAAAAGTATCCTTAAATATAATCTTCGCCCATATACAAAATGATACACATCAATGTATAAATAATTAACGAACTTTGTTTGGAAAATATGGAAAATGTTATAAGGATAAAGCTGGTTTCCTTTTTGTAAAGGATTCTATGGAAATCATTCTACCACGCCTCCTTTTTAGGGTAGTTTCCCCAAAATATCGTTGAATATATTTCAAGGATTTTTAAAAGAGCGAGCACGTGTTGGCAACTGACACGCTTTGTAAGTTAAATTTGTTACTCCCTCAAAGAAACAAGACACATTTCCACATTTCAAAATTTTAACAGGAAGAAAAAAAAAAAAAGAAATGAAAAAAGAAAAAAAAAAATGAAATAAACAACTCTAGAGGAATGCCAACACGTCCTGTTCGTCCTGTGCCGTCAACTATGTCTTGTAACGTTAATCCAAGTAAAGGATGCAATTCGATTTCAATCCAATTCCTAATGCCAATCACGAGTCCTGGCAATCGCAAACGAAAAAAAAAATGAAAAATAAAAAATGCGCTTCACACAAAAAAGCTAATTTTATTCAAAGCACGTCGTCCTGGGCAAAAGTTGAATAGCAACAAAAAATATACCCAATCTGCAGTAGATTCGTCGCATTTTAAGTGCAGCAAGTATCCTTAAAATGTGTGTTGTAGATACACATTCATAACCCTGTCTATTTCGTCCTTTTTTTTTTAACCGCAATGACTCTCTTAAAAAATCGCTCATATTTTCTTTATTATTCATGAAATGTGTTTCTTTTTTGGTCTTTGCGTGATGATGATGATGATGGTGGTAAAAAGGATATGATATCCTTTTAAGTCCTTTACAAAAGTCTCATCATCGTTATTGCGTTGGAAGCGAGGATATATGTAAGTTATAATACAATTTTAATTTTTAAGTTTCATGTAATTAGATCTCTTTCTTCTTTAACGATAAATTAAAAAGCAAAGAAAGAAAAATAAAAAAAAAAAAAAATAAGAGGCACAGTAAAATTGAGAAAAGGAACATCCATTTGGCAAGTGAGCTTATTATGCAAATGAAGACAAATTACATCACGCAAACATAAACAAGAGTAGCAAGCATCCACTTTAAAGAAAAAAGTCCTTTTTTTACTCTTATTCTTATCTCGTCCTGTTTTTTTTTTTTTCTTACTTTTCTGTGTGTTTGTATGGTGTGTTGTTAATTTTTTGTTTGTGTTTATTTTTGTGTATTTTTGTTGTTGTTGTTCTTTTATTTGACGTTGATTGAGATACTATGTTTGACGTTATGCTCTACTCCTACGAAATTATTTTTATTTTTTTGTTGAAAATGAAAGCATTAGATAGTTTATCTTTATTTCTCTATTTCTCTCTGTTTGTATATATAGTTGTTGTAGTAGGTCGTTTGACTTTCAATTTTAGCAACTTTTACATTAAATGTAGAAAGTTTTTGACAGAGAAGAAATTATTCGTTATTTTTTTTTTATTTTTTGTTGGCATTGTTTGTTCTTTTGTTTTTTTTTTTCTTTCTTTTTGTAGAAAACAAAATTGAATAAAGAAAAAATATATTTGATTATGCAAATTGAAGTTTAAGTTAATAACTTAACTAAATTTTTTGTAATCTAGGAGCTAAATTATCACGCATTTTATTATTCTCTTGAGAAGAAAAACTAAGTGGACTAGGATGTTCTTTGTTAAATTAATCGTTAGAAAATTCTAAATAATGTTATACTGAGGGTAGAGATAAAATAAGTTGACTAGTGTATTTACTTTAATCCTTGGAAATATAGGCCCACACAAATTTTAATTTATTATTTCCGCAAGCAGGTATACATACACATTAGAAACAACAAGTTTTAATAAACCATTGAAAAGGTCGGGAAACAAATTTTGTTTTTGGTATTTAAATATTATGTATCAAAGAGTTAAATTTATCGAAATTTTTCTCTCCACTAACAATTGTGAGTTTTGAAGCACAGATTTGTAAGATATTGAATTTGGTCCGTAAAAGGTGAATTCAAGTGAAGTTTGGAACGAAGCATTTGTTTGGTTTCTATCCGTTAAATCATGAACTGTCAATTTTCATGGTATGAGAGATACAAATTTTGACTACTCAAAACAATAACAAAAAGCAGATTTTTTTTGTGCTTATACCGTTTTCAATTGAGTGCGGGTCAAACTATTTTTCAAAATAGACTTTCTTACAATTTGCATATACCGTTGAAAATTAATAAAAACGATTTTCTGTTATTCAAAATATTCCTTTTCTTATACAATATCGTTGCTGTTTTAGAAAAATGGCATAAGTTAAAAATCTTAATTCTTCAGAAAAGCTGTTTTAAATTTTCAACCTTGTCAATTTTCACACTATTTTAATAAATTCAAGCAAAAAAAATCAGCTGTTTGAAAGAATGCAAATCCTTTAAATTTATACTGAGTTTACAGAAATTAAGAGCGTATTGTTTCTACTATATGTATATTGGCATTAATAACTCAAAAAACAGGATTTTTGAGTTATGCCGGTTTTCTTAAACAGCGGCGATATATATAATTTTTTTTTATAATTTTTTATAATTAAAAAAATAGTAAGTTTTTATAAATTTATAACTCTTTTATTTTAAAAACTTATACATTTTAAACTATTTTTCGAAAATATTTTGCACTAAAAACCTTTTCTTAATATTTTTAAATTTATTGATTTAATTTTTTGCAGAATTTTGTAAAACCGAATTATTAAAAGCCGAATTTTGAAAAGCAGAATATTAAAAACCAGTATTTTGAAAAGCAGAATTTTTTAAAGCAACTCAAAAGAATTGCCCTCAGAATCTTATTATTGCATGTTTAGTTAACCTGTACTTGACAACTTCTGCCATCTCACTTGGTACTCATATCCTCTTACTTGCACGCTGTTGCCTTTTTATCTTGTCAAAAATACATGCCGACTAATTTTATTGTTTAATCAAATTGGACTAGATTGTTTTTTGAAGTCTTTAAAGTCTCATAATTTTGGACTGAAAAATCGCAAGATCTTCAAAACTAAACCAAACTATTACAAATTTTATGCTCTATTATGAGAAAAAAAAAAATATGTAACTAAACGAGGAACAGAAAAAAAAGCACAAAATAAAACGACTTAGGCCTAGATCAAAACAAAAATTGAAAAAAGTACAAACAAGTATAAACGATGTTCTCTATTGCTCTCCCTAGTAAAATGTTTGTATATTTCTATCTCATTTTTTCGAAAAGCTTGAACATGACAAAGCTTTAAATTTTCACAAAGTTTTTAAAACAAATACACTCAAACAGTATTTTATATCCTTTCCGTAAGGTAGCTCTTTTGATCACATACTTCCTGTCATTTTTGAAAAAAAAAAAAAAATCAATTTTGACAAACAATTGAAATTTCAAATACAGTCAATTCCCTTTAAGTCGACCATCCTTTATGTCAGAATTCCCTCTAACTCGAACTTTTTTTTACCATTTTGAATTAAATGTGATAAACTATATCTTATTAATTTATTCTTATGAAAAAAAAAATAATAATACACAAAAACCAGAGTTGGGAAATAATGATTTCTTTTTGTAATTAATTACAGATTTCATTTCAATTACATGTAATTAGTAATTGAATTTTTTTCAATTACAATTACAGGTAATTGTAATTGAAAAAAAAACATACTCCCATTACTTGTAATTGTAATCGAAAAAGTTCAATTACTATACAGATGTGATTGAAAAAAGTAATGGATTCGAAAGTAATTGAAATGAAAAACAGTTTTAATTACATTTTTCTGTAATTGATTACTTAAATTGTAATTCATTACATGTTTTATAAATTAGACTGGCCAAAATTTTTAAATTTTTTTTTATTTTGCTCATAGATTTATATAAAATTTTATGGATTTGGGTTCACAATCCCCAAAATTCGCATTGGTTTTCTACCAGCAGTTGAAATACTTAATTTTTTACATTTGGGGACATGTTCATTCGTGTTTTTAAGTTATGGTATTTTAGGCGTTTATAAAAATTTTCCAGAAAAATGTATATCACACCTAAAGTATTTGGGCTCAGTGAGCTTAAAATTTGCATTGGTTCCTTTCTGAAAGCTCTAATTTTGGAGATATATTTTAATTTTTCATATTTTTTTTTTTATCACATACGTTTTTATGTTGTCCTGGAAAAATTTCTATCAAATGTAATTAATACAGTCAAATAAGGTGAAAAAAGGAGCTTATTACCTCAACTACATTTACTACATCAGCAACCTCAAAAATCATTAGTTGAGTCCGATTGACCGTCGGGAAATATTTTTAATGGTCTAAATAGTGCAAATGTCCGAAAAATTGCTTCGAAAAGTCCAACAGGCCGCCGCAATTAATGTTTAAAATGATTGATGTAGCTGATGTAAACAATGAAGTAAGCTCTGAAATAGGTCCCATGTAGTAAGCCCAAGTAGTAAGTAATAACCTCTTGAAGATATTTTGAAGCCACTCTAACACTTTTCATGGCATCTTATGACAAAACATATTAATTCCGTACCATTTACAAATTATCTCGTAAAATGTAATTGAAGAAAAACATTCAATTAATTACATTTTCGTGTAATGATTACTTTAAAAAGTAATCATTACTGTTTTTTTGATAATTACTTTTGTTTTCAATTACATAAAAGTAATTGAATTACAAGTAATCGACAATTTTCAATTACATGTAATGGGTAATTGAAGAACTTCAATCACTCATTACATGTAATTGAAAAAAATGTTGCACATTTCCATTACATGTAATTGTAGTTAAAATTTTTTCGAATCATTACTTCCCAACTCTGACAAAAACGACTTTCGCAAGTTTGTTTTACAATACTGTGTGAATGTGTCTCAACCTTTTGGAAAATTATGACCCGAAGGCCTCAAATTCAAATTAAGTCAAGCTCTGTCCGATGGATTCTATACGACCGAGAGAACAGAGTTTTCGACCTTAGATACATAAGTGATTATTCAGATATTAGGAAAATAATGTCTGAGGTACCACAAGGTAGTATACTAGGTCCCATTTTCTATTTTTCGTTTACTCGCGATATAAATCTCAAGCAGAAAACACCATTTTTTTCGAAAATATATAAGCTTTATAACAATAACGCACAATAACACAATACAAAATTTTAATTAAGATAATGCTCCATGGAATAGTTCTTCCAATCAAAACAAATCAACATTTTCTAGCAACAAAATTTGTATTTAACATCTTCGAGGTTGTAAAATCATAAACTGAAAACGATTATAGTTGTTGTTGTTGTTGCTGTGATAACATTTTTATTCATCAATATATTTCTTCCAAACCAAAACACATTATATAAACGCGCCAAAGTGTTTTCGATTAGCTGTCATACTCGAATCCTTAAGAGCGTGAACACAAAACCATCAACATCGACTCTTCCACTACACCATCGACCGTTACCGTTAGATAAAGCAGCAAGAAGAAAACCAATTTAATATCAAAATAAAAACAACCAAGTTAGTTGAGAGGTTGAAGGGTGGACTATTCGAGTATTCGATGTTAGTAGCGGGCGGTGAAAATGAGATCCTTGGTGGGTTATGCTAACAGATGCTGCAAATGGTGTTGCCACTGCTGTTCCTTTCACGATGACAGTTCTTCAGAGGGTCATCAAGTAAAAAAAAGGAAGAAAATCAAAGAGGCAACGGATGTTCCCGTGAGGGCGCGCCATCTTAAAGCTTCTTAACTCAGTTCAGTCACTCGTTTATCCATCATGTGCCTCCAAAAAGAGCAACCACATTCTGTGTATAGTGTGTTTGTGTGTATTATGATAGCTTGGGTGTATGTTCAGCAAATGTCACCATCATTGGTATACTTATAACACAGCAGCGTTGTTGGTTCCGTATAGTTCCGTTGTCAAAGCTGTTAGCTTGTCGTATTTATAGTCGTTTATGTTCATATATACACAGAAAGCACCGATCACATACACCCGTTAATGTAGGCCAAAAGGAGGAAATCAAAAGGCAATAGGATTGTTAAAGGATAATGAGAAAAACGTTCAATATACTACTATACCATACCTACTCTCTCTGATGGCATTGGCAATCGCATTGGGAATGGGGGAATGCGAATTGCTTAGTATAGTTTTGCCATATCTTTGTCTTCGTCCTTGGGTAACGTCTTCTTCATATCGTCTTTTTTCAGCAGTCGTCGTCTTTTTTAGATAGTATATAATAGTATCATCTGTTAGCGGATTGAGAATCTTGCAAAATTGAGAAAATTAGCAGCAAGCATGTTCGGGAATTAAATGTCAATTCAGGGTGGTTGTGGCAGAACATAAGATTTATTGTTCCAACGTTAAGGGAATTCACAGTTGAAATGGTTTTGCTTTTTGTGTGGATATTAGAGGGCGTTTTGCCATTTTGTGTCCGCATAGATTTATACAATGTATATAAGCTCAATGACAATGTTAAATGAATTCGCAAGAGAAAATCAAATTTCGTTTTAGCTAAATGATTGGAAATCAGTATTTTTATAGTAGAATGTTTGTAATATTCATTGATAAGCACATGCTTTTTTGGAAGGTAACATATGTGGTTGGTGTTTTTCGCTTACACAAAGTCAAGAAAGACTTACATACAAGTACAAGAATCTTTTGAATTCTTTAAAAATTAAATCAATTTTTTTTTTCAACTAGAAAGAAATACTTGATTTGATTATAATATTTGGTTAAGTAAAGAGTTTTTAGGTTGCCATTAATTTTAAGGTAAACTAAATGGTTGATATAAAAACTAATTCATTTTCCAAAACTAAAAAATGTATTTTATTTTTTATGAAAAGGTAAATCACATTTATTCACAAGCTTTACTTTTAAAATAGGGCTATCAAATAAAAAGAAAATGGAATATTTTCTCAGTATTAGAATATAAAATATTTAAGTCTTAAAATACAGAATTCTATTTTCAAAATTCATGTAGGTACTTTCTATTCATTAATTTATTACAAAACATTCTACGCATCGATAGTACGAGTATTTATGTATTTACGGCCAATTTCTTCACAAAAGTCCCAAGTCAGCTTAGTACCCGACCTAGCTAGACCAGGTACTAGTACTAGTACTCGGTCCTAATGAAAAGTTAGGACCCGAGCATTTCTTCACACATATAGGACCCGATCTAAATTCACAAGAGAGTCCTAAGAACTAATACGTATAAAACTGGTCTAACTGTCATTCTGACTATATTTTGATAAATGAAAAATTTTATTTTGATATTTTTGAGGGAATTTACAAAATTAAAAATAGAAAAAAGTATAAAATAATAAAAAAGAAAAAATAATGTGATGAAACTCACAAGAAACCAACAAGAAAAAAAAATTCAATGAGTTTTGTCAAGAATACATTCATGAATGCTGAATATCTGGTAAATGTAGACGAGGCTAAGAAAAGCGGATCCGTCGATTTTAATGCAGCAGATCCATCTTAAGTTAAAGAGAGTTTTTTTATAGACTTTTGCAACATAAATGTATTTTAATAAAAATAAAATAAAAAGACAAGTTTAAAAAACGCAGTCATGTGATTATGTCTTTTTCTATTATAATGCGACTAGCATTATTTTATCATGGCATGTTGGCGAGCACGAGACAGCCGTAGGTTTTCTGACCACACGTTTCAAGACGTTGGTGTAAATTTAATTGTTAATGGCTTTCCGCAATATCCATAAACAGAATTCTTAAAGCAAGCATATTTTGTGCTGGAAGTTGGATGTCGGGTGTCGAGAAATGTAAATGTAGAATGTCTACGTAAAGAGGGCCTTTCTAGACTTAATTGTTTTTTTTCGAAAGAATGAGAAATGTAGAAATACTTCTTTATTAAGCAGTGTACATTTGTTTGTTCTTCCCGTTCTGGCATAGCATTTGCCATTTTTGTTAAATATTAAAAAAAAATCAAGTCATTAAAATCTCCCAAAATGCTTGTCAAGCGAAACAACACTCAAAAAATTGAAAAAAAAAAACTGCAATACCTCTTAAAAAATGAAATTCATTGCTTTGATTTCAGTATTACTGCCGCTAGACTACCGATTTTGAGGTCCTAAATATTACCGAGTCCTAACTAATACTCGGTACCAATTTGACAGTCCTATAGCTTAGTACTTGTGTGAAGAAATCACTTGGTACCGATTTGAGTACTAACGATTGGTATAATAACCTAATTTTGAGGAGCTAGCTAGTACCGAGTCCTAACTAGTACTCGGTCCTATATTGACAGTTCTAGGACTTAGAACCTGAGTGAAGAAATGAGTTGATACCGATTTGAGTACTAACTTTAGGACTAGGACCGGTATTAGCGCTAGGACTCTGTGAAGAAATCGGCCGTTAGAAATTCAGAATATTGAATACTGTATTTCAAAGAAATAAAACTTCTTACTTATTTCGAGCAAAGCTTTGAAATTTAAAAAAATCAATTTCTCGTAATTTGTATTCTCAGACATAAAAACATTTTTTTTTTGCTATCTTCTTTTTGCCAAGTTTTTTCTTTTATTTTTAAATGTTTTCCAAAACTATGTTTTATACAAAATAACAACAATATCTTAAAACTGTTGAACTTCATTCTACTAATATTTTTATTTTTGCAAAAAAAATTTCAATATTCCTCCCACAATAATTATTAATGTAAAAAAAGGCAAAGTTTCTTGTTCGATCGAAACAAAAAAAAAAAATGACAAACAAAAATAAAATTTAACGAGAAAGCGTCTGATATCACTTTCGAGATATCCTTGTGAAACTTTAATATTTATTTTCTTAATCATAATTTAGTTTTTTTTTTGTCTGTGCCCATTTCGTATCTCATCATTCACACGCACACATATACGAAAAAATAGAAGTCATTGGGGTGGTGATGGAAACATTATGCAAAATAGTATTTTGTATAGCATAAATAAAATCAAAACAGATACCATAACGGTAAATTCATGACAATGTTTTCTAGATAAAAAAAAGAGTGAGATATTTTCACAGATATACAAATAAGAGTTTAGACGAAAATATAAATTTATTTTGAAACTCTTTTTTCGCAAGGACTTTTTTAAATTTATCTTGTTTTTTTTTTTCTAGAAGCGAATATATGGCGGCACGTCACTCCCTAAAAGGAAGAGTATCATTTTCCAAGCTCATTTTATTTTTGTATTTTCATAGAAAGTAAAATATTTCTCATAAATTATCTTTCCTTCTTTTTTTCTTGAGAATATATTTCTTTTTCAAAGTATGAAATGTTTCTTTTTTTTTTTGTCCTATTTTGATAACTTATTTTCCTGCTGTCAGTTTAAAAAAAAAATAAGAAAACTTGAAACCAAAAAGTACTGATTAGCATTACTTAAAAAAAAATTTAAATTACAAAATTTCTTGAAACTTTTTCAATCGAGATAGAGAGATGAAAAATCTTGCACCATATGTTTTAAATCGTAATTTATGGTCATGTAAACATATAGGAAAAAAAGTATCTTTTTATTATGAGTGATGATGTTGATGAGGAAAAAAATATGATTGAACGACAAAAATTTGAATGAATTTGTATATTTTTTTATTATTTTGAAAAATTCGATTTAAGTTGTAAATATATCATCAAATAAGGGGCATCCCATTTTTTCAATAAATCGATATTTAAATATTTGGTTGGAATATTGAATAAATTTTAAGAAGTTCAATGCCACGCCAAATATTATCCATCATAAATTTGTTGTTTTCCTTTTTGTTTATGGCTACACCATTCGAACAAAATGTGCTTCTTGATGCGAACGCATATATATATACAAATTAAGGGTTGTAAAAAAGCAGTTAGTACTTGCTTGTCACACCTTTTTTACAGATAGGGAAAGATTCGTTTGAAAAGTAGAAATAGCAGTTTGAATGGTTAAGATTGATAGAGAAAAAGAAATATGCTCACGCTTTTACTCTTTTAGTAAAAGTGTTTAGATCGTTAAAGCGTTTTTAGCCCAGTCGGGATGTACAAAAAATTAAGCTGAAATGGAAATAATTAGATCGTGCAATTTTTTTTCATAGGATGATAGAGGGGATCACTGGGAGCTTACAACCAGTTTTTCGGGAAAATCGACCTTGTGCTTAAGCCGCCATCTTGGATTAAAGGTAAAACACGTTTTAGTGAATAACTCAGCCATTTTTGATTTTTGACAAAAATTATATATGTAAAACTTGTAGAAAATTTTATTTTCTATAACTTTTGTCTTAATAAATTTTTCTATGTGACTTATATTTTTCGAGTTAATTTGAAAAAACTATACCCCTACTCAGCTTAAACTTTATACCCGCTTTGATTATAGATTTTAAGATCAACGCAATATGGGAGTGTTTTTATATGTTTTTGGGGATGATAAATCTAGCTGCAATGTTAGTTTTTGCAAATTCATGAAATTTTATAAACAAAAGGAACTATCTCAAAATTGGAAAGTGTCGTTTTAAACAAGATTAGTAAATATTATAATTGATGTCTAGCAAGACAAGCAAGTTTTTGAATTTTTCAATTCGGTTCATTAATGCCTGAGATATGACCAATTGTTTATAACTCACTCTCTCTTTTAAGCTTTTATTATAAACAATTGGTCATATCTCAGGCATTAATGAACCGATTTGAAAAATTCAAAAACTTGCTTGTCTTGCTAGACATCAATTATAATATTTACTAATCTTGTTTAAAACGACACTTTCCAATTTTGAGATAGTTCCTTTTGTTTATAAAATTTCATGAATTTGCAAAAACGAACATTGCAGCTAGATTTATCATCCCCAAAAACATATAAAAACACTCCCATATTGCGTTGATCTTAAAATCTATAATCAAAGCGGGTATAAAGTTTAAGCTGAGTAGGGGTATAGTTTTTTCAAATTAACTCGAAAAATATAGGTCACATAGAAAAATTTATTAAGACAAAAGTTATAGAAAATAAAATTTTCTACAAGTTTTACATATATAATTTTTGTCAAAAATCAAAAATGGCCGAGTTATTCACTAAAACGTGTTTTACCTTTAATCCAAGATGGCGGCTTAAGCACAAGGTCGATTTTCCCGAAAAACTGGTTTTAAGCTCCTAGTGATCCCCTCTATCATCCTATGAAAAAAAATTGCACGATCTAATTTTTTCCATTTGAAATGTTTAATTCTACTGGGCTATTTATGTAAAAGTCTTGTTAGATATTACATATGAAATTTGGTTCTCAAAACAAAAACAAATATTTTTTAAATGGGTTTGAACTTCAAACGAGATATGGTTTTTAATTTCTTGAATAACACAGAATGCTTAGAAGTTTTGTTTTTAAAATCGTTAAAGCGGTTTTTTATACATATTTATGTGCGTAGATGAATGTACACAAAAAAAAGTATAAAATTCGTTTTTATAATAACTTAAACACCTTTTTTTTTAATTTTTACCACAACACGAAGTAAGAAATTTCTTTTTTTTTTTTGTATAGAAAAGAATTTTTAGAAAAAAACTTTTAAATCGGCAGAACAGAGTTTTTTACATTTTTATTTATACAAACTTTATAGCATTTTTCTAAAAAAAAGTTGGCATGCAATTGATTTTTTTGAAACTGTTTTTAAAATCCAAAATGCGTTTTTAAATTTTTTTAAAGTTTCAATATTTACATTATCTTATCGCTTCTGTATAAAAGAAAATCTTTGAACTCAACTTATTCGTTTATGAGAAATTAAGAAATAAAAAAAAAAATGGTTCTATGCCAAGTAGTAACCTGTTGGTAACGTTTCAAAAAATATATTTTTTTGCTACAGATTTAAGTAAAATCTGCTACATTAAACTAAGGTTGTAAGAAATAATTTTTTAAAAACATTTGTTTTCCATTACAAATTAAAAAAAAAATATTTTATTGCAAATAAAAAAAAAAAAAGATTGCAACTGAAAAATATTTGCATTAAACAAATATTTTTTGTAACTGAAAAAAATTTTGCATTTTAAAATATTTGCAATAAAAATTTTATTTTCAATGCAAATATTTTTCAGTAAGTATTTTTTTTTTTAATTTCAAATGTATTTTTTTCGATTTATATTTTGCACGAAGAAACGTTTTTGACTTTTCTATAAACAGAAATTTCAAAAAAAAAAATACCGTATTGTAATTTTCAAAACTTAAGTATTTTTCAGCAATTTTTGTTTTTGTATTGAAAATTAGGGGGTTTTTAACAAAAAAAAAAAACTCCTTTAATATATTTTGCTTCGAACAATAAATGCATTCTTACAACATGAAAATGTACACTGAAGGAAAAATTAAATTGAAGTTTAAAAGATGAACTACTTTGAAATATATTGCCTTAAAAGAGAAAACAAAAAAAAATTAAAATCTTCAAAGTAAAATCATTCCGAATAGTAGTTAAAAAATAAATGCGGTTTTCATTGATTTTATGTTGTTGGAGGCTTTTCCCTCAGTATATCTACCTACATTTTACAAAATTTAATCAAAAGTAGGAAGTTTGCTTTTTTCGTTAAAAAAAGGCTTATAAATTTGGACTTTGAGATTTTTCTCAATTTTGATTTAACTTATTACATTAAGAGGTCTATTTTCACTAGAAAAAAAAACGATTTTCACATTTGACCTTAAAAACTCAATTCTTGCAAAGCAATTCGAATGTTTCCCACCCGTCACAAAAAGTTTTCATAAATTACTAATTTAACTTGTAAACTGACAATCATTTTTATATTTTATAAGATACCAATGTTTATTCTTATTTAAATAAAACTTAAATAAATTCGCAATAAATACATGGTTTAATTAATAAACAATTTTTAGTTCATCTCTCAAAACATATTGGTGTAAAATATCAGTATCACAAACTCTGATATTATTTTCTTCGAATTGCATGAGTTTTATTTTCATTTTTAGCTATAAACCACAATGCCAAACTATTTTCTTTTGCAAAACTATCAAAAGAACTAATTTCTTTTCTAGCAAACTTATTTCCAAAATAAATCTATTGCTCTACTTATGAAATAGATACAGACAAGCTAAACTAAACCCCCAAAAACCAATGTCTTCATCCTCCGAAATTAGTATTGACATTTCATGTCATGTTATGTCACAAGAATCAGTGTAAAACTGGGATATTTATTCCTTGAAAACTTAACACTATATCCTTATTCTGAAACATTTGATGTTACAAACTACTCGTACTTGTATGTATTTCTATATGTAACAACATGTAAAGGATTTTTTGGTTTCAAGTTCTTTGTACAGGAAGCATTTATGTGTGTCGTATAAGTACAAATAATGTTGACCTGGTTTTGTGTCTTTATAATATGAAATGCCTTTATCCTTCGACAAACTATAAATATACACACAATAACAATAACAACAAACAAAAAGCCCATCCCATCTGATGATGATGACGATGATGATAAGCTTAAATAATCTCAAATAGGGATTTTGTGTAAATTGACAAACAAATCGACGACTAGCATTTTTGGGAGTCACTTTGACACTATCATTGAATGTATGAGAGATATTTGTTTGTTTGCTTTATAGAAGAGTTTTATAGAAAGAAAGATTTATTCTTCCTAACTAAACTATATAAGCACTCGTAAATGCTAAGAAATAGGGATAGAGCACATAAGAGATTGTTAAATATAATTGATGAAAGCATTGTTTAAAAGTTTGTCAAAAGAAACAACTGTAAGGGACTTATTGTTTTATATTATTTCAGCAAATGCTTTGGAGTGGACCGTAACTCTACATTTCCGAGAAATATTCTCAAAGTTATATTTATTTTACTGGAAAAAAGAAATCAGATTTTCTAATGAAACAAGAAGTATGTACCTATAAGGTTTCACTGAAAAGCCAAGCGTTACATCACAGATTTGCAAGTATTCTGGGCTGTTTTATATAAGAGTTTTGTGTAATTCCATAGAGTTAATAGTACGTGCCATTTAACCAGAATGAAAAAAAAGTTGTTTTTCTCAAAAGCGAATGTAACGATTTTGATTAAAATAATATATGTTTCACAATAACAAACTTTGAAAGTGAAGGCACCAAATAAAAAAAAGAATCATCCAAATCGGTTAACCCAGTCGAAAGTTCTGAGGTAACCCATGTTTGTCCATCCAAAATTTTCGTTAGTCCACCCTTCAAACAAATTTTAGAGCAAATAGTTTTTTTTTTTATAAACAAATTTTAAAGCAAATAATTTTTTTTTATAGGAGGTCTGGAAAATGAAAATCGCCTAAAACGCTCAAATTTTGAGATAGACGTACAAAACCAATAGCAATCGTTTGTCTACCTCGAATTTTAAAAATAATCGTTTGTCCATCCTTCGTTTAGGAAATACTTAAAAACAAAATTTTTATAGCAACTTTCTAACAAAATATCATTTTGTTCTAAAATTACCAAAAATTACTTGTTTTTTTTTTTTTAATCTAAACTTTTTTATTTTGAGCATCTCTTAAAATTAGGATGAATAAACGAAAAATTTTTGGTATAAGTAAAGAGCACAAGTTGAACAAATGACAGAAGTTTGAATTTTGAAAAAAAAAAATAATTTTTGGAGGATTTTTAGGGTACTTTTCACTACTTTTTCAGAGACTTTTGAATTTTCCATTGCAAATTTTGTATTTGGAATATCTTCTAAACGCATGGTAGAAAAACGATGATTTTTTGTAGACATACCTACAAAAAATCATCGTTTTTCTACCATGCCATCAATTTCTCCAGGTAGACAAACTATAGCCGTTTGAATTTTTGGGTGGTATATACTAGTTTGGTTCAAAAATTTTTGGGTCGCAGTTCTGGTTTCACGGAGCTGTTACTTTGTCTATTCTTTAGAGAAAGACCGTCCGTCAAATCCGGCAGTTATAAGTTTTTGCCGAATAAATATCCTAAGTTAACGGACTCGAGTTTCGTACACAATCGATTTTTCATTTTTTGCTGATTTTAGCACTTAAAGAATATTTTTTTTGCAAAAACTGTCCCCGAACCTTACACGCAGAAAAATGATCGCAACGTAAAACTCGTGTAAAATTAACAGAGAGAGTTTGCACCTTCAAACTAACCCGATTAAAATTACACGAGTCGACTCGGATATACAAAATTGTTTAATCTTATCCGCACTTTCTCGGTTAAATTGTACTAAAATCTCAAGTTTTAACCTAGTTTCTCGATCAATATAAACAAGTTGATATGTTAAAATAATTTTCTCATGGTAATTTTAAACATAATTTAGATTAACCGAGGCGACTAGTTTTTAACCAAGACTTTTAAACTCATTTTTTTTTTTAACTCACCGAAGAGCTTTCGGTTAGACATTATTTTGCTACGCGAATAATTAAAAATTAAAAATGAAAAAAAGGAAGTAACCCAGTTATAGGTGTCCTATTTAATAGGAACTACTACATAACTGTGAAATATATACCAAAGTTATAAATTAAAATAATGAAATGAGTCCCAAAAACCAGGAAAATAAGTCCACTTTTGCTATTACAAAAAACTGTCTATCTTAATGCTTGCTTGTTGGGACTTATTTAACACTGGTTAACAAGGGTTCTGTTGCCGGAACAAAAATATACTTTTCTGAAGGTTTTTGGTGTGCTGAATTCGAATCCGAAGTCAAAAAAATTCTAGCAGCTCCCGTTTTTGAGATATTACCGTTAGAAAATGCAAAAAAACGTTTTTTTTTGAGTTTTTCGGACCTTATTCTATTGTATAAGGAAAATTGTTTGAGCATATTTAGTAACGGTTTCTATAAGAACTATTTCCCATCTTTGGATATTTAAATCTTTTCAATATCTTATGTATTGCCCGAGATATCTTAAACTGAAGTCAGTGAGTTTGGCTTCATATATCATAAAGAAGATAATGACATTATAAAATTTTTAAAAATATCAAACAACTGAGGATATCTCGGGAAGTAAAAAAGATATCGGAGAGATTTAAACAGATTTAAAAAGGTGGTAAATAAAAACCGTTACTAAATATGCTCAAACAATTTTCCTTATATAAAAGAATAAGGTCCGAAGTGCTGCACTTTCACCAGTGTAATAAATAACCGAAGATCTAAGGTCAGGAATAACCCATTGTTACGAACGTTTTATTATTTTTAATTGCATACTCTCAGGCTCATTTCAAGTTCACTTAAATAAAGTATTTAATTATACTTAAGTGATAAATCCAAAAGACAAGTCAAGAATGGGACATTTAGTAAAAATCTTATACGTCTTAAAAATTACTTAATCTTTTTCACACTCTTGTGTGACAATTAATCATGAAGAAAAGAAAAATCTTACCATTTGCATTTGACAGAACCAATTATACAATTACTAAGGCAGTTAGTCACACTTTATAACCCTGACATGTTAACCCCATGTAGACGATTCAGATAAGGGACATCTCCCAAGCAAAAGAGTGTCTAAGACAGCTAACCTCGATGCCTGTTACTGGAACCAAAACAGATATGGTGGCCAAGGATAACAACAGCAGCAGCAAAAGCAACACCACCTTCCACCACAAAACAACAACCTTAAACCCTGTATAGTCTCTTGGGTATTAGATTTATTTTTTTTTTTGAAACAAAAACATCTCCAGCACATTATCCTTGCAAAACCTGACATGAGAACCACACCAGCTGTATAGTAGAAGTCGTATAGTTCTTCTTGCATCGACTGTGTTTTACATGTTCAAAAGTCTCATGGAGCTTCAGAGTCATCCTCTCTTTCTCTAGACGAGTTACGAATATGTATATGAGCCAGAACACAAAAATGTCCAAACTCAAGAGTATATTCTGAAATCTAAATTCGAATCCCTGGAGAGCTTCTTTCTTTCTCCTGATGGCCTTTCACTATGTCCCGCATATAAATATGGACTTTTCCAAATAGACTGTAAAATATTCTAGCTTCAAATTCAGCTCCTTAGAAAAGGAATACAAAAAAAAAAAAAAAAACACACACACAGATGTGTGTTTGTTCGTTTGGTATCTTTCTCTTGTATATCCTTGAAAAATGCGCCTCAAAGGAAGAGCAGTTCAGGCGAAAGATTTGTGCACAGCGAAAAAATAAAAATGAAAAAAAAAAACCACACACAACTCAAAATACAAAAAGAGGCCCTGAGAATAAGCATAGCGGGATCCATACAATATAATAGACCCAGAAAAGAGGATAAGGGGTGGTTAACAAAAAAAAAAAATGTATAGTTACAATAATACAATACGTTTTTATACAGTCTCCCCGCATATATGGACAGACCGAAACCGAAACCAAGACCGGGAAACTGGAAGGAAAAAAATATCCTCAAAGAAACGAAATGAAATGATTACTCTTGGGGTACGAGGTACGACGACGAGGATGAAGAGAGGACATGAATGAATGGAGCTGACACAAATAACTGCAATGAATGTGATTTTCATTAAATGTGGGTTTTCTCTCTAATATTTTTTTTTTTTACATTTTTTTTATTTGTTCGTCTTCCTTAAGCAAAATGTAGGAAATATATTTTATTTTATTTTTTTTTTTTTGCAAATCTGGGTAAGCAAACATTGACATGTGTTTGGTTGGCCATGAAATTTTTTGGGTTTCATGGGGACTATTGGATAGGGCACAACATATGAATTCATGTGTGAGAAATCATTGATGAAGAAAAATTTCCAAGGAAATCGTATTGGGAAAAAAAAGCTAAGTTTAGGGTTAATATGCGATGTAGACTTAGGTATGTATTTTTTTTTTATTGGAGGTTTTACTTAAAAATCTTATACACTATAAATAATTGTTGTAACTAGGTCTTAAATAAAAATAAACTTATTTTACAAAAATAAATTTTTAATTCTTAACCATTTTTGACCAAAGCAAAAGAACACTAATGGAGAAATTGACATTAATGTGAATACTGGCATACCAAAGTAAGCGTTTTCTTCAATCATGGCTAAAGGGTATAAACTTTTCAGATGGAGAGTTACTGTAGAAAAATTTTTTTCTTAGAATACACCAAAGAATCATCCCTCCAAATGCTCTTATCTCATATGTATATGGTACGATCGAGAACAAAACACCTGTGGGAGATCGTTTGCCGACAGATACATATGTTTGAAGTATATTTTTAAAGGTGAAATGATATTTTTTCCAATGATAAAAAATTTATTATGATATAAAATTTATTATTTATTATTTATTAAAGAAAAAAAAGTTAATTCTTTCGCATTTTTTCATGAAAAATGTGTGATTTAATTCTTAAAAAGAAATAAAAGGCTTATTGAAGGTACAGTTTTTTTTGTATACTTTTAAATATAAAAAAATTGACATAATGAGAAATGTTAATTTTTAATTTAATTAACTTTAATTAATTTTTTTTCGCTTTTTTATAATGTATGAATTGATCTTAAATAAAATGCACGACTGGGTCGCACGAACTTGCTCTTAGAGTTGAAGTTGCTTTAATTTTTAAGACTTTTTATATAGAAACTTGGGAAATGTAGTTACATAAAAACAAAAAAAAAAAATAAAATTTATTTTTCAAAAAAATAAAACAATGTCTAAAATCAAATCGCCCTACAAAACAAGTATGCAGTTTTATTTGATATATTAAGGTGCATTTTTAGAAAAAAAATTTTCAAAATCGTTAAAGCCGTTTTTTAAAAAAACTAATTTTTTAAAAATAATTTTTTGAAAAAAAAAGTTTAAAAATAAAATTGGTATGCCATTTTGTAGAAATAACTAATCAACATCTAAAAACAAAATTTCAAAAAAATTCAATGTCCCGTTTTTTTTAAAAATCCAAAAATTATTTTTTTCAAAATTTTATTTTTGGCTTATATTAAAATTATATAAATGCTTTTGTATAAAAAAATTCGTTGAAATACAATAAGTAGTTTTGCAGAAAATCCGATTTGAAAAAAGCGGTCCTATGGCAGGTACCGTTACGATTTTCAAAAAAAAATTTTTTTCTTCAAAAGATAGACCTTGTTTAAAAACTAACATTTGAATTTTTTTAACAAAATCGTTGGAGCCGTTTTCGTGAAATTAAACTTATCCGAAATTTTTGTATGACAGGTACCGTTATTTTTGGTCCAAAAAAATTAATTCCAAAAACCCCTCTGGAGAGTCTCCAAAAACTACTACATAGCAAGTTTGGAGTCAATCGGTCCATCCGTTTAGGCTCTAGTTCCTTATACAGACAGACAGACAGACAGACTGACAGACAGACGGACAGACGGACTTCCGGGACCCACTTTTTTGGCATTGTCTATCATCGTAATGTCATGGAAAAATGTTATCTCAATTTTTTTTTTTTTTGTACGAATGCATAACTTGATATAAAGGGTGTCCCAAAAGTTAACGTCGAAACGATAACGGTAGATAGAATAGGTGGTGACAGTTATCAGAAAAATAATTAAAAAAAATCGCAGCCATATATTTTGTGAGTTATGGGCATTTGAAAAAAAGTCGAAAAAATGGTCACCCTGTGACGGTTTTTCATGTGCCGTGACTACAAATCTTAAGTTTTCTCATTTTTTTTCTTTTGCTACGCAACCTTGAATAACCCTGCTACCAAATGCATTCAAAAATTTTAACTCAGCTGCATCAGTTTTAAAGAAAATATTACTTTTTTGACCAACTAAGTACTAAAAAATTTTACATGACTCTAATTCAATGAACCGTAGTGTAAAAAAAATGCACTACGATGTTTCGGCAAGTTACCTTAAAAGTTGGTGTGTTCAATTCTCTTTTCAAAATGGTATAACATTATTGAGAATATTCCATAAATAACCGAGATAAAATTTTTTTTCTTAAGAAATCCGACTTTTTTATAAGGTAGTTTTTCCATATTATTTAAGTTTTGTACCCTTTCAGAACCTTTCAGAACACTTAGATATAGTACCTATATCGCAAGTAAAAACTATAAATTATGACGTTATCACGTAAAATTGTCGTCCGTAAACCGATTTTACAGACAACCACTTTTTTTTTATTTGATATCTAACTTGAATTAATCTTAAAGAAAAAACTTGAATAAATATCAAAGAAAAAATAAATACTCCATAAATAAAAAATAAATTAATAACAATTTTATAGTTCCATAAATAATAATTATAAGTTGATAATCAATGCTATGCAATAGCTTTACTGCGGCAGTCCCCGAGTGCCACAAATTTTTACTATGGGAGCGGGTGTATCTCCCGCTCTTTAAGGGGAAGGGGCAATTTTCTAAAAAAAATGACTTTTATTTAAAAAAAAATATTTAAAAACGACAGAAACACTTAAGGTTATGAATAAAAACTACCTTTTTTAAAAATTATATTTATGCACTTAATTTAAATCAAATTATTTCAATCAATAGTTTTTTGAAATAATGGATGATAAAGTTAAAATTAGGGAAAATAAGCTTAAAAAAAAACACATTGAATACTAAATTTTTCAACACTGTTTTCAATACAAAATTGAGTGATACAGAAAATAATAAATATAATAATAATATAACTATACCTGAAAATATAAAGAATCTAACTGCAACTGACAGAAGCTTTTGATTTTTTAACCACTTCTACCAACAACAAAAAAAAAAACTAAAACCCACAACAGCCACAATCAATCTAAACACACACAATCAACGGGACACACGTCCAAACAGAAAGAAAACTTCCATGACATCCAATTTGTTTTGACAGACCGATGCTGTGCGCTAATTAACCTTCTAATTAACTTCATTTATACTCTAACAAAAACCTGCCCCAAGCTTACAAAAAAAAAAAAAAAAAACCTTCATTCCAGGACACAAAATCAAAGCATACCCATCATCATCAACGTCACTAAAAAACACAGTCGCACACATACTTTCGGTCACTTCCTGAGAAATACCAGAATAGCAGCGGGAACACTTTCATGTCCTGTTTTTTTTTTTTTTCATTCTAACATCATTTCCTTGTCTATTTCTGCAGGCAATTTACACGAACATGTATAGTTTCAACTTGGAATGTACAAAACTTTAGATACTTTAACTTTTTTTTTTCGTATTTTATTTGTTTTCAATTTAAAGTTTCGTTTTAACAAAAATCAACAAAATGCCAGGAGAGAGTCGACGAGAACGACCGACTACGATCCAGAAGGCAGAAAATAAGTGGTCAGTAAGCGAGGCGGGTTACATAATCCATGTTGATTAACGACGAAGCAACAATGGAGCGGATGCATAAGGATATGCGCTGTAGGCGGCCGCATACGGTGATGCATAGTAAGGAGATGCAACCAATGGAGCGCTATATGCTGCAGCAGTGTAGGCGGCAGCGGTGTAGGGAGAGGCGATCAAAGGCGATGAGTATGCTGCGGTGTAGGCTAAAGGAGCTACAATACCAGGCTTAGCAGCGGCCAAGGCAACACAAGCCATCAAACAAAGAGCGAACTGTTAAAAGAGAATAGAGAATATCCTTAAATTAATTTGTTTAACTCCTAAAAGTATGCAAAGAACTTACAAATTTGAACATATTGAATTGAGTTTGGTTTTCTTTGGTGTAGATTCGAAGTGAAACTGATACCTTTTTCAACCAAACCACCGGCATATATATCCGAATTTACCAAAAATTTGAATAAATACCTTCAACAAATGAATTGCCCATGGCACGTTCATTGGCTCATTGAGGGGGTAATACAATACAATATAACCTCAGTTCCCACTACGTATCACTTTGTCTATACCTTAAAAAAGTCTTTAATATCATTGTGGAAATAATTGAAAGTTATCCAAATTAAAAGAAATATATCAGTGAATTTACAAATTTTTGCCCGACTTTGGATTTTGGGTATAATGGGGCTTTTAGGTGGATTGGATGTCTCATGTAGATAGGGCTGGCCAAAAATGGAATGACAGTGGCAAGAGTGTTTCGAGCCAATCGTTGTGTGAATACGAAATGTGATTAAAGTCAATGTGTGTTGGTTTGGATGTTCATCGGTGGCGTCGCGTCGGTCAGCTGATTAAAATGGCTCCTCCACGTCCTCTGGCTTGGGTCTATTGGATTAATTGATACGCGATTTGTTGGTATTTTCAGTTTGATTGATTGAGCAAAATTTTCTGTCGCCGGTAGTTGAATGCGGTGACTGCAAAAAAAGAAAAAAAAGAAGACGAAAACAATGTAACAAAAAGAGTGAAATAGTGCGTAATTGAGTAACATTTTGTATATCTGCTGCTGACAAATGTTATGCAATGTTGTGAAGTTCATTTGAGTTCGCGATGTGTGTTATGAATTTTTTTTTCATTTATTTTTATTTTTTGGTAGTGGGATGAGGAAGGAATCAGCAAGTGAAGTATAATTAATTCAGCAAGGTCAGGGTTTTATATGAACATAATTGAAAAACGTGAATAATGGAGACATGGTTACTGTGTATGGAATGTAAAAAAGAGGGTTTTCTTGCATTTAATGATGAAAATATGGAAATGGGGTATTTGGAATTTTAAGTTCGTACAATTTATTATAAAAAAATTAATTTGCAAAAGAAGTGCATATGAAAAATAAACATTAACTGCAGATCAAAGCATATAAACCTTGAATCAGATGTATTTTACAAAAACTTCAACAAATTTGTCTTTAAGTTGATAGATTATCCTATTTTCAAGAGCCAATTAATAATACTTGCATTTTAATGATAAAATTGTACAAATTGCATTTATTTGGCAGTTGTTTAAAGCAGTTCGTTAAAAATTATTTTGCGAACTTTTACTTCACTATTATCATAAAAAATGTGGTTTACCAACTGCTACTGTGCAATATGAGGCTTCGCAATTGCTTTAATTAGTATTATTTTACATATGGTTACTTTGCTTGTATGTATATTGTGTTGCCTAGCGATCAATTTCATTTTTATGTAAGGGAATCCAAAAAACTTAAAAGCTTAATTAGAATTACACTAAAAAAAAGAGTGTGTGTACATGTACACGCGACTGAAGTTATACTTCTCATTCAGTAAATGTAAATGAATTTCATTTCTTCTTCTTCTTCTTCCTTTTTCTCGGCGCTCTGTTATGATCTCGATGTCGAGGGGATCATAACCTTCCCACGTTACTGCTTCACACTAGTGATCCGCCTGTGGGGTTCGCCGGGTTGACCTCAGAAATCGGCGGCAAGCCTCCCGGTTTTGTATTGTTCCGTTTCTGAGGCCAACTGAATGCTGGTGTTTTTGCATTTGCTTGTACCAGGAGTTTTTAGGCCTACCTTTCTTTTTATTTCGTGTTGGAACGTTATATGATATTGCTTTTTTGACGGGGTTCTCAGGATCTCTCCTTTGAACATGGCAATACCAACTGAGTCGGTCGTGTTCAATTTTTTGGGAGATGGTATTTTTAACATGAAGGCTTCCTCGGATCTTTGTACTTCTAATTCTATCAAGCTTTGTTACTCCTGCTGTCATGCGAAGCATCTTCATCTTCATCATCTTCATCATAAATGAATTTCATTTGACATTTTTAATTTCTATTATTAAATTTTTCATCCCCCTTGCGTCCATGTAGTTTTCAATTTATTCTGTGAAATTTACTCATGTTGTGCGGTTCAAAACGTACGGTATATGGTTAACGAAAGTAAATGAATTGCGCATAAAATGTGCGATATGGTCATTTTATGAGAATTGTGTGTGCTTCAGCACTAGTAGTAGCAAAATGGAACTTGCAGGGTTGCTACAAAGCTCAAAAGTTAGCTGAGCTCAGCTCAAATTTTGAGCTATGTACCATAGCTCAGCTCATTTGAGCTGAGCTGAAAGTGAGCTGAGCTGAAGGTTGAGCTGAGCTGTTGGGTGAGCTGAGCTGTTGGGTGAGCTAAGGTAAAGTGAGCTGAGCTGAGCTGTGATGGGTGAGAGGATACATTGATTTTTATTTGGAAAGTATAATGAAATATGAAGATATTTTAAACTTTTATAAAACACCATAGCTTAAGATGTTTGGTTCTAGTTATTAATGGAATTATTTTAACACATGGATATTTTTATAAATAAAACAGATAATTTTTCATGATCTTTTCTCTTGGTTTTTTTAATAGTTAATATATTTCTATTTTTTTAGTAAAATGTTTAATTTTTTATCATAAAAAAAAAATCCGGTACAATCCGGTTTTTGACTTTTTTCAAAATTCCGAGAAAATCGCGTTTGAAAGTTGGGGCAAATTTTTTTTTTCGAAAAATCCCCCAATCTTTGAACGCTCCTGGAAGCTAAGGCGCTTGAGAGCAATTTTTGGGAGTGATGCCAAATGATAGCTTGTGTCATGGGCCTACGCTTTGCACATTGTCAGATTTTTAAAAAATCGCCTTCCATGTTAAACCGCCACATCATGCCTATTTTTTCAGAATCGTGCCTATTTTTTTGTTTACTTTTAAGTTCTCCCGGTTTGAGAACGCGTGGACCTACAGGCATGAGAGTTGTACTCAAATGTAGGTTAGAGTCCCCGCTACCTTTTGGCATCAAAATTTTTTTTTCATTTTCTTCAAAATTCCGAGATATAGGCGTTGAAACGCTTTGATTTAGAGACAGGGGAGTGGTGCCATATGAAAGCTTATATTCTCAGCTACCCGATAGTGGTATAATCCGGTTTTTCGATTTTTTTCAAAATTCCGAGAAAATCGTGTTTGAAAGTTGGGGTAAAATTTTTTTTCGAAAAATCCCCGAATCTTTGAACGCTCCTGGAAGCTAAACCGCTTGAGAGCAATTTTTGGGAGTGATGCCAAATGATAGCTTGTGTCATGGGCCTACGCTTTGCACATTGTCAGATTTTTAAAAAATCGCCTTCCATGTTAAACCGCCACATCATGCCTATTTTTTCAGAATCGTGCCTATTTTTTTGTTTACTTTTAAGTTCTCCCGGTTTGAGAACGCGTGGACCTACAGGCATGAGAGTTGTACTCAAATGTAGGTTAGAGTCCCCGCTACCTTTTGGCATCAAAATTTTTTTTTCATTTTCTTCAAAATTCCGAGATATAGGCGTTGAAACGCTTTGATTTAGAGACAGGGGAGTGGTGCCATATGAAAGCTTATATTCTCAGCTACCCGATAGTGGTATAATCCGGTTTTTCGATTTTTTTCAAAATTCCGAGAAAATCGTGTTTGAAAGTTGGGGTAAAATTTTTTTTCGAAAAATCCCCGAATCTTTGAACGCTCCTGGAAGCTAAACCGCTTGAGAGCAATTTTTGGGAGTGATGCCAAATGATAGCTTGTGTCATGGGCCTACGCTTTGCACATTGTCAGATTTTTAAAAAATCGCCTTCCATGTTAAACCGCCACATCATGCTTATTTTTTCAGAATCGTGCCTATTTTTTTTTTTACTTTTAAGTTCTCCCGGTTTGAGAACGCGTGGACCTACAGGGATGGGAGTTGTACCCAAATGTAGGTTAGAGTCCCCGCTACCTTTTGGCATCAAAAATTTTATTTTCATTTTCTTCAAAATTCCGCGATATAGGCGTTGAAACGCTTTGATCTAGAGACAGGGGAGAGGTTCCATATGAAAGCTTATATTCTCAGCTACCCGATAGTGGTATAATCCGGTTTTTCGATTTTTTTCAAAATTCCGAGAAAATCGTGTTTGAAAGTTGGGGTAAAATATTTT
Source organism: Episyrphus balteatus (assembly GCF_945859705.1). Classification (NCBI taxonomy): domain Eukaryota; kingdom Metazoa; phylum Arthropoda; class Insecta; order Diptera; family Syrphidae; genus Episyrphus; species Episyrphus balteatus. The sequence continues at coordinate 26,491,963 of NC_079135.1, forward strand.
TTCGAAAAATCCCCGAATCTTTGAACGCTCCTGGAAGCTAAACCGCTTGAGAGCAATTTTTGGGAGTGATGCCAAATGATAGCTTGTGTCATGGGCCTACGCTTTGCACATTGTCAGATTTTTAAAAAATCGCCTTCCATGTTAAACCGCCACATCATGCTTATTTTTTCAGAATCGTGCCTATTTTTTTTTTACTTTTAAGTTCTCCCGGTTTGAGAACGCGTGGGCCTACAGGCATGAGAGTTGTACTCAAATGTAGGTTAGAGTCCCCGCTACCTTTTGGCATCAAAAAATTTTTTTTTTCATTTTCTTCAAAATTCCGAGATATAGGCGTTGGAAGTTGGGGCGCTTACTTTCAGCTCAGCTCAAATGAGCTAAGCTATGGTACCTAGGGAGCTGAGCTAAAATGTGAGCTTTTTGCAACCCTGGCAACTTGCCACATGGAAATTACAACATGCAACTTGCCACATGCAACTTGCCACACGCAACTTGCCACATACAACTTGCCACATGCAACTTGCCACATTACCCATGTAACTTGCAACGTGTTGTGTGTTTTATGTTTGCCGTACTGCGGCGTACTGCATTTTTAAATACTAAAGTACTGCCTACTATAAAGGTGAAACGACAGCCCTGCTACCCAGGGTGATCGCGTCATAATCCCTTTGACATTCTTGTCAAAAAGTAAATTTTCATACCCACCCTCCCATAAGAAGTATAACTTCAAAAATAATAAGCTAACTACTAATGTTCTGCAAACAAATTGAAATGCCAAATAAAAATGAAAGCATAGCGAAAGAACAACTTTCTTGGTTAAAATTGCAACAAAAAAAAATTATATGTATGCTAATCAATTAAGGATCAATTAAGTTATTTTCAAACAAAAAAAAAAAAATTTTCGAAAGACCCCTGTCTAAAATCTTATGTTAATTTAAAAATAGGGATTTATGCAATTTAAACTAAGCATTTTTCAAATTTCTTCCATTGAAGTTGGCGAACATTTTAAAGTAGATTATCCTTTTTTAAATGGGGAAGTTTCACAAGCTCATTGGGAGTTTCAATAAACATTTACTGAAATCAAGGGTTTTAGTAAATTTTTAACTTGCAAAAATTATCCAAAAAAGTTACATTAATTTCCATGTACCTATAGTGTTCGATATATTACAGATCTTGAAAATAAGGTATCAAACATTTCATAATTCTGTATTATGTAATTCTGTAAATTCATAATTCTGCTTTGAAAAAAAAAATAGTCCTTTTTTTCACAATAAAACAATTTTTCTTTTACCAGAATTTTTACCCTAATATGACCTAAATTGCAAATTACAAAGGAGAGTTCAGTCGAGCAAAAGAAAAAGAACGTCGGTAAATATTTTGCGTTGTTTCCGTTTCCATTTGATATTGATTTAACAAAATAATGCAATATTCAGCAATTCATTTAAAAAATGTTGAAAAATGTTGGTCACTGTGGCGTATGTGGAACATTTTTTTGTAATCTTTATTTTTTTTATTAATGAATGCAGTAACAATTCTCTTAAACAAAAAATCATGGTTACATGTTCAATTTTCAATCTTGCCGCCAAAATGTTCAAAAATTCAACATTTTTTTTGTTCAAAAAACATTTTTAAAAACCGACATAAATTTGGTTTGATGAAGAAAAAATCATTAGCCTTTCTTATTATTCAATAAAACAATAAAATTATTAAATGAAAAATTATTTAAGTGCTTATATATAAATTCAGAGCAAAAAATAGAAGATTGGTTTGGTTTGAAATTTTGAACCTACATAGCCGTTTTTGGATTAAATGAAATTTTTTGTTTAAAATACGTTGCCCAACCATTAGCATTTATTTAAACTTTTCAAAAGTAATACAAATTCAAGTAAAAAAACATCAAGAGGTTTTTTACGCATTCTTCTTTGAAATGATAAGAGATATGTGTTAGTAAATTTGAAATAAAATCGATTCATCTCTTAACGATAAAAATGAATAACGACAACATTATGAGGAATAATGGCTTAACTGATTTTTTTAAATTTTGGAAAAAAATGTTTTCAAGTCATTTAGGCCACACGGCTTTCACGTGATTATATTTTTTTTTAGGTTTAGGATGGCGCCATCGGACGAAACATTGCTCTACGGGTTACTACTAAAGGATTAATAATTATTAATCCTTTAGTAGTAACTTTAGTATTATAATGAATATTTTCACTTTATTGTTTATTCAGCATTTGGCTTACTCCTTATAAGACACCCAGTCCGAAAATCATCAAAACATTTTTTTTTTTTAATAAATTTTCCGTTCTGGAGACTTATCGCACAGAAATCACCAAAGAAATAAAATTCTAAAATAATCACTGGCAACAAGAGTTTTGTTTAATTAAGTTTGATGAAATTTTCGGAAAGTTTTTCATATGTTTAATTCTAATCCGAATGAAAAATGTCCTATCAGCTCGCGTTTTCGAGATATTCCCGTAACAAATCTCAATAATAGATTTTTTGCTACACTTTAAGCACTTCCCTAGTACCTGTATCACACTAACTAGAGCTGCTAGCAACAGTAGCGATCACAGCAGATTTGAAATCAGCGATGCCAAATTAGTAAAGAACAGTTTAAAACATAAAAAAAAGTGCAATTTGATTGCCCAGTATACTTTAAAAGCTTCTATGGTTTGTCTTTAAAAAGACGGTTAAAAAGACAAAAAGTTTGTTTTTCTTCGTTTTAATTTTTTTTTATTTTTTAGGATCCGTCAACATAATCCATTAGTTTTACTTCGAATACACTCTTCTTTTCGCATTAGTTCCTAACGAACATAGTATGAAGCAGCATATGGGTAGGCTGAGTAAGCGGCATATGGAGAAGCAACATAGGGTGAAGCTGCTGCGACATAGGGTGAAGCATATCCAGCAGTGTAGGCAGCAGTGTAAGGCGATGCAATCAAAGGAGAAGAGTATGCCAATGGAGCAACAATAGCTGGTTTAGCAGCAACAGCGGCGATGACAGCCAACAAGCACAAAGTGAACTAAAAATAAAAACAAATATATTGTTAAGATCTCATTGATTTAAAATGGCCTAATTTTACTTACGAATTTGAACATGATGAAAGAGTTTTGGTAGTATTCGATTGATTACTCTGAAGAACTGAATTGAAACTGATAGTTTTGATTGTTTTATCAACCACTTTATATACCAAATCAAAAAAATATTTCCTCAATGCCTCATTTGTTTGAAGTCAAACCTTGGCAAATGTCAACCGTAGGTATAATTTGGACAAATACAAATTGATTTCGTACAAGAATTCAATACAAAATAGGTACTACTCGTATACCAAACTGCAAAATTCAACCAACAAAACTATTATTACGGCAGTACTTCACTTTGTTTTGATATTTTCATTCGTTTTCACTTTCGTTCACAACTTCCATGTTCAGAATAGAATGACCGTGAAAATACAAAAAAATTATTCCTCATGTGCGCGACTGAATTTCGTATTCAAAACCTGCCACCAAACGTGCAAGGGAATGCCATTTTATTTAACTCTGAGCTTCAAGTCACACTCCAATCACTATATAAAGTTGAACTGTAATCAGTAAAAATCATCAGTTTCATTTCAAAACTAACCAAAACCAATTCAAAATGTTCAAATTCGTAAGTTCGAATACATTCTAAGGATTCGAAAGGATATTAACAAATTTCATTTTTGTTTTAGGTTGCTTTGTGCTTCTTCGCCATCATTGCCGCTGTTGCTGCTAAGCCAGGTATCGTAGCACCTCTTGCCTACTCATCCCCATTGGTTGCTTCGCCTTACACTGCTGCCTACAGCGCAGCATACGCTTCACCATACATTGCATCTTCGCCTTATGTTGCTTCTCCCTATGCTGCCTACTCTGCATACCCATATGCTGCTTCATACTATGTTCGTTAAGAACTTATAACAGGAGTAATGTTGGAAGATATGAAGAACGACTGCTGAACCTTGTTGACGGACTTAAAAAATAAAACTAAAAAATGAAACCAAAAATAAATTCTTTTTTTTTTATTTAATTTAAAACTTTTGGGATTTTTGGCGAATTACACTGGTCGGCAAAAAACAAAAAAAATTCGGGAGCAAGAACTCTGTAAGGTGATTTTAATAAACTTGAGTGTGCTGAATTCAAAACAGTTTACAGATTTTTTCTATCACGTCTAGTTTTTCAGCTCTGCTCATCACAATTTTAGCTAGAAAGTCCCAAAAACTTATTTTAAATGAAATGTTTTTTGACATTTCATCTAAAAATATTATTTTTCCGTAATATTTTGCTATTTTTACATACGAATCAGGAGTCGAAAACTGGAATTTACTTCAAATCTGCTTCAAAAACCATAAGTTACCTTAACCACCAAGATTTTAAGATATGCTATATTTCTATACCAAATATCTTTTAGAAAAAAATAAACTTATTTAAGACGATAAAATATAGCTTTTGAAGATTGCATAAGTAGTTTTGCGAAAAAAAAAAATTAACGGTGATGAAATTCAACACCAAAAGTACCAAAAAAAACACGTTTTTGACCTTTTAATATTCAAATATTTCGAAAACTTGACGTGCCAGTGAAATTTTGACTTCGGATTCGGAATCAGCACACAAAAGTCCTTAAGAAAAGTATGGTTTGGTTCATGCTCCATTTTCGTTGCCGACCAGTGTTATTATCTTCCTGGCCAGTAATTAAGGAGCATTGAACTTTTGAAAAAATCGTTTTCAGGTTTTATCAAAGATGAAAAATAAATATCTATTGAAATAATTAAAGAAAAACCCCATCATTTTCAAGATTCAAAATTTGTGAGAAATTACTCGTAGTTTATTGAAAGCATAAGTGTTGGGTGTAAGAGGGCTGCCAGCAGTTATATAACAAAGTAGTACCTAAAAATAAGACTAAACTTAAAGAGAAGGCTTAAATTTCGTACAACAATAGCCCATATTAACAAATTCATGGGAAGGTATCTGCAAAAGACCCGTAGGGTTGCCAAAAATCATTTACATAGAAAACTCAAAAACAAGAGAAAATGTACATAGGTACTTAATGGGATAGCTGTTCAAAAGTCGGAGTTTCTAAGTGTAATTGGCAGATTCGATGCGGAAAATAAAGATTTGCCAGATTCATTAAACTTGAAATCATAAATAAAATAATACGATAAAAAAAGAGATATAGATACAGGGTGTCCCAAAAGTTAGCGTCGAAACGAAAACGGTAGATAGGGTAGGTGGTGACAGTTATCAGAAAAATAATAAAAAAATTCGCAGCCATATATTTTGTGAGTTATGGGCATTTGAAAAAAAGTCGAAAAAATGGTCACCCTGTGACGGTTTTTCATGTGCCGTGACTACAAATCTTAAGTTTTCTCATTTTTTTCTTTTGTTACGGGACCTTGAATAACCCTGCTACCAAATGCATTAAAAAATTTTAACTGAGCTGCATCAGTTTTAAAGCAAAAATTACTTTTTTGCCCAACTAAGTACTAAAAAATTGTACATGGCTCTAATTCAATGAACCGTAGTGTAAAAAAAAATACACTACGATGTTTCGGCAAGTAACCTTAAAAGTTGGTGTGTTCAATTCTCTTTTCAAAAAGGTATAACATTGTTGAGAATATTCCATAAATAACCGAGATAAAATTTTTTTCTTAAGAAATCCGACTTTCTTATGAGGTATTTTTTCCATGTTATTTAAGTTTTTGTATTCTGAAAGGTTCTGAAAGGAAATAAAAAAAAAATCGGTCCACCCGTTTAGGCTGTGAAAATGTGTACAGATGGACCCACGGACTCGGGATTCTCCATCATCGTAATGTTGGTTTTGATTAAAACCTCAATTTTTTTTTCGACACGAAACCAATACTTGTCCTATAGTCTATGGAACAAGTAAAAAGTACTATGATTTTAAAATCGACTTAGTTAAGAAGTAAGATGTTTGTTTTATTTTATCATTATTATTTTTGAAGTTATACTTCTTATGGGAGGGTGGGTATGAAAATTTACTTTTTGACAAGAATGTCAAAGGGATTATGACGCGATCACCCTGGGTAGCAGGGCTGTCGTTTCACCTTTAGAGTAGGCAGTACTTTAGTATTTAAAAATGCAGTACGCCGCAGTACGGCAAACATAAAACACACAACACGTTGCAAGTTACATGTTTCATGTGGCAAGTTGCATGTGGCAAGTCGTATGTGGCAAGTTGCATGTGGCAAGTTGCATGTGGCAAGTTGTATGTGGCAATTTGCGTGTGGCAAGTTGCATGTGGCAAGTTGCGTGTGGCAAGTTGCATGTGGCAAGTTACATGTGGCAAGTTGCATGTGGCAAGTTGCATGAGGTAATTTCCATGTGGCAAGTTGCCAGGGTTGCAAAAAGCTCATATTTCAGCTCAGCTCAAATTTGAGCTAGGTACCATAGCTTAGCTCATTTGAGCTGAGCTAAAGTGAGCTGAGCTGAAAGTGAGCGCCCCAACTTCCAACGCCTATATCTCGGAATTTTGAAGAAAATGAAAAAAATTTGTTTGATGCCAAAAGGTAGCGGGGACTCTAACCTACATTTGGGTACAACTCTCATTCCTGTAGGTCCACGCGTTCTCAAACCGGGAGTACTTAAAAGTAAAAAAAAAATTAGGAACGATTCTGAAAAAATAGGCATGATGTGGCGGTTTAACATGGAAGGCGATTTTTTAAAAATCTGACAATGTGCAAAGCGTAGGCCCATGACACAAGTTATCATTTGGCACCACTCCCAAAAATTGCTCTCAAGCGGTTTAGCTTCCAGGATCGTTCAAAGATTCGGGGATTTTTCGAAAAATAATTTTACCCCAACTTTCGAACGCGATTTTCTCGGAATTTTGAAAAAACTCGGAAAACCGGATTATACCACTATCATCTAGCTGAGAATATAAGCTTTCATATGGCACCACTCCCCTGTCTCTAGATCAAAGCGTTAAAACGCCTATATCGCGGAATTTTGAAGAAAATTGAAAATAAAATTTTTGATGCCAAAAGGAAGCGGTTTAGCTTCCAGGAGCGTTCAAAGATTCGGTTATTTTTCGAAAAAAAATGTTACCCCAACTTTCAAACTCGATTTTCTCGGAATTTTGAAAAAAGTCGAAAAACCGGATTGTATCGGAATTTTTTTTATGATAAAAAAAGAAATATTTTACTAAAAAAATAGAAATATATTTACTATTAAAAAAACCAAGAGGAAAGATCACGAAAAATTATCTGTTTTATTTATAAAAATATCCATGTGTTAAAATAATTAAATTAATAACTAGAACCGAACATCTTAAGCTATGGTGTTTTATAAAAGTTTAATATATCTTCATATTTCATTATACTTTCCAAATAAAAATCAATGTATCCTCTCACCCATCACAGCACAGCTCAGCTCAGCTCAGCTCACTTTACCTTAGCTCACCCAACAGCTCAGCTCAGCTCAAATGAGCTGAGCTGTGGTACAAACCTCAAAAGTGAGCTAGCTCAAAATTTGAGCTGAGCTGTGAGCTGAGCTCAGCTAACTTTTGAGCTTTGTAGCAACCCTGCAAGTTCCATATTGCTACTACTAGTGCTGAAGCACACACAATTCTCATAAAATTACCATATCGCACATTTTATGCGCAATTCATTTACTTTCGTTAAGTATATACCGTACCTTCTGAACCGCACAACATGAGTAAATTTCACAGAATAAATTGAAAACTACATGGACGCAAGGAGGATGAAAAAATTAATTTATTGTTCACTTGATAAAAATGTAAAAAAACGAAGTGTGGATTAATTAATTTAATAATAGAAATTAAAAATATCAAATGAAATTCATTTACATATACTGAATGAGAAGTATAACTTCAGTCGCGTGTACATGTGTACACACACTCTTTTTTTTTTTTTTGTTAAAATCGATTTTCGTGTCTTTTACTAAGGGCCATTATATTTTTATTAATTTTATGAGGACGTCTAGCTTTCTCGTCAGGTTTTTGTTTCAAAATAAATTTCAAAAAAAGTATTGTTTTATGATCCTTGCAAGCCTTTTATTTAAGATACGTTTCTCTGATTATATTTTATATAAATTAATATAGCCTATTTACTAAATTTAATAGACCGGAGCTCCAGAGCAAAAATAGAACAAATTCGTTCAAGAATTTGTATTGCTACTTTATTTTATTAGTACAAAAATTTGGACACAAAATACCCCTTGATTTAGTAAAAAAAAATAAAATCGTCAATTTTTTTAACTTTTTTTTCTTTGACTTTAGGTTAGAATTTTAGTCAAAAATAATTTTTAAAATTTTTTAACCATCTTTACTTGACAGAAAATTTATTTTGCTATGAAAAGTGTCTTTGAACCATTTCAAAGTTAGGCTTGGTTTTCGAGTGAAATCAAGAAAACTGAAAACCGACCAGTGTTGCCGTTTTCTCAAAAATGCACCAATGGATTTAGTAGCACTTTTGGCTGGAATATTCTTTTATGCCAAGGAATCATAATCAGCAATAAAAACTCTTGAACGAATTTATTCCATACAAAAGGGTTTATTTAATAGACTATTACTATAACAAGTTAAAATCTTCTAATGATAAGACTAATTTGCCATGTCGTCGCCGTAAAGCAAAATTGTTCTAAGTCACAAAAAGCAAAACCATTCAAGTTATGTTTTTTATAAAGTTTGTTCTTTTCTCTTGAATAAAATATACAAGTTTACCTCATTAGTAGGTGCATACTAAATATTTTTATACATTTTTTTTAAACTAAAAACTTAGAACAATCTAGAATACTCGGCCTCATTTTCAAAAGGCTACTTCCTTGTTTTTATTGATCTATGTCCCATTAAATTATATTATCTGTGGAATGAAATTTTTTTAAAAAAACGGTTTTCAATTCGGAAAGAGCACCCTCAAATTAGTAAAACTGCATCATTAACTCATTTTCGGTAAAAAGTGGATTTAGAACAATTTTGCTGTACGCCGACGATGTATATTTTAATTTATAGATTTGGATGACTTCTGGCAACCCCTTCGCATATCTTTATGCTTATGCCTTTTTTTCTATCACTTAACACATTCAAGAGCTATATAATTACCAATTTTAAATAACGAACCTCATCAGCTTAAAATTAAATACAACTTTAATATAATATACTAGGCTTGATGACTCTGGCAACCCTATCCTTTTACCTATGAACCTGCCCGTTTGTATCCACTAAGGGCTATTGTTGTACGAAGTTTCAGCCATCCCTTTTACCAACTATTTTTTAGACTTATTTCTACAATTTTTTTATATGACTGCTGCTGACAACGCTTTTACACCTTTCAATGGTTACTCTTTACTCACAATTTTGGGTCTGGTTACTGATCGGGTCTTTTTTCAACTATTCTTTAAGATATTTTTTTTTTATCTTTGATAAAACCAACAACGATATCATCAAAAAATCAATGCTCTTTTTAAATACTGCCCAGGAAGATAATAATTCGCCAAAAATCCCAAAAGTTTTAAATTAAATAAAAAAAAAGAATTTATTTTTGGTTTCATTTTTTAGTTTTATTTTTTAAGTCCGTCAACAAGGTTCAGCAGTCGTTCTTCATATCTTCCAACATTACTCCTGTTATAGGTTCTTAACGAACATAGTATGAAGCAGCATATGGGTATGCAGAGTAGGCAGCATAGGGAGAAGCAACATAAGGTGAGGATGCAATGTATGGTGAAGCGTATGCTGCGCTGTAGGCAGCGGTGTATGGAGAAGCAACCAATGGGGATGAGTAGGCAAGTGGTGCTACGATACCTGGCTTAGCAGCAACAGCAGCGATGATGGCGAAGAAGCACAGAGCAACCTAAAACAAAACAAAAACAAATTAATTAATATCCTTTCGAATCCTTAAAATGTGTTTCTTTATTCGCACTTACGAATTTGAACATTTTGAATTGATTTTGGTTAGTTTTGAAATGAAACTGATGATTTTTACTGATTACACTTCAACTTTATATAGTGATTGAAGTGTGACTTGAAGCTCAGAGTTAAATAAAATGGCATTCCCTTGCACGTTTGGTGACAGGTTTTGAATACGAAATTCAGTCGCGCACATGAGGAATAACTTTTTTTATTTTCACGGTCATTCTGTTCTGAACATGGAAGTTGTCAACGAAAGTGAAAACGAATGACAATATCAAAAAACAAAGTAAAATACTGCAGAAATAGTAGTTGGGTTCATATAATTCTGCACATTGTCGTGTAGATACTATTTTGTATTGAATTCTTGAACGAAATCAATTTGTATTTGTCAAAATTATACCATTGACATTTGCCAAGGCTTTACTGAGCTTGATTGTAAACAAATGAGGCATTGAGGAAATATTTTTTGATTTGGTATATAAAGTGGTTGATAAAACAATCAAAACTATCAGTTTCAATTCAGTTCTTCAGAGAAATCAATCGAAAACTACCAAAACTCTTTCATTATGTTCAAATTCGTAAGTAAAATAAAGACATTTTAAATAATCGAGATGTTAAAAATGTATTTGTTTTAATTTTTAGTTCACTTTGTGCTTGTTGGCTGTCATCGCCGCTGTTGCTGCTAAACCAGCAATTGTTGCTCCATTGGCATACTCTTCTCCTTTGATTGCATCGCCTTACACTGCTGCCTACACTGCTGGATATGCTTCACCCTATGTCGCAGCAGCTTCACCCTATGTTGCTTCTCCATATGCCGCTTACTCTGCCTACCCATATGCTGCTTCATACTATGTTCGTTAGGACATCTTTCCTGAAGTGAAAGCAAAAAAATTTAATTTTAAGCTAAAAACAAAATAAATAAACTTATTAAAAAACGAAAACTTACAATGAATTTAAGAGTGAAGATGGATAAAGAAGTTTAGTTTTAAAAACAAAATAGAATGAAACTCGAAGTTTAAATCCTTCTAGACAAACAAATGTTTTCTAGTGGACAGAGCTAAAAACAAAGAAAATTTAAGGATATTGAGCTGGAAATAGTAATACTCTGTCTAAAATTCATTTTCCTGCTTAAAAAGAAAGTTTCACAAGTGAAAACTGTAAGTAGACAGGGGCTTTTTCGAGCGCTTACATGGAAAGTTTAATTATGTAAAATTTCGACTTGAAACAAAGAAAAAATTTTCTAGGGAACTAAGCTAGAAAAAAGTGCTTTTATTAGTTTTTATTCCAAACTAGGCAGGTACTCTAAATTAAAATTGTTGCAAAAAAAAAACATATTTTTCTATTGCAACTTAAAATATTTTGCATTAAAAAAATTCTATCGCAACTGAAAAATAGTTGCATGAAAAAAAATATTTATATTTATAAGAAAAATTATATTCAGTTGCAAATAAAAAAATTTCTGCATTAAAAAAAAAATTAGTGCAAAATGAGTGCACCAAGTATTTTTTTTGTCGAATTTCTCACAATTTTAACTTTTTGACCATCCATTCGGTTCAATATTATAGTTGACATAACTTGTGTATGGCCAAAATTGTTAGAAATTGGATGAATATTAGAAATAAATATTTAATGCACACATTTTGCATTGAATTTTTTTTTTGTCAGTTGCAATAATTTTTTTTAATGCAAATTTTTTCAGTTGCAATAAATAATTTTTTTTTTTTTGAATTTGCTATGGAGAACAAGTACATTAAAAATTATTTTTTACAGTTTTTTTTTTAGAAAAGTTAGTTTTCTTAAAATAGGTACCTTACACAAAAATTGTATTTAAAAATAATAATTAATTTAAAAATATCTACTTGAAACTAGTAGATCATTTACTTTTGTCTATTAATTGAGTGTCATCTTAATTTCGACAACTCTGTCATTTTCAAGAAAAAGCAAAAACTGACTTCTTCCACTTCTGGACCTTATTGGTCCATTAAATATTAAAGAAAAAAATGTTGATGGTTTTTTGTAGAGCGTATTAAATAATGGAAAAATTGTATAAGATTTCCATAAGATTGCATGAGTTTTCAAAACATTGAAGCCGTTTTTCTCAAAACTACAATTTTGCAGATTCGTGGTTTTGGCTTTGTGCCCACGATATCTTAAAAAATTTACATTTTTTGAAAAATCGATATAATATTGTATGATCTTCAAGTTTTTAGTAAATTTCGAAATCTTTTACCGTTTAAAAGAAAAATTATTATTTTCCTTGACCTTGACCCTTTTAAACTGTCACGTACCTACGTTTTTTTTTTTTTGAAAAATAAAAATGATTATTGAATCTTTTTCTCAGTTTGACCATTTTTTTTTTTGACTTATTTTCCGAGATAGATTTTATCTGTGTACGAAAATATTAAATGGAATGAAATCCAAGCTTTTTGAACATACGATTTCTAACCGCTTAAACATCTGTAGTAAAAAAATAAGCTTGTTTTAATTTTTTAATATTCATTTTATTTCGTAAACCATTAAACAATTTCCAATCCGTTTTTCCATTACATCTTCAATCCATCAAACCAATTTTTAACGAACATAGTATGAAGCAGCTGCGTATGGGTAGGCAGAGTAGGCGGCATAAGGAGAGGCAACATAAGGTGAAGCTGCTGCAACATATGGAGAAGCGTATCCAGCGGTATAAGCTGCTGTGTATGGCGAAGCGACCAATGGAGAAGAGTAAGCCAAAGGTGCAACAATAGCTGGCTTAGCAGCAACAGCGGCAACAATAGCCAAGAAGCAAAGAGCAAACTGTAAAATAAATTTTAAAATAATTAATTTAAATGAAATCCTTTGAATCCTTTAGTATACAAACTTACGAATTTGAACATGTTTGATTGTTTTTAAATTTCAGGTGAGTTCTCAAATGAAACTGATAGTGATTCCAAGTAAGTTTAAACTTTTTATAGTCAATTGAGGTTTTAATTTAATATAATGAATAAAACCAATCACATTCTTCTTCACGTGCGTTTATTCGTTGCTGTTGTTGAATACTAAATTTTGCCAGCGTGTCGTAGACTTGTTAAATGTACTCGTATGTTCTTGAGAATTTTTCATAGTCATTTATTGCAAATTTGGCTGTCCAAAATTTAATTTGAATTAAAGTTGGAAGAATTCCTATCAAATGTATAACAGGAACTTTGAAATTTTGTACAATATTAAAGTACTGTCTGCAAGTTTTGCATACAAATATCAATACTTGATTTTTTTTGATCATTTCTGTAAATGCAACTTTGTCACGTATCAAGGACGAGGAATTCAATTCAATTATAGGCGTCATCGTTGACTTATTATAAAAACTCATTTAAACCGACCGATCACTATCAGTTTCATTTGAGAACTCACCTGAAAACTTAAAAAAAAAATCAACATGTTCAAATTCGTAAGTTTTTTAAACTAAAGGATTCAAAGGATTTAATTATTTAAACATTTTGTTTTACAGTTCGCTCTTTGCTTCTTGGCTATTGTTGCCGCTGTTGCTGCCAAGCCAGCTATTGTTGCTCCATTGGCTTACTCTTCTCCATTGGTGGCTTCTCCATACACAGCAGCTTACACCGCCGGATACGCTTCACCATATGTTGCAGCAGCTTCACCTTATGTTGCCTCTCCATATGCCGCCTACTCTGCCTACCCATACGCTGCTGCTTCATACTACGTTCGTTAAAAAAATCACGTAGATATTTCAAGTGATACAAAAATTAATGGAATTTGTTGAAAGACTTACACCGAAATAAAATGGAATTTGCAAAAGGATTTTTTTTTTGTTTTATTAGAACATTCTAATGTTCCCTTTTTTATTAGTAAGTTTTACTAAAGTTCAAAAAGACATTTCCCCCGAAACGGGGAAGAAAGGTTTAGATATTAAATTTTTGTGTTTGATATTTTTTGAATAATTCATTTGAAAATTCAAATAAAATGCACGTATTTACTCTTATAGAAAAGGTTTCTCAGAATATTGAAGTTTTTAATGTGAAAATCGATGAAAGAGTATTTTTTAATTTACCTTTATATGGAATTTAGTAAAAATTTAAAATATAACATACAATTTGTTATTGTATTACCCAAAACATCCTTTTTAACACTTTATTTCCTAATATTTTTGGAGCCGTTAAAAAAAAAAAGTTTTTATAAATAAATTTTTTTCAAACAAAATTGTTGATATACATATAAATCGACACCAATAAAAACCAAATTTCAAAGTGCGTTTTTAAAAAAATGTAATCTTCGACAAAAATTTAATATATTTTTTGGAGTCTAGAAATAATTTTTTTGGAAAGTTTTCTGTTTTTTTCAAAAAATCTCTCAATGAAATCAGTTAACTCGTTTAACTGTAATAAAAAAATCGGTTCTATGGCAGGTCCCATTAATAAAGGTTCAAAAAATATTTGTTAAAGTAGAACCTTGAATGCCGCAGTTCACGTATTTTTTTTAAATCAAAATCGTTAGAGCAGTTTTTGAGAAAAATAACTTTTTTTTCGTTTTGGTCATATGGCAAGTATACTGTTAATTTTGATCCTTAAAAAATATTTGAAATTTATTTGATTTTCTCTTGCAATTTAAATACCTAATAACCTTAAACATTACTCTGGCTTAGAAAATTGAAGTTCCGAGTTTTGGCATAGTATTCGGACACGAGCGTCTGTTGGACGGATATTGTCATTGTCAAATGTAAATTTTAGCTCTTAAAGACTTATTTCTTATAACCACCTGCCGTCCGTGTTTTGACAACTTAAAAAGGTAAAATGCCGAACTGGATCGAACGTACTTGCTCTTATGTTTAAAGTTGCTTGAAATATTAAAGCTTCTTAAAAATTTTAAAAAATAAAATTGTTTTAAGAAATTTAAACTTAAAAAAATAATTCAATTTGTTTAAAGGTTACAAAAAAATCTCTTCAAATGGTTTGGTGAAAAAAATTTTAGAAATTTGTTTTTTTTTTTTTTTTTGAAAATCGGTGGAGCTGTCTTTTTTTAAACTATTTTTTTTTTTATATAATATATCTCAAAAATGTTTAAAAAAAAAACTTGATATGCCGTTGAAAAGGAAATATTACTTGTTTAATGAAGAAAAACTAGTACAGAACAAATCAGAACAGCACAAATAAAAAAGTACAGCTTTGTGTTGCCTATCAGTTTCGAAACTAAATATTAAGAATGTTTGCTATGATTTTTCATTCAAATAAATTTATTATTAATTTGAATATTTGTTCACATTTAAATTTTTCCTTCATATCTAGAAATTCTAAAGAAATTCCCATTTTGTTTTATTGATTTTTTCATATGTTTGTCTAAATAAAAAAAAAAAAAAAAACATCTGATGCTTGACCCTTTTTACTTGTCTGCTCTAACTAAAAAGTAGGAGCAGAAAAACTTGAACTAAACTGTTCTGGACAACTTCATGGAACACAAAATGATAGATTCTACAACAGTTTGGGACAAAGTTTTCCTTTATGGAAAACAAAAACCTGTACTTTTCGGATCTTTTTTTGTTATTTTCTGTGCGGATCAGATTTATTTAACAGACTTACTAGGATTAAGAGAAAAATTTCAATAAAAATCATTCTTTTGTAAAAAAAAAATTCACTTATAGATTTTTACTTGCTCAATAGGGCAAGTATTGGTTTCGTGTAAAAAAAAAATTCGAGGTTTTAATCAAAACTAACATTACGATGATTGAGAAGTCCGAAAAAGTGGTTTTCGTCATGACGTCCGTCGGTCTGTGCGTCGCACTATGGGACGAAACGGAGTTGAGCGTCTCAAAAATCTCTATCTTTTTTGTTTCTTTGAATATTTGAATGAAATTTGGGACATATAATCTTGAATATGTAAGGAATTAATGTATATAATTTTTGTTTACGGTTCATAAATTTTATAGATAAGAAAATTTGTTCAAAGTTAAAAAAAAATATTATTATTATATTATTATATAATACAGTACATTCTCGATTAACGCAACTAATTAAAACAAGGGTGGTTGCAATGACCGAGTAAATAATTTTTAGGTTCAATATGAGATGTAAAGCGAAAATATCAGAAACGCAACACTAACAAATATATTTTATGCAACAAATTTCTGTCCAATAAAATATAATTGATATGAAACGAAAGAAATGGAAGTTAATTCATTACGATAAGTACGTAATTACGAATGTTTAGTTCTTTATCCAAATTTAATTATTTTATTTCGAAAAAATGGGATATTTTTGTTTGGATTTTTTAGTTTGTTAGATTTTAAAAATTGACATATCTAGCAATTTTTGAACAATCAACTTTTTTCAATAAGGGTTAAATTTTGGTCAGTTCATCGTATTTTTGTATTGAAAGTTGCACTTATCGAGTCAATTTTTGTACAAGAGTTGCGATTACTGCGTCAACAATGATAAAAATTGGGGTGTTGCGAAAATCGAGGAATTGCGTGAATCGAGAGTTGCGTTAATCGAGAACGTACTGTAATATTATTTAAATTAATTTTTTTTTCAATGAAGCAATCGAAAAAGATAAAAACTCGTACGGCAGGGTTGCCATTGTTACTTTTTACTTCTTAAATCTGAAAATGAAATAAAACATTTTCCATGAAACTTATAAACTAAAAAAATTCTTGTTGTCATAAATCAGTTGAGTTTTTAGCAAAAAAAATATTAAATACTAATAAAGTATTGTAAGTAAGATGACATAAATAATAGTTTAATCGTGTTGTTGTTGATGTTTTGAAAATTGAGTCCATAAAATACAAATAAAAAATGTAATTCATAATAAAAAAAAATAAATAACTATAGAAAAATTAATGACCAAAAAACTTGAGTTTCTAAGAAACAATACCTTAAAAAAATTCAAAACAACAACAACTTTTGACCATGACCAGACAATAATAATAATTTACGAAAAAATACCAAAGAAGAATTATTTTTAGTATTTTTTTTTTTTTTTATTTCTCTCAATCACTTTGGAAATCAGAATCAGGATCTTACGATTTGTTTACCGTTTGGTCTGCTAAATGAAATATATCAAATCAATGAATGAAAACGAGTGAATTTGGTGCGTATACATCCATAAGTTTCTTCAATTAATTATAATGTTATTTTTTAATTTTTAACACAAAATTATATTTATTTTCAAAGCCAAGAATATGAACTTTTATTGTGCCAAATTTGAACTTTTTAAATTGAAAATTGCAAAAGTAATAGATTTTTAAAGCTTAAAATAAATAAAAAATAAATTCTCTCGTTATTCAATTTCGCTTGTAAAACGAAAAAGGATGAAAATGGGAAAGTTTTTATTTTTGTTTCTTAATCTTCAACAAAAATAGAATGCAAAACAGTCATTAACTCAGCGGAGGCAGCCGGAGCCAACATAGAAAACTCTAGTTGAAAACGAAATAATGAAAAAAAAAGTTCACCACACTCAATTTTTTTTTTAAATTAATTGTTCCATTAAATAAAAAAAAATCTTATAGTTTTGGAAAGAAGAGATTACAAGCTTTTCAAAAATGTATAACATTAATAAAGTTTATTAAAAAACTAACGAAATATCTGAGTTCAAAATGTCTCTTTTTAAAAGTAGCAAAATATAAAATAACAAAATGCGGTGTTTGAAGGTTGTTTTAAGTACCTAGAATAAATATTATGTGGAAAAAATTACTGTATCGCAAAGAGCTCTATTTCTATATAATAACCCCATCATTAGATTTTTGGAATTGCGAAATTCGTGAAAACCATTTTTGAGACGCTCAACCCCCTTTCGTCCCATTGTGCGTCGGTGCGTGCGTCGGTGAGTCGTCACAAAAAGCTGTACATGAAGCTGCAGCCTAAACGGGTTGAGGGATTTTCTTGAAATTTGGTACAGATGATTTTTTTGTAATTTCCAAGGTTGGTTTTTTTTTGTTTTTAAATATCTCGCTTTAAACGTATACCTCCCATACAAAGTTTTGGAGTTATTGCAACTTTCTCGATAACGGCTCTAACGATTTTGATTAAATTTAACATACGTAATGCTGTTTGCAGTTCCAACATAACTGCGTTTTTAGTTTTTCTCAAAAAATGCGGATAGTGAAAATATGACATTAACTATTTTTTAAATCGCGGATGTCGGCTCTTCCCGTACATCTTAATGGAGTTATTGCAATTTTCTCGTAAATGACTCTAACGATTTCGATTAAATTTTACACAAGTAATGTTATACGTAAATCTAACGTAACTGCATTTTTAGTTTTTCTCAAAAAATACGGATAATGGAAATATGACTTTACATTTTTTTTAATCTTTGATGTCGGCTCTTCCCGTACACCGTTAATAAGTTATTACAATTTTCTAGACTAAATTTGACATACATAATGCTTTAAGTGATTTTAATATATGTAGCTAATTGCGTTTTTTGTTTTTGTCAAAAAAACGCGAGTAACAAAAATATGGCGTAAGAAAAACTAAAAAAAAATAATTTCGTATTTTTGCATTTCTTATGAAATTCCTTAAAAAAAAATCAAATTTTAACTAATTCAAAATATTATTTTTTTAAATCTTTGACATAAAAGCTACTTTTATCATAAGAGCAAGTACGTGCGGCCCCAGTCGTGCATTTTATTTAGAATTGTTCTTAATTTTAAAATCACTTATAGTTTTTGTACAAAAATTTGCATTAAAATCGGTCGTGTCGCGAAAAAGTAAGACATCAAGAAAATGGTTCTATGCCAACAATTGGTAATAACGGTCCAAAAATATACTTTTTTTTATTTCAAAAACATGACTACGGCCACATTACGTGGATTTTTTTTTTAAATCAAAATCGTTAAAACTACCTTTTTCATTTTGGTCATATGGCAAGTAACCTTAAATTTGGTCCTAAAAATAAAATTTCAATTTACCCTCCCAGAAGCTTTTAAATATACGTAAGTTAGACAGACAGACAGACATACAGAATTGTCAGACCCACTTATTCTTTATTCTCTATACTCGTAGTGTCATGTCTGATTTTTATCTCGAGTTCGTTTTCTAGCAAGTAAAAAGTTAGGATTTCTAATTAACATTTTCTTAAAATAACAAAAATTAATTTCAGTATTCTGTATCCTGTTATTTTTTTTATTAAAATATCCATATCTATCAATAAAATCCCTGAGAGTAAATATTTCCATCTCAAAATTCCTTTAAACGAACCAAAACTTGAGCTGCTGCAGCATATGGTGATGCTAATGCATATGAAGCAGTATCATAAGCAGTAGCATATGGAAATGCAACCAAAGGAGCTGAATAGGCTAATAGAGCAACAATACCAGGCTTAGCAGCAAAGAAGCACACAGTGAACTATATGAACCAAAAAAAAAAGTAATATAAAATTAAATCTTGTGTGTTATCCTTTAAAATCCTTTTGGTTTTGAAAATCTTCACTTACGAATTTGAACCATGTTTGTTTGTTGTTGTTGTTGATTAAGTTTTCGTGAGTTTTCGCTGTGTAATAGGAAACTTTATGTGGACTCACTGCGAAGGAGTTTTCCCTTGGCACGTACCATCAACAATACACACACGCGCACTCAAAAAACTACAAAATTTGCATTTTTGGGGCAACTTTTGTTGTCACACAGAAAATACCAAAATGTTTTAATTAGTTGCAAATTAACAAAACAGAGTTTTCCTAAGCGCAACTACACTCTAAACCCCTTCTTTCAATCTTCTTCTTCAATTTGTCTGATGGGAAAGAGGTAAGGAAATGCTTTTAGCAAATTTCGAGCATAGAAACTTGCAAGGAGAGATAATAATAAAACCATCATTAGGGATTTGTTTCAAGGATCTGCTTGCCTGGCGTTTCCTCTAATGTGTATCCTCATGAGTGTGTTGCTGCGCACACACATTCGAGGCAGGCTTTGGAACACTTTTAATTGAACCAAATTGAGTTTTCATTTAAAAGTCTTCGCTAACAGATTTTCTTATGTTCTTTCTCTAACAAAACAATGCCACCACCGCATTTAAGGCGTGTGTATTGGGTGGTAAAGGGTGGTAAAGGATAATTTGATGGGGTGTGCGGGTAATGAAGTTCTCACATGTGCTCGGGATATGGATGATGTTGGAATGGCATTATGTATTCCAAGCATGCAGCACAGCGGAACCAAAATTAAAATTAAAGGAATCCCAAGACTGACTCCTACTGACTCATGTGTGTGTTTGTGTGCAACACTTGTCATGTGCTAGAGCAGAAAATTAAAAATTGAAAAAAAAAAAGAAATGAACAACCGAAGCTATTGCGGGTCCCCACATAAAGGGGTTAAGCTTTTCTTGATTGTTTCTTGGCGTCAGCACAGAAATGTACCGCATACATTCAACACAACAAAACCCATTAAAATGTCGCACAGTTTTCCATTCAACTTGACATCCGAAGCAGAAGCAAGAGCAATGACGACGTCAGTTGCAGTCTTTGTCTCATATAAGACGGATTTTGGTATTTTGTCAAGGTCAGGTCCTGACTTCGTGCATTTATCTTAAAGACTATATTGTTTTTATTCTTTGAATGCTTTTATGACCTTGAGATGTGTGTTCTTCTTTCATCAATCATGGGCAAAGCTGTGAATTGCCTCTTTAAATGAGAATAATTCCTTGAAGCAATTTAAATCAAAACACATTCTTCCAAAAAAAAAAATAATACTAAAGTGGAAAAGACATTAAAGTCCCATAAATGCTAAAAGAAACAATAAATCTCAATGAATTCAAGTACAAGTTGGATAGGTACCTCGCCGGTGTATACTTTATTGGTATTCCATGAGCCAAGCTGTGCAATGTTAAAATAATTAGCATGTTAGAGCCGTTCAATGATGGGACGTGCTCGTAGCAAGTTCGTTACTGTTTCACACTTTAATTTAGTATACAAAGTCGAATATTTGGCTTTTTAGTTTTTGGTGAACTATAAAAAGCAACCGATACCGGAGAATAGTTATCAGTTTCAATTCAGATATTCCCTGAAAACAATCAAAAAACTTTAATCAAAATGTTCAAATTCGTAAGTTTTTATTTTTTTTATTCTGCAAGAATTAAGGACTAAATTTTGTAACTTTTTTTATTTTTGATTTAGATTGCTTTGTGCTTCTTGGCTATTGTCGCTGCTGTCGCTGCCAAGCCAGCAATTGTTGCTGCACCATTGGCTTATTCATCACCATTGATTGCTTCACCTTATACTGCTGCTTATACCGCTGGATACGCTTCACCATATGTTGCTGCAGCTTCACCTTATGTAGCTTCTGCTTCATATGTTGCATCACCATATGCCGCTTATTCTGCTTATCCATATGCTGCTGCTCCAGTTTTGGTTCGTTAAGGAATACTTTTTTGGTGGAAAAATGATAATGTTGACGGAAAATATGGCTATAATTTGTTAAAGTTTTATTTATCAAATTAAAAATAAAAAAGCAAACGAAAAAAAAAATCTCGAAACCAAAAAAATTTTTTTTTAAAGATTTTAACCGATTAAATGTTTTTCGGTCCATCAATGCCTGAGTTATGACTAATTGTTTAACACTAACCGATTTCAACATAGTGCCAATGTTAAGAATTTGCAAACAAACTAATATCGCAGATAGATTTCTCAAGCCCAAAACATAAAAAAAAACAACCCCCATATTACGGTTGTCTTTGAATCTATGAGCAAAGCGGCATAAAACATCAAGTCAATACGATAATTGTTTTTAAAAAAAGTTATTTCCGATCAAACACAAGGGTACATAATTTTTTAATACAACAGGTAAAATTATAACCGAAAACCTGATACACTGATGAAATTCGGGATGAAGGTTTTAGATGAATCAGACAAAAAGAATGCATAAGGTCCTAAAAAAAGGTCAAAGGGTGTTTTTTTAGGGGTAGAGTTTTCTTAAAGAAAGGTTCCATAATAGCTTACCTACATAAATTTTGTTTTATTTTTTAAACTTGTTGAAACGGTTTCGTTTATTATAAGAACTTAGAATCAGAAGAGTCCAAAATTATCTTTCACTCAAGATGTTTGTGTCAAGAAAAGATGAAATTTAGAATAAGTTAATGAAGTTTGGAAAAAAGTTTCATTTAAAACAAAAACCAAGAATCTAAACTGTCTAGAAAAATATTGTAGGTTTACCTTTTTTTTTTGGGAAATGTAGAAACAGTCCGCCATAAGTCCGATAAAATCAATGGTATAAATTATAATTTTACTAAATTTATTTGTCAATGAAATAATGAATGATATACATAAGTCTACACAAACGTAAACTTTTTTTTCATTCAAAAGACTGTTTTTTGGAGGTGTACCGAAATTATGGGATAGTTGCAAAATCTAAATACATACATAATAATAATGTTAACCAAATGAAATTAATAGTTATGTTAAATTTGAGATTGGAGGCAACAATCGAAAGTGTTTATAAATCACCATTAGAGTTAACAGGTGTGTTTTTTTATTGAAAAAAAAAATTGATGAGAAATTTGATAATAACGCAACGTTAAATTTGGGATAGAAAATATAGTAATAAAATTCACAACAACTATTACCATTATGATTTTTAAGAACACTTTTTTTAATTCTTTTAAGTCGTGACAGTTAAAAAATCTTGTATTTTTAGTCACAATATCGTTCGGTGTACTACAATTTTCGCTCAAAATAGAATGATTTGTTGACAGGTTATTTTAAAATAAAGTTAAAGTTATTTGAAATTTCAAAATTTGACTCAATAAAAATTGACCAAAAAATATTTCAGTAATTAATTTTTTTTATTTTTTTTTCTTTTCAGGTGAGTCAAACAATTTAATTATATTTCAACAAAAAAACCGTAAGTTTAAAAAAATTTAAAACTCATTCACTAAAAAAATATAATTAGTACAGGTAAAATAGGCATTAAAAAAAAAAAATTGTTACACTCATGAAACTTGGAAAAAAGTTTGCTTTTAGGATAAGAACCAAGTACCTATATAAAAAGTCTATAAAAAAAGTTGGTAGGAAGGGTGTTTTTTCGCGGACAAGAGGGAGGGGGTGAAGGTCAAAAATATACTGAAAAAAATTGTTTGTCGAACATAATCATATGACACATGTTTTCAAGGTATTTTTTGATGCTGAATCTAATGACATAAAAATAAAGTCAATACGATTGCTCTAAGAAAAGTTATTGCCGATTAAAAACAAGGGTGCTTGTTTTTTTGACTAAGTAAAATATAACCGAAGCCCATATGAAAAACATGCTACACTGATAAAATTCGGGATTAAAGGATTTATAAAGTTCTTAAACATATTTTTGGTGAAAGGGTGTTTTTTTTTGATGGGTTAAGTTGTGTGTGAGGAAGGTATCATAACAGCTGAATTAAATTTTATTAATTTTTAAAACTTGGTGTAAATATTTTGGTTGGTATAAGAATTAAGAATCTATAAAGTGTACAAAATTATCTTGAATGAAAGGGTGTTTTTTTTTTTAAGAAATGATGAAACCACAAAAACTAGGAAAAAAATTGCTACACCAATGAAAATTGGTAAAAATGTTTCATTTATAACAGAAACCAAGAACCCGAACATCTATACAAAAATTTTAAGTTAAAGGGTGTTTTTTTGGGAAATAGGGAAAAATCCGCGATAAGTCCGATAAAAACAGTGGTATAAATGGTACCCTTACGAAATTCATTAAATATGTTCTCTTTCAAAAAGGAATTTCGAATAATGTAACTCTATAATTTTTTTTTTAATGTGAAAGGGTGTTTTTTTAGAAGTAAAGAAAATATGGGTAGATTTGAAAAAGTCTATTAGAGTAATATTAGTGGTATCATATTGAAATTTAGCAATTATGTTACTTTTAAGATAAGAAACAAGAATCTAAAGTGTCTATAAAAATATCATGGCTAAAAGGGTGTTTTTTTGAGTGAAAACAAAAAAGATGGGTCACCCAAATGAAATTTGGTAAAAACATTGATTTTGGGATGAAGCAAGAATAAAGAGCTTTCATAAAAAAAATGTTGGTGAAACTGTGTTTTTTTTCTGCAATTGGTATCATTTATACCACTTTTTTGCCTATTTAGGCAAGAAATATTCACAATTTTTTTAAATATCAAATACTATTAATAGAATGTTAACCAACAAATTGTATAAAACTTCGATTTTGCATAATACCTATGACCGTTTTCCTAATTTAAAAAAAATCTAATATCGTGCATTCAAATCTGATGTACCAAATAAACATTTCTTTAGTCGTTTTTTTTAGATCATCTAAGCAATTTTAGGTAGGTATAAATGAAAAAACTTTGAAGTATTTGAAAATACCGACACTTAAAAATAACCATTAACAACATCGGAGCATCATCATCAAAAGCAAATCAACTTCATTCAAATGGAATCCGGTTTACTAAATGGTAGAGAAGAAACATCAAAACTTATTGGAGAATATTTTGCGATGTGAAAAATTTGTCTTTATTTCTTATTTTTAAAGTTTTCTGAAGCCACATTTTATAAAATCACAAAAAATTGTTATTTTTATTTTGCTTGATTTCAAGCCAGTTCTTATATTTACACTTAGAGCAAAACTCGACATGTTATTGGTATTTTGGAATCAAAAAGTTTCATTTTGAATCGTTATGCTTAGTTGTAATCAATACACATTCCAAAATTTATTCATTTCGTGTAAATTCAAAATAATGTGTTTTGAATTAACTTGTTATATGACATTCAGTTTGTCTAACATCCATTAATTTTTTTGTATTCTGTTCTTACTAGGAACTTCAAATTCCAAGCATATGACAATTGTTTTTCAGTTGCAGAAAAAAAAATCGCTTCAGTTGACATATCGCCTAGAATTTCACTCCCTTACTGTGTTCCACGCATGTATCCTGCAACTTGACGATAAAGTCTTCTTTTGTTCTAAATATAAATCACTTCAATATCTATGCATATCGTCGGCGTTGTTAAAAAAAAAACAAAGAAAAACTGTTAACCAACTCTCAAACTCTGTCATCCTTCATTCAATTTTGTTCGTTCCTGAATATTTCAAAAACCCAAACTTGAATACAAAAAAAAAAACCAAAAAAAAAAAAAATCCTCGCAGATATGTCACTCCCACAGTTCCATCTCCCACATTGTCGTCGTCATCGCCATCGTCTCTCCCTTATCTACAATCCGCCATATCGTCGGTGAAACCAGAAAAGTGTGTAACTCCATTTTAGCAAATTTTATAGGAGAGCAAAAAAACAAAATCGTTTTGAAGGCATTTGTATGAGTTTTCATTTTCTAATTTGCTTATAAAATAAAAACTATGAACTTTAAGGGGATTCTGAGTTTAAGGAGCGGTAGATATTAGGTTTTTCTAACAGATGGCATTCAAATCTAGTTTTCAGAAAATTTGGAGTTACACACTTTTCTGGTTTCACCGACGATATGCAAATTTCCCTTTTACACAAATGATTGACTCAAAGATTGAAACGGCGCATCCATGCGATATGCGATGCAATGCCCATTTGCCCATTGCAGCTCCAGCCACAGTAACGCAACAGCACACAGAAACGCTTTTAGCTTTTTCCCTCTTTTACCGACCCAAAAATTTTCGCAGCACGCCTCAAACGGCGCTGTGAATCAAAATTACAGAGTGATATGTTCATGTCCAGTTGCAGTCATAGAGTGTCCTCTATGTCTACAGTTGCATATAGAAGAGTAGTTGATGGTGTCCTCTTGTTCTCGTTGTGTAACAAAAACGAACTAAAAAAATGGATTTGGTTTTTGATAAATGTGCGTGCAGTAGCCAGAGACCAAAGGATCTCCTGCGGAATCGATTCCGGTTCCCAAATACCGCCGCAACGATGCGTGAATTCATTAAAGGGAATGAATAGTGTTTGTGAGTTTTAGAATTCATGACAGAGAGGGTTTTATATTTTTTTGGTCTATTCTGTGTATACTCGTTTTGTAATGTGTAACGAAGGTCTCTGAGTGCGCTTTGAAGATAATTTGATGAAGCGGGCAAAACGATACAATGTTTCGTGGTAGCCGCAGTCGTTTGAGATTACATATTGGAACAAAAATTGTTTACTTCTAAAATTTCAAGCGAATAATGGACCAAAGGTTTTTAGAATTTGAGTTCAACAGAGTTTATCTTTGTTAATTTTAAAATCTCTTTAACCAAAGCGTTTTAATAGGACTCGTTTTTGATCAGTTTTCAAAATGTGCTTCAAACGTTTGATAAGTTTTCAATTAGATTAAAATGTGTGCAATATTTGAAATATCAGAAATGAATAGAGTTGACCTCAAAAATTGATATTGGTTTTACTTTCAAGTTCAAATCAAACTAAATTCATTCCTGGAAGGTTTTGAATGAACAACAACCCAAATAACATTTCAGCTAAGTTTTAGCTTTTAATAAACTTTAAAACGGTTGTTGGGCACACTTTTAGAAAAAAAAGGTTATACAAGTTAGACCCTTGATAACAATGTCCTTATAACAAGCAGTGGCGTAGCTAGCCCTTTGGGGGCCCCCTCCATCTCCTAGACTTGGACACAGCCTTAAGCCTTAACAACATTGGCTCAGAAATTGAAAATTTTCATTAGAATTTGGCACATTTCGTATTTTGAAAGTTAACTTTTGAGCTAACTTGTATTTTTAAAACCTTAAATAATTCATAAAGAATAGAGCTACAAAATTAGAGTTTGCACCGTAAAAGCTATACCCAATTACTAACTATTTTTTAAAAAATTTCCACTGGCCGAGCAAACCGGAAGTGTATTTTTTAAACTTAAAATTGAAATATGAAACTACGCATAAGATCTACAAAATTGATTTTTGGACAAAAAATTGGAATCTGAGATTAGTTTTTCTTTGATTCCACCACAAAGGATCCACCAAAGTAAGGGACGCAATAATTTAGCAAGTTCTTTTATTTTGTGTTGATCCTTGTTTTTTTACAATATTTAAAACGGAAACCGTTTACCTAGTCCTAGTGTGTCGAACATTATTCAGAAGGCTCTAAAATCCGAAATATCCCAGGCGGCAATTGTAAACGTTGACTTTAGAGAACGATTCCGAATTTGAAATTCCTACATATAACTTCTGCCAACAAATCAAAAAAGTGCTTCGTTATGTTCCTGCTTTTATGTCTCACTTCCAAAAAAAAAAAAATTTGGCTTTCTCTTAGTCATTTGGTTCAATCTGAAGGACTTTGGAAACAGAATTTATATTTTTAAACACAATAATCGTTTCTTAAATTTTAACATTCGTTTCGTTGATCTAGATACACAGAAAAAAAAAAAACTATCCAAAAGACACATGTACAAAATATGGTTATCAGAAAATGTTTAATACTCAATTTTTTTTGGGGCCCCTATATCTCGGGGGCTCTGTTACATGGATACCGCTGATACAGCGGTAGCTACGCCCCTGCTTATAAGGTCTTTAAACGAAACTCTACCGAAGCTTTCAGATTTGACAGTTGGCTGCGGAAGAGCTTGTACAAATCTTAAAGAAATTATAGAAACAAAAATAAAAAAAATCTTTATGAAATCAAAAATTTTATTTCTTCAAATAGCAGAAATGTCCGAGCATTACCAGAAAATGTTATTAGAAGTTGTTAAACAAGTTCGAAATTCTATAAGCAATTTAATTCTGTAGCAAGCTTTCTGCAAACTCTTTAAAAGTTATTGCCTGTGAGATTTTAATTTACAAAAGCTGTTGGGTTAGCATGTTCATAGGCTGAAGTTAAAGCTATTTTACGGGGACTAACCCGATCATCAGACTCATTTTAGTGGTGCTTTTTTCACTTGCATCATCACTGTTGGTGTGAAAAAGCCATACAAAACCCCCCTTCTAAAAAATTCCTTACTTATTTATACTATCACCAACTTCAAAGTAAGGAATTGGCATCAACCCATTTTTCAATGAATAGTCCAAAAAGTAAGCCCTCAGAGAGCAGCCCTGGGGAATGCCAGCAGATATAAGAAACTGTTCGAACAACTTTGATCCATCCCACACCAATTGACATTGATGGAAAAAGTGGTTTGATCTGTAATACCAGAAATTTTCTGCTTCCATAAGCTACTATAGAAGCTATACTTCAACTTCTTTTATATTTGAGTTTTTTGTGCTGTGCAAAAAAGAGAACAATACAGAGTTATTAATCCTGTTCAGTGTCCATATATGATTTTTTTTTAACGAAGCTTCGACCAAGTTTATAAAAATCTTTAAAGACACTAACCTACGACGGATAGTTTTGATAAATCTTCTATAACCGCTTTATAGAAGTTTTATAGAAGTTTTATCGAAGTTATTCGGTTTTTAAACTTAAAAGACATTTTATATAGGCACTACTTATTTTTTCTGTTTGCACCCTAACCTTGTGTGGAATCTATGTATTCATTCATTATTTCTCATTCCACAAAAGTTTGAGAGACATAGTTGAAATGTCAGAAAAAATGGGTTCCATTCCACTTTTCTTGTTTCATTCATCTCTCATGTCTCATGATAGTTATTTTTCGCTCAGTTTCCCCTTTTCTTTCTCTGACAGATTCCACAATCCATGTAAATAATAAATTCCATCCACACACACACAAACACTCTGACAAAATCAAATATTAAATTATGGAAAAGCCGGTATTTCTTCACTGTTTCATAGATTTGTATTTGTCTCTTTCTATCGCATTATTTGTTTATTTTGACCATCATGATAGTTTTTGTTTTTTTTTTCCTTTTCTTTTTCTGTCTACAATTCCTTCTGTGTTTCTCTATTTCTATTTTCTGTTTGGAACTACCACCACCAGCGCCACATATACACCATTTGAGCGGACAGCAGCGGTAGCGCGGACGGAATACAAAATGAATGAATTTCAATTGATTTTTTTCATGTGTTTTATTTTGTTGAATTTTCTACTCTGTTTTGCGCAATGTTGGAACTTGGGTGGTTTGTGGGGTGGTCGTTTTTGTTGTATTGGGTTCGAATTCGTTTGCCTATAAAATAGGGTGGTGAATGGTGGTGGTGGTGGCGGATGTGGGTTTTGCATTGCATTTTGGGGGGGGGGGGGGGGGGGGAAATGAAAATAATGACAAGTAGTGGAGAATCTGTTGGGTTAGTTCAACTTTAAATGGACCAAAGTTCGAAATGGGATGATAGAGAGAAAGAAATGATGATGATTTTTTTCATTTATTCTTCTTTTTGTTTGTTTTGGAAGTTAATTGATTTTTTTTTTTACTCTAGGCTTTTGTCATTTCATAGGACAACGATGGAGAGTTTAATAATCCTTAAAATGACTAAAAAACAAGAATAGGAAGGATGGTACAGTAGTAGTTAGAGAATGAATGCTATATTCCTTTTGTTGTTTTTTTTTTTGGGTTGATGGGTGTAAAAAGGAGATGAGAGGAAGAAAAATAAAGTTTTGCATTTACCTAATTGATTGGAAAACTAACGACAGGATCAATTTGATGGCTTTTAAAGATAGAAAACAATGCCTATAGGTAACTATAGTTGTTAGAGAACTTTTGAACAGAGACACAAGAGTGGGTAGAGATTAAAACTTCAAGATTATGAAGAAGACAATATTTGAAGACATTCAATGGATTTGGGTTAAATAAATTGAACAGAAAAAGATTGAAGTGAAGATGAACATTAAAGGATAGATGATAGTTTTGTTTAAGAGAGAAAATTATTTTTCAAAGGAAAATCAAAATTGTAATGCATAAAATTGTGTAATGTACCTATAAAGATATAATCAAATGTTAATTTGTAAACATAAATCGATATACCTACATAATACATGTTTTTATTTTATGATAAATGTTTACTAAACAACTTGCATCTTATAAAGGTACTTATCTTTTGACAATTATAGCTTTTGATGAATGAAAAAAGAATCTTAATCTGCTTTAGGATTGCCAAAGGACTAAAAAACTACTGTACACATTTTTGTTTTTACAGAAAAAAAAAAAAAAAAACAGATTTTATATTAAGGATGTTAAAAGTAGAACATTTAATTTTGAATGGAGCAATAAAAGTTTTTGCACACTTATGGTTTTGAAGACTTGTGTTTACTCCTTTTTCACGATTTATTAATTGTCTTCCAGCAACTATCTTTATTTATATATTACAATAATAAGTTAAATTTACATTTCACATTAAAATTTATAAATGCGATCAGATTCGTAGGTTTTGATAATAAGATAAAATTATAATGAAGCTCAATAATGCTATCAACAAAGTATGTTGAATGACCAACAAAATTCTTTTAATATAATTCATTTAAAAAAAAAATCATTTTCTTAGGTATACTCTTTTGTTCAAAATTTTGTAGTAACATTCATTGCAAGATGCTGAAAATGTTAAAATTAACAAAAAAAATAAAACAAACAGTTAATATTTTGTTCAGTTTACACATTTAATACTAAAACAGGTTATTAAGCTTTAAAATTATGTTTTCAGATTTCATAAAGCGCTTTTGTATTTAAAGACCTTTCAAACGCTCTTATACTTTAAGCGTTTTAAGCATCGAGTCGGTAGGTAGAACTGACATATTCTTTTATTTAAGGAACGTCTTTGCAAGGCTATCGAGAGCTTATAAGAGCTATACATATTTTCATACGCTTAGTTTTTGCAGCACTTGATTTCGAGTAGGTATTTAATGTTTTTTCCTTGTGTCATGAAACACGATTTTGAAAAAACATGGTAAGTAGGTTATTCAAAAAAAAAAAAGACAAAAATACTTTTTTCCTTATTTTAGAAATAATTTTCTGCGTCTTCAGTTTGCATTGATGGAGTACGAAACTGATTAAGAAGAAAAAAAGTTAATGTTACTAATTCAGCGTTAGGCCTATAATACCTTGTTTTCTGACGTATCTATATAAATAATTATCCCCTTTTGATTTTAATCAAAAACATTTATTCCGGAGTTCAATATTTGATGAATAAAATGCAATTTTCCCAGGTTTAAAGGGACCTTGAAAATATGTCTTCACTTACGGCCATATTATTCACTAGTTTAAAAAATCCATCTGGATGTAAAGAAATTGAAATGTCAAAAATAAATCCAATTCCATGATATTCACTATCACACAGAGAAAAAATAGTTATTTTTAACTATTTTTTTTTAAACTATTTTCATAGTTAAAATCGGGATAACTATTTTGGATTTGGATTTATTTTTGACATTTGACAATTTTTCATCCAGATGTATTTTTTAAACTAGTGAATAATATGGCCATTAGGGAAAAAGACTGTATTTTCAGTTTAAAAAAGAAAACCGAAAATTGTTTGTATCCCCTTTTGAAAAGTCACTCCTCAAGTCAAGTCTTTAAGGGGGGAAATCCCTCTGGACGACGGGTTTTTCAAGAATTTTTTTTGGAAAACTGAAAGCATTAATTAAAGTTTGGAAAAATAAATGATATTATTGACATCATGAAGTGTAAACACAATTTTTTTGAAGTAATAAAAATGGTGGCTCTACAGCCGTTTAAAGTTGATGCCTCGCATTTGCGCCGTGCAATGCCCAGGTCCAGTTAATTATTTATAATCAAAAGAGAATTTTTTTTCCATTAAAATATATTTATACGCATTGCATGAACATAAATTTTGCAAAAAAAAGTGTAAATTAAAAATTAGACACCAAAAAAACGAAAAAACACAATGTTTTTTTATAAAAAAATTGTTAAAACAAATATTTATTGTGAAAATTATATTAAACTTTTAGGTTCATGCAATGACCAATGAGTTAACGAGTAATTTGTAATTTATTTCAAGTCGATAGCTTCATTAGTTTTTGAGTTACGTTGCACGGCGCGGAAAAAAACGTGTTTCGAGAAAAATTCGTTTAAAGTTTTCATTTTTGTACTGTGGTAGGCTCGGAACCCATGGGTTTCAGAACTATCTGGGGATTTTTGAGGCTTCATTTAAGGCTAAGACCACTAAAATAGTTTTTTCGGTTGATAAATGATTTTTTTTTGGCAAAAAATTAATAATGCAAAAATAAAAAAGTTCCAGAAGGTTTTCGCCCCTTAAAGTTACATACACAAAAGAATTTCCAATTAAAAAACAACAAACAAAACACTTCTTTTCAGAGCTATTTGTTTTTATTAAAAAAGGACTGATTTTAATGGATTTTTAGCCTGTTTAGCAATGCAGATTTCTATATACATTTATAGTTATGCAGCTTGTTCAGAGATTTTATATTTAGATTATATGTTACAACTAAGAAATGTTTAATATAAATTTGTATTGAATAGATTTAATTTCAGGTTACAACTGAAGGTAAACTATGATAAAAAAAAACCTTCATTATATAGAAGAGAGATTCTTCGTGTTTAACCTGGATTTACAAGATCCTAAAGTTTTTATGTTCGAAAATTAAATTTTTTGCCCCATTTAAGGTAGCCTTAAATCCATTTTAAGCTTTTTTTGTCAAGAGTTCTCGAGAATTTTGAATATCAAATTAAAATTTTTAACTAAGATTCGAATATCTTAATAACCCAAGTAAACTAAACCGACTGATTAAAACGTTTTGGAACGAAGAAAATGGTTTTGTAAAATTTCTAATTTGAATATGTACTTATCTCAAAAAATGAGTTATAATAAACTCTGATTTTAAAGAAATTAATTAAATTGATATTAAATAAAATATCGGATAAAAACTCTTTTATTCCGCTTCATATACAATTTTTCTTAAAAACATTTTTCTTAATTTGAGCTTCCATACAATACAAACATTAAATTTCTTGAAATATTTAGGTAATACTCAAAATAACAGATATTCGTTTGTTCACCTCCCAACTAACATTTCAGCTTCGGTTAAGGTATAACAAAAGCTACATTTCAGCTTCTTTTAAACTTTAGTAAGGTTGTTGGGCATGGAAAAAGGAGAACGTTATACAAGTTTGACTCTCTATAAGGATCTTAAACGAAGCTTTACCGAAGCTCTACCGAAGCTTTGAGATTTGACAGATAGCTTCGGAACAGCTTGTATAGCTCTTTAATACATGTCTTATCGAAGTTTAAAAAAAAACAACTGCAAAAACAAAAAAGAATTCTTTTTTAGCAGGCTTTAAATCATGAATTTTATCTTTTGACCTGATATTATATATAACATTCCATTAGTATTTAGTATATATATTAATAATAATTTGAAAAGTATATAATTTTTTTACCACATCCAGGAATCGAACTTCGTATCTGCTTGGTAGTAGTCCATCATCACTCTACCCACTCGGCCATCCTAGTATATTCATTAATGAAATCAAAAACTTAATCAGTTCAAATAGCAGAAATGTCAAAGAAAAAAATGTCCGAGCTAAATTATTCAATGTCAAAACCAAAAAGTGTCCGAGCTAGATTATTCAATATCAAAACCAAAAATCAAATAAAAACTTGGTAATTTCTGTAAAGCCTCTATAAATTACTAAGCAAGCTTATCCGAAAAACGAGCTTTCTTCGTTTAAGTTTCTTTAACAGTATTTAAACAACTTATTAGAAGTTATTAAACAAGTCCGAGCTTCTATAAGCGATTAAATTCTGAAGCAAGCTCAATACAAGCTGTATACAAAGCAGAACCTGCGAGATCTCAATTTATAGAAGCTGTTGTGCTAGTTGGGCTTAACTGAGAATACAAATATTTTTTGAAAACAACACTTTTATTTATTGAGCTACCTGAATACACCCACTCCTGAAATTATTTTCATCATTTATTATTATTTGAATTTTTTCATTCTTTAATATGAAGCCTTATCATTTTGCTTATAGAACAGTTTGACAGGTCCTTTTCAAATATGATTACGATTAGTATCAAAATTATTTTTTACGTACTAAAAAAATACATACCAAATAAAAATTTGACTTCAGACTTTAACAATAGCATATTTTCAAAAATCAAATTTTCTTTTTCATTTTAAAAACAATAAAATAATTATGTAATATTTTTACTTTTATAGTACACTTGATATAAATTACACCTGGCATCACTTATTATTTCGCTAACTCTCATGCGATTTTTTCTTATCATCCACACGCATTATATTCCTTTCCCTCTTTTTCTCACTTTGTCGTGTGTTTTTCTTCAACAATATTATTATTACACCTGTATGCGTATTATATCAACCAAACCAAGTGTAGTATATTTCATCTTTTCACATTCTTCCGCAATTCAACTGCCTATCTCACTTTAACTCAAATCAATTATCATGCTTTGCTGCTTTTTATTGTATTTTCTTTCACCAGTTCGATTGTGATTTTCGTTACGGTAAGATGTTACGCTGTCGGTATTTTCATCAGAATTTCGTTTAAAACAAATTTGTTAAAACAAAAAGAAAAAAAAAATGGGAAATAAATCAATTTATTTCATACATTCTCTTGTGTTGTTTTTAACTTGATTTTTTGGGGTGAATTTTTCTATTTGAGAATTTTTAATATTCTCTCTATCTTGGTTTTTTTTTGTTCTTAATCCATTTGTACAATTCCCTGATTCTCTCTCTTCTTTCCCCTCACCAACAACTGTCACGCGTGAAAAGTCGTTCAAACAAAACATCTGTAAAAAAAAACTTGCAAGGTGTTTGTGGATCGTGTGGAGTGGATCGTGTCGCGCTGATCGCGACAACTTTTTGAAGCAAAAAATTCCTCAAAAAAAAAAAAAAAAAAAAAAAAAAAATCATGAAAAACTACAAAAATTTGTAATCTCTAAAATACACACCCTAAAAGAGTGTCGGTGTTTCTTTGCTTTTTTTGGTTGTTTCTTTCTTATCTCTTTCTTCCTCTTCTCTCGTCGTTGTTGTCGGTGGCATTGGAATGCATTGAAAAAAGTGCAAGTGTTTATTGTGCATAATTATTTTCTTAAACAAAGTAAATAACAACAACAACAAATTAAATACAGATTTGAAAAAAGTGGACAATCTTTCCGCATTACTATCTTTGGATTCCTTCCTCTTTTTTTCTCTTCTTGTTGTGTGCCTCTATTTGTCTATTTTTCTCTTACCTCCGTCCAACCAAAACCAGCATCCAATTTAATACCAAAAATCCAGTTTCCAGAATTCAAGTGGATTTAAACTTGGATACAATACAAACAAAAAAAAAAAAGGAAAAACTTTCGTCGGCAGCTGTAAATGTCAAATAAACGTGAGTTAGCTCTTTCTTTCCTTTTCTGCCTTACAACGTTTTGCATTCATACCTCTCTTTCTTACACACTATATAATTGGATTGCAATACCTCTATTATGTGTGTATTGGAACTAATTCAAGTCTAGACGAATTTTTTTTTTTTTTATTTTGTTGGGAGATTTGAATTTTCCTGGACCATCCCGACCTCTGGACCACGAACTGATGAGAAAACAAGAGAGGAGGGTGGCTTTTTTTGTTTCTTCTTTTTTTTAGTATGGGATGAATATAAAAGTACGCTTATTTTTTGTATTGCGATTTGCGAATGGTGTTATACTAAGCTCTCTGCTGATGAGCTTATACGAAGTTAGTTGAAAGGGTTAAGTTATCGTGGGAATTAACATATGTTTAAGTTTTTTTTTTTTTTTTTTTTTTTTTTGTATTTTTGGGAAACCAAAAAGTTTTAAGAGGATGAAAGTGTGTGCAGGGGTGGATTTATAATTTTGCCAGACAAATAAAAATGGATTTTAATTAACAGATGAAGGAAATGATCCAATAAAAAAGCTGAAAAAGTAGAAAAATGACAATGATAAGGATTTGTTTTAATTCACTTAGTTCATAAATAATGATCTATCCATGGCGTTCATACCACATTGAGGCTAGGGTACCTCGGGCAGAGGCGGCGCTAGACCAAAATGAGGCGTGTGCCAGAGTACATTTTCGGGGCCCCTGAGAAAATGAATTTGGACTATCATTTTGAAAAAAAGTATCAAATCTTCCGTCCAAGTTCAAGTTCAAATTTCTAATAACAAACTTAAGACAAAACGTTTCATTTCAATGTAAGCCCTGTTCCTTTGGGAGGTGGCAAAGTACTACTAGTAGTTTACTAGCGATTTCCAAGACAGTAGATGATAGTACTAGATTAACCAAAACATCTACTATTACTATACCACCACTTTAAATGAATGAATTTCCGCAATTTGATTTCTTTTATTAGGGTGCGTTTTTAGAAAAAATCAAAATCGTTAGAAATCGCTATAAACATTTTTCGAAAAAAAAACTATTTTAAGTAAAATTGATATGAAATTTTGCAGAAATTTTGTATCTACATTCCAAATTTCAGAAAAATTAAATGTAAAATTTTCTAAAATTTGACTATTCAAATAAAAAATAAAAATAAAACTTTTTTCATCAAAATATAGAAACTAATAAAAACTAACACTTGATTGCTTTTTTTCATAAAATTGTTAAAGTCATTTTTGAGTAAATTGTACTTTTCTAAAATTGGTATAATATAATATTGCTATATTTATTTTAATGTTTTAATGTAGAAATTCTTGTTTTCGTTAGTTTATATTCTTTTTTAGAATATACAAATATCAATTGAATTACCAATTGGAAAAAGGGAATAAATCCATCTCATCTTATTGTTAACAAAACGCAAATAACTGCACAACTTCTTTATTTGATGGTTCTAAGGATGTGGTTAGGCTAGTCTCACGTTAGTCTTAAAATTTGAAAATTTACACTTTTCAAAAAACTTGTAATATAGCTAAGTGCCATTGCTATATTAAAATAAAAAAATAAAATTTATCAGTAGGAAGAAGGAAATAAGGCCGGGATTTGTTTTTTTCTTTTAACTATTGTTTTTTAAAATCACTTGTATATATGATTTCTATTAGAAAATCGTTTTTTTTTTCTTTCTTTTGTATAGAGACAAGATTTACATCAAAATGTAATTTTAGGACTTATTGCATCTTTTAATTGGTGATTCAACATTGCTTTTGAGTTGAAGAAGAAGAGACCGGAAAAAAACCAAGGGGCTCTCCCTGCTAAATACAGAAAGATATATAAAAAATTGAAATTGTTTTTGTTGATGTTTGCTTTCCTCTGTTAGATACTTATCAATCATTTAATTTTTTTTTACGAAATAACTGATAAATACATAAATTATTCGATATAAATTTGTTTGAGCAAAATTTTTGATTTAAAACGTGCTTTTAAAGTTTGGTGGATTGTAAATCCGTCCGTATTTTGAAACATCAATGAATTCGCAAAATGTGTTCAAATACGGAATTTCCACTGAATAAAATGGTCCTTTTTAATCATTAAATTGGTGGCGGAAAACAGAAATGTTCTTAAGCC
The DNA here is from genome assembly GCF_945859705.1 of Episyrphus balteatus. Taxonomy (NCBI): domain Eukaryota; kingdom Metazoa; phylum Arthropoda; class Insecta; order Diptera; family Syrphidae; genus Episyrphus; species Episyrphus balteatus. The sequence goes on from NC_079135.1 coordinate 26,529,063, forward strand.
CTAAGTAATAAGTGTTTTAATTGGTAGAAAGTGTGAAAAAACAGTTTATATAAATTGCGAACGTAAGCGAGCAAAGAATTTTTTTTAAGGGAAATAAATTTTACCCATTTTTTACCTTTACACAAAATTATTTCATACAATTTTCTGCGAACTGAGCCTTGACAAATATCTTCAGTTTTGCAGTGTCCGGAGTATCTGAAGGAATTTCTTCAATATGCCCAGTCACAGAGAGGCTTGCGATTGATTTTGCGGCGTTTTACATATACCGTTGCGGAGCGATCTTTTTTTTGTAACTGCTATACGATTGTGGAGTGGTCTTCCATTCGATATGCAGCGAGTTACCTCACCAACCATTTTTAGGAAGAAGATTTTTGTATACCTTTTAAATCAAAATTAGTTTTTATAATTTTCTCTCTTTTTTTTATTTATAAATTTTTCATCTGTGGTTTTATTTCTTTCATAATTTTAATTTCTCATTTGTTCATATTGAATTGTACATATTTCTATTTATATTTTTATTTCTTTTTGATCATATATTAAATAACTGTTAATTTTAAACACTTGGTAAGCATCTCTAGATAATAGCAAAAGATGTAAATCTTATTGTATCATGTAAAAATTATTCAAATACAAATACAAATTTTAAATACCTATACAAAATTGAAAAATAGAAAAAAGAAAAAAAAAAACTGTTTTTATCACTGAGATTTTGTAACAAAAAATGTATTCATTTCATTGAGTTTTAAATTTAATTGGGAATTTTAAAAGCAAAATTTTATATAATCCAAGTTGCTTGGCAAACTAATTATCTGCTTCACTTGAGAAAAAAAAAAAAACAAACAATAATCTTAAATTGTTTAATTTATTTTTTCTTTAATACTTTTGCAAAAAGTGGCCAATGTATGCTTCGACTCATCTCAATGCAATTATGGAAATCGAGTGGAAACAAGCCAATTTCAATTGTTTGATTGTTTTGAATAAAGAGAAGAGACATGGTTTTTCGGATTTTATTATTTTTGAGACATTTTCATTTAGCGCCCGCGGGGCTCCTCTAAGCGCGGGGCCGTGTGCGGGGGGACACTCCGCACACCCCTTCCGCCGCCTCTGACCGCGGGAGATTATGTAAAAAATCTGTTAAAATCTGTTAAAAATTCCTATAAATAAAATAAAAACAGATCAAATAATTTCCAAATTTATCTTAAGATCATGAATTACCGAGAACACAAGATATACAAGTTATGGGCCTTTTAAGCCCTTTTAATTTATAGGGTCCCCGAAAATTAAATGGATTTTTATAATAAGGGTATTCACGTAACGAGATAATTTTCTACTGTGCAGAAAAAAAGAAAATTTTGCAAAAAGTTTAAATGTAACCCCAGCAGAAAATAATTGCGTTAACCAAGGGAAACAAACAGCTGTTTGTTAAACGTCAAATTGAATTTATAAAATTTGTTCAATTAAAAAAATAAAGTCAAGCTAATTTTGCAAATACTATGCAACAATAAAAAAAAAATTTACATAATTTGCTCAAATAAAATAATATTCTATTTTCAATATTAACATATGTACATATTTTATTTGTGGTTATTTGAATAATAAGACATAACTCGTGTTCAAAAACATATTTCAAATACGGGTATCCCAGATAGCCTATCCAATAGGTGATTGAACACACCCAAAGTTTATCAGATTTTTTTTATTCTACGGTTTCTACTTCAAATTTGTGAGATAAAATTCTATGATTTGCAGAATATTTTTCCCATACAAAATTTGAAAGCTCATTTCTACCGAAAGAAAATTCTACGGTTTCTATGGGTTTTCCGCGTTTACGTGAATACCCCTTATGTAAAAATTTCAAAAGCTTCATTTTTTTTTTGGCAGTAATACCTACAACTTTAAAGAAGCAAAATTGTTAGTTGGGTAAAAATCGAGTGAAATGAAACCGAAACTAAAAATTCCGTGAAATATAGTTTTTCAGGGATCTATTTTTTGATTTTTTTTATTAAAAAAAAAAATTACCCTGGTAGTTGAGATGTTTTGCACTTTTGTTTTTAGATATGACTTAAATGAGCCTCCCAAGCTTTGGGACAAAAGTATCGAACGCAATATTTTCAAAAATGCAAAAAAAAAAAAAAAACGTAAAAAAAATAGGTACCCAAAACTTCCAATCTTTATTGATTTTAACCTTAAAGACTAATTTTTGGAAAAAAAAACTATGTTCAATGGATATTAAATTCCCAATAATTGGAGCCAATAACCGTATCTGTAACCTAAATTGTTTCAAATAACGTCATTTTCGTGGAAATCAAAAAATGTTTTCAAATTTTTTTTTTAGTACAATTACGGCTATGTGAAGCTGGCACCCCAAATGCAAATTTTTTTTTCAAACTTGTCTGGTTCGATTGCCCAAGGCTGGCCCAGGATAGCCCAAGATTTTTTTTCGTTAGCCCACCCTTAGTTTTAAAATTATAACGGAATTATTTTTTTTCACCTCAAAAATCACAAAAAAAAACTTTTTTTTATTCTGTGTAAAAATTGTTGGTTTTGCACTGTGGTTCGATTGCCCAACGTTAGCCCAGGATAGCCCAACTTTTTTTTTCTTGATTGCACTATTTTTTCAAAAGATACAACAAAAAACTTGTTTTCATATCAGAAACCGAAATAATTTTAATTTTGTTTTCCTGTGAAAAAATCGTTAGTTTAAAACCGTGGTTTGTTTGCCCAAGGTTAGCACAGGATAGCCCAACTTTTATTTTTGCTATCCTAAGCTTAGTTTAAAAATTATAGAATAATTAGTTTTTATTCACCACACCAAAACAAAAAAGTACGTATACACCTCAGTGACCCTTTCTTAGTTTATAATAAGAACAATTAAATTCACTGGTGTTTGCATTGCGCCTCTAATGTTTTTAATTTGAATGAACATTTTCAATTGATTGAATGTAGTCCATATAACATTCCTGTTAAGGAGCTTAAGTAGACATTTAACATTAAAAACATACAAATAATTTTTCAAGTCTCAAAATCAATTTTTTTTTGTTTGCCATATAAGTAGGTACCTAGAAAAGCTACATGCTTAGTAAAATATATCCAAACGTATTTCAAAAGTAACAACAAATATAAAATTGTGTGAAGTGATTGCTTTTTCAGAACACGAAAAAACACTTTTTTCAAACTACCAACTTCTTAAAAATCAAAATTTGTTTTTTTTTTTTCAGAGTAAAATTTATGCTTTTTTCATTTTTTATTAATTAACCATTCTAATTCCAACTAATTACATCACTTTTCTTCGTTAGCCCACCCTTAGTTTAAAAGTTATAACAAAAAACTTTTTTCAAAGTACCAACTTATTAGTACAATTTTTTTGAAGTAAAATAAAAACAAAATGGCGGCTCTACAGCTCTTTAAAGCTGGCGTCTACAGTTTGCGCCGTGCAATGCCCTAGTCCAGAAAATTATTTATAGTCAAAAAAAAATTTTTTTTACAATAAAATATATTTATACGCATTTCATGAACCTAAATTTGGTAAACAAAAGTGTAAAATAAAAATTAGAGACCAAAAAAACGAAAAAACACAATGTATTTTTATAAAAAAATAGTTTAAAAAAATATTTATTGAACAAATTATATTGAACTTTTAGGTTTATGTTATGGCCAATAAGTTAACGAGTAATTTGCATTTTATTTCAAGTCGATAGCTTCATTAGTTTTTGAGTTACGTTGCACAGCGCGGAAAAAAACGCGTTTCGAGAAAAATGCGTTTAAAGTTTTCGTGGTAGGTTCGGAGCGCGTACCTAGGTTTCGGGACTATTGGAACTTTTGAGGCTTTATTTAAGGCTAAGACCACTGAAAATAGTTTCTTCGGTTGATAAATGAATTAATTACGCAACAAAAAAAAAAATAATGCAAAAATAAAAAATTCCAGAGGCAAACGAATTAGAACATTGGTTGGAAAATAAGTGGGTTTCGCAATTCTGTGTGTGTGTGTTACCCGGGTCGGTTAGACGGTCGCTGGCTATGTGTGAAATGGGCCTTACAGTGTTGTCCCTCCCCAACTGATGAAAAATGTAGTGTGGAGAATTTTATTTTTTTTTTTTTTTTTTTTTTGAGAATGCAGAAAGTGTTTAATAAAAAAAAAATACAATAAATTCAGCTACTATGTGTCTCAACTTATTATATAATTTATGTGTTTTAAACAAAAATTCGAAGGACTACCTGTAATTTACTACTGGTTGATTTTAAAACAGCAAAAAATTCGATTTAGAAGCTGCTTCCAGTCGATTCTTTTTCTTTAAAGGAATTCCAATGAAAAAAATAGCTACTAATTGCTGAAGAATCAATCCTTTTTAAATCTTTTCGAGAAAGATTTTGGTACACAGATTTTCATAATGCTCCTTTTCCGTTTTTTTCCATTCTTGACACTAACCAAGATGTGCACTTCTATAAAACCTCTCGTAAGTACATACATGAAACCCGATACCAAACGTAAGTAGAATCAATTTGTAAAAAAAAAAACTACCTCAAAAACTGCTTCAATAATCACAAAACAGTGAATTGTATAAAGATAATTAAATATCTTTGACAAATTAAAATAACCACAAACACAAGACCCTAATCAGTTTCAATCAAAAATGAGTTCATGTTTAAATCAACACACAAACAACAAAAATACGAGAAAAACAAAATAAAAAAAATATATCTAACTCTCACAATTTGGGCTAAACAGTGCGTAAACAAAAATAACAAAACACGCAATAATAACCACTCAAATCGTCAAATCGAAAAAAAAAACACAAAAAACCAACAACAACGAATCATAATTCGCAAAAGCGCGTACCCCAACCAACCAACTATCAAGCCTATACGAGCCAATTAAGTTCAAATTGCACAAAGATATACTCAATTCATAGAAACTAAAGAAGTAAACAGAGAGAAACGCAATCCGCAAATCAAACTCAAATATCAAAAAAAAAAAACAACAACAAAATCAGCAATTGGAATTGGAAGCAACAACTTTGGCATCAAAAAGAGAGACAAACAAAAAACAAGAATTATAAACAAACACAAAAAAAGAAAAAAAAAAAAAGTTCATCGAACTTCGATTGCGCGAGACAAACTTCAACAAAATACGAAGACGAAAAACATGCAGACTCGAGCAGAGCAGGCAAATAAAGGCAAACGCGATTGAGAAATGAGAAAAAATTCGAACTTCGAAGTCAAAGTCGAGGAAATAAATGTGAAAATGTCTTTGCTTGTGTCTTGTTTTTTTCTTTTTATTTTGCGTAAACATAAAAATTAGTGACAGCTGATGATGACACTTAACAAGCGCATAACAACCGCAACTTGACGTGGCGCCACCATCGCCATCTTATTATAGTGCAACATCAAGTATCCACACGTGTTGCAACTTGCGATGATCAATTAGCAATTAGCATACAAAAAAAAAAAGGAAAAGTTGTTGAGTTTCGTTTTTTGTTTATTTTTGATTTCAGCGTATGTTTCCCAGATGCAACCGCGAAGAAGAAAACACCATCGACCCCAAACATATGGAGGTTAACGCTGTGTACCACTGTGTTCCACATGCCGACTCTCGACACAGTAAAATAAAAAACAAACAAAAAAACATGAACAAGCAATACAAGTAAATATAAGTAAGGAAGGCGTGCGTTCTAAAATTAGCTTAAAACATGAGAAGAACCAAAGTGCAGTGAGATATTTTGTTGGAGCAGAGAAACTTTTCCAAGAGTTGCTTCTGCTGATAACACAACACAACCATACACACCAAAACCAACAACAATTCAAAAGTAGTAGTCTCAGACAGTTCAGAAATGGGATAGAATGGAATGAAGTAAAGGAAAAGGTTAAAGTTGCAAAACCATCATACAAAGATTCGCAAAAAAACATTCAGGCCTTCTTAACTCGATAGAAGATAGAGAGAAGAATGAGTGTGCATGTTTATTGTGTGCATTTTGAGGGAGTTGTGTTGGGTTCTTTGTTGGCGATGATAATAATAGCTGAACTTTGCCTTAAAAATAATTATAAAAAATAAAAAAAAATACACATTACAAAGGAGAAGATGACTGGAGTTTTATAGGTTTTGAATTTTGTTAAGTCTTGAACTCGTGAAAGTAACACACTTGGAAAAAACCTTTGTTTCAAAAAATAACTGGTATAGGAATTAAATTTGTTTGGTATTTTGGAAAGAAAGTAAAAAAAGATTAACGTCCGCTAAGAAGAAATATTTTTGTACGACGTAGACTTAAACATTTAGAAAGAATTGATTGAGAAGCATTTTTATAAAATTCAACTTATTTTTCAATTGTTTTGAAAAGATGATTTTCTCTCTTTTCCGAAAAAGTTTATTTTTAGAGCTCACAAATGTACTAATACCGAACCAAACCAAGTCAAGAAAAATGTATTCAAAAGAATAAAGAATTCAAGTCAATTGTTTCATTTGATTACTATTAGAGATTGTTTAATTTTTGGAAGAAGTTTTGTGGTAAATTAAAATTCCCCTGAATATGATAAAAAAACGCCGCCATATTCAAATTAATGTGACGTCAAATAGCCTATAACATGTGGACAAGCAAAACTCTTCTAACGATACCTTATTTGTCAAGTTTCGATTAATAGTTTAGAAGTTATAATGGAACAGATGAACAAAAAAGTAAAAAGAAGCCGTTGAGCTAAGAAAATTCGCATAAATATTAGGAGAAACAATTGTTGTTACTTGAACAATTCGAGCCCGAAGAAGGCAGTTAAAAATGTTTCATGTTTTGTTAGTAATGAACTTTAGGGAAATGCTTAAAATCTAAAAAAAAGGTTTTTTGTCATTATTTTTTAACTAAGGGTGGGCCAACAAAAAAAAAGATGTAATTTGTTGGATTTGTCAACAAATATTGAGAAAAGTCTAAAAAGTGCTTTTGTCGTAGGTACTGAAAAAGAAATCACCTCACACATTATTTTATATTTGTTGTTATTTTTTAAAGAATTTTTGGATAGATTTTACTAAGCATGTTGCTTTTGTAGGTGCTTAGGTATATTGCAAACCAAAAAAATCAATAATTTTTGTATTTTGTGGTTTTTAAGGTGAATAATATATGGACTACATTCAAATAAATAACATTTGCGGAGCAATACCCACACCAGTGGATTTACTTTTTCTAGATTATAAATTAAAAAGGTCACTGTGGTGTATGCGTACTATTTTTTTGTGAGGTGAATAAAAACTAATATATAGGTACCTACTTCTATAATTTTTAAACTAGGCGTAGCATAGCGAAAAAAAAGTTGGACTATCCTGGGCTAACGTTGGGCAAACGAACTACAGTGCAAAAACAACATTTCAAAATCTCGAAAGAAAGGCTCGACCAAGAAACACACAGGCGCAAAGACAGAATCACATAGCCCGGCAAAATTGCAGGACCTTATTTTTTGGTATTCTCTATAATCGTAATTTTCATAAAAATCGTATTTAAAAAAAAATTACTACATTCTGTAAAGCATTATAGAAGCATAATTGTAAGTAGAGATATTAACTTAACTAATTCAAAACACTAAAAAAAATTAAAACACAAAAAATAACTAAAAAAAATTAAATAAAACATTTTTAGATAAAAAAGGTTTAAATAAAAAAAAAAAAAAAATGCAAAAATGTCGATGTCCACTATCGATTCCAATAAAATTCGAGAAAGTCTTTTGAGGATCATTTTAATTCCCATGTTTGAAAAAAAAAAAAAAACAATACAATACTTCAATACTTTAGTGTTGCTGAAAAAACTTTAAGCGCTGAATTAAGGAAAGAATGAAAATTAACCATATCTTGAGCAGTCAAGATCTGTATACTCAAAACCATTGTCACCCCGTTAAAAAAGAAAATATTGAAACAAGAAAAATTACTTCCTGCATCACCTGGCTCCCTTATATACTTACAAAAAGCTTATTTGTACAACTTTACTCAAGTTAAAATACATTTGTATTCGCTGATTAATTCATAAAATTATGAATACAATTGTCACACCCGTAACGAAAAAACGCAGTAAACCAACTTTTAAGTGCAGGAATACCAAATTTTGTTGAAATTTACTCTTGCAAGTATAAAAAGAACCTTAAAAAGCATCTCTTGCCACAAGAAACTTATCTCGTCTTTTTCTTTGTAATTTGTATCCACAAGTTTTAACAAAAATAAAAATTTAGACTTTTACTACCTCAAATGTTAAAGTGTCTAAAAATTTGTATTTATTTGTATGTCTAAAAATTTAAATTTAAATATACAAATACTTTATCCTATTTTATAATTTTTATTGTCAATTATTCCGTATAACACTAGAATTTTATAAATTTTGTGGAGAATTTTTTTTTTTTCGAAGAGTAAGAGCGTTAATGGTCAGAAATCATATTATCCCTTATCACTTCATACACTGAACCAAATCCTTACGTAAATACAACTAAAAAATTCGTTGAGCCAACGAAAATTTAATTAATTTTCAGCCGATGAAAAATTTAATTGGCTCAACGAAATGGCTTTCATACGTTAATGAAGATCTTCATCAATCAACGAAAACTGTAGTATTTTAATGAAATTTTTCATAAAAATTTTTGATCGAGAGTTAATGAATTTTTACATCACTTTACGAAATTTTTCATCGATTAACGTAAAATTTAATTAAACACGGTGATATTTTTCGTTAGTCAATGTATTTTTTGATTAATTTATGAAAGAACTTTCGTTAGCTAACGAATTTTTTCGTAAATTTAATGAACATTTTGATTAAATTACGAAAAAATATTCGTTAGCTAACGAAACTTTTCGTTGTATTTTTTTAGTAGATTGTAGTATTTTTTTATTGGACTTGTTAAATTATTAATTTAATATAGTCCAAACCAAAAATCGGCGTTTCGACCCGGTGGAGCTCACTTAAGTCAACTGATAAGTCCGACTTATCGTGAGACACCTTGTCAATACGCAAATATTTTTTATATTCAGCTCAACTTACATAGATTTTTAAACAAAAACCTAATGTGAACTACATAAAGCAAGATTAAATTTTTAATCCATAAAACAGAAATGCACCCAAATCTTCGTTTTTTTTTTGTAAGGCAACGATTTTGTTTCGTTAACTGGTGTATTTTTTCATAAGCCAATGTAATATTTCATTAGTATATGAAGAATTTTCATAAGCTTATGAAGATTTTCGTTAGTTAATGTTGAATTTCATAAGTTAATGAATTTTTTCGTTACTTAATTAAAACTTTAATAAGGTAACAAAAAAATTCTTATTTTTATTCTTTAAAATGAGCATGAAATTTTTCGTTAATTGATGAATCTTTTCATTGAATTGGATTTTTTGCACTAAAAAGGGAGAAAAAGTGTATGAAACGTTTTCATTAATTGATGAAGAAAAATTACATATTTTCGTTGAGCCAACGAAAATGTAGTGTATGAAACGATTTTCGTAATTTTACGAAATTTATTATTTTCAGTGTACAAAGTACCTAGGTATTTACCTGGAGCAAGACCTTTCTTACGTGTATATAACTTTTCATCAAGAAGTTATATTCATTAATCAACACGGACGTCTTAAAACTTTTCATGGTTATTACTTCCGACCAGTCATCATAACCATAAACCATTTGGCTCACTTAGAATTCCAACTCTCTCCACTTCCCACTTGACTAATTAGAAATTAGCTCAAATTACCCCAAAACTATATCCTTTTTCGTTAAAATATCTTAATCTCATATCTTAAATCATTTCCTTCCGTCATAAAAATAAGTTGTACATTCCCATTTAACGCTTTATACCACTCCTTCTCCGCCCATAGTCACAATCTCTCCTCCAACTAGAATCTTGGATTTCTTAATAAAATAAACATTTTTATGTTGACATTCAAATAAATTAGGTACCCTCGTACCGTTTTCATGGACATTGGACGACAAGGTTTGTGTTGCAAGAAAATCACTTTGCAGCACGAAACTACACGACTTTACTTGGGTTTGGTTTGAATGGATTCGGTTTGGTTATATACTGGTATTTCGTTTCTTCAATTTCAATCAAGCTTGCTGAATATTTAAACAACAAATTCTCATCCCCCCTTCCCCCCTACACACACACCAAATAAGCCTTTAATCTGTGTATAAGAGAGTATATAAAAGGGATATTCTCTCTTTTCGATCATAAATAAGTTAACAGTTTGTGTCAACGTTCTTTGTGCAAAAAGACACTTTCAAGGACATCGCATCAGGACACAGATGGGGACGACATTGCTACTTACTATAACTAAAACCCACAACCCCTCCCCAGTAGTACACTTTATTTTTTTGTTAATTCATGGAAATGGTTTCGCAATAAATTTTATTTCTCAAGACTACACAGATCTCTGTCAAGGGAATCAGTGAAAGATGAGAGTGATCTGAATAAAATTGTTTCTCTCAAATGGAGAATATATTTTCATCAGACCAAAAGATTCAGCTTAAAACTACCATAACCTCGACGAAATTCGTCTGATTGTGAGTATCACAGTCTGGCCACTGCTGCGTCGTGTGTCATCTTAAATTTTATTTTTTGGGTTTTTTTTTTTTATTTTTTACATTCTTTTGCTCATAAAACTCATTCCCAGCTGAAATGAGAATAAATTAAGTTTCGTGTGAACGTATCAGATTCCAAAACCATCACACGCGTCGTCAAAGACGAGAATAACGATAATGACGACAACCGATGCGATGCTTGTGGATCGATATGAAATCCATCCCTTGGCGAATTATTCTTCTTCTTATTCTCAGTTTCACCATGTTCCGTAACGTCCTTAAAAAAAATAAGTTTTGAAGAAGAACAAAATTTTATGCAAAAAAAGGTTTTCTATGTATATTTCGTGACAAGTTGAATGGCGACAGCGAAAGCTAGCAATTAATATGGAAATTTTGTTAAGCGTTGTTTTTTTTTCGAAACTATTAATTAAAAATAGACGAGGAGCAAGTTCTGAAAATAAAAACTTCTTCAAAGCTGATCTTGTTTGTTAGGAATTTGTTTTTTTTTTAAATAACTGCAAATTTTGTACATTTAGCTATGAGGAGTACATATTTATAATTTTTTGATGTACCTGAATGAATTAAGCAGTTTTAGTCTAGGACCCTGATAAGGCAGATTGATAAGAAAATTTAACATTCATTGATACTTAACCAAATTTTTGTTTTTTATTTCTCAAAAAAAAAAAAACAAAAATATCTAATTTAAAAGTTTTGTGTGAAAAAAAAACAAAATCCGGACAATTTAAAAAATTTTTTTTTTTTTTAAACAACTTGGTTTTTTTTATTATTATAAAATCAAGGATGTTAATAACGTCGTTTCTTCATAATGTGAATTGACCACGATTATTAATAAATAAATATTCAATAATGAAATAAAAAAGAAATTAAACAATGTTTAATATTCTGAAAAAAAAAAAAAAAATGAATCATTTAGTTCACAAAAAAAATTTTGTTTCTCTTACCAAACCATTTAATGTTTAATTTCTACGAATAAAAAAAATTCTACAAAAAATTTCCTCACTAAATTTTTTGATTCCCGGAAAAAAAAAAAAAAACAAAGAAAAGAATGAATGTCTAACTTTTTTCGGAAAAAATTTTTTCTCATTTTTGTCTGAAAAAAATTTTGCTCTATATTTTTTTTTCTTACAACGCAAACCAAAAAATATAAAATCAATTTTTTTTTTTCGAAAATAAAATACTTAAACAAATTCTGAAAAAAAAAAAAAAAATGAAACATTTAGTTCACAAAAAAAATTTTGTTTCTCTTACCAAACCATTTAATGTTTTATTTCAACGAATAAAAAAATTCTAGAAAAAATTTCCTCACTAAATTTTTTGATTCCCAAAAAAAAAAAAAAAAAAACAAAGAAAAGAATGAATGTCTAACTTTTTTCGGAAAAAAATTTTCTCATTTTTGTCTGAAAAAAATTTTGCTCTATATTTTTTTTTCTTACAACGCAAACCAAAAAATATAAAATCAATTTTTTTTTTCGAAAATAAAATACTTTTACTTTAGCTATAAAATTTTTTTTTTCTAAAATAAAAATTGCTTATAAAAAAAAAGGATATAAAAATTATTAGCTTTATAAATTGTTTCTCCTTTCCAAGTCAATATTCTACGAATTAAAAACAAATCTAAACTAAATTTCCTTCTTTTTGTTCAATCTAAAGGCTTTTTTTACAATTTTCTTTCTTTTGTCTGAGTAAAATAAATTTCATGAACTGAACTATTTTTAAGTAAAAAAAAAAGAACAAAAAATTGAAAATAACATAAAAATGTTCATCGAAATTGGTTAGTTTTACGTAGCAAAATATAAATTAACAATATAAACCTCAAATTAGAAGTTAAATTTCTCAGAAAAGCTTTATACAAATGAAAACCACAAAAATATAAACTCAATTTTATTGCAACTTCTTGCAACAATACATCAATTGTACGAATTATGCTTATACTGCCCATCAAATAAAAATAAAAAAAAATCATGAAGCAAAGAAGACTTCCATCAACATAATTCATTTCGATTAAAACTTTTAATGACCACAAAAAAAGAAGACGATCATTTAGCTCTGTTCGTTTTGCCTTGCTAAATGAAAAAGAAAGGGAAATAAAATACAATTCAATTTTACCCTCATTGAATGTAACAATTTTTGAATTGCAATGAGAAAAATTCAATCAGAATCTTTCATTAACTATTTCATTTTTTTTTCGTTTAAAGGAAATTGTAAAAAAAAGTAAAGTTTTCAATTTACAAAAAAAATAAAAAAAGAAATGAGTATGACTCTCTTGGTTGAATGGACATTTTTTTCTTTTTTTTTTTTTTAATTTGAAGAACAAATGGAAAGCAGACGCTATTTTATATATTAAACACGAACACTCTTGCAAATAATAATAACAAAAAAAAAAAAAAACATAAATACCCTTAGCACGTCTTCGACGATTCCCTTTAGGAATAACAAAATTAAATTTCATTGCTTTGTCTGTAAAATGTTTGCAATGATCAGAGTTGCCAATTTTTGGGATTTGCGGTACCAATAAAAAAAAAATAAATAAAAAAAAATAAACTAAAAAAATAAAAAATAAAATAAAAAAAAATAAAATAAAATAAAATAAAAATAATAAAAAAAAAAAATTAAAAAAAAAAGAAAAGAATAAAAAAAAATTAAATAAAATTATTTAAAAATTATAAAAAATAAACTAAAAAAAAAAATAAAATAAAAAAAAAATAAAAAATAAAATAAAAAAAAAATAAAAACTTAAAAAAATAAAAAAAAAAATAATAAGAAATTTAAAAAAAAAGAAAAAATTAAAAAAATAATAAAAAAATTAAAAAAAAAAAGAAAAAATTAAAAAAAAAATAAATTAAGAAAAAAAAAATTATAAAAAAATAAAGGACATTTTTATTATCTAATACATTTTAATGTTATTCAAAAACCATTAAACGAGCTGACCAATTTCGTATCTCTTTTTTTTTTCAAGCCACATCATTTTTTTATAATTTAAACACCAATTTGCGACAACAAAGGAAAAAAAGAAATGTCACAAACAATATTTGTGCCTGCCCTTATGGTGACAAGGAGTGAAAATATAAATTTCAAATTTTTAGTTAATCTTATTTAATTTTAATATTTGTTGTTTATAAAGTGGGAACACTTAAAAGACATTTTACTTCAGACGTCCTGATGGCGGATATCCTTCGCTAGCCTCATCTTATTGAATGTTGTTTTTTTTCTTCTTCCTTTATTATCCTTCATAGTCTTTATTCTTCTTTATTGATTGCATTGTCTTCTCTTTTTTATGAAAGAAGGCACATTGCAGATGAGTATATATTCATAGTTTCATGATGACGGGTAGGTACTATCCACGATGGCCAAAATATAATCAGACATAGGGAAGAAAGGCGTATACAAAGGACACAACCTCTTTACATATACACACGAATTTGCTGCATTAAAACAATTTACCTGTTTCGATCGTGTGTCCTTAAGGGCAAATGAACTTGAAAAATTCCTCCAGAGAGAGGATGACAAGTTGGTATAAAATGTATATAAAGGTGTAGCGGCAGACATAGAAACTATACAAACAGCAATGAGAATTATGGAAGATTGAGAAATATTGTGGAACTGGCCTTTTGGGAATACATACATCTGCTCTATCCTGCTTGTATGCTTCTCGTGGCATTTATTTGAACACAGGTGGTGGCCTCTACTCCTAACTCCTTTGAGTTATTATTACCCAGACAATGTACACTATATTAATGTAATTTTCCATTTATGATGAAGGTAGTTGTTGCCGTCCGTATGTCGTTGAACGAACATTCAAAAGGGCAAAAGGATATTTTATGATGAAAGTCCTGGTTCTTTGTTTCATTTATTCCCTTTTTTTTTGTATAATGTACCTACTTTGCTATTCTATTTACTTTGCTTGGTTTCGGAACCTAATTAGACTTTATTTGAAGCCCTTAGGCCTCTTATTATGATATGGAGCTCAGAGCCAGATGAATCCTTATATTTGAGGGAACCCTCAACAAATATGTATACGTGAATAATGCGTTCTCTGTATCAAAAATGAGTAACCCTACTCAGTATGATTTTAATAGAAAGTTATTATATGGCAAAATACGGTAAAAGTATATATTATCCCTTAGACCGGATTAATAGACTTTATCTGTCCACAATATGAATGTAAGGTTACTGGTGTCTGGTAAATAAGTGAATTATTATAGAAACATTGGAGTTTCGCTTTCAGATTATGCAAAAATCTGGTACAAAATTGAGGAAGATAAAAGGTTGCTTTTTTTGATTTGAATATGGAAGCCTGAAATAATTTATTATTTATTTATTATTTGAACACAATTTCAGGTAAATGAACTTTGCAGAATCTTTTAACAAAAGCCATATTTTCAATAAGATTTAGGGAGTTACATTGGAAATTTAACAAAAAACCTAATAAATGTTATAATCTCGGAAGAAGTCTTATTACTTAACAAACAGATATTGATTAAATACCTATAGGAAAATCTAGCAGAATAGCATTTTGAAAAAGAAAAAGTTCTATAAAAAAGAATACTTAAAAAACTTCAAATTTACATAATACATAATTGTAATTCTATAAAAATAATGAAAAAAAGAACATTAAATTCAGAGGATAAAAAAAACATCTCTATCCTTTATTATAGCTTGCGATTTTTTTTTGTGGACACTCGATGTTGTACACCTCAAAATCAAAATTTCAAAAAAATTCAATGTCCGGTTTCCAAAAATTTGATTTTTCAAAAACAAATTTCAATTTTTTTTCTCCAATTTATTTTTTCAATTTATATTTTTGTTAGAATCGGTTAAGTCGTTTTCAACGAATCAGGCACCAATAAATCCATTGTATGGTGTAGGTGACGTTTATAACACTGGTCTACAAAATTTAATTTTTTTTTTGGTGCGGGCACTTAAATATACTTTTCTATAGGTTTTTTATGTGCTGAACTCTAATCTGAAGTCAGAAATATCCAATCAGCTTCCGTTTTTGAAATATTACCCTTTGAAAGTTAAAAAAATCGTGTTTTTGAAGTTAACAAGATTTTCCCCACATGAACCAAAATATACTTTTCTGAAGGTTTTCGGTGTGCTGAACTCGAATCCAAAGTCAAAAATATGCTAGCAGTTCACGTTTTTGAAATATTTTTGTTAGAAAATGCAAAAAGTGGAAAAACTGTTTCTACATAATAAAAAAAAATCATCTAATTTTTTCAGATTTTTATTTTGACACTAGATGGTGCCCCAAGGTTAAACTTTTTTCTCATTTAAAATAGGTACCTATGTGTCAACTGATGAGCCCATTTTTGTAGATATAGACTTAAGTCAAAATTTTTTTGACGAGGTTCTTGTCTACATTAAACAACGTTTTCAAAAAGGTATAAATCATTTTTCTAGGACTAGGGGTTTAGTCAGAAAAAACTTTAACCCTCTTGGGGCGCCATCTGGTGTCAAAATAAAAATCTGAAAAATATAGAGGATTAATTTTTTTATTATTTAGAAACAGTTTTTCCACTTAGGAAATTGATTCTTGAAAAAAACCTAAATAATGAACGCCCTAGCTATAGGTCGTTTCAAATCAAAAGTCCTGACTCAGAGTTTATTTTCTCCCTTCCAATAAAATTGAGAACAAATAAACAAAAAACTCAATTTTATTGGCTCATTGTGACAAATCAACTCAAAAATAACAACAAATCATGCTTGTTTGAATGAAAGAAATGCTAGAGAAAAAAATAAACAAACGAAAAATCTGAATTTGTTTATTAATGATTTCCATGGTGACGACTCCAAAATAATTGAAAAATAAAAATAAGATATTTACTGCTTGATTATACAAATGAAAAGATGTGAATAGAATTTTAAGTTATGAATTGCTATCATATAAACTGGACATTTCTGGTCCATCTTCACGTAGTCCTATAACAATATCTTCTGAAAAGTTATCACAACTGCCTTCAAATGATAAATAATGAAATAATTGTATGTGTTTTTGTATTGTCAGCTGATATGGAGTGATGCAAGCCCAGAAGACTTGCCTCCGCTTTCTGAGGCTAACCCAGTGAATCTCACCGACGGATTAATTAATTAAAATAGGGATATCAAGAAATGTTCTTCATTATTTTATTGTAATTTAAGAAAAAGTTCAGCTGCCTCATAAATGCTTCCTTCCAGTAAGCGAATGAGTTTTTTTATTTTTGCTCAATTTTCCATGGGACTTTTGATTTGAAACGACCTATAGCATAAACTATTTTTTATAAATTCGGTGTCAAAATGAAAAAAAAAAAAAAAAAAATCAAAAATTGAAAAGTATAAAATAATTGAAAGGTATAAATAAGTTTCTTTTAGAAACTGTTACAAATTCAATTTAAAAAAAATAAGTAAACGCTAAAAAATAACCCTGAAAACTGGTAAAAAGCGGCATTTTCGATTTTCTAACGGGAATATCTCAAAAACGTGATGTGATCGAATTTTTCTGACTTCGGTTTCGAGCTCAGAATAACGAAATGTTGTAAATACAGTACTTTGGAAAAGTATAATCGCACCATATAAAAATGCTATTTATATAAAACCGAGTATTGCAGCCACACCCTACTATTTTTTTGTTAAAGGGTATCAAAAAACAAGAATATTGAGAAGAACAAAATGTCCCGTTACTTTCTCTTATTATTTTTAGAAATAAAAACAAGTTTTTCTTCCATTGCAAAAGTATAATCGCATTTTTTTTATTTTGAGTATGGCCAACAAGGTTTTTGTTACAGAAACCAAGATATACCTACTTCTCTAAAGGTTTTTTATGTGCTGAGCTCGAATCCGAAGTCAGAAAAATTCTATCACATCACGTTTTGGAGATATTCCCGTTAGAAAATCGAAAATGCCGATTTTTACCAGTTTTCAAAGTTATTTTTTAGCGTTTACTTATTTTTTTTAAATTAAATTTTTAACAGTTTCTAAAAGAATTGTGTCAAAATTTGAAAGCGATTGGTACAGAACTTTTCGATATTTGCTATTAAAAGCAAATAAATATGAGATGCCCCAAACACTTTGATTTCAAGTTATGATTTCTCGAGGAAGAAAATAGATATTTAAAAGATTTAAACGGATTTAGAGAGACAAAACTTAATTCTTTTAGAAACTGTTACAAATTCAATTTAAAAAAAAAATAAGTAAACGCTAAAAAGCGTTGGTAGGTGCTACAGTCTCTGAATAAATCGATACATTTATTTTCGCTTACATACTGGATTTCAGGTTAACATAGAACAAAAGTGGGTAATAAGCAACTGAAGATATCTCGGACAGTAGAAAAGATGTCTGAAAGATTTAAATAGATTTAAGGGTAATATTTCAAAAACGAGATGTGATCGAATAAGTCCGTCTTTGGATTCGAGTTCGGCCACCGAAACCCTTTGAAAAAGCATAGTTTAGTCTCGGCATCAAAAACATTGCATAAGTACTTTTGGTATTTAAAGGGTTCTTGAAAGAGCATTTTAAGGTGTTAACATAGTGCTTAAGGAAATGGTCAAAGAGATAAAAACTCTTTGTAATGGACCAAACAAGTTTTGTTTTCCTTTATACAAACTTCATCGACAGCTTCTGCAACGATGCAAAATTGGTAGTGATTTTAAGGGAGATTTTCATACAGGTAATCAAATCACTAAAATACAAAAACAAATCATTTAGTGCTGCACATATTAGACTTGTATATGTTTATAATATAGGTATCTTTTGATTTTCTGAAAAAAAATTTCGGTGGGGGTTAAACTCCCAAACCCCCCCCCCCCCCCCTAAATACGGCTATGCAAAAATCGTTAATGTTAAATTTTTTCCCTTCCTCGAACGATGTTCCCCCTTATCTTCACCATAAATCCTAAGTTTCTTCATCACTTATTTTCTCCTAACAATATATTCAATTTTTGCGCTCCGAAAACGGTTTTGGAACTGGTATATTTTGTTAAGTTAAGTTACCAGAAAATACATACAATTTTGGCAAAATTAATGAAATACCATTTTTTTTTTTTAATTTTATTTGAATAACACCTAATTAACACCTGTTGACAAATTAATTAAAGAATAACAAAACGCTTATTGTGCCCCTTGCTCGTCTTACTTGAAGGGCATTATGAATAAATTATACCTTTTTTTTTTTACTAACGTCATTTACATTTTCCCCGTTATGGTATGATAAATAAAATAGTTTTATAAAAGAAACTAGTTTCAAAAATAGTGTTAAGCAAAAAAAAAATATTTATCTTAACAATCTTTATTTCGTGGAGATCAATTTTCAACAGCCCGGCTAGCTCAGTCGGTAGAGCATGAGACTCTTAATCTCAGGGTCGTGGGTTCGAGCCCCACGTTGGGCGAGTAATTTTTTTAATTTATTTTTTTTTTTAGTGTGAAAATAATTTTTTGGTATCTTATCTTGACATTTTTTTTAAGAATGTTGTTTTCATTTTAAGACTCTTTATTAATGAGTTCCTTGGCAATTTGTCAATCGATTAAATGCGGTACATGTGTACACATAAGACTTATATATGTACGTTTTCCTATATTTAATACAAAAATATTAACCTAGATTTTTTTCGTCTTGACATGAAACTCAAAACTAAACTATATACAAAATCCAATTCTCTCACCTGACATATTAAATTAAATAAAACAAACAAAAAAAAAAAAGAAAGAAACAAAGAAAGAAAGGTATGAATGCATGAAGCGTGTGTGCTCTGTTTATTCCAGTGCACGATTCCACTTCGCCAACAAACATATTGAATTTTATTTTGACATAAATATCTTTCTCTTCCTTTATACCCTCTCTAGATGGCATAAAATATTTTCTATTTTTCTTCTATGAATGTGCAATAAAATATTCACTTAGTCATTCAGCCAAACGACGAGCCTGAAAACTCCAAAATAAGAAAGGAATGTTAAAAATTTCATAACAACAACAAATAACTACTAAACCCATATGTGACAAAATATCCATTAAGTTGAGTGGAAGAAGTCAATTAAAAAAAAAAGAAAGAAGAAAAAAAAGTGTAAAGCTGATTTAGTGTCGGAATAAATAAAACAAAGGGTCTCCTTACCAATAACGACCACCCTTGTTTAACTGCCAACCGCTTATGTCATATCAAGAGAGCTATCATTACACATGTTGTTGAAACAAGGAAAGACAAAAAAAATCAACATTGAATCGCGTGCGTGTTTAGTGCGTGCGGTAATAGTGTGATTACTATCACCTCTCCGCAACTTACTTGTCAACACCGCCGATGATACCTCATTGAAACCTAAGAAGTACATCAAAACAGGTGTTTGGTTCGCGTTTGTCGTCATCGTATAATCGTCGTGTCGGTTTTGTAGGTTTACCTATATTTTATCAGCTTTAATTGTCTAATCAAAAATCACTCGCACGTAATGTCTATGCGTAGTAATAAATTCACCCACGGTAACAATAACAACAACAACAATAGCAACGGCAATAATAATACCTTTGCTGCTCAAATTCCCCTACAACAATATCTCCAACACCAGCAACAACAACAACACCATCAACAACTTCAACAACAACTTCAACAACAATTCCAACAACAATCCCAACAACAACAGCAACAACAACAACAACAATTACAACAAAACCAACAACATGTCATCCAAAATAGCCGCAATAATTTAGCCAATTTAGTTGCTGCCATAAACAATGAAAACTGTTATCAATTATCGCCAAACTTTTCCGATACGCACAAACAACATCAATTTCAATATATTGGTTCGGGTGGGAATCAATACGTTCCACAAAATTCGGTCGTGGAGTTGAGTTCACCAGTTACCGATCCAGAAGATCAATCATCACAGCAGGTGTGTGTTGTTGCCAAAATGCAGAAATCTGTTACTATCACTGTTACACCACAGCGTAGTAATTCATTGGATGTTTTAAATTTTGAGGAGAAACGTCAGCTGATTGCGTCATCGTTGTCATTATCGGATATTTTGCAATGTGGACCAGCAGCGGCAGCTGCTGCCGCAGCTAAGGAAGTTGCAGCTAATACTGTTATTGTTGGTAAGTTTGATTGTTTCAAATTGTAGTATTGAAACATTTTTTTTTTTTTTCAAAACTTTATTGAGTAAGACTACAAATTCTTAAAATTTAGTAGCTATGTATGTACATTGTATGTACGTGTATATTTTAGAGTAAAGGGGTCAAATATGGACCAAAAATTATATTTTTGTAATTTGTTTAAAACAAAAGATTGGTTAATTTGTACTGAAAAACTGACAACAAACACATTTATTCACTTTAAAAATTACTCAAAAAAAAGGAAGAAAAAAGAATGGAGGGTAATATCGACCACCTGGGTTTGGAAAGAAATATAGGTATTTTTTCGAAGTCAGCGCAAAATAACGAAAATCCAAAGGAGAAGGAGGTTTTTGGTGCATTGAAAATAGTTTTTAAGCATTTTAAATAGAAATCCAATAAGCTTTTTTTTATTCGGTATCCATCTTCCTATATCTATGATTTATATAATCATTTAGCTTGAAGTATGTTCATTGTTCAGTCGCCACGTTTCCTTTACTAACAACACCAAATCGATAGTGGAAATTGCATCTTTCAATTTATTTAGGACGAGGAGTAATTAGTGAACGGTTATTAAAATTTTTTGTAATCCCGCCAAGCTCCATAGGGCAAGATTTAAAGGCTTTTAAAAGGCTTTTTCTTCTGTTTTAGAGCAATTCGTTGTTTTTTTTTTTAAGGTTATATCTTTGAAAAAATAGTGAATAATTCTCAACGAAAAGAAGCAAAAACACAAAACAACATTCCAATCTGAGTACAAGAAACGAACTGATTTATTCAAGTAAAACTAAACTACATTACAGCTACATATGTCTTATGTCTAGCTTACTTCTACAGATAAGAATATTTACATAGATAACAAACTGGATAACGGCGGTGTGAAACAGAGCAATATTTGTTTGTAACATGATCCACACAGATGTGAGTCATAAACACAATCAGTATGAATCATGTATACAAAGGATCTATGCCATATACCGTCGCCATCCACTTTGAACCTAAATATGTACATAACATCCCTATGGTCATAAAATATTATCTATATTTAAACGTTAGTGCAATGATGTATAAATAGATAATTGAACAAATAGGTTCCTTAGAATTAAGTCGGATTTGGCAGTTTTAATCACCCAATCAAAAATTTAGCTTATATAAAGCTTTACAGAAGGTATAGTAGCATCTGTAAAGCTTTACTGAAGCAAAATTGTTTATTGAGAAGTTCGGTAGTTTTTCAAACTCCGGTACACTTAAGGAAAAAAACGCAACGTAAAATGTAATATGTTCAACGTTGATTTAATGTTCAAAAAAACTTACATGAAACATCTTTAAATTTAAATTAAAACAACGTAAGAACAATTCTGAGCGAAATTCTCAACTATTCGGAACAATTCTAAACAATTCGGAATAATTCTAAACAATTCGGAACAATTCGAAACAGTTGAAATTACTATGGCATACAATGTACATTATACCTATGTAATATTGAAAACTAAACATTTACTGTTTTAAAAGTTATATAAACTAAATTTACGGTCGCAAATCTTACACCGATAAATGAATATTCGACTTACCTATTACAAATTTTAGATTTTATTTATAAAACAGAGCTTCATTGAAAATATATATTTTTATTAAATTTTAAAAATTTATATTTACCGGATATACTACGGTAATAGCTTTAGTACTTAATCCAAAAGAAAAAAATATGAGACGTATTATTAAAGTAACATACTTATATTTAATTTTTTTGGAACAAATTAATGCAAAACAATAAAAAAAAAAATACATAGCTTGTACGTAAATAATAAATCCCCTAACAACACAAATGCCAAAAAAAAATTAAATTAATTTATTTATCGAAACGTTGCATTTTAATCTACCTGCCTGAAAGAGTTGGATTTTTATAATTTACCCATAATCTTTCAATTAAAAATGCACAAACAATCAAAAACAAAAAAAAAAATGTGCGTTAATACACGAGTATGCTAGCAAAAAATGTAATCCAACATGATTGAAAACATTAATCGAATGGATTAATGTCAGGAATCTGACATTTATGTTGCAACAACAGTGTGAACATGCAAATAATCTATAAAAATCCTCCTCAACAGCAGTAAAAACAAAAAATTAATAATATTTTGAAACGCATGTCTGAGCACAACGATTACACCACCAACAAAACAGACAGACAAACAAACAAACATGCATTTTACCGAAATTGAAAAGTAATTGCTATTACTACTACCTTGCTTAAAATATACGACCGACTACCAAACCAAGTGATAGACGGCTCCTAGAAAAATGCACCCACCAATCAAAAAAAGGGGGGGGGGGGGGGAATGCAAGTGTATTACATAATCGTCAAATGGAAAAACGAGCACAAATAACCAATGTTTTTCGCTTAAAGCAATGCGCATTGGGGAAATGCAATAAAACACACAACCAGACGTAGTAGAGAACCGAACTACGATCGATTGGAGGGATTGGAGAAAATATTGCAGGAAAATTGATACAAAACCAATACAATACTCTGCTAGCTACCGCACCTTCAAAGTTGAAAATGATGAGGCAGTCTTTTGTTTTTGCCATCGATATAGTTGAGTCGGTATTCCGCCAACATCACCACCACCGCAGACAGACAGACAGGCAGGTTTTTTTTTTTAATTTTATTATGCGAATTCGTCTGTGATGATGATAATGAGAGGGCCGCCTCTCCGAAATGATAATCTGTCGGCTTATTCAACCATTCAGTCATCAATCAATACCATCCCTGTAGTCTATCGAACTGATTCAGTTGATGAATCACAAAACTCAACTTCCGATTACCAAAACGTAACATCGTTATAGAACTCTTATACGAGTAACTCTCTGCAGGAAACAGATAAATCCATTGGATGTGCGCACATAATATTCACTTTTACCTATAGAAAAGGTCTATGTGGAGGTTGTGTATAAGGTCGGTCTTTCATCAACAGACTCTTGCAATGCACCTGACAGGACTATCCATGTCAAAAATAAAACCAATAAAATTTGACAGACAAATTACAAAATTTAAATTTTATGCATTTATCATGCGGGCGGGTTAAAATAGATATACACACATTGGACTCTCTTCTATACCGAAGGCTATACCATAGTTCAACCATATATATCTGAGGTTTGACGTTGAAGAATATAGTACGAGTGTGCATATACCTACACATTCGAATGAGTTTCAAATCTAATCATATGGATTGCATTCGAATATTTATATTGCGGTTGAATAGTTTTTAATTTGCACTGATGCAATTCTACGTTTTTTTTTATGTAGGGGAAAGTGGCCTAAAATGGCACCCCAAGGTAAAATGGCCCCCTTGCTAGAAATCGTAGAATCGAAAATAATTAGAAACTTTTATGAACGCGATTCTTTAGTTTATCTGGCAAAACCAACACATACGAAATTTCAGGAACTTCAAGCTATTATTTGAAATTTGACAGGTCAAACTGTCTCTATCCACATCAAAAAGTACACTCGTAAAGTATAAGAAACATTGTATTTTGGAAAAAGAAGTTAATGTGTGTACGCATGAAGTATTTTTTATTAATTTACTGAAATAAGTTGGTTTAAAACGATTTTAAATTTTTTGGTGTAAAAATTAAGTTGAAAAAACTCAAAATGGGCAAAATGGCCTACTTAGTGCTCGGGTAAAATGGCATACCTATTTCACATGTCATTTTAATTTTTTTTTCACATTTTATTTTTTTTTAAGTTAAAATAGTTGCTATTTATTAACGATGTACTGAGAGGAAGTCCTGGACTGAGGAAAGCCCTTGAAACCTGGAAAAAAGCATCCAAAACACTCAAAGTTGCACAAACTACAAAAACGAGACGAGCAACCAACATGAACTGAGTTTTGAATGACTCGATGAAAGATCTGGGGGGATTAAGCACCACTTGTTCCAAGAAAATGGAAAAGAAGCCCTTTGACTCAATTTTGCATTTAAAATCACGTATGTTTGGACAGTGTGCCATTTTACCCGGGTAAATTTGATCAGTGAAATTTGTAGACGTCTTGAAAATTAAAAAAATTATATACTTTTTGGAACTTTTTCAACTCGCAAATGAAAAAAATGTGAGAGTAATATATTAAACTTTGAAAATTATATAGCATTTAAGTTTGAATGCTACTGTTTTTCGAGATATAAGACATTTTCCTTAGGGGGGCCATTTTAGGCCACCTTCCCCTGCAGGTTGCGTTATGTGATAGACGATTTGACCACGAGTTCAAATTTTTTATCCTCGCGCACTATACAAAAAGCAGGTAAACATAAAATTTAATTTAAAGCATTCCAATGCAATACTCGTGTTTGTTTTCTTTTTAATCGATATTCGATATAAAATTGAAATTGAACCAGGAATAATTAATTTTCAGTGACGTTTGTGGCGATTTTTGGTGGGAAAAAATAACCAAAAAAAAAAAAAATATTTTTTAAATAATTTAATTCATTGATAGAAGGTAGGTTAAATGTTTAGAATTTTTATTTTCATTTGTTTTGTTGTTTTTGTTTGTATTACTGCAAATTTGATTTATTTTTCAAGTTGTTTAGAATTCTTCTGAATTGCTTAAAAATGCTACGAATTGTTTAGAATCTCAATTCTTTATACAGTAATCATTTTTTATCAAAAAACAAAACCGACTTCCATGGATCAAAACTGGGTTTTTCTAATAGTTTCTTTGGCCCATAACCAGCGTTGCCAGATTCCCCGATTTTTTGTATTTCTCCCGATTTTTTGAGCTATTCACGATTGCCCGATTTTGTGTTTAAAAATTAGGTTTTCTCCCGATTTTCAATTCAAAAAAGGATGTGCTACCTTAACATCGTCAATTTTTTCATAGAAACATTTAAAATTTTATTTTAAAGTTGGCAGAACTTCACTTAAATGTTTTAAAAATTCCTTTCGTCTTATTTGTTTCCTTTTTTTAAATTTTGTTAGTTTTAATCTATCAAGAGAATACCTGAGTAACAAAAAGGATCATTCCAAAATTCATTATCGACAGACGATATCGTTATGACGATAATCTTGCTTCACTTAAAAGCGATATCTAGTTAATTTTTATCAGACGATATCGTTTTGACGATTGAAAAATTTTTTTCTGTCTGGTCAATAATATTTTAAAAAATGTCTTCAAAACGGCAGCGCTTATTTATGATAAGGTCTCGTTTTCATTTATTTGTTTTTTTTTTTTTTCATGGATATTTTATATTCGATTTAACCGAAGTTTTTAGGATTTTATTTCATTATTACACCAGGCGAACAAATTAGTAGTTAAACACGAATATTAAGTTTTCTTTAAAAAGAAACGTTTTAAAGTCGTTAGACAATTCAAAAAAAGCGACAAATTTAATTAACTTTTATTCTAGTAATGCAAACAAGAAAATTTTCATTTTCAAGGACTATTTAATTTAGAAAATTTTTTACACATACATCATACATATATAATATAAGATCTGTTTGGGTACTGTCTAAAACAGAAATATTTCTAATTTTTACAACATTATTAAACCTTTTCCTGTTTGGGTATTCAAGAACTTTAAATTTTTAAAGATTTCAAATATTTTTGAAGGTTCTCAAACTGTGATGTGGCAAAAAACTTTTTGTGAAGCAAAAAAACGGGCAACCACGTTAACAATTATCGTTTTTTTTCGATTTTATCAATTCAAAAATTACGGAACGACACCCCCCAGTTTAAAACTCAAAATATTTCAAAACGACAAACAAGGTCGAAAACAACTAAGAATTCTTTTTACTCTAGTTATATATTAAAACAAAACCACATCTCAGCCTTCGCTCATGAAATAAAAAATGTCTAGGCCGGAATTTGATGCTTATTTTTATTCAACTCAGAACTTGATGACAATGCTATATAGGAAGT
Source organism: Episyrphus balteatus (assembly GCF_945859705.1). Classification (NCBI taxonomy): domain Eukaryota; kingdom Metazoa; phylum Arthropoda; class Insecta; order Diptera; family Syrphidae; genus Episyrphus; species Episyrphus balteatus. The sequence goes on from NC_079135.1 coordinate 26,555,592, forward strand.
TTTCTATCGAAATTAAAGATTCTGTTTTATTTAAAATCTGTTTCATTTAAAGTCTTGAGTTTTTTTTATTTTTACTGATTCCCCGATTTTCCCCGATTTTTGATGTGGTAATCTCCCGATTTCATAAAATATTTTATGGCAACACTGCCCATAACTGAACGAAATTGAAATGGGACTACATTGCGGGCACCAGCTTTCCAATACAAAAAGAATTATCAAAATTGGTTCATTCAGTCCAAAGTTATGAGGTCACAAACATTAAAAAAAAAAAAATACGGACGAATTAAATACCTCCTCGTTTTTGGAAGTCGGTAAAAAAATAAAATAACATAGAGATGCGAAATGCTTTCGACATGCAAACACAAAATTGTTCGTGTTTTTAAACTACTTGGGTAAAGAGTTTTACAATTTCCTTAACAAACAAAAACTAGAAACGAAATTAAAAAATTACGGTGTAATGCGATTTTTCTTTCGTTTTTGTGTCTATTGCTCAAGTTTTTTTTACTTTCATTGCTTCTCATTTAACATATGATATATTATATTCTATCAAGGGGTACGGTAGTGCCCAGCCAAGTTCTCTAGCTACTTTGACACTACACCCTTATTTACAGGAAACAACTCAGACCATTTTCGACCCTCCTCTAACTTCCACACCAAAGATGCTAGAAATTTCTGGCTACACCTCACAAAATTTCAGCCTCCTACGATGAGTAGTTTCTAAGATATAGAGCTTCAAAAATCGCAAAAACCGTAAGTGACTCACTGATTCACTGATTTACTGATTCACTGATTCACTGACTCACTGACAGATCATCAAAATTATGGAGAAACCATTTTCGACCCCCCTCTAACTTTCACACCAAAAATGCTAGAAATTTCTGGCTACATTTGTTGAGCTGGTCAAAACCAAACACCTCAAAAAAATTTCAGCCTCCTGCGATGAGTAGTTTCTAAGATATAGGGCTTCAAAAATCGCAAAAACCGTAAGTGACTCACTGACTCACTGATTCACTGACAGATCATCAAAATTATGGAGAACTTCCCGATATCGTAGAAACTTGAAATTTTACACGGTGGTGATAGGACTTGTGGTGTATACAAAGGAAAAAATCGAAAATTTGACATTTTCAATTCAGGGGGCGTGGCATCCGCCCATTTCCGCTGAATTTTCATCAAATATTATAGAGCCCTTCTGATTATCGTGGAATCTTGAAATTTGGTAGAATGGTAGAGCTGGTAGTTTATACAAAGGAAAAAATTTAAAGTTTGAGAATTTCAGCCAGGGGGCGTGGCAATCGCCCATTTTCAATGAATTTTCATCAAATATATAGAATTTCAATTCTACAGCCATACCTTGCAAAAAGTACCGAAATCACAACAAAAACATTATTGTTAAAAAAAGAGCCAAGTTCTCCTATGTTGAAATTCTGCTGGCACAAAAAGTATTGAGATGTAAGAGTGTAGGTATCAAATTCTAAAGTTTTAGTTCAAATTTGTATCAATAAAATTTTGATTGTTTACTTGGCAATTTTTGAAATAACTTTAAAAATCGGTAATTAAAAGAAAAATTGTCAAGAGAATAATCAAAATTTTACTGATACGAATTTGAATCCAAACTTTAGAACTCTTGCATTTCAATACTTTTTGTGCCAGCATAATTTCAACATAGGAGAACTTGGTTTTTTTTTTTAACAGAAGGTAATGTTTTTTTTTACTAAATTGGATGACCTTTGGAATCTTTAAAAAAGTTTCCGTGAAAAAATTCCTTTTAAGGAACGAAGTGTCAGCTTACTAATTATACTAGAAAACTATACATTGTGATATAATTAAAATTGAACATAAATTTTAGCAGCAAAACCAAGGTGTCATCGACTAATCAAAGCAACATACTTGAAAGTGACATACTTCAAACTGAGTTGTAGTGTTGTTTTTTTTTTTTGAACAAGGCATCAATAACAACAAAAAAGTATACAAGTGTATTTCCGACACTAATTGATGTCCATAAAATAAATACAATTCACGTGACTTGTTCGTTACTAAAACATCCCATACATCAAAAAGTGTAAATCAATATCTTAATTAAAATGACATTCTCCAAACTATATAAAGTGAAAATATAATGCAGATTTTAAAAGAATTGAAATAAGACTAGTGGGCGCTAAAAATGGATGTTATATAGACAAAGCTGACTCATCAATGTTGGCAATGGAAATAATGTCTCATCATTATTTTCTTCTTGCTTTTTGCTGACAAATCTTTTGCCGTAAAGATCATGAAATGGAAATGTTAAAAGTTAGAGAATGAATAAAACATTTTTTTTGCACATAATGGTATTAGATTGAGTAGTTTGGGAGCAATGATTTATCTAACAAAAGTTAAAAGGTGGTCTAAAGGTGAGCGAAAAAACAAAATGAATTAATCAAAGAATAAGTCAGTCTTGCTAATAAGGAAATTGATTTGTAAATGTGTGTTTTTTTATATATTCTATGGTTGTCAGATTATTTTGTAGAAGATTTTTTTTTTTTTTGAGGAAATGAACTTAACTTAATAACATTCCACCAATCTTGAATGTTTTTAAGGAATATTTCGAGCGCTGCTGGGTCAGTTACAGACTCTTAGATCTTATTGTTTTATAAAAATAAACATAAAAGAAACTAACTATTAAAAAAAAAAAAAATACTTCCAACACCTTTTTTATAAAAAAAAAAACACATTTATTGTTCTTAATTTTAACGTATTCAACTCATATTTCCTTCTAACGTGTTCTCTCTTATTTGACAATCTCACTTAAACTTGGAAAGTCAATCGATTGAATTAATATTTCCCTCTTGTTGGTTAAGTATTTCTCGTCTCAAGAGTTCATCTTACGTTGAACGAATAAACACACCCTTTTTTTTTTCTGTGGCAAGCTGACAGGCAGGGCATTGCCCTGGAAGCATAATTATTTTTTTTTTTTTTTGAATTTTTCATCTCCTCAGAACTCATCTACGAGCGAGTGAACCTTATGAATCAAGAAAACATAGAAGAGGGCGCAAATTTTTTTTTAGCAAACCATCATGATTAGCTCATGCAAGTCAAGTTCAGTTTTGTGCTCCAAAATAAACACACAAGGGAAGGAAGGATTTTTGTTTCATATCACCAAAGTGCGTGTGTGTGTATGTGCAGGGGCATTCCCCCCTAATCCTTCGGTGTATTTTTTTTTTTTTTTAATTTTTGTTTCAAGGGAATTTTTTTTTTAAACCCAGGATAGTCATGCAAAAAGTATAAAACATACAAGGATCCAGGTATTTCCTTTGAAAAGCTTCCACAGGCAGACAACCGATGTGTATATGAAAAAACAGAGAGAAAACGAGACACAATCGATGAGTTATCCTGATTCAAAGATACAAAAAAAAAAAAAAACTTACAAAAAATTATGCCTTCTTTGTTGGTGAGTTGACAGGCAGTTGGCTTTTACTTGTATGTACCTTCGACGACAATGACGTGCTAAAAAACCCTTACTAACCCTGTGGTCTTTTTTCCCCGCAGCCAGATTTTCATCCATAGAAACAACATCCACAATCATATCCAATCCAATCCCTGTGGTGTTGTTCACAAGGACTCTTGTCCTTTTTATATTTTCCACAATTTCCATGGAAAGTGCGGGATATTTATAGCTCTATATCGATGAAATTGCTCTCTTTCTCTCTCTCGTTCATGTGTTTTTTTGCTCTAAAAGTTTAGAAACATGCTGCTTTTTCGAGGAAAAAGTTACGAAGTGGGATTCCTTTGTCATAAACTTTATAAGGTGACCATATTCTTTCATTTTGTTTCTTTAACAAAATTCTAATAAGAGTGATTTAAAAAAAAGAACATTTTTTTGTATTTCTAAACAAATTTCTTAAATTTTATATCAAAATTTAAATTCAATAAAGTAAATAAAAAGTAAAATTAAATACAAATAAAATATTTTTAAATTTCTATTAAAAAATAGAACATATGGTCACCATATTATTATACTTACTTTAAGGATACGTATATGAATTTAAAAAGTTTTTTTTTTTTTTAAAGCAAATACGAACAAAGGATTCGTTATGAATATTGAGAAAAGTTTTCTTATTGTTTGAACAGAAAAATGTTACCCGAGGGTATTATCTTTTATATACGCTTTATATGAACGTATACTTACTTACCTACCTAAAAATAGATATGGTATATGGTTAAGTTTTAAGTTGAGCATCATTTGACAACTTTAACAATGGATAGGTCTCAAGGAAAAGAGTGTCATCTCATTTCAATAGGAGGTTGGAAAACATAAGAAAAAAAAAAAAAAACAGCTGACAATAGAATAAGAAGGAATAATAAAAATAAAGATGACCTTACAAAAGGTAGGTAGATTGATTTTATTAGATAGCAAATACCTAATAATATTTATAAAAATGTATTTTTTTATTTATTTGGTCAGGGATTGTGGTTTTAGATTACGGTGTGAAAAGTTAATACAAATAAAAAAAACGGACAGGACCTGTTTTTTTATTGTTCATCATTGCATACCAGTTCACAATGAGACACAAAAGGGCAAAAAAACAATAAAAAATATTCGTATTAGTACTGTTGCGGGTGTGACAAAAAAGCTACAGAGGTTACAAAAACTTTACGGAAGAGTAAAAACCATTACGGTTGTGCCACCAACGAGGAAGCAATGACAAAAACGAGAGAAATGTTACGGGTGTGGCATTTTAATTTTTTTCTCAAGAAATAAAGGTAAAAATAACAAACATAAAACAAAATCTTTCAATACAAAATCCCGGATAAATATCACAAAGTGTTACTATTTGTCATTACTGTCAAGTGACAATTTGAATGTTTTGATTTTAAGTTCACTGTGGCGTATGTGTATACTAAAAAAAATTGAATAAGTTAATTATAATCAAATTTTATTCGTTGAAAAAATAATCTATTGAATTTATTTTATGTAATCATGATTATTTTATTATTTTTTAAGAAATGTACATTACCAGCCTTATTAGGGTGGGTCAAAAAAATCGAAATTTTTTTTTTGACTTGGTACTCCGAAAAATCGATTGCTAGACCCCTATCTATCAGTGAGCATTGGTTTGGATACGAATATCTTCTAAACGGTTAAAGCAATCAATTTCATTCCAAGGAATTTTTTGTAGAACGTTTAAGCCCCTACAAGAATATATCTTGAAAATAATGAAGTTTCAGTGAATTAGAAATTTTTTAAAAATATAAAATGTTTTTATATTTTTTTTTAACTTTGACCTCGAATATCTTTAGAATGGTTAGATTAATGAAAAAAGTTAATAAGACCTTTTTTTTTCAATTTCCAACAAGAATATGTCTTGCGCGTTTGATCATTATAATTTTTAAATTTGTTACAAAATTAAGAACAAAAAACGAATTTTTAAAGATTTTCTCGATTTTTGGACCTCAAATATCTTTTCAACGGTTAGATGAACGAAAAAAGTGTATAAGGCCTTTTTTGTAGAGCGTTCAATTTCCTACAGGAATATGAAAAGAAATTTGCTAAAAAGTCAATTAATAAAAAAATTATTTTTTTTTGTAGAAGCTTGATGTAAAAATGGAAAATTGCAAAGCGGAGGACCTTCCCATTAATATAAAGAGCTCATATTTGGTGTGTATATTCTAGAGGGGTCTAGCAATCGATTTTTCGGAGTACCAATTCAAAAAAAAGAATTTCGATTTTTTTTGACCCACCCTAAGCCTTATACATGTTTACGTTTTCTTTAAATTTTAAAGTTTTTGAATTCCCCATTATTCCAACGAATGATTAAACTCTAGCTACAAAAAAAATATTTTTTAACATTGTTATTATATTTTTCTCTAAAAAGATAAATAAATAACAAAAAAAAAAAAAAAACAAAAATTGAAAAACATTTGAAACGTGCGTAATATTTTAAGATGAAGAGAAATTCCTTGAATTTTTTCTTTGCTTACGTAGTTATACTTTTATAGATATATAGATAGATACTCACAATAAACAGACAGATACAGACATTATTATTGGAGTGCATTCCGTTGAAAGATATGTCATTGCAATAATTATTCTATGAAATGAAAACTTTCGAGATAAATTTTCTGTTATTTTTTCCTTTTTTTTTTTCGTATAAAAAATATAACTATTGCCAGTGTAAGAAATTTACAGTTAAAGGAAAAGGCAAAAGGGGAATTGTGTTATAAAAGTATGATGTTGATATTTTATGAAAGCACAGCTTGATTTCTTCACGTTAAAAATTCATAAAATGTGTTTGGGGATTTGAAAACATGAAAGGACTTTTACATAAATTAAATACAAATTTTGTTACGTCCTTTCTAGTAAAATTTAAGTATTCCGTTTAAGTAAAATTTAACAAACATTAAGGAGGTTATTCTCAAAAACCACAAGTGACAAAATCAACTATTGCAAGTGACATAAAAAAAAACAATCAAAAGATCACCCATCACTTTTTTAACAAAAAGGGGCCACGTGCTGCAATTAAATTACATTGCCTTGGGCACATTTAATCTTTTCGCATATTTCAGATAGAAGAGAAGCCAGAAGAGAAAATTAAAAAAAAAAAAAGAAAAACAAACTCACAACTCTCCCTTCTCAACACCAACCACAACCATACCAACGGAATTTCATTTCAATTTCAAACGCAGATGATGACACCTTTTTTTCCAACCGATTTTCTCCCCTTTGTTCCATTTTCCTCGAGTATGAAGGAAAAAACAACGTAATGTAAAATAAAAAAAAAATAATAAAAAAATATATCTAGGTCATTCATCTCTAATTGATTTTCTCTTCATAGTCTTGTCAGCAGATACTTTACCGACTTCCAATCTAACTTCTAACTTTTGATCTTCTCTCTTAAGCGTGTGTGAGTGGAGAGTTGAGTTGAGGCCCAACCGACCGACCAAAGCAAACAACCGAACCAACTAACCAACCCCTTCCCTTACCAACACACCATGATGATGGCGATGAGCTATTGTTGTTGAGATGCTGAGAATCTGATGGATGGAAGAAGTATTTTCTTTTGTGGTTTTCCGTTCCGTCAGTCTATAGATATTTCTCATCAGCACCTGACTTTTACTTTTTTTTTTTTCTTCTTTTCGTTGTTGTTGTTTTTCTATACGTTTTTTTTTTCTTTTTTTGCTTCTCTTGATTTGCAAAATCCTCGCAGACAAGCGATCGCCACGTGATAACGATGTGAAATTGCGAAAAATAATTTATTTATGCAATGAACACAAAACGACAATACCCAAGAAGATGGATGATGAAAGGGAAAAGATGCCGGAGGGATGTGATAGAAAAAAAAAAATAAAGGAAAAGCCATACAAAATAGAAAGAGAAAAGAACTTAGTGTCACAAATTTAGTTTATAGTTTGCGATACATTGTTTCAAAATTTAAAACTATCGTAAAAAAAATCGTTTGACTAATTTACCAATATTTCAGATTCTCTTCGAATGTAATCGAAACTTAACATCTGTAACTTTTATATCGAAATGTGAATACATATTTGGAATTGCGAATATGTGTACCGTACCTAATAATCAAATAAGTCCACAGCGTTCTTTTTTGCTTCAGATTTTGAAAACATACATATGTAAGTCAACTTGAATTTGACTGACTTGGGTATTACAGAAAACGTTACGGGTGTGACATTTAACACTTTATCTTGAGCATTTCATAGGAAGCCAAAATCAAGTGTTTATGTTATTGTGATCACTAATTAATTTTTTTTTATATCCTGGGGCCTTACCTACTCTGTATTTGGTTTCGAAAATAAAAAAAATATATAACGAATATTTTGTACTCTCTATTTCTAAAGCGGAATAAAATATACTACTTTCGAAATGAGTATTTCGATAAAGAGAATTTTTTTATGAAATCCAACAAATTACACTGTGCTACAAAATATAAAAAAAAATACACCCGAGAAATTATAAAGTGTAGGCTGTTCGTATGGTCGAATAATGCATAAAAATATTTTTGTTATATTTTTGGAACCCTCCATTTTTTTTTTATTTACAAAAAACAATTTTTACAGACTTTACGATGTAATCTATCAATATTTCGGTCATTTTTAACAATTCTCAATATGTTATATGTTTTTGGAAAGAGGATTTCCAGAACTGTATAATGTGTGTTTTTTTTAATTTTTTGGCATTTAACGTGTTAAAAGCGATTTTTGAGAAAGTCTGAAAAAAATGATTTTCTTTACCAAGCTAAAATTCTAAAAATATAGCAATTAAAAATCTGAAAAATGTTCACATGATAGCTACACTTGTAAGGTTTGAGTCTTCAAAGTTTTAAATTTTTTGAAAAAATGGTTTGGCTGGAATATAAAATTGATCGAACTAGGGCCAAGAAACCCCATGTTATTCCCTTAAGAAACTTCAACCGCTTGGCAGCACGGGTTAGAATGAAGTTAGAGACTTGAAACTTAAGGAATATTATTTTTAGTTTATTTTCAACCATATAAGATTATAGGAGCATACAAATTCTATTTATTTTAAAATAACGAGCACCCTATTGTGCACCTTGCAATTCACATCATGATATGCCATATTTTCTAGTTACTTAAAAGTAGCATAGATTCCGCAGTTTTGGTCAAATTCAACAAAACAATACACCAATTTGTGCCTAAATAAATATTCTTTCAGAATATAACCTAACTTTATTTTTTTGTTTGTTTTATTTTGCAAAAAAAAAATTGGCTTAAGTTGAAAAAATTGAGAAAAAAATCACTTTTTCCAGATTTATGGGATAAAAACCAACACTTAATTTGTTTAAACAATAGACTTATATACATCATTCAAAAGGTCTGGAAATCCTCTTTCATATAACATATTGAGAATTGTTAAAAAAATGACTGAGATATTGATAGATTACATCGTAAAGTCTGTAAAAGTGGTTTTTTGTATATATAAAAAAATGGAGGGTTCCAAAATTTTAACAAAAATATTTTTATGCATTATTCGACCATACGAACAGCCTACACTACGTAATTTGTCGGGTGTATTTTCAGTGTCGCACCGTGTTATGGAATAGGTTTTATAAGACCGCAGGCCGATGTGGGATGCCAGCTTGCAAAAATTCAATAATTTTCCGTTATCAATCCGTTATTCATTATTTTGGCATCTTAGTGCAGCCAAATCTATTTGCCTTCGTTTTATATTAAACTTATTCTATAATTATTCATATAATTTCTAATTTTTTGATTTGACAAATCAAATAAAAATAATTCGGAATTCCAAAAAAAACGAATCCCTGAGTGGAAATAGTAGTACTATTTTTTTTCCATTTCGAAAGTTTTACAGAGTACCAATCCAAAAGCGGAACTGAAAGCACTTTCGAATAGAATTGACTTACGGAAAAAAATAATATGCACGATTCGGTGTCACGCACTTGATTTTATGGGAAATTTTGCTTAAAATATTGAAGCTTTTTTTTTTATTACTTAAATTTAATTTAATTTATGAGAAATTTAACAAAAATTTAAAAAATAATGTAAAATTTATTTAAAAATTACAAAATTTTAAGTGTTTTGAACTCCAAAACAAGAATTGAAATGGAAATTAGAAAACAAATTTTAAAAATCTTAGTCAAAACTGTTTTTTTTTAATAAATAATAAGAAATTTCGAAAATAAATAAAAAAAAAAAATACTGATAGATAGGTACAAAAAAAAAACATAATTTCAAAGGAGACTCATTTGTTCGTTTTCGAAAAATTGATTTTTCAAAAAAATAAAATTTGAAATTTCTTTTAAAAATCCACAAATTTTGTTTTTAATTTTTTCTTAATTTTAACATACATTTTCAAAATATTAAGTATGTATTAAAGTTTTTATTCACTTTTTTTTTTTACTAAGTTCTTTGTAGGTACTCATTGAAAACAAGAATTAGAATATTTTTTGTGAAAAGTTTTTTTTTTTCAAATTCCATATTTGAATTTTTCTAGTTTAATGTACCTTTTCATCTGTTTTCAAACTAGATACTAGAATTATTTGAAGCTCAACTAAATTACACCTCCCTGAAACATAATTCTACCTCCCAGACTATAACTTTTCATATGACTTCACATATCTATACGAGTAGTAAGATATATCGTCATCTTCAACTTGAGATATAATTTTATTCGTGCTATTTTATGTAGAGTACCAACCTAACACTGCCTGACATAAAAAAAAAATACTTTTTTTTTTTTTTCAAAATAATGAAGAGGAATGGAAATTTTAGGCTCTGACTTGAAGTTGACCTAGTAAAAAAACTCGGTTAGGATTTAGAAAAAAAAATCTAAAACTTTCTTATGCAAAAACAGACTGACTATTCTGTCTGTTACGAAAAAAAAAAATTATAATTTATTGCGGTTACGTGATGCGCAATAGTATAGATAGGTACATAGGTAGTAAGTAAGTAAATACTATTAATAAATTTTTACTGCACTATAGCTACAAAAAAAAATCATGCAATGAGTACGTGAAATTATGAACAAAAAAAAAAATCAATCGAATTGAATCGAATGTTTTGGGAGTGGCATCAAACCTACAACAATTATTCACGATTTCACAGTATGCTAATGGAGTGTGGTGTTAAATAACTTAATAGAAATTGATGTAAGCAAATCCCCCATCAACAGATTAGTATTGTAAACAAAGGAAATAAATTCAATTATTTCATGAGGTTGGTTTTTAAGTATAGATTTTTTAAAGAAATAGCATTTCGTCAAAAGTAAAGTAGGTAAAAAAGTAAATTTTTTTTTATTTTCAAGGCAGCTTTTATACTTCTTTAATTTTTTATTTGAAGATGGTACAAAAAACAATCTAATTTTTATAATGAAAATTTATTAATAAATAAAAAAATTTAATTTACATATTTTATCGACGCTTGGTTGCAATTATGTTGATTTTTTTTCATTAAAAAAATTTGTTATCATTTGTTAATTCAAGTTTAAAATTATAAAAAAATGCATTCATTAGTCAAACATATATTCATTATTAACTAATCTCATTAATTTACTAATGACCCGTAAGTAAAAATTATTGTTCATTTTCAGATTAAGTTTTTTTTGTCTGTGCACACAAACAATAATTTACCTGATTTAATTGGAAATGCAAATATAAAAATTCCATAAAGGCATTAAAAAAAAAAAATGACAATATTAATTAACAATAAATCAGCGATTTTTCAATAACTATCATTATTTGTGTGTTATGTGCAGAGTCATAAATATTTATTTTATTTAAATAGGTAAATTAGGTAATTTTTATAGTTTTATATTTTTTTCCCACAAAATAAAAAAATAACTCCCATTTGATGTTCATTAGGGTGTGTCACTTTTGTATGGAAAAAAAAAGTACTCTAATTTTCAAATGTAATAGTGGTCAAAAGTTGTATTAGGGTTTGAGATTTAATAATGTGTAAAAAAAATTTGTAATATCGTTCGTCTTTGGGTCGCTCAAATCGGTTTGAAGTTGTTAAAAAAAAAACGATTTTATATGAAAAAATTATTTTTTTTTTCACTTATTATTTCGCAGCTTCTTTACTAAGTGTTCAATTCCAACAAATATTAGCTTAAAGGTTTTTTCTTGCAATTATCTTTCACGTGAAAGCCTACAAATATTTAATATATTTTTTTTGTATCCAAACATATGTTTCAAAAACCTCTAAAAATCCAAATTTCTTCGATTTCTTCCTATATTTTGAGCGAGCCAAAGATATTAATTAAAATAAAAATTGTAAACGCAGGATTTAATTTAGATAAGCAATGCAACTTTTAAAAGCTATTACATTTGAAAATTCCATACTTTTGCATTTTGACACACCCTAATGTTCATAGTTACCTACGATTTGAATAAATGTCAATTTATGTACACAAATCATTCACAGACAAAACAATAAAAACAAAAAAATCACACACAAACAAACAAAATGCCTACATTTATCAAAAACTGATTGATTTGAGATGGAAATGGTGACAAATCGATCAATCAATCAATTTGAAAGTAAAAAAAAAAATAAATACCTTTTACAGGTGAAAAAGATAGTTTCCATCAAATATCGAAGAGATACAAATAAATTTGTTTTTTTTGTTGTTGTTGAATTCCTATGAATGGCATTCGAGTGATGAAAAAAAATCAGCAAAAACCACACACAGAGATGCGAGTTTGATATCAAGAAAGATGGGCGCCAGTAAATTATTGTTTTTTTTTTGTTTTTATATTTGTCTCCTGTATCTAAAATCACAAATTAATTTAAATTAAAAGGAAGAAAATAAAGAGCGAACAAAAATCAAACGCAGTAATTTAAGAAATATTTTTATCTTTATGGATCCAGTTTCTGTTAGGTATGCTTTGTGGCAAAAAAATTTGTGTATGATATTACTGACCTGCGGCATAAAATTCCTTTGAAAATAGAACAAAAATATTAGTCATTTTTGGAATGTTATATTTGTTGGTTAAAAAAAACGAAAGTCCCTTTCATAGCTAGTATTTGGAATAATATTTATTTGTATACAAAATGTTAAATAGCTGTTAAAAAATTAATTAGATATCGAATTGCATTTAAATATTGTTGCAAATAAAAATATTTTGCATAAAATTAATAATAAAAAAAAGAAAAACTGGCATAACGAAAATTCAATGCATTAGAAAAAATTCAATACATTAAAAATTATTTTTTTTATTATATTCCGTCGAATTTCTTACTATTTTGAACATTTACTTTCGATGCAAATTTTTCTTCTTTCAAAATCATTTTTGTTTCATGCATTCAAATTTTTTGAATGCTTTTTTTTTATAATTTGTAATGAAAGACAAATGCATTTCAAAAAAATTTATTTCTTACAAACATGTCACATTATGGTTTTTTTTTAATTTTTTACAGAATTTACTCCCTACCTGAAAAAACACCCTATTAGCCATAATAATGTTATGGGGTCTATACATTTTTAATTCCCATGCCATATGTTACGTTTAAAAAAAAAAACTTATAATTTTTGTAGTACAATATTTGCCAAAAATCACCATTTTACTCATGATATTTTTATATTTTTTAAGGACATTTTCTATTTATGGTTCCAATCCCAAAAGTAGTATAATTTCTAGATTTTAATTGTAACTGAATGTTTACAATAATTCGAGACGAAAATAAAAAAAAAAAACTAAAACTTATTAAATTCCTAATTCTCATGGCTAAGGTAACATAGGCGTATCATTTCTAGTACTGACTTTTTGGGGCTTGTCATAGACACCCATTCACTTAACTTATTTTTATAGAGACTGCGAATATTCTTGGTTTTTGTGGGAAATGAAACGTTACAAAAAAAATTATCAAGGTCCAGTGTCAAAATGAAATCGTAGGTCTTTAAATTATTAAAACTACCTGATAAATATGTAGAAAATTTGGATCTGAAAATTCTATCCGAAAGAAGCTTGAATTACCTATTTTTCTTCTTAAATTTACCATTTAAAAGACTGCCTTATCAAATAATATTCCTTATGACAAATTGTTGTTTAAAAAATAACAAAATGTAAAAAATTTCTAGCCTTAATTTTTGCTGTTATTTAGCTATTTAATAATATTTCCGTACTTTCTTCAAAAGATAATGTTTTTGAAGAATTCTTTCACAAGTCGAATATCACGGTTTATATTTGAATCTATAGGGAAGATATATTTACAGCAAAAATAAAAAAAAAAAATGGCTAAAATTGCTTAGGTTGTTAAAGCTTTTCTAAACTTAAAAAAAAAAAAATAATTTTAATTTAATTTTATCATTAATTTTATAAGAAATGCAAATCAAAGTATCAAAAGTTAATTTTAAAATTACGAAAAGACCTTTTTAACTTGTTTTAATCTATAAATGAAATACGCCATTTGCTTTCTTATATAACAAACAATTTTTGGAATTTGTTTTTGAAAATTGTTGGATCCGTTTTGTAAAAATAAAAAAGCAATTAAATTTATAAATTTTTTTTAAGTATTTATAAGTATTTTAAATAAAAAATTTATTTCAAATGTACATAATGTTATAATATAAGAAATTACTGCGTTAGTATTTTACGTGTTGAATACATAAATAATAATTTTTTGCATAAACAAATTTTAGGAAATTTAAAAAATATATAAATCCATTTTGAAAAACTTGTTTCCACTTATCCAAAATATATTTCACGTAAATTCATTCATCATTAAATATTTTTTAAAAATCCAAAATTTACTCTTTCTAAATTAAAATATGTAAAGCTACTGAAACGTTCTTGCATAAAAATTTGCGTTGAAATCGGTTTGGTGGTTTACGAGACAGTAAAAAAATCAAGAAAACGGTTCTATGGCAGATACAGTTAATAACAGTCCAAATATTTTTTCTAATGTCATCTTATCTCGAGTTCGACTTTGTATACGATTCCTAAACTTGCCCTTTATTACCTATGTATATCCCAAGTAAAAATAATAATTAAAAAAGTGAAATACATTAATTATAATTAATAATTATCTCCAAAACCAAGAATGTGCGCCTCATTTATACACTCTTAATTTTTTTTAAATATTCAAATATATGTACTTAACTAAACGAATCAATTTTACTTTCAAAAGAAAAATTAAAAATTCATAACCAAAAAATATTATGAATATGTAACAAATCGCTCACAGGTATTTAAAAATATCTTATCTCAAGCTGTGCCATAAAAAAAAAAAAAAAAAATAAAAAGAATCAAGATGGGTACCTACTTACCCAATTAAAACAGCAATATCCACTTATTCAACGTCCGGTGTTTCTTCCTCACAGAGAGACAAATAATTGCACAAAGATTACCTTCAAGAAAAAAAAAATTAATTACTTATACCTTTGGTTTTTGCCCCACACACAATTCCCATTTTCCTGTACACGGATATAAAGTATCTGTATTCTGTAATGAAAATTCACTCTCTATCCCAAGGCATTTTTGTCATTTCATACCAACTTAATAAAAAAAAATGAAAAAAAAAAAAAAAAAAACAAATTAAGATAACTGCAAAAGGTAAAAAATTAAACATTACTTTCCGGTAATTTGCATTTCAAATGAACCATACCCTCTTGGCCACCGCCGACGAATAAAACGAACGCCTCCAGCTAATAAGGTGTCGAGCATTGTTAGCTAATCTTGGTGATTCATCCACAATCCACCTTTAGGTTCCGGATGCTCTCTCAATCTCAAGTTGATGTTGATGATGATGATTGTGTTGTGATCATATCATCGAAATTGGTTACCTTGTTTGTTATTTTTTAATAAGAATTTTTTTATTTTTGTTCAAAACACACACGATGTCTCCAGGGCTTGCTATAAACATAAATTCAAAATGACAGGGTTAATAGTAGATAAATACATAATATATATGTATTATGTATTTATTATTGTAATCGAATTGTTGAGAATCCCAATCGACCAGGCAATGGATATAGATAAATATCGTGTTATTGGATTCAAAGTGAATATTTGTCTAGAAACCAGGTCCGCAGTCAAAAAAAGTAAAATGGAAAAATTTCTTAAAGGTTAAAAAACGAAGTGTTAATTTACATTTCGATTCTTAATGGAAATAGTATAGGTAAACACAGTTTTTATTTGAAATTAAATATCTGGAGCTAGCCCCTTCCAAGACAAAATCTTAGATACTCACCTGTCAAAATAGGTTACATACGGTGTATTGGAATTTTCTTCATTAACTTATTTGTAAAATTCTTTGCAAATTGCGATTGAAAAAATTCAAACTACGCGAATAAATTTTCATTTGAAAATGATGGTGGTGACTGGTGACTGTGGTGTGTGGTGTTGTTCAAATGATTGCGTGTAATCAAGGTCTTTTAATGTAAACTTTGAATGGGATGTGTCAAAACAGAAACTTATTTAAGGTGTGATGACCTTCTTCATTCCGATACAAATAGTTTAGAAGGAAATGTGCAAATGAATATGTAATTCTTTAGCCGCTTTTGGCCCTCATTAGCTTCATCAAAATAAGTTATAAAATAAGTTAAAAAAAATTTGGTTAAAATTTTAATGAAAATTAGTGAAATTTCTTTCTGCTTATTTTTATCGTCAATATCTTTGGTGACACATCAGACATCACAGCCATTTGTTAGTCATTTATTTTGACTGAAAATAAATTACAAATGGAAATCAAGTGGAATAATGAATGTCAGCTGGGTTTTATAACAATTCTATAAAATATAGTTGTCATCTTATTAGGCTTGTGATGATTAAACATGATGTCGTGCTTTGATTTGAAATCTATTTAAAATAAAAAATATATTTATTTATTTATTTAACTATTACTAATATAAGCTAAGATTGACTTTACAACTTTACTAACGATAATTGTATTTGTTTTTTTCTTTTTAGGTAAGTTGAGATGTGGAAACCATTTAAAGGCATGATTTGAATTGCAAGTATGAAAGACGACTAAAGAAAATTATATAGATACCTATAAAAAATTTTAAGATACAAAATTCAACTTAGTCGTAAATTTAACATCTATACGTTCTTAATTGAGAAATCTTGTAAATAGGAAAGACAATGTTTTATCGCATCATATAAGTTTTATTGCCTTGGAGCTGAAAATTTTGTTACATGAAATATACGTAACGTATAACAATCTTATTGAGAAATTTGCATTTCTTGCAATTTATAAAAAAAAACGTTTTGAATTTATTTTTATTCGGTATTTAACGTCTTTCAACACTAAATTTATTTTTTAGTATTTAGTATTCCTCGTCCTTATTTTTAATTAAACGATTAAGACCAGTAGGGGCTATGATGTCTTCTTTAAAATGAGAAAATCTTCTTTACATATTTCCAAAAAAAAGAAATTTTGATTTAAAGTGCATCTTTTTTATACATACATATTTATTGTATTTTTATATAGGTAATATAAAATATAAATTTTTGTTTGTACGCTTATAACAATCGAACGGAAAGTCCAATCGACTATTTTCTTTTTGCATGTTCTTTGTATTTGTTAAGGGAAGGTTTATTTGGTAAATTTTTTTTGGGGATCTTGTACGAAAAGTTACAAGAAATACAAAAAAAGTTGCCAAAATTTTTGAATTCAAAATGGCGGCTCCAAATTGATATAAAAAATTGATGCAGGACTTAGTTAAAACTGTTCATATTTAATGAAAAAAAAAACTAAAATTTTGAAAACAAAGCCTTAAAAGTGCCAAATTAGTATAATACAGTTTATGGCCTTTTATCATGCTTTTTATTGTCTTTTTTTTAATCAACAATAATATTGACAACTTTCCTATTTTTTTTTTCCTCAAACAAATTGACTGTTTTGGCGATAATTATTGCATACTGTGTTTTGATTATTTTGGTATTAAATTTTTCCAAACTATGTTTTAAAGTATAAAGATAAAAAAAAAAACATGAAATAACAAAAGACAAAAAAATAGAAAATGCTCAACAAAACTGAAAATTTAATTTTTGATTGAAACTCTTTTCTAATAGATTTTAATATGTACATTAGGGTGCGTCACTTTTGTATGGCCGTAAAAAAAGTACTCTAATTTTGCAATGTAATAGTGGTCAAAAGTTTTATTAGGGTCTAAGGTTTAATAATATGTAAAAAAAAATTACAATATCGTTCGATTTTATATGAAAAAATGATTTTTTTTCTTCGCATATTATTTCGCAGCTTCTTTACTAAGTGTTCAATTCTAACAAATATAAGCTTAAAGGATTTTTCTATAAAGATATGTATTTAATATATTTGTTTTTGTATTCAAACGGCGCAATAAAAAAAAAAAACATACATATATTTAAAAAATTTCTAAAAATTCAAATTTCTTCGATTTCTTCCTATATTTTGAGCGAGCCAAAGATATTAATTAAAACTGAAATTGTAAACGCAATATTTATTTCTGACAAGTAATGCAACTTTAAAAAGCTATTACATTTGAAAATTCCATACTTTAGCATTTTGACACACCCTAATGTATGTACATTCTTTAAATACGAATCCGAAGTTGAAAAATATCTATGTCATCACTTTTCGAAGTTAAAACTCATCTTGAGGTTCTTATATCTCAAAAATGTGACGTCATATATTTTTTTTTATTGCAATATCTCGCATATTTAATAAGAAAATATTAGATAATTAAAAAATTAGGTTATGGAAATTATTTAAATAAAATGCACGACTGGGTCGCACGAACTTGCTCTTAGAGTTAAAGTTGCTTAAATTTTTAAGACTTTTTATATAGAAATTTGGGAAAAAAAATAAAATTCGTTTTTTTAAAAAATTAAAATAAAATCTGAAATTAAATTGCCCTCCAAAACAAGTATGCAGTTTTGATTGAGATATTAACATGCATTTTTAGAAAAAAAAATTTCAAAATCGTTAGAGCCGTTTTTTAAAAAACTAATTTTTTATAAATAACTTTTTGGAAAAAAAGTTTAAAAATAAAATTGGTATGCCATTTTGTAGAAATCACTAATCAACATCTAAAAACAAAATTTCAAAAAAATTCAATGTCCCGTTTTCGAAAATTTGATTTTTCAAAAAAAAATTTTCAAAATTTTTTTAAAAATCCAAAAATATTTTTTTTGGAAATTTTATTTTTGGTTTATATTTAAATTGTATAAATGCTTTTTCACAAAAAGTTTCGTTGAAATCGAATAAGCAGTTTAAGAGATAATCGGATTTGAAAAAAACGATTCTATGGCAGGTACCGTTAATAATGATTAAAAAAAAAAATTTTTCATTGAAAGATAGACCTTAGCTTAAAACTAACATTTGAATTTTTTAAACAAAATCGTTGGAGCCGTTTTCGAGATATTTCAATTTTACTAAAATCGGTGTATGACAAGTACCGTTATTTTTGGTCCAAAAAAATTAATTCCAAAAACCCCTCTGGAGAGTCGCCAAATAACGCTACATACCAAGTTTGACATAAATCGGTCCATCCTTTAAGGCTGTAGGTTCGTATACAGACAGACAAACAGACGGAAAGACGGACTTCCGGGACCCACGTTTTTGGCATTGTCTACCATCGTAATGTCATGGAAAAATGTTATCTCAACTTTTTTTTTTGTACGAATGCATAACTTGATATATAGTACCTATATCGCAAGTAAAAATAATGACCAGAACGGAAAGATTTTTTTTTGCCAATGGCTCCATAACTTTGATTTTAAAAAATACTTACACTTTAACGACTTGACAAGTTTTAACGCACATTTTTGTAAAGAAACGTTTTAGTATTTTTTGATTTTTTAAAAAAAGATTCAATTTTGTTGACTTTTCAACAATTTTCAAAATAATATCACACATGAAACTCATGTTTATTAGTTTTGAGCATAAAATGCATTGATATTTAATTTAACATGCTTTTGAAATTGCAATCCACGATATCAATGAAAAAATTTATGCCAAAACCGTTTCTACATAAAGATTAGTCTTCTACGTACCTAATATTTTTCAATAGCGTTTCACCATTTGAAAGTTTTATTCGGAATATTGATATTCTATACCTACATTTGACCTTGAATACTCTTAACTGATGATGAATTATGCTTAATAATTATATGTATAACGTTTTTAACTTTATTTTTTGTTTACTTTTGTTTACTTAAAAGAAAAATCTAACAAAAAATATAACTTTTAATGCATCTCATTTGAGAATTGACGTAGGTAGGTAATACAATATTGGTACTTAATTCAAATTTCCAAATATATTTGATTATTTCTATCTATTACGCAGCATGTCAAGCTCAGATGCAATATTTGAACATAAAATAAATCCTTGTATATTGTTTGTGTTCTATTTTTTAACAACAAACCAAAATGATTTAATTGCTCATTTAGGTATTCAAAATCTATACCATCAGACAAAAATTCAAACAATAAAAACAAATTTCCCCAAAATCTGCTATCTAATTTTCAAATAATTAACCGGTTGATAGAACAAAACAAAAGAAAAAAAAAAACAGGTAATCAAATTTTAATTAGAAAACCAATAGTAATTGTTGCCATCATTTCCATTGAATAAACGACCTTCAATCTACCGTAACTAATTTTAGAATCACTTGCGGGAACCCCCATCATCATGATGATGATTAACTTGTTTAGAAAATGCGTCTGTTATAAACCAACTAATTGCGCAAAATTTGAAAAACACAGATAAGTGGCATCCATTTTGATTCAGACGTTTGAACAGCGGTATATTAAATTTCACTCTCTTTTTTTTTGGGGGGTTGTGCTGGATGAGTCATAAACTCGGTGTGTGTTAGGGCAAATGTAACCAAAAATGTTCACTTTAAAAAGAGTACCCCATTCTCTATATTTTTTTTATTATTTTAATTGCATTTGTAAACTTTTTTTAAACAAAGTTGTTACAAATTTCTGCCCCATACACTGACACATGCGACCTCACCAATTGACCTCAACTTCACTTGAATCGCTGCATTTAATGGTCGATTTAAAGGGGTGGGGATTACAATCTTCATCAATTGTTGTCCTCACTTGAGAGTAAAAGTGTATAGGTAAAGGGGAAAGGACAGTAGAAAAAAAAAAAAAACACAGTCACCACTTAATAAATGGTGCAATTAATTTTGATAGCAGAACAAAACTGTGCAACTTTCAGACTCATGAACGTGTATAGTTGAACCAATTTGCTGGTATATTTGCCCCCATTTTACCCCCAACCAAATGTCCCCTGTAACACTGCAACAGACATCTTATGGCTAGGCGATATTATGATGGAGGGGAAATTCCATTCCAACTGCGCCATTGTAACAAGTACCTAGAGAGAGTGCTGATGGCAACGATACTATGTTTTGTGGTGATGCTGATGCTTGAGATGATAATCATCACGATGATGATTATGATGATGATGACGGTTATGATCTGTGAATGAATGAATTAATTTTTTTTTTATTATTATTATTATTTTTTTTTCTTCTTCTTCTTCTCTCCATTAAATTTAATGTTGATGCAAATATGTGTGCAGTTCTCGTAGCAACACAATGGCGTGACATTGCAATGTGCTGATGATGACGACGACCGACCAAACGACGACGACGACGCGACGAATGCGAAATTACATTCCATTAATTTTATGGTTAGGAGTGTGCAATGTATAATGCTTCAGGGTCTGATTGAAGGTTTCAGACGCCTCTTCATTATGCAAAAAAAAAAAAAAAACTGGCGCTTTATTCGTTTCTTTTTTCAATAAAAAAAACTATTTGAAGAAATAAAAATCACTGTAATTTAAAAGATTTCACCTGTGTATGAAGTCCGGATTTTAAGTTTCAATCGAAGAAAAAGAGGTTGGAAGATGCTAGTAGAGGTACCTTTTTTTAACTAGTTTTTCTCCATTGCAAACATTCAATTATGTGAACTATTCTCCATTTGATCAACTTCTTCCTTTATTCGGCATTTTTATTACTGGTTGATAATTTTCAATTTCTATACCTACCTGCACTAAGGCATCGCAGATAATTTTCGCTCTTCCAGGGTTAAAAACTTCACAGACTGGAGATTTGGAACCTAAGAAGGGTTCTCCGTTTCCTGATATCCATATCTCAGACATTTGAAACGTATGCAGTTGTGGTTATTTGGAGTTTGGACTAAACAAAATTGAGCAGACAAAATTTCGGAAAAACGAATTCCTTAAAAAATTTCTCATAAGTCCCAATATTTCCTAATCAAGACCGGACAAAAAAAGCATGCTTTCATATTGCAGCTATACTTACCTACACATATTTTTTCGGGAGCTTCAGAGAATCGACCTAATCACAATTCCATTCGTATCGAAAATTGGCTACGATTCCCGCAAAAAACAATCACGGAATCAGTTCGTATTGGAAAATTGCATACAAATCGCCACTACGATCGGATTTTGTGATTGTTTTTTTGTGAATCATAGAAAATTTTCGACACTAGTGAAATTCGTAATAGGGCCGAATGTATGCTATCTTTAAGGCTTTGACGTGAGTCAGTGAAAAATGCTGGGTTTGATCTGGATGTTCGTTTGTCTTTTCACAAAAAAATCTCTGTGTAAAAATTGCCTCGTTAATAGGTACATCTGCCTGAACTGGTCGAAGGCAGTAGGTACTTCCGATAGGATTTTATAATGTAAAATGCCTCGTTAGATCATTCTCTGCGGTTAGCTAAATTCACATAAGACAGGAGCACCTGAAGGAAGGCTCCCCTTTCTCTTAAGCCAAACAAAAAATCGCAAAGAAAAACAAAGAACTAATCATTTGGACCGATTTTAGTAAAAATTTATCCCACTTTTGCCCCCCTTTTTAAAATTGTTTAAATTAAGAAAATGAAGACAGGTCGATTTTCTATTTCTCAAAAACTTATTGAAATCTAATTGTTTCAAAGGTATTTCAGGTCCCAAAAATTGCACAAAATAAACTGTTTTTTGTCTCAAAAACAATGGTTTTTAAAATGGAACATTCTGGAAAAATCGTGAACAACATCTTTTAAAAATAAAAAAGGGGGACTAACTTCAAACGAACGGACTAATGTTTTCTTCAGGAAGGCATTTCGAATTTGTTTTTGGAAAATGTGTAAAAAAAAATTCAAAATAAAAAAACGCCTACATCTTTACTACTACGAAGTTGGTAGTTCCTTTTCGTTTTCACAAGGAGTAGAAGGTGGTAAAAATGGTCACTCAGGAAGAATTAAATTTTAGCGAATTGTCTTCAAAATCAACTCTTGGGGGAAGAAAAGTCATTTTTTAGGAAAATTAAAAAAAAGTTTTTTTTTTTTAATAAACACAGGTATTCCAACGTCTTTTAGACTGGCTGCCTCAAATGTCCAAAACATAAAAAAAAATCCTGAATTTTTAACTTAACAATGTACAATTTTTTATTCATTTATCTAATTTGGGTTGGGGTCGAAATTCTGTATGGTCCAAAATTCTGTATTCCAAAATTCTGTATTTTAAAATTCTGTAAATTCAAAATTCTGTATTTTAAAATTCTGTAAATTCATAATTCTGTATTCTAAAATTCTGTAAACACAAAATTCTGGATTTCAAAATTCTGTATTCCAAAATTCTGTACTCCAAAATTCTGTAAATGATAAAAGAAAAATTGTTTTGATAATGAAAAAAGTGCGCACTTTTTTCATTATCAAAACAATTTTTCTTTTATCCTTTACAGAATTTTGGAGTACAGAACACGAAAAAGCCAGCAGAAAATGAAAATCTCGGAAAATGGAGCGCTTAATTCAAATTATTCGAACATTCAATTATTTATGTCCAATTTTTTCGAAAAATTGGAATTTTTTGAAAAAAAAAAAAAACAAATTCAAGTTAGTCAAGAATTTGTATGGAAAATGAAAATGTTTTTTTTAAATGGAAAATCTCATAAATTTTTTTCAAAAATTGGGTACTTAACTCAAATTAGTTAAGCACTTAATTATTCAAGATAATTTGAAATTTTTTTTTTTCGAAAATCACAGAAAAAAAAATTTTTGTAAAAAATCTTTTTTTTTTGAATTTTTGTTTGGCACCTAAATATTATAACCCGAATTTTTTTTACTAACAGTTTAAGGCATTTTCTGCTAATTGCTCTGCTAACTATAAATCGAGTTAGCAGAACATTAAGTTTTTGCAAAAGTAGGGGAGCACTTGATATAATTTTGGGGTACTTGCTCTGCTTACTTGAGGGACATGTTTTAATGTAGAGATTTAGAATTACAGAATTTTTAAAAGCAGAATATTGGATTTGCAGAATTTTGAAAAACAGAATTTTGGATTTACAGAATTTTGAAATACAGAATAATAGAAAAGCAGAATAATGGCATACAGAATTATGTTCATACAGAATTTTTTCTTCAGATACAGAATTTTGGTCATACAGAATTTTGGAATACAGAATAACGACCCGTTCCCGGTAGGCCTTTCTTCCCAATCACCAACAAATCAGACCCTGGTTTTATTGTCATTTTATGTTTCTCTCTAAAATATGCGATTATTATTGAGTTTGACAGAGTGAGGTGAAGGCGAGAGATATTTAGATACATGAATCATTAGATAGATTAGTGAGATGACAAGCTCAAAAGCGTAGGTATACATATGTATAAAAGTAGCAACATGGTACGTATAGACACTTTTTTGCTCTATATATTTGTTATAACAAAAAAAAAAAGGGAGGGGGTTTACTTTAATTATACGGGTGTGCATGTTAGATCTTGTCACATGAAAGTAAATCAAGTGAACTGTGAGCTTGAAAGTGAGCTTGATCAATGATTTTCATTATTATCTTTCTGTGATGCATGAAGATAGTTTTTTTTTTATCTTTGCTTCATTTACATTTCACGGAATGGTATACTTTGTTTTATTAATAAAAAGAAAAAATTGCCAAAGAAACCGCTTACCTACTTAAAGGATATTTATTTGTTTCTTTTTAAACGGTCTTTGAAATCTCCACACAAAATATAAACATTCTCCCTTTTCTAGTTTAAAATTCTCCAAAACAAACCACATAACCTCGACAACAAATTAAATCAAGCTCGTTTGCTAGTCTCGTATACCTACCAACCCTTCTAAATAAGAATATATACTCTCAATAGGACATTGCACTTAGTTGTGAACCGACTTGAGTGCCCTCTCAACAACTACCAAAGTACTCACTCACTCTTTAAGGGACATGTACTTTTATGTTCTCAAAACCTCATCCAATACTCTCTAGTGTTTCGTATAGGTACGAGTACAATGTATATTCAACTAAAACCAACTTGCAAAGCTATAGCCTAGCCCAGCAAAAGGGTGATTATATTTATTTTGATTGTGGAAAGTTTCCTGCATTCTGCATTTCCTTTCGACGAACTTTCATGTCGACTATTTAGGTGTACCTACCAGGAAAAGGTCACTTCCACTTGACCAAAACAGTTTCCAAATAAAACGTCAATTTCAATGGACTGCACTAAAAACCCTATACGAACTATGACTTCGACTATATACGAAAAACCTTTTGCACTTTTGCTATATCGCACTCGTACCTACAAACTTATAAGCAAGATGAACTCACAAAACTACCCTGAGGGTGTTTTCTGTGTCTTTAATTAAAAATTGTACATATACAAATTTTTATAACGGTCCTTCTTCTTTCTATGTGTATATATGTAATATGTATGTATTTTGCGGTAGTGGCAAGAACTTCTAAAGAGCTGTTCAAGGGTTAAGATCTTTCTCTCGTTAGAGTAGAGCCTTCTCGCAAAATATTCCTACAAAGGCAAATATCTTTTCGTATACAAATTTCTGTTGGTATGTGTGTGTATTTGTTGATATAGGTAGTTTGAAGTCCTTTTTGCCTTTGTAGACGTTTAAATAGGAGAAAAACAACTCATACCTGTGATGGAAAACTAGTTATATTCCTTCATGAATGATGTACGCTTTATTATTCTAATTATTTTCAAATAGCTGTACTTTGCGGTTGTGGTGTTGATTGTAGTGGTGAACGATGATGGAGGTATGAGGTATACCTTGTTGAAAACATTCAGGAGAGTAATGGTTATATGGAGAAAGTGTCGCATTCGTTCAGCTCTGTTTTATTCTAGGTACGATACACAAAAGAAAAATGTGTCCTGTTTGTGATGCAAATCCATAGAGAAACAGAGGCAGAGAGTGTTGACAGCAAATGCCGGAAGCTAAAAGATGGAATTATTTAAAGTGCTGTGCGAATAATGTTTTCGACAAAATTAACCAATTTTTTTCGTTCACGGTTTAGTCGAAAAAGTTTACCAAAACTTTTATAGCTTGCTATAAGAAAATAGCTTCGTGGAGCCAGAACTTCGAATTCAAAATTTTTGAACCAAAATATTCTAATTCGTTATCCACCTTTTGTCCATGTTTGTTCACCCAAAATTTTAGTTTGTCCACAAATATTGGAGCCAATTCATTTTTTTTTTTAGGAAAATGAAAATCGTCTAAAACGCTCAAATTTTGAAATAGACGTAATTTGTAATTTTTTAATTTTTGAAAAAAATTGATTTTTGAGATTTTTAGGTGATTTTCAATTTTTCAGAGCAAAACTATTTTTTTTGAATTTCTGCTAAACAGAGGGTGGAAAAATAATAGTAGGTAGATATTTGGTACGTTATAGATCTCGAAGTGCATAAACGATTGCAATTGGTTTTATGAATGTCTTTCTCAAATTTTGAGCATTTTAGACCATTTTTCATTTTTTATACTTCCTATTTAAAAAAAAATTGAATTTACTCTTAAATTTGTTTGAAGGGTGGACAAACAAAATTTTTGGCTGGACAAAAATTTGGTGGTTCAAAAATTTTGAAGTCGCAGTTCTGGTTCACTGATCTTCAAAAAATAGAAAAATTTCAAAAAACGGCGTTTTTGACAAGTTAATTGAGATTTTGAATAAGAAGCTTGATGGCATCCTACATTTTTTTTTAAGATAGAAGAGGAAACTAAAATTTTATATACATTATGTATGTTTTATCTTTGAACGAACAAAAATACATTTTGGCTGAAAAATAACATTAAAAAATTTTTTTTAGCATTTGAGTAGGGTTGCCGAGTACTTGTTTGTATTTTAGAGATGGCTACTGCCATTTTTAAGATAAAATAGGGTCTCACTTCAAATCAGATGCCTTTTTTAACGTTAATCTCTATATCAAATATCACACATTTTGACTGAATAGTTTGTATTTTTAGTGTTTTTAACATTTGAATAGAGTTGCCATATATTGCCTCGCATTTTAGAGATGGCACTGATATTTTTAGTACAGAATAGGGTTCAACCTTTAAACTGATGTATGTGTAAGTCTTTAACTCGAAAAGTAAGTGTTTTTAGTGTTGCCGAATTTTTTTTTTTAGAAGAGGGTCTCAGCTCAAAACCTGATGCATATATACAGGGTGTCCCACAGTCACCGCCCCAAATGAAAACCATGGATTCCTGAGGTTATTTTAAGTCGAAAAACTTAAGAGGTAATTTTCTCGTTTTCGTCCCGTTTTCGAGTTACCACGGTTTTTATGATTTTTGCTCTCTTGTCCTTTAACTGGCCTTATCTTTGCCAACCTACGTTTGATTTTAAAGATTTTTTTTACAACCAATCAATAATTTATTACAGTTTAAGTTTGTCTCAAAACTTTTTTTCTGCGGACAACCTTTTCTCCGCAATTTTGAATCAAACACAATTTTCTTCGTTTTTTAAGTTGTTTTTTACACTTTCATATCATTTAAGTCGAAAAAACACGTTAATGAGTATTAATTTTTGGTGCTTTTTATTAAAGCCCAGTTTATTTCCATAAAAAAAAAGTTTTATTTCATAAAAAAGGCTACTGAAAGTAATAAAAAAAAAAAAAATAAAAAAATTGAGTTAATTAAAAAAAAAATTTGTAAATAAAAAATTAATTTAAATGAATTAAAAACTTTTTCTGAGCTGTTGTGGTTAAGAATAGAACAAATAGATAAAGCTCAGAAAAAGTTTTAATTCATTTAAATTAATTTTGTATTAAAAATGTTTTTTTTTTTTTTTTTAATTTACTCAGTTTGTTTATTTTTTTTTAATTACTTTCAGTAGCCTTTTGATTTTTGAATTTGAAAATAAATGCATTTTATATTATGACCAAGTTTAAAAAAAGACATGTTCAAATTTTTTCAATAATTTTTTTTTTTTTCAAAAATCTGAGTTCAATTACCATTCTTTCAAAAGCCGTTCATTCCATTAACTTAATTTTAATTTTACATATATGACTAAGCTTCTAGCTTTTAAAAAATGTATATTTGAATATTGTAGGTGTTGCCGTTGTGTTCAAATATTTTTTTTTGTGTTTGAAGTCAATTAATAAGAAAATTGCATCTATCGCTTGAACTATGGAAGATTGTCCCTCACTCCCATATATTTTTTTTCTTTGAATTTCCTAGACAATCTTTTGGCATCAATTAATTTATGAAATTTAAGAAAAATTTTGGAAAAAAATTGGTTTTTGTTCACAAAAATCTTCAATTAAATTTAAGAAATCAAAACGGCAACACCGGCAATTTTTAATCTATAGACTTTAAAGTATTTTTAATTACCGACGTTTGAAAAAAAAGATCATCAAAATCTAAACTGTTCGGCCGGGTTCCCTAATATTGCCAATTTTTGAGCTTTAGTTACTCCAATATTAAACAAAAGTATAACCCAAATTCATGAAGGGGTTAAAAAGAGATAGGTTGAACTTTAAATTTATAATTTTTTACAAAAAAATTTTTGAAGAATATTAGAGATAAAAAAAAAATGAAGTTTATTTATAATTTGTGTGATAAGAAATCCTTATTTCAATATAAATTTTTTAAATTTTCAAATTTCACGTCTTAAAATGAAGTAAAGCTGAATTTTTTTTTTAAACAGCACTGTTCTTCAATTCTATGGATAGATATTTGGATGGTTTTATGTCCTCCTCTATAAAATCTCTCCCCACAAGAAAAAGAAGACGAATGCACTTGACAGTGTCAACACAGAGGTTGGGGTCAAGTATGGCATAAATTCTTACGTCCATAAATCAAAGGTTTTTTTTTTTTTTTTTGCATTCCTTTGTCTCCGTTCTGTATATTCTTTTTTTTTTTTGAGTGTTTTATATTTTTCTGATGCAAGAAAACCAATGTTTTGGCCTTAAAAGTGCTATGAGTTGAAGGTTATTATAATTTTTGTTGTTGTTTGTTGAACTTGAAGGATATTTGACACGTGCAGTTATTTGTTAAAAATTGTTTGCATTTGAAATCGATTGTTTCTACTGAACAATTTTATTTGATTTTTTTTTTTGAATATAAGTAATGAAACAAAAAAAAAAAAAAAAAATCCCACAACCTTGACACAGTGTGTGTAAAATGTTTAAATTACGTAAAAATGAATAAATTATTCAAGAAAAAAAAAATAAGAAAAGAAAAGTGAGTTCATTTTTAACCGAGTTTACGTGATCAAAATTTCTAATTAGAGCTTATAATAAATATAAATTGTAATCAAGACACGCGTTGGCATTTTATGTATCTCAGCCAAAATGAACGCAAAAAAAATTTATAAACATAAATTACGGCTATACTTTTTCAAAGAAATTCACTTGAGTCATTGTGAATCACTTTCGATCGAATAATTTTTAAAGTGTAAATAAGTAGAGCCAAAGGGGATTTGAAAATTTCTACTTCAATTTAAAACCACATTAAATGTTGCTATAGGACATATTATGAACTTCAAGAGGCTGTCAGTTTAAAATAGACTTACATCTTACAATTAATTGTGTGACTTTTACCCTAATGTGGTTTGACACAAGTGATTAAGTTGATTGCTAATGGAGACATAATTGCTTTTAATCGAATTTTATATAGAGTTGAAGTAGAAGTTGTGGAAAGTAAAATTTAAGAAGAGTAGTTTGTGAAAAAGTTCAAAGGGATGACTAAACGAGCAATTTAAAAGCCAGCGAATATTCTATTAGGGAACTTCAATTTTATACGTTTTAAGAGTAGGTGTGAGCTAAAAAGCGATTTTTAAAGAGCAGTGAGCATCATATAAAAAGAGCAGCTTCTAATAGCTGCTATTTAATCACTCTTTTAATAGCAGTTAACAGTCTTCTTGATTTGAAATGAAACATGATTGAAAATATGAAACATTAAAGAGCAGAGAATATTTTTTTTGTAAAAAAAGCAGAGAAGTTACAAAGAACAGGGAGCAGTTATACTTATAAGCAGCGAAATATTTAAGAGCATACAACATTTTCACTGTTCTCCTTATTCACTTGAGCGCGTCATGTTCATCATTGTGTTAGAAAAAAAAGAACACAGCAAATTGAATTGGATTGGATTTTTGTAAGACAGGAAATTCAGCACAGCGATATTTAAGAGCGATCGCAACTGTTCTCTGCTCAGTGGAAAAGCAGCTATCGCTATAACAGCCTCAGCTCCATTTAGGATTAGTTATTATAAGATTCCTCAACAAAAATAGAATCAAGAAGAAATGTTGCGCATCAAAACACCATTATTTTTCTCTAATCATATTTCATCAACCCTTACCTAATTAAGGTTATTACTTAACCATGAAAACAAATATTTTGTTTAATTTTCCAAAGAATTTCCTCAAACCGTATATTTTTTTCCCCTAAACCCTAAACCTCTTGAAGCTATTTTCGGCTTAACGATTTATTAACCAGGAACCAATTTTGGTGTAAGTAGGCATAAAGTCTATTAGACCCTAGCTAAATCGAAAAAAAAGTCACTCAGAACTTTCGTTTTTATATTTTGTTTTTCGTCATATGTAACAAATTATCCCCATTTTTAACATTCTCCAAAACCCAAATGGTATTCACGAAAAAAAAAAATGTTTTCAAATTTTTCTTTGATCCTATTTGTCGTGTCGCGAATTTTTCTTTGGGAAGAAGAGAGGGTTGAATATTCTACAAACATCACACAATTTAACGGCAATCACCTCACAAAATTGAGGTGAGCCTATTATAATTGTGAACGTGTATTTTGTAGACATAAATAAGGTTGAACCCCAAAGTCGCGTTTAATTTTCCGAAAACCTCATCTCTTTGACAAAAAAAAACAACAACAGACTAAGTGCAACCGAGTGGATTAAATGAAAAATCAATGGTATCCTCAATTGTACCTTAAACGGGGGGAAGCTATAAATATCGACGGTTTTTTTCTTTTATTTTTGACATACCAACACAAACCCAGCACGTTCGTGTGTTGACCTTTTTATGTGATTCCTCTGGTTTTGTATGAAGGAAAAAGGAATAAAAAGGGACTCTCCATATATTCAATAATTGAAGAAATCTCTGAAATTGAAGTTGCTGTAACGAATACTATACACTCTTGAAGTTTTGGCTCTTAACCTCTCTCTCTTTCTCTCTCTGAAAACGACCACTTCAAAAGGGAATTCTACAATTTTTATTAAATGTGCATGCTGCACCAAATTAAATTTAATTGAATCATCGTTCGGTTCGTGATGATGATGATCATTGATGTTTTCTGGAGTTCTTTTTACTGTTTGGTTTAGGGTTAAAGAGGGTTTTTATGGTTTGCATATATGTGAAGAGCAATGTGACGCGACGTATTACTTGAGAAGTAGTTCGAGTGGAAAATTGCCATCTTAGGGAGTTTTTTTTTTACTTCTATTCCTACATTCTTTATTTTTATGGTTGAAATCGAATTTCTTGTCAACAAATAAAAATAACGAGTGTGAGTGTGGAAGAAATGTCAGAAAGTGGTTGAAAATTTATAACGACAGGGAGGAGTGAGTTCCTTAAAAAAAAAAAAATAAATTGGCTTTAACGGGATAACCTTGTAACGTGACTTTTTGTAAACCAAAATTAGGGGTGATAAATATAAATGATTTTTTTTTCACACTCGTCAAAATAAATGGGTGAAAAAAAACTCTTAAAGTACCGCTTATCTTTGGAAAGGGTATTTTCTACGTCGTTTTCAAGAGTTGGTTGGTTTCGGTACTCAACGCTACTTAACATTTTTTTTAAGGATTTAAGTTATACTTTTGTGTGTTGTTTGCCAAAGTTTGCTCTCTCTGTATCTTTGTATAAAAAAATTGAAATAATGATACGAGTATTCAATATAAATTGATTGTATACCCTTTGCCTTCATTCTAGAGGATTTAAGAAGGTTTTATTTTTGGCGTGGTGTTTTTTTTTTAAAGGTGAGTGTTTTGAGCTTTTTGCAAAACAAACAGACAAAATAAACGAAACAATAGCTTTTTATGTTAAAGCTTAAGTCTAAACCCGTGCACTCCATTTTTTCCTACTCTTTCCTTCAAAACTATTAGATAAATAATAGCAGAAAGAAGAAAAATATGGATTAACTGTACAACTTACCCCGAAATGAAACAAAAAAGTTTGGAAGCAATTTATTAGGCGAAAAATTTGATTTGAAAAATTTTGAAAAGTAAGAAATGTTTTTATAATTTTTTTTTTTAACTTTGACCTCGAATATCTTTCAAATGGTTAGATTAATAAAAAAAGACCTTTTTTGTGGAGCAATCTGTTTCCTACAAGAATATGTCTTGCGCGTTTGATTATTATAATTTTTCAATTTGTTACGAAATTAAGAACAAAACACGAATTTTTAAAGATTTTCTCGATTTTTGGACCTCAAATTTCTATGAAACGGTTAGATAAACGAAAAAAGTGTGGAAGGCCATTTTTGTAGAGCGTTCAACTTTCTGCAAGAATATGTAAAGAAATTTGCTAAAAAGTCAATTAATAAAAAAATGATTTTTTTTAGTAGAAGCTTGATTTAAAAATGGAAAATTGCGAAGCGGAGGACCTTTCCATTAATAGGTATAAAGAGCTCATATTTGGTGTCCAGAAATCGATTTTTCGGAGTACAAAATCAAAAAAAGAATTTCGATTTTTTTGACCCATCCTAATAGGTACATATATTAACAGGTAATAAAGCCCTCAAGTTTCGAATGTTAAATATGAAGAATCCGATTTATTCAGTTTGTACTAATTTGCTCAGTAGATTATTTCAACTATATTTCCCCATAATTTGAGCCTAAAACCGTCTCTATGGACTCTATGCGGAGCTTTACCAAAATCCTCAATTTTCAAATAATAATAAAATAAATTTTTTGTGGTACAAGTCTTATCTTTTGATCACAGAAAAAATTCACATTCTCATATTAGTTTGATATTTCTAAAAAAAAACTGTTAGGTATGTCACTAAAAACCATTTTTCGAAAGATCTTTTTACTTATACAATTGTAATTAAATTAACTTGCCAAAAATAAATTTTCATCTCAACAATATAGTTTTTTTTTTTGTTTCATTCATCCATTAACTCATCAAATCAACCGCCCTGAATCACGTGTGCAATCTAATTTAAAAATACTTCAAATTAATTAAGATTTTATTTATCTGTATACAATCGGCAAAAATAAATATTTCTATTCTTAGAATTTTGTATAAAAATATCTGCAGTGAAATAAAGTATAAGACAATAAATTTTGATATAAAAATAAAAATAAAAGTCAATAATGTCGATAACATATTTGGCTTTTAAATACAATTTATTCTTCCAACAGGTTTCTAAAACTTTTTGTTTTTTTTTTGTTTGTTTTGTTCTTGGTCTGATTCCAATTAAAAACTGTTAGATAATAATTTGTATCAACGCAAAAATGCTGTGACGTCTTAATTGAAAACTAGTCAAAAATTATGAATTTTTTGTTCAATAATTAAATTCTGATACCTACACCAAGTCAACTGGATAAAAGTATCTACATGTTAAATACTTTTTATGGAAAGTAAGTAAGTACGTTCCACAAAACTCACACAATAAAACAACTTAGCGAAAAATTTTGTTTACAAAAAGAGATTCGATCAATTTCCTCTCTTTTGCTCTCAATCCCATTTTCAGTTTCAGTTTAAATAAAGGAAATATTAGTAAAAGACCGGTATAAATATTTGGTACTTAATAATCAGAGCTGTCGTATTGTTAACAAATTCTTGGTAAAAAATTATTTGTTCCTTTGGAATTTTTTTTATTTCCATATAAAATTTGTGTATAAAAATCATAAAATTTTTATTGCACTTCAAAAATTAATTAGTTATGAAAATTGATGATTTTCATAAAAATACGAAACATTTTCAGACGACAGCACTGATCACTAAATTTTGATGTTGTATTGGTTATGGGAAAACTATACTCATACTAAAGTCCAACATCTGTAATAAGACTTATTGTTCTCTGCTACACACGATCGTTCCTTTTTTTTATTTCCTATTCTTTATTTGGTATTCTCCCTTGGCAATTTGTATTCATTTACTTGTTTTGGATTGAATTCTTTTTGTATTTAATAAAAAAAAAATTGTAGGTGTGTGCCCATCGCGGATAACTGGTTTTCTTCCCCCAAAGAAAAACGTAAAACGTAGTCGTTTTTGGTCGTCATTCGGTCCATCGTACCTGTTGATGTTTATAAAAAAATAAACAATTGTTTTTTTTTTTGAAAAAACTTGTTTTTTGCGCGGCATAAAATTTGTTTGATTAATGCCATAAAAATAATGCACACATTTTGAACTTTATTCGTATTTTTGTTGTTGTTCTTTTTTGCTGAAAGAGGAATGCAATTATTATTATTGTGGGTCGGTGGATATCTATGGTAAATAAATTCTACATTCATTGTTGTTGTTTTTTTGTGGAGAAGCAAACATAAACAAGTTGATGTTGTTTTGTTGATTGTCTTGTTCTCATGAGTATATCGTTGTTTTTCAACTACTACAAAATGGAACATAATATTCGGAAGTGGGAGCGCCTCGTCGCGCCCGATGGAATGTTTGTATTTGTTTATTTGAAATATTTTTGTATATGTAGGTAAGGTAGGTGTATAAAATCGGAATTTTGAACTTGGATGGAAATAGTAAACAAACTAAAATTTGTAGTAGGACAGCCACTTTTATACAGAAGCCAAAAGTTCATTAAGTTACCTACTTCTTTTATCTACTTCTAACATATAGCAGAATATTTGTTTTGAAATAATTTTTGTTTTTTGTTTACATTATTATATTTCAAGTTTTTGTATATATTTATTGAGATAAAGAATTTTTCTGTTTTGATTTGTTCATGTTCATGTTCATGGAATTTGTTGTGCAGGCAATGATTAAAAATACCTGAACTGATAAGAATTTGATTTTTTTTTTTAGTTTTTTTAGAACTTATCTTTGTAGGGTTCAGGTGAATTTGAATGGAATGAGGATTGTTGAATTTATTATGGATTTTTTTTTTGTAAATTTGTATGATATTTAATACTTTTTTATATTTAGATTATTAATAAATGAAAATGCACCTTTATAGAATAGAACAAAAATGTTTTTTTTTTTTAAGTTAAAACTTCTTTAGTATCGTAGTGATTTGAAACAAGATGAAACGAAAACGCGACAAGACTTCAACTTGTTATAACTTTTTTGTTTTAATAGATAGGTAGATGAGTGAAATTTCATATTCAAAATTCGGGGATAACGGTAAAAAGATGTTCTTTTCCAACACACGTTATATCTTTTGATCATACAAGCACATACAAATTTGATTTAACTTTAATACGTATGCTGATAACATAACCTTTTATTTGATATATCACACAAAACGTTACGTGCTCTACAAGTTACACAATCTTAAATTGAAAAATAACTCAAAACACCTGTGGAGATCTGTTGCCGATGACCAGCCATCAGTGTAGGAAGTACCGTTATCTCAGTTTGAAATATCAACATTAGACTGGGCCAAAAACTAAAATATTTTTTTTTTGAAAGTTACTTCGAAAATCTTGTTCAGGATGATGAAAAAAAAAATTTTGTGAAAGTTTGAGCCGTTAAAATAAATTTTAAGAGGTCTATCATCGGTGTTTTTTATTTTTATACATGATATGATGTGTTACAACAGAACTGCTAGACGATCAAAGTAAAAAAAATTTCTGTTCATTTTTTCTTATATAAAATTAAATTTCCTACAAAAAGATCTGATTGAAAATTTTCGTCAGACGAGCCGTATTCGAGTAATTAAGCTTTTTAAATCGAAGTGTTTTTTCAATTTGACTGTTTCACTTTGGAATTTTGTGATGAGCAAATAAGTGAATAGAAAAATAAAACCACGACAGATTCTTATAGGAAATTTAATTCTTTACAAAAAAGGTCTAATAGTAATTTTCCCTAAATTGAGTTCTGAAGAAGTTATTCACGATTTAAATCGAGAAAAAAATTAAAAAATCAATTTTTTTTTTACTCATTTTTTTTTTTTAACTTTACGGAATATTTATTATTATTTTAACAATATTATGCAAAAATATCAAATTTTACCAATATACCTGCATATAAGCTCACTCAATTGATATTTTCTCACCAAAAAAAAAGTATTTTTACCGTCTCCAAGGAATTTTGTAGTAAAAAATTAGTCAGTTCTACAATTAAAAAATTATTTATTATTTTTATTTCATATATTTATAAGGAAATTAACCAAATAATTACTTTTTTTATCATAATCACTGAAACATATTATGAAAAAATTAATTTTAAAGACAATTATCACATACTCTTTATCAAAAAAATCCGTAAAGTCTGATAATTAACTTTTAGATATAATATTTCAGCACATCAAGGTTTTTTTTACTACAGTTGGGGTATTTTTTTCGATATTCACTAATAACTAGTAGTAGGTATTGAAGTTCTATGAAACAATGCAATTAAATAATTTATAATTGTAGAACTGACTAATTTTTTACTACAAAATTCCTTGGAGACGGTAAAAATACTTTTTTTTTTTGGTGAGAAAATATCAATTGAGTGAGCTTATATGCAGGTATATTGGTAAAATTTGATATTTTTGCATAATATTGTTAAAATAATAATAAATATTCCGTAAAGTTAAAAAAAAAATTGAGTAAAAAAAAAAAATTGATTTTTTAATTTTTTTCTCGATTTAAATCGTGAATAACTTCTTCAGAACTCAATTTAGGGAAAGTTACTATTAGACCTTTTTTGTAGAGAATTAAATTTCCTATAAGAATCTGTCGTGGTTTTATTTTTCTATTCACTTATTTGCTCATCACAAAATTCCAAAGTGAAACAGTCAAATTGAAAAAACACTTCGATTTAAAAAGCTTAATTACTCGAATACGGCTCGTCTGACGAAAATTTTCAATCAGATCTTTTTGTAGGAAATTTAATTTTATATAAGAAAAAATGAACAGAATTTTTTTTTACTTTGATCGTCTAGCAGTTCTGTTGTAACACATCATATCATGTATAAAAATAAAAAACACCGATGATAGACCTCTTAAAATTTATTTTAACGGCTCAAATTTTCACAAAATTTTTTTTTCATCATCCTGAACAAGATTTTCAAAGTAACTTTCAAAAAAAAAAATATTTTATTTTTTTGGCCCAGTCTAATCAACATGGTTGCATTTAAAAAAATCTTACTTTTTTTTAAGGCATTGTAGAAATATGATTGAAGCGTCATATAAAAGGGTAAATAATAAGCTTTCAGATTATATAAAATTTACTATTATAGGTTGTCATTTAAAAAAAATATATTTAATGGTGTTAAAAGAAAAAAAAAAGATTGATTTTTTTGTTTTTTTGATGAAAAGTGATTTGGTTTGAAAAAAATAAGCTCTTTTTGTAGATGTTGTATAAACATGGATGATATAAATATTTTAAGCTGAAACAATAAGCTTTCAGATGATATAAAATATATATTAAGGTGCTTCTTAAAAATCAATTTTCGAAATTTTAATGGGACACCCTTTCTTTTTGTTCTTCCTGCCTTAAATTTAAATTGGGTAAAATTTGGTCCAGTTTAAACACGTTCTAGGGGTCGCTACCACCATTCAAAGTTTTAAAAAATACACCAAATTTTGTTTTTTTTTCAGGAAATTTTAAAATTTGTAATCAGAATTAAGTACTTTATATTAAATCTTTAACTGTTTTGAAAGAAATTTTGATTAAAATACAGAGGAATAAAAATGAAGTTTGATTTTGAATATTTTTGGTTTTTTTTTTTTTTGTGTTATTCTGTAGAATAGCTAACTGAGTGATCTTTCTTAATTGAAAAATTCAATGATTTTATCTGATTGTTAATGAGCCTAATATCTTTATTGGACAGACAGTGAACTAACTGTTAGTTAGAAGATTGAAAAATCGGTACTTAAGCGTACTTTGTATTGTAACAAAAAAAATTTTGTTGAAATTGATCTTTTTTTTTTACTTTAATCTTTAGTTAATGTGAAAAATCGGAAAAAAATACCATATACAATGCTTATATGGTAGAACATAATGCAGGGGTGTCCCATTAAAAAATCGAAAAAAAGATTTTTTCGACCATATAAGAAGCACCCTAATATATATATATAGGTTGTCATATAAAAAACATGTATTTAAAGGAGATAGATAGATAGAGATAGAAAAATTTTGTTTAAGGTTTCACTTCTACCACGTGTGAATTGCACACATGACTTTTTTTTTTCATATTCAGGAATCTAAGCTCAAAAACCTTTTCTCAGAAATTAAGTAAATCAATTTGGATTCGGATGTATAGATTTTTTTTTCCTTCAATACTTATAAAAAAGTGGTTAGACAACAAATATTCATAATTTTTTTATGTTCTATTTTACACAAATCGTTTTAGCGAAATAAAATTTGCTAAAAGAAATACGCCAGTAAAAAATAGATTTTTTTTACTCTTTCGGTATTTTCCTATGTTTGCGCTTAGATATTTAGTTCGAAAAGTTACACCGACACCGAAAAGTGGTGTGTACAACGAAGCAGACTCACTTTAAATTATGTATTTTGATACGGTGAATCCGAATCGGAGGTCCGTTTGGCGGTTTGGCCCCATCATCTTAGTTTTGGGAAAAGTGCAAAAAACACGAACAAATTTGGATTTTACCTTTTTTTTACCCAAAACCAGGAAATAATAGGGCCAAACAGACCTCGGAATGAAATTCAGCGCATCCAATAATAGGTGTTTTTGCAAACTAATTTTGTATTAAAAAAAAAAAAAATTTTTGACGAAATCCGTCAAGTTTTTTAAGAAATTTTAGTTAAGAATGCAAAAAATTTTTTTTTCAATTAAATCTTTATAAGTTTTCTTTAAAGAAAAAATAATGAACAGAAAATATTTATACCTTCCCTATACTACACTACCTACTGGAAAAAATTAAGGGATCAAAAAAAAATTCCAAATTTTTGGGCAAATTTCAACAGGCCGTAACTTCGAAAGAAATGGTCGTACAAGAAATCGATAAAGAAGGAAATAGTAGCTCCAAGTGTCTAGTTTTTGGATTAGAACTTTAAAAATTTTTAACCTCCGCGGTTTTTGAGTAATCGTAGAAAAACCAGCAACAAAAAAATTTTCAAAATTTTTTTATTTTTTTTTTTTTGGTCTACGGGCGTGGAAATTTTTTTTTTAGCTTAACCACTATAAGGATCGGATACTTTGTTCATTTAGCTTTAATTTGTTTTTTTGAACACCTCGATACGTCCACTTCTCGCCGAGATATCGGTCTTCAAATGGAAAAAAATCCTTTGTGTTTGATTATCGATATCTCAGCAACCAATGATCGCACAGAAAGTTAAAGGTGGGTTTCAAGAACTTGAATGAATTCTCCTTAACGGCTAGCCATTGCTTTTCCAAAAAAAATATTTTCTTATTTTCACATGAATTTGAAAATGCAACAAAAAAAGGGCTTTTGGTGGTTTTTTGGAAAATCGAGCGCTAGATCGAAAATATTGAGGAAACCGCTAATGTTAAGTGTGCATTTTACAGTTCAATATGTCCACAAAAACCCTACAAAAAATCAAATTAATCCAGCCAGCCGTTTTTTTTGTTTCACTCGATCGAATTTTTGAAAAAATTAAAGGATCACGTTTTTTGCTCTGAAAAGCTCAATTTTCTTTTCTCATTTTGTAATGAGAAAAAAAATTGTTTTTCCTAGCTTTTTCCACATTTTGCTCCAGAAAAAGCTTAAATTTAGAACAAAACACAATTCCAAAAAAAGAAAAAAAAATTTAAAAAAATAAAATTTTTTTGAATTTTTTTCTCTTGAAAAGTTTAAGAGAAAAAAAATTTTATTTTTTTAAATTTTTTTTTTTTTTTTTTTTGAATTTTGTTTTGTTTTAAATTTAAGCTTTTTCTGGAGCAAAAATGTGGAAAAGCTAGGAAAAACAATTTTTTTTCTCATTACAAAATGAGAAAAGAAAATTGAGCTTTTCAGAGCAAAAAACGTGATCCTTTAATTTTTTCAAAAATTCGATCGAGTGAAACAAAAAAAACGGCTGGCTGGATTAATTTGATTTTTTGTAGGGTTTTTGTGGACATATTGAACTGTAAAATGCACACTGAACATTAGCGGTTTCCTCAATATTTTCGATCTAGCGCTCGATTTTCCAAAAAACCACCAAAAGCCCTTTTTTTATTGCATTTTCAAATTCATGTGAAAATAAGAAAAAAAATTTTTTTTGGAAAAGCAATGGCTAGCCGTTAAGGAGAATTCATTCAAGTTCTTGAAACCCACCTTTAACTTTCTGTGCGATCATTGGTTGCTGAGATATCGATAATCAAACACAAAGGATTTTTTTCCATTTGAAGACCGATATCTCGGCGAGAAGTGGACGTATCGAAGTGTTCAAAAAACCAAATTAAAGCTAAATGAACAAAGTATCCGATCCTTATAGTGGTTAAGCTAAATAAATTTTTTCCACGCCCGTAGACCAAAAAAAAAAAAAATTAAAAAATTTTGAAAATTTTTTTGTTGCTGGTTTTTCTACGATTACTCAAAAACCGCGGAGGTTAAAAATTTTTAAAGTTCTAATCCAAAAACTAGACACTTGGAGCTACTATTTCTTTCTTTATCGATTTCTTGTACGACCATTTCTTTCGAAGTTACGGCCTGTTGAAATTTGCCCAAAAATTTGGAATTTTTTTTTGATCCCTTAATTTTTTCCAGTAGTGTATTACACAAGCATTAATAACCATTTAAACTTGTAACAAACTTTTAATTCAATTGTTTTTCCTATTTTTTGTATCATAATAGTTATCTGTTTTCTACTTTTTACTACTTTGAAATCATTTAATTAAGAAAAATTAAGGAAACACCTTTCTTGAGGCGTTCCTTTTTGTTTTTTGTATAAACACTATTTAATTTTATTTACAAGATAGTTAATTTTTTGAATTAAAATATAAACTGACTATACATTTTTCTTTCTCATTTCAGGTACGTATTAAATTTATAAAAAAATTAATAATAAACTGTGAGTATTAACCTTATAATTTATGAAAATATCTACAAAGTTTAAAAGGGTAAGAGTAAAATGACTTTCAAAATTAATTTTAAAGACATTTTTAACTTAATCGTAACCATTCTTTTTTAGAAACATAAAATTTGTAGGAGAGGAAAATAAACGCTATTAATAGCTTGAGTTCGTTAAAATATAAGGTCAATGTAAAGAAAAGGAAGCATGACAAGTAGGTACTCGATTCTAAATTGACTTATACAGATTTGATTTAGGTTTATCCTTCTTCTTATAACTATCACCAGCAAATTGCTTTTAAATCTCCTACCCTTCAATTTCCTTATTTATTTTATTGCAAGAATCGATTTCAAACAATTGACAAAAATTTACACTTTATAGTGATATATTGCTCAATGAAAAAAATAAAATCATCCATTTCGGCAATTCTTTTGACCATCATACCGAAATTAAATTATCCTTCTCAATGACAACATGAAATCAGAAACTTCGATTTAAAATCAAATTACACTTTATTCCCTTTCCCATCATCCATATAAATTCTCTTTAAAGCCCTCAATGGGCCATAAGAATAACCTGTATACATACACCTCTAAGCTGTAATATTGACACAATCCCGACACAAGCACTTAGTTTGACTTTAGAGGGATTGTGTGTCGTTGTGTGTTTTGTGTCCTCCACGCACGAAAGTGCTTTATCCACATTGACATCACCAAAGGTAAATCGACCACAAAATCTCCATCAGCCAATTATATGTTATGAGTGTGTGTTTGTGTAGGTAACTCCTGCATGTCTTACCGGGAAAAAAAAAACATCGTACCAAAAAAAAAGTATCTTATTACGTGTGTTTGTATATTAGGCATCATCACGTTCCAGGAGTATCTCTCAATCTCATAATATGAAACCTATCATTTCGCCATTCCAAGTCGCACATTGTCGTCGTTGTCGGTGATACGGTGTCACCTTTACAATTACTCATGTTTGTGTGCCAAACACACACAGAAAACTGAGACCCCCAGACGAACGACGACGATAACGTTGACGAAGAAGAAGAAGAAGACGAAGGCGTCTCCGGTGTGTATTCTCATCAATGACATCCGATTTATGGAACGTAAGTGGGTCAATCGCTACTTTGAGGAAATCCGCTTGAAAGTCATCATCATCTTAATCATGTGCTTCCTTGATAGGTGCAAGTAGATTTGACAAACAGGGTGGATAGGTCTTAAACTTGACAAATAGATTGGGTGTAGAAAAAGATGGAAAACTAGAAAGAATCAGAAGTGGGAAATATTACCTAAAACTTTAAAATCACAGCCGAAAATTGGTAAACTGTCAATTCAAACTCGAAAAACCTAGACAAAACTGAAAAATTAAAGGCAAAGCCAATACCGTCGAAAGTGGTTATTGTTCCTTGTACACGGAGAAAAAAAGGGCCCCTTAAAATAATATGATACCCACCTTAAATTCCACCCTTTAAAAAAAAAAC
Source organism: Episyrphus balteatus (assembly GCF_945859705.1). Lineage (NCBI taxonomy): Eukaryota > Metazoa > Arthropoda > Insecta > Diptera > Syrphidae > Episyrphus > Episyrphus balteatus. The sequence goes on from NC_079135.1 coordinate 26,597,831, forward strand.
AATTTCCGCTTAAAATAAAAGAAATCCGCTTTAATTCTATTAGTTTTTAGGTGAACTTCATTTCATTTTAATGTGAATTTTCTTTTAAAAAACCCGACAAAAAATAAAAATTTAAAAATTATTGTCAGACTTCGGCTTTAGTTGCAGTTTATCATACCACATAAAAATAAGATGATTTTCCGCTTAAATTAAGTGGATTTTTTTTTAAAGATTAATCCGCTTAACTGAAGACGGAAGTCATGTTGGCAAAAAACCATGCAAAAATCCGCTAAATTTAATGTGGAATTCCGCTTGTTTTTAGATAGTCTTTTTCTACGTGTATGCATCGCTTTTTGAAGGAATAGTTTTGAGACACCCTGTAAAGAGATTAAACTTCACTCTCATGCTTCCTTTTATTAAGCTTCAAGTTCTCATTTGGTTTAGGTTTGGATTATCTGTTTTTGTGGGCTTCTCCCATGTCGGCGGGTTGTCACTTTGTCAACAGTGAATCGGTCGTCGTTGTCGTCGGTGGCAAGCCGCAGATCATGTTCAAGGCTAAACTACATAAATAAACAAACAAAAATGAAAATTTCCTCCTATAGCTTCTATAGCTCAACGGTTTGTTTAAGTTAGTTTGTATAAAGTTAACGGTGACAATAGAATTGGATATGTACACTTTACGTCTCCGTCGTTGTCGTCGTATTCGAAACACATAATCGTGAGAAGTGTTTTCTTATTTTGTTGTATTTTATTTTTTTTAAGATGCGCATCTTTACAAGTTGCGGCTAATGACGCTAATGGTGCACGTTATATTGTTTCCCATAGCATTCAGCAGCGTCACATTGTAAGTTTTGAGGGAATTTTTTTTCTGTGAATTGTGGGGCAAAAGAAAGACTGCAAGTTGACATGACACAATTGTCTGTATTTTTTTTTTGTTCCTGTCATGTGTCACATCAGTTGGTTCCCCTATTGTCGTTTGATGCTAAGTATAGTTTAGGTGCAACAGTTTTTTGTTGTACCTACCAAGTCAATTCTGTGAAAATGCCAAGATAATTTAGTTTGAGTTTTTTTTTTGTTTTCAATTTATTTCTGGTGTTTTATTGAAATTATATTTTACTGTTGCAATTAAGGTATGTTACAATGAAAATGAAGTTTTATTTAATATTTAACTATTTTAATCTATGGTAATGCATTTCTCAGGATAGACACTTAGAAAAATCGTTATGGAAGCCAATTGCGTTCTCATGAATCTTTCGTTGTATATTTTGCATTAAAAAAAAAAATTAATTTAAAATGCATTATAAAAAATCAATGCAAAATATGTGCATTAAATTTTTTGTAATGCATTTATTTTTTTTTTTTTTTATTTATGCATTTTTTTTTAAATTTTTTCTTGGAATTATCAAAAACTAAAAAAAAATAAAACCAATCAATTCCGACATAAGCTTGGAGGGAGAGACTAATGGACAAGTCGAATACAATATTTTCAAAAATCTTTATAAATAGGAACCTATCTAGTTTTCGAAGATAAGGCAACATGACAGTATATCGTTTTCACTGGGGGCATTGAGACGTACCTTATCTGATTTTTAGCTAATTCTTCGTTTTTTTTTTGCCAAGAAATTCAGGTAATAAGAATTTTTCTGTTATCACCATTTTTATAGTATATCCGTTGACCAATCTTCCTGCAGACCAACAATTTTTTACCACTGTTTCACAGACTTCACAGAGAAAAAATAAAGCAGGGCGTATTTAATTTTATTTTGATATAATTAACTGTATTCTGATTAAATATACTAGAAGTAAAGTTATCCCTGGCGTTATGTTTTCTCTGTGTACTGAGGATATGAAACCAAGGAATAAATTTTAGAAACAGATTGAAATTTATGAATTTTTAATTTCCATACGACCAAGGTAAATCATACCAGAAAACCAAATTTATTTTTCCCCAAAAGAACAAAACATTTTATAATCCGGAAATGAAGAAAATGTTTTCTTTATAAATTTAATATTTCAAAATATTTAGATTTCTATGAAATCCAAACAAACCCAAAATGATTAAAATTTCTACATGAAAACCGAAGCTTTTCTAATTTTCATTTGTATCTATTATTCAATCACAATCACATAACTATTCAATCAAAAGGTAGATTATGTGTTTTATATATCCCTCCTTGACACTCCTTTGAGCCATAAATCTTTCCATTTGCTTCATATCTTTGTATATACCTATGGAAAATCTTTAGTTTCTCTCGAAGGCATATTGTAATTTAATATCCTTATCGTTGGTTTTCTGGTGTTTCAATCTCTCTCTCTCTCTCTTAGTCCATGGCCTAGTGTTGCTCTGTTAGACAAGGCAAATACACACAATTCATATTTTCTACACCAACGAACTGGAATCCTTTCCTTTTTTTTTTCCGGTGAATGAACTTTAAATTCTTCAAATCTAGTCCTTATTTTGTAGAAATGAGAGAGCTTAGATATAAAATTCAGAAGAACCAAGAGAGATGATGTTTTCTGTAGAAAAGGAAATTGTTACGTTTTTGTATTATTTTCACTTCACACTTTTGGATGATTTAGAACTGCATCCGAACTGAATGCATTATTTTACGGTTGCATTTTGAGTTCCTTCAACTTCTTTTGTTTTTTTTAGTGTGTCTTTTTTCCTGCATCCTTCCTCATTTTCCTTATCTATAAAAGGACTACCGTCATCGTCAGTTTGCAGTACAACATCTAATCCTTTCAAATGATTTCTCACAATTTGTTGCCTTCATTTTGTTAAAAGGATTTTCTTGTTTTGCTGAATCAGTGGTCGTTGTTTTTCGTTGTCGTTGGCGTTAGCATTGTTGTTAGATGCTACCGCCGTCATCGCCATCGCCATCTAATAACAAGTACAACAAGAGAATTGTTATCCTGACGGGTATTCATTTTTTATTTTTAAATTATTTTCTGTGTCAGCCCGGCTGGAGCACTGTCTGAGTCTTCTGTTTCTGTCTCTGGCTATTCGACTGGATTTTGGTTATAATCTCCCAGATTGTTGAACTCAACAAAAACTGGACGAACATTAAAAAATAAAATGGAATCCTCTTCCATCCGACATATTTCCAAAGGATTTTACCATTTTTTTTTACTGTAAAATTTTGTATTAGATTGTAAATAAATAATAATAAAAAAAAAAATCACACAAACATATCATTTTAGTGCTTGTGTTTTGATTAATGACATCGAATGGCAAAATCTGATGATAAAGTGGATACTCAAGGACAGGGGCCATCAGGTTGACAAATAAATTGTCAACCATGATGATGATGACGATGAGGATGATAACGAAGAAAAACTCTCAGCCATTTATAAGTTGTTTAACTTTCAAAGTGGATTAGAAGAGATGATGAATGAGTTGAGGGTTATTTTGTATGGATTTTTGTTTGTTGTTTATAGCTTCGAATGGATTGAAAAAAAGGGGGATATCTAAATTTAGAAACATTTCAAAATGAAATTAATAATGCATTTGTCTGGATTTTGCTGTTTTGTAATAAAATTGGATAAATTGAGTGAGAGAAAAAGGAAGAAGACAAGACATTTACTTCAAATTCTTTTTAATTGATTTTAATTTTTTTAAGATCTTTAATCTCCGGACAAAATTTTGAGAAAAATGGAAAAATTACTGCACATTTTAAAAGATTTACTCTTAATCTAGAACATGTTCTAGCCACATTTTTATTTTTTTTAAATTTTGTTTCTATCTTATTTTAATATTTCAGCAACAGTTTTTTGCAAAATAGACCAAAACTACTTTTTTCTTACATAGTTTGTGAAAAATTGAAGTGGAAAACAAATAATATATTTATGTCAATTTACAGGTAATGAACAAAATTAGAACATGTTCGAAGCGGATTTTTCATTTTGGCCCTAATTTTTGCATAATCGTTTCTTGAAAAACATAAAAATTCCCCATTTTATAATGCATTTATAAAAAAAAGCGAAGATGCGAATCTTCGAATCGGAGTTCGAACTTTTGTTGGGGGGCCTCTTAAGTCCGATTAAATTTTTTGTTGCATTTCAAATTCAAAATTTGCTATAATACTTTTGTGGTCATGGAAAAATTGGTAAGGTCAGGTTTTGAAGAACGAAAAGTCATAAATGGTTGACAATATTTTGTGAAAGTCCAAGTCTAAGATTATCAGTGATTGTCTAAAAGATCCCGCAACCCGCCAAAACCTAAGTACGTTCTCACGTATAAAAACAATCAGCAGCTCAGAATATGACCAATGCTTTGATTTCCAGCGAGATTTGGAGAAGGATCACGAAAAAAAAAGTCATTTGGTCTGAGATATTTTGGCCTGCTTTGCGGAGAAAGGTTATCCCAAGCCCAGATAAGCCCATTGCTATTATAAAAAAAAAAAATTCCAATGGATCCACGTCCTTGATGGTGGTAGATTGTCTAACGAATTCGATACTCAAAGTGGAGTCAGACAGGACTGCATAATGTCACCAATTTTATTTATATTGGTGCAAAGTAATGAAGCTTTTTCACAGTATCAAGGATCTAAAGGGTGTGATCTAAATATTTGCTGACAAAAAGACTTACCTAAATCAACAAAGAATCCATCCATTTCCTCATAAAATTTTATTTGTTTATATAATCGTCTTCTCATTTAAAATAATAATTCTTTGTAAATATTAAAATTCGTTCTAGAAAATCCTGTACCCTATCTGCAAGTCAAACATAACCCATCGACACATTTTACCTTCTTCTCCTATAGAAGAAAACATGACAAAATCCACACACAATCAACAAGCATTAGGTAACCCGATCCCTATTCGCAGATTAGCAGCACAACACAGCGCCACACTCACTCATTTTAAAAGTGCCATATATCCCAGGGATAAAATCATTCGTTTTCGTTCCATTTTATATCCCTCCACCAGTTTTCAGCAGAGTTATCCACCAAACTGGTTCATTGGACTTTGTATAAGTTGCACACGTTATAAGCACAAATAACATACTCACACACCCACACAAAACACACATGAAATCAAACAAAGTCTAGGTAGCTACTCTATGTGATGGTGGATACCTATGCCAGGATCTAGTTTAAATATTCCAAACGCTACCACAGAAAGGATGCTAGCGCATTACCATCACAAAGGTGAGTGCATTCCTAAGCCCAACTTATAATTTATAATTTACCCAGAGGGGATGAATGCCTGGCAAAATATAACGACTTACAAAGTATAGTGGGTAGGTACCTCCATGATGATTCCTAGAGAAAGTGTGCTCTACAAAAATGGCAAACTACTCTACCAACAACTAGGACACATATACACGAGTTTTTTTTTTTTAACTCGGGGTATGTGTCTACGAAGGGAAAATTCCATCACGCCAGTTCCATGAAAAACATGACTTCCTCTCAGAATATAGTTGTTACCAGTTACCACAAAAAAAAAAAAATGACTACCACCAACAAGATACAAGGACCTACCCCTACCCAACCTTCGAAAAAAAGAAAGAGACAGAAAATTGTGTGTGGGATGAATATACTAATTCCGGATGACATGGTGTTTTAGAAAGCAATTCATGAATATTATCCCTTTTATCCTGGCTGACGGTTTTCTGTGAAATTTATTAAAATTCTAGGATCTAGTCACGTGTGGCCATGCGAGCTAAAAATTTCACCTTGACGAATTTTCCTAGCAAATTATTTATTAATCCAGGCAATCCTTCAAAGATGTTTTTATTTTTTTACCCTTAAGTCTTTCAAGGATATTTCTTTGGATAAAAATAAAAAAATGAAAAAAAATATTTGTAAAATTGTTTAAAGAATTTCATCCTTGAATGACTTTGGCAATAGTTTTTTCTATTTTTCTTTTATTGAATTCGAAAGAGACAGACCGTAAAGTTTTGCCCATTTTATCCTTTGTAAAATGGCAAACCCAACCAAAAACTCAATTTCCTTGAAAAAAAAAAAAAAAAAAAAAATACAAACAAGGACAGACGACCGATGACGAAGACAGACTACAATGACAACAATGAAAACAGCCTTAACAAAAAAAAAAGAAAAAAAAAAAAATAGATATGAAAGCTATTCCATTGGAATTGAAATTAAGGACGTTATTGTGATGCGTGTGGCGACAGGAAGTTCCTCCTCCTCCTTCTCGTCGCGTCTCGTCGTCAGTTGGGACTTTCATCAAAGTCATTCATTTTCTATATCACAATATGATGCATTTTTTTTTCTGTGTGCTATCACTGCGTTAACTTGTATGATGATGATGATGATGATGGTTCTCAATGGATCTATTCAATTGTGAATATATATCTCTCGTTTACGAATGAGTGTGTTTTCAGTTTGAGAAAGTTTTGAAAAATGACAGTAATTTGATCACAAATTTAACAAGATGAAAGAATTGAAAGAATATAGATATGTATAGTATAACATCAGGTAAGATAGACGATGTTTTATAATGGAAAATGACTTTTTGGTCCTTCGAGTCGGATTTATTTTTCCTTTTTTTTTTGTATTTTGGGTTGGATAAAGAACCAAAAGAATTTTTTCATTGAAATTATAAATTTAATAGATATTTGTGTGAATATATTTAACTTAGCAGACGTTATTCAGGGTTTAGATTAAATAAATGGGTACTGGGAGCTGGAGCTCGTTGAAGATTTATCTATTTCTTAGCGGAGGTCACTAACTTTACAAGTTCTTAGGGCCTAAATAAATGGATGAAAGAACAACATTGAATCACTGTGAAACTTATTAAGAACATGTTTAATCACCACAGTTTTTCAATTAAATTCAATTCAAGTAAGAGGCTCTGGGCGATGTGATACATTTTTTAGGGAAGAAGACAAAACAAAATTCAGAAATAGCCACTAGTGGGGTATTTCTTTTTGAAAAGAGTTAAAAAAATCGTTAAAATACAAACACAGATTATTATTATTTATTATAATATAATATTATTATATTATTTGCTTCAAAATTCCTCAAGTAAACCTCAAAAAAATTTCAAATTTAATGTTACTGCGATTCAAACGACTTTAACAAACTATTTTTAGTTAGTTGATGTTGCCAAATTTTTGAGCTTCAAATTGATTTCCAGCTTAAAAAGCTATCAAAGATATCAAATCGGAAGAAATTAGAAGAGTATTCTCTCATTCATACATATGCACATACATCTCAATTTTTTTTTTAAATTTTTCCAACTTTAACATCGCCTTTTACTACGTTTATTTTCAGAATCAATTTTACAATTTGCGGTCCAAAACGTAAAAAATTGTCAAAATAAAAAATAACGCTATCAAAGAAGGTTAACAAAAAGCTTAGAAAAAAAAACACCCTTTCACCTAAATTTTTTTTATGAAAACTCTTTATTCTTGCTTTCTATTCCAAATTCAATGTTTTTACCAAATTTCATCAGGGTGACCCATCATTTTTGTTTTCACTCAAAAACACCCTTTCAACCATGATATTTTTATAGACACTTTAGATTCTTGTTTCTTATCTTAAAAGTAACATAATCACAAAATTTCAATAGGGTACCACTAATATTACTCAATTATTACACACTTTTTCAAATATACCCATATTTTCCCATGGGAAAGAGCTCATATTTAATGAATTTTGTAAGGGCACCATTTATACCATTGATTTTATAGGACTTATCGCGGATTTTTCCCTATTTCCGAAAAAAACACCCTTTAACCTAAAATATTTGTATAGACTATTCGGGTTCTTGGTTTCTGTTATAAATGAAACATTTTTACCAATTTTCATTGGTGTAACAATTTTTTCTTAGTTTTTGTGGTACTAATTCCGAATTTCATCATTTCTTAAAAAAAAAAAACACCCTTTCACCCAAGATAATCAGGGTAGCATGATTTTCACATGGGTTTCGGTTATATTTTACCTGTTGGAGTCAAAAAACAAGCACCCTTGTTTTTAATCGGCAATAACTTTTCTTAAAGCAATCGTATTGACTTTATTTTTATGTCATTAGATTCAGCATCGAAAAACACCTCGAAAACATGTGTCATATGATGATATTCACCAAACATTTTTTTTATCAGTATATTTTTGGCCTTCACCCCCTCCCTCTTGTCCGCGAAAAAACACCCTTCCACCCAACTTTTTTGTACTTGGTTCTTATCCCAAAAGCAAACTTTTTGCCAAATTTCATGAGTGTTACAATTTTTTTTTTTAATGCCTGTACTATTTGAGCTTTTATAATATTCAACCAAAAAAAAAATCCTAAACATTTTTGCTATGCAAGAATTTTTGTGACATATATCGCCGCCTGAGAATTGTTTTGTCGTATACGCCAATTTTGGAATTTTGGGAAATCGCATTTTAAGGTTTGAGCTTTTATAAAAAAAAAAACTGGCCGATAGATTTTTTTCAATTTTTAATAGAATATTTTATGCGATATCTTCTTTATATTTATGTTGTCAAAATTGTCACATCTATTTTAGTTTTCAAATTATCACGGTTTTTATCCAAAATCAGTTTGTCGTAAACGCCACCAAAATCAACTTTTTCTTCCATCCCGTACACGTACGACAAAGTAGGCGCACGCACAACATTTCAATACTAAAAAATAAATAAAAAAATTTTCACAGTTCGTTTTTATTTATTAATTAAATATTTAAAAAATAGTTTCTTATTACATAGAAGTAGTATTGGTTTGACTTAGAGGCTCAATTATTAAAATAAATATATCTAAAATAAAGAAAAACCAAAAAATATGACCATAAACATAAAAAAAATTTAAAAAATGTCTTAACAAAAAATAAAAGTCATCCCATAGCTATGAAATATGAAAGAAATAAAATAAAAATAAACCAAGTTTGGTTAAATTAATATATGGTCATAAATAAAAGTAAATTATATAAATATCAAACTAAAGAATTTATTCTAATTTTTTGATTTGACGCTTCATAATATTCTTGGTCTGATTTAGGAATAAATATGAAAAGGCTTTTAATATCAATAATCTTATCCTTAGTTATCGAGTTAGATTTTTTAGTAATTTGAAGAGATTGGCTGAACAAATTTACAGGAGTTGCTATGGTAGACTTTTTATATGTTTTAAATATTGATGAGCTTTTATATTCCACTTTTCTACCGCTCGCTTTATAAAATAGTGTAAAAGTATCATCAGTATCATCAATTTGCAAAACAATAACGCAAATTTAGCGAAGAACAATGGCGCCTTAAAAAAATAATTTTCTACCAGCAGGTGTTTTTTGCGAGCGGGTGCAATAACAAAACTCACAGCAACCCTTTTTCGCTTCGTTCAGGACAACGCGCGTGAACGAAGAGGCGCCACGGGCTCGGCGCCCAAGACTACAGTCGACTTGTTGAAGTTGTGTGTTCGATACAAGATCAATAAGTATACAGCAATAAAACAGCAACCTTTTTTCACTTTACTTCGTTGAAGACAGCGCTCGCGAACGAAGTGACAAGATCAATAAGTGTACAACGATAAAACAATAAAACTTCGACCTTTTTTCACTTCGCTCAAGACAACGCCCTTGAACGAAGCGGCGCAGCGCCGAGGATGAGGTCAAGTATCTAGCGGCAGGAACAAACGACAAGAACCATGACAAAATTAAATACAACATTTGAGATGTCTCTCAGATGCACATTTTTCTTCCTTGCACCTCTTGGAATAGTGCAAAACCTATATTTTTTTTTTCAATTAAATTTCTTAAAAATTAAATTAAAAATATACTTTTGGTTTTTTTTTTAAATCTAAGCTACTTTTTTCCATAAGAACAAGTTAATGGGTTGCAAGAAGACATGCATTTTATTAATTTTTTTAAGAGTAATTTTTGTTTATGTTTTCTAAACGTTAGCATGAAGGAAGACGAATTTAACTAGTTTGATTCAAAAATTTTGAGTTCGCAATTCTGGCTTCACGGAGCTTTGAAATCAGATTTCAATCGTTATTATGGAAAAAAATTGCAAAGCTTTGCTTTATTCGCACGAATAGAAGGCTTATAGTAAAGCGGCATATAAAGTCTATTGTTTTTTTTTTTTTTGAATATTTTATTTATTTGTATTATTGAAATTTCCTCCAAAATCCAATTTTTCAATCAATAAAAGTCGTGTTTAGCTATAATCTTTCCCATTATCAATGTTCTTATTGATGATACCTACCCCTTTTACCATTAATCTTGTCATTCCATTTGACTTCTCGACAAAAACAATCCTAAAAACATTTTAATCTTCATTAATGATTTACCAACAACCCCTTGACTTTTTGGTAGAACAAACAAAAAAGACAAAAAAGTCCTCTTGTTTTGTCAGGCAAACCAAAAAAAAAACAAGGACAACATAAAGTCCATTATACATAATTAATTTAAGACAAGGATTTATTTCACTCTCTCATATAGCCAGTGCCAGACCCATAATAATAATCTTTTACTAAAGATTCAAGTTTTTTTTTCAAGAGTTTTGTTTTCATCGTTTTTTTTTTTGCTTTTTTTTCAATCTCAAGTAATGGTTTAACCTTCTGACCAATATTTCATTCTATTGTCAGACCAAGTAGCAGATAATAGCTAATAAACAAGGGGTTCAGCAGTTATCGGGATCAACAAAAAAAAAAAGGGGCTACGCATTTTCTTTTTTGTTCTATTCTTAGCAATCATTTTTATTCTTTTTGAGCACCTACCTCTACTATAACTTTACCTATGCGTATGTAGAAAAAAAAAAAGAAAATAAATAAATTAAAATGGAATTTATAGCACGTGGTAAAGTCTTTATTTGCTCTTAGAGATTTGGGTTCAAAGAGTGATGGGTTTTATAAAGTAGGGTTCATACATTATCAAAGATTATGTATTTGAATAACAAGAGTTCTTATAGAGGGCTTGCCATTTAAAAAGGATTTGTGAAATTTTTTTGTTTCTGAAGAAATTGAGATTTTCGAAATTTTATGGAAAAACTAAGTTTGAATAGGATTTTTAAAGAAAAGTTCTATAGGAAAGGTAAATAAGTACAGAAATCAGCAAATAAAAAAAAGTTCTTACCCTCATGAAACCTGGCAAAAAAATCTATAAAAAAATTTGAATGGAAGGGTGTTTTTTTTTCGCTCAAAACAGTTAGCGGCTGAAAGCCAAAAATATAGTAGAAGTTATAGATAAAGCCTGAATAAAAGATCTATAAATTTCTCAAAAAATATTCTTGATGAAAGGGTGTTTTTTTTTCAGTTGTTTAGTTATGTGTGAGAAAGGTATCATAACAGCTGACATAAATTTTGGTAACTTTTTAAACTTTTTGAAAATGTTTCTTTTGTTATAAGAATTAAGAATCTAAAGAGTCTACAAAATTATTATAAGTGAAAGGGTGTTTTATTTTTTTTTAAGAAATGATGAAATTCAGAAATAGTACCACAAAAACTGGTACAAAAATGCTTGCCCAATGAAAAATCGTACAATTATTTCATTTACATATAACTGAAACCAAGAATCTAAGCAGTCTATACAAATAAATAAAAGATCTATAAATTTCTCAAAAAATATTCTTGATGAAAGGGTGTTTTTTTCTTCAGTTGCTTAGTTATGTGTGAGAAAGGTATCATAACTTCTTAAACTTTTTGAAAATGTTTCTTTTGTTATAAGAATTAAGAATCTAAAGAGTCTACAAAATTATTATAAGTGAAAGGGTGTTTTTTTTTTTTTTTTAAGAAATGATGAAATTCAGAAATAGTACCACAAAAACTGGTACAAAAATGCTTGCCCAATGAAAAATCGTACAATTATTTCATTTACATATAACTGAAACCAAGAATCTAAGCAGTTTATACAAATATTTTATGTGAAAGGGTGTTTTTTTTTTTTTTTTGGAAAATAAGAAAAATCCGCAATAAGTCCGATAAAATTGTTTATACTTAAGTTCTTAGACGTTATTCACGAATCAATGAATTTTTAGGACCAAATACAAATTTTACTGTTTCTTCAAAAAAAAAAAACACCCTTTCACCCAAAATTTTGTAGAGACTTTTTTATTCACTTTTTGTATCATGAGAGTAACAATTTTTTTTTTTAATGCCTATTTTACCTGTACTACTAAGGCGATAAAAATTCTCAATTATTTTGTGCGTTTGCAAAAGTTAAGGGAGTCTTGGTTTTAAACAAGTAAATAACCCTAGAGCCTAGAATTAACATCCACAAATCGCAGTGGATTTTGCCCAATTTATATCTCAAGACTTCAATTCATTGCTAGCTAACCCACATTCTTGTAACAATTGTTATTGTGTACATTCTAAAAGAGCTACTATCATTATGCAACAGTTTCGAAGCTCACATTCTTCTTTTCCCTCTCTCTCTCTCTTGGTCCATAATTCTCATCGAACAAACTGATTCAATAAGGAAATAAATTGTGATCAGCGCAAATACCCATGTTTGCAACCCATCGCATTGCATCGTTTAACTGCCACAATCGGCAGAGGCCAGTCGTCAGTAGTTTCCAGTGCGCTCCATGTTCGACGCGACGTCGCGTCGTTGTAAACTTCAATTCACTTCCATTTCCACAATCAACATACACAAACACATCCATCTTATCGGTCCAATGCCCAGAATAATTGCACATAATTTCCTTATATGGACTGAGAGGTTTAATATACCCCCTTTTCGCTCGCGTATATTCTGTACTCTCAGTCTCGGTCTCAGTTCTGCCATCATATAGCCATTCATAGCCATTTAAATCCATTAACAAACTTTTTTTTTTTTTTATTATATTTCAGTTTGCATTCGATTTGTATGTAAATTATTGGTCGTTGAGGCGGATTGTAAACCGTTCTGTACTTTAGTTCACACGTGCTGAGTGCACTTCTTGTCCGTTTTTGTCCGACATTGTATCGTTGTAATCATGCATAGTTATAGGAAATAGAAAGAGAGAGGAGGATAGAGTTGAGAAAGAGGTGAAATAAAATTTCCCAGTTGCAACTATACGGTCCATTAGTGATGGACGGACATCATCTTTTTCTAAATAACAATTGAAAGAGAAGACAAATGGAAAAGATGCAAAACAAAAGAATAGTACCGTACAGCAGCAACAAATAAAAAAAAAAGAACAGAGAACAATAAATAGGAAAACAACTGTTGTTTAGTGACTTATTGTTACATATTTGCTTTCCTTCCCCATGGAGAATATAAAAATAGAATAGTAGTTGTCTAGGTTTATGTTATAGTCGGAATTTACCGTTAATATGTTACATTTTTCTGAGCTATTGAGATTTTTTTTTTATGTTTTTTGTTTACTTTAAGCTTTTCATTCATTTATTTTAGTAGCAGCAGATTTGTAATGTTGGTAATCATAAGTTGAACAACTTTTATGATTTTCTGTTTGTAAAAGGGTCAGTTTTTCTTGCAATTATAAGTTTTTTTGAATGCTCAAAAAGTTTATGAAGAATTGCAAAATATTTTAAGAAATTATTTTTACGAGCTTGTTAATAAGTACCTACTTCAAATTGGTTCAGATTTTGAAAGTTTTTTTTTTTTCTTTTAAGCAAACTCGAAATAACGAGTTCTTTTATGAGAATTTTCATCAAAGGTATATATTGTCGGATTCTTTGTGATAGTTTATTATTATTTTTATGTTTTTTTTTAGCAATATAATGTTATTGATAAGGGAACTAGAATTGAGCTAGAATCGTTTTCGATTTTATTTTGTATTTCCTTTATTTTAATTGGTCATTTGAAAAAACGCTTAAGGAACACAAAAAAATAACACGGTGTTACAAAAATGAGGTTTTAAAATATACGCGGGCGGAGACCTATAAGGTTTTGTAGAGCTAGTCGCACTGAATACGAAACGGTATTTGAAAATCCCCTAACACCCCCAAAATCTGGAGTTACGGGAAAAAAACGGTTTTTTGGACCTTCACTTATTGAAAAAATTCTAGCTTAGACAATTTTTTACCCATTTTCGATTTTTTTATAGTTTCTGATAGAAGATAAATATACCTTTTTAACAATGTATAAAACATGTAACTTGGTTAAACCACTTAGAATTTATAAGATGTCAAAGTTCAAAAATTCAATTTTTTTGTCATTTGCCCAACTTCGGCATCAATTTAAAGTATATGCTTTCAAAACAACATGCTATTTAAAAAATATATTCTAAAACTTTATCTATTTCCCAATTGATCGATGTATTTTTTATGAAAATCACTTCAAAATTGGCTTAGAAAAAAAATTTTTCGATTTCAACCCAGATACAGAAATTTGAACTTTTAGGTATAGAACAAAAATGTTGTTTCGGCACGTAGTAGGATAAGTTTTACGCCAGGATTTGATGAAGGGTTTTTGTAGAGGAGCTCAATACAAACATTTTTTTTCTTTAAGAGGGGTCTATCTCCCCCCGTTTAGGTGGGAGGGGCATTTTTCAAAAAAAAAATTATCAAAATAAAAAAAAATTGTTAAAAAACAACGGCAACACTTACAGTAATAAATGATACCATTTCCAAAAGGCAAAATTGTGCATTTGATTCTAACTTTTAAATCAATATAATATTACCAATAGTTTTTGAAATAATCAATTTCAAAGTTAAAAATAGGGGAAAAAATGTTTGAAAACTCATTTTATACTATTTTTGTCCAGACTGTGAATTTTAGTAAATAAATTACTTAGACAGAAAACTGCCTCAATTAATTCCTTATCGATCAGTGAAAATTATATGTTTCTATGTCTTCTAGTTTTTGAGAAAATTGAAAAATAAAAACAAATAAAAACAAAAAATATTTTGAAAAAAGAAAAATCTGATAAAATATGAAAAATTGGTAAAAAATTGTCGAAGCTAGAATTTTTTCAATGGGTGAAGGCCCAAAAAACCGTTTTTTGCCCGTAACTCCAGATTTTGGGGGTGTTAGTGGATTTTCAAATACCGTTTCGTATTCAGTGCGACTAGCTCTACAAAACCTGATAGGTCTCCGCCCGCGTATATTTTGAGTGTTACACCGTGTAATTTGCAGGAGTCAGTAGAAAACTTTTTCATTCAAAAATGAAGTTGATTTTAAATAATTTTTTCCAGCTGCATTAGGGCAAAAGATTTCAATATTAATTCAAACTCAGGCTTAAAATTTTAAGCCAGTCATTTCGGACATTCTAGGTCGGAAACAATTGCACTATTCTGATTTTTTGAAGTGAAAACTTCTTTAGTATCGTAGTGATTTGAAACAAGATGAAACGAAAACGCGACACGACTTCAACTTGTTATAACTTTTTTATAGATTGATGAATGAAATTTGTACTGTAGATAGGTAATTAAATAAATTATAATTGTACAAAATTTCATTTAATTTTATATTCAAAATTCGGAGATAACGGTAAAAAGATGTTCTTTTCCAACACACGTTATATCTTTTGATCTAGTGCACATACAAATTTGGTTTAACTTTAATACGCATGCTGATAACATAACCTTTTATTTAATATATCACACATAACGCTACGTGCTATACAAGTTACACAATCTTAAATTGAAATTGAAAAATTTTAAAATACCTCAAAACACCTGTGGAGATCTCTTGGCGATGACCAGCTACCAGTGTAGGAAGTACCGTAATCTCAGTCTGGAAATTCGACATGGTTGACTTTAAAAAATTCTAACTTCTCTTGTAGACATCTTTAAAATAAAATTTATGCATCATTATACAAGGTGAAACAATAAACTTTCACATGGTATAACATTTTTTATAGGATGTCAAACAAAAAAATTGATTTAATAGCACGAGAACATAAAAAGAAATGTTTTTTTTGCTTTTGGGATGAAATTTCATCGAGTTTAAAAAATTCTAGCTCTTTTTGTAGATGTCTCATAGGTCTGATCGATATATATATTTTGAGCTAAGACAATAAGCTTTCAGATGATATAAAATTTATATAGGTTGTCATATAAAAAACATGTACATATTTGAAGGTGATAGAATAAAAATAGGTAGATTTTTTCTATTTTTTTTCAAGAAAAATGATTATTTAAGGTTTCACTTCTACCACGTGTAAATTGCACACATGATTTTTTTTTGATGTTGTTAGGGTAAGGGCATGTTATGAGCGGCAAAAACTAAATTAAAACATTATGAAAATGAATGAGAGAGGATCTTTTTTTTAAATAAGCTTCTAGAATCTAATCTTACGGTAGGTAACAAGTGATTATTTTATTTTTATTTTAAAAATTGTTTAAGCTTCCAAAGTTTTGGAAAATTTGTTCTGAAAACTTGCGTTATTTTAAGGCGATGTTATAGTAAGAATGATTTTAACAAAATTTGGGAAGTTGGAAAACAATTTGAAGCTTAAAAATCTGTTTGTTGAGATCGAGATCGTTTGCATTGCAGTACCATATTAAATTTGGAATTTTCCAACAAGTTTTTCGAGGCTCACTTGAGGAATTTTGAAGCAAATAGGCTGTGTTTAATGTTTATATCTAAACGATTTCTTTAACATTTTCTACCCTTACAGTGTCTGTTTCTGATTTATTTTTGTAACTGACTAATTTAAGCTAAATAACCCAAGTAAGAATATTCCGAGATGCTTTTCTAAATTTATGTATCTTCGTTTATCTAAAAAAATCAATTTATTTTTCGACGGAATTTTTTTTTTTTTATTAGAAAAACTCGGAAAATAGGTTTCTTAACTCGAATTAGTCGAGCATTTAACTTGTATTTTGTCGAAAAATTTGAATTTTTTGAGAAAATCAAAATTTAAGATAGCAGAGCATGAATTTTTATGAAAATGAGAATATTTTTTTTTTGTTAGAAAATCTCTGAAAATGGAGTTCTTATTTCAAATAAGTTGAGCATTTAATTATTCAAGATAATTTGACAAAATATATTTTTTTTTTCGAAAATGATAATTAGCTAATTAGACCAAACCGGATTTTTATACTACCTAATGCTTTATGGCATTTTTTTTTGTAACTGTCCTGCTAACTTCAAACTAAGTTATCAGAACATTCATTTTTACCAAAAGTAGTGGAGCACTTAATTAAATTTTAGGGTATACTTACTTGGCACTTAGTTAGCACTGAAAGAGCAAAAATACAAAAAAAAAACCCTCAAAAATTAAAATTAAGCTATATCCCCGACTAGCAAGATTAAAGTTTATCCCAAAAAGAGTAAATTTTTTTTATTTATAATCAACAACTAACGAAATAATAATTAAATAACCATTAGTTTCCACTGAATGAATTTTTTTTATCCAAATCTCAAAAGAATAACCCCACAGGAATAACAAATTTTCATTAAATTCGAACAAAAATAAAATTTAAAAACAAAATTATCATTAAAAAAAAAAAAACATGTTGTTGTGTTTCCGGTGAACCAGCTTATCTATTATTCTCATTTATTTAAATATTTAAAATTAATTCAACTAGCCACATAATATAGTCCTCTCCTTTCGTAGGTATACAATTTTTGTTCATAAATCTACTTAAAATAACAAATAACAAAAAATGTTAACAAGTTTAAAAATTAAACAATGTGTGATGACATTTCAACACGACCATGCTTATGCAAGAGAGGATATTTTTTGTTTCCTATTCCATGAATATTAATTACAAAAATATTATAAAATTACCCTTGTTTAAGCTTACCGTAGCTTGAACACCGAAATGGCAATGACACTTGCTTTTGACAAAATATATATGTACCTACCTACATTTCCTGCTGCATATGTATAACTATGTATCTAAAATGTACACTCGTCCTTTTTTTTGCAACGAACTTTTCACCACCTACTGCACAATTATCAAAACAAAAAAAAGTGCAACTAAAAAATAAAATGAGAAGAGGAAAACACTTTTGACAGCAAACAAACCCACAACACGTTAAACAAAAACAAACAAACAAACCCTAAAAAAAAAATAAACAACAAAAATCTAATTCGCATTAGTAAAATTGTGTACGCCATCATCTATCTCTTAACCAACAACGTTGCATCCGAAAATTATGTGAACGCTGTCTTTTTTTTTGTGGAAATGACAGTACCATCCGTAATACCCAAGTGACAACGTCAGGCACCACAAAAAAAAAAACCTTCTTTAGAAAAACAAAAGGTGAATGCCTTTGCAAGGAATTAAAACAACTTTTAGAACAGACAGAAGTATTTTTGAGAGTCGTGGAAACTTGCACGAAGATAATATTAATAAAGTTCATTCACTTCTGAAAATTTTTCTTATACATTTTTAATACAGGTAAATTTACAAAAAAGAAGAGTTTACCTACTTGAATTTTTGAATAGGACGAAAACTTTCTTTTGGGAAAAAACAGAGGAAACAACAAAAAGTATTAAAATGTGTAAGGAATTCCGTTCATCAGGAAATCTTGAAATCTTCAGTTTAAAAAAAAATAATATATTTGAATGACCCCAAGAAAGTAAATGATGACGCTACCAAAGCAGGTTCTACCAGCTTCTTATTAATGTTTCAAAAATGACGCTAAAAATCTTTTTAATCGAAAGTAAATAACATTCCGTCGCAAAATCTGACTTTTTAACAAATCATTGGAATAAAATGAAGCTAGATCATTCTCACAAATCTTGAATAATTAGGACACAGTTTAAAAAGCAAACGAGAAAGCAGTTTTCTCCCGGGTGTTTCAGAGTCATCCAAAGTTTTTGTTCATACTTAAAATGTTGGTTGAATTACAAGGAGCATTGCCTAGTTGATAAATGAATCTGCAAGAGTTAGATAGGTAAACATTGGGTTGGGGTCAAAATTCTTTTGTCAAAATTCTGCTTTCAAAATTCCGCTTTACAAAATTCTGCTTTCAAAATTCTGCAAAAAATTAAAAAAAGGGTTTAGAAAATGTTAAAAAGCGCGCGCTTTTTTGAATTTTGAAGACAGAATTTTGAGCCGATCCCGTAAACTTTCGTTTCTATGAAGACCATTCTTACTCTCATCCTTTCCCTCAGTCTTTCTTTTGATACTGAAATCAAATGTTCCTGAGCCCAAATCAATCATTTTTCTCTGACTATTTTTGGAAAATTTGGCTTCAGCTTTTACGAGCGTTTTTCCATATCCTGTAGCTTGACACTGCTGGTTTTTAAAATCCACCGAAGAATTGAACCGTTACCGATTAACAGCTCTAAAAACCCACTTTCTCACGATTTTTTTTTTTTATTTTATGCCACAGTTTGTTGAGAAATATTAATTTTTTTTTTGAAATTCCACTCGTTGTCCAATTGAAACATAACTAATAGACACTAGATATTGGTTTTGCACTGCGAACAAATTTTTCTCAATTTTTTACCGACTTCCAAAAAGGAGGAGGTATTCAATTCGTCTGTATTTTTTTTTTTTTTTTTTTTTATGTTTGTTACCTCATAACTTTGGACTAAGTCAACCAATTTTCATAATTTTTTTTTGTATTGGAAAGCTGGTGCCTGCAGAGTACAGTTATTGCCATAGGAACTATAAGAAAACACATAAAACACTATTTTGATCCATGGAAGTCGGTTTTGTTTTTTTTTTGTAAAAATGATTATGTTCACTTAATTTCATTGGTTCGTTTTTAAATGCTTTCACGAGCCATTATTCATAATAATTAATAACATTGACTTGTATGCAGTATTTGAACGACATTTAGCTACCTATTGCAAAAAAACTACTTTTATTTTGTAAGAATTGCAAGAACTGCGCCCGAAAAGGGTACGAAAATGTTTGACCATAATTTCTGGAATCGCACTGTATGTTCTCCCATTACTTCTAAATGAGGTGTCATAAGCCGGTAAATAAGAAATAGTTAGAAGTGTATTGCTTGTCCGTTAATTATAGGCTATGTTCTCTTGTATAAATCTTTATTTTGTTTTAATTTTTTAGAGTTATAATTTGACTAAACAATGAATTTTCCCTCTAAGATGGTAAATGATATTTACTGTGGTAAGCTCCACTGCTTTTCGAAGTGAAAACTTCTTTAGTATCGTAGTGATTTGAAACAAGATAAAACGAAAAGCGACACAAAAAATCAATTGATCATAACTTTTTTGTTTAAATAGATAGATGAATGAAATTTATACAGTACTAGCTGACCCGGCGGACTCCGTTCCGCATTTTTCTAGTATTTATTTTCAATTTTTGCTTTGAAATGTATTAACCTTTTCCAATACAAAAAAATCGGGCCACAACTTGATATATGGAGCACAAACATAAAATTGTATAAAGTATTAAAAAAAGCAAACCATTTGTCTGACAGCTATCTATTATAATTTTAATTGGAATGTGTACGAAGTTTCATTAATATTAATATTAAGGTATACCTAACAACATAAATCTTCAGCGGAAAGCAAAATGGTACTATGTCCTTAACAGATCCTATAGAGTTACAATAATTTTGCTTTCCCAGGTGATATGTATGTTGTATGCATGCCACTGTTATTTTCTGTTATTGGCACAGGTTTTTTGCGTCAAATATAGTAAAAAAATGTTTTTAAAAACAAAATTGTATATGTCTCGAACTCCTTTCAATCACTTGCAATCGCTACTAAAATTTGATAATCCAGTCAAATAAGGGTTTCACTTCGGAATTAATGCTAATAGAAATTTTAATTGCTCAATACCTTCGTTTTGGCATTCTATAACATACCGCAAAAGTCCAGAAAAATCTCATGTTTGCAAGTCGCGATTTTCAAGATCAAATCGCGAAATGGAGATTTTCAAAATTAGCAATAATATACAATGGTATATATTATATATAACTTCGAGGTATTTTTTAATGCTGATTACAAAAAATCTAAAATCAAAGCAATCTGACGTCTCTGAAAAAAGTTATATCTGTTTTTTTTTAAGTGTAAAAACACCTTTAAATCATGTCGCTTATGCTGGTAAACATATAAAATTCCAAAGTTTTCTTATTATTTTTTTTTAAATCTGCACCTAACTTAGTTTAACCTGCAAAATTAGGACTTGCGGACATGAGATTTTTTTTTTAGATTTTTGACATAAGTTATAGAATATCCAAACAAAGATAGAAACAAAAAAATTAGCCTATCAGCACTAATTATAAGATTGTTTTTTAGTGCATATACCAAAATTTCCCCTTTTCTCAAAAAATACCAATTTTTCATAGGTATGAATGTTTTTTTCATTGCATTGTTTTGATTCTTAATGATAATGGATATGAAAACCTTCATGCTAAATTTTGTCCCTCTACCATAACTTTTAAGGGTTTTTCGGTAGTAAGTTTGCAACTGTTATAATAATATGGGTTAACAAATGAAAAACAGGTAAACTTTTTTCAGAGACGTCAGATTGTCTTGATCTTGTCTAGATTTTTTGGCATCAGCATTAAAAAATACCCGAAGTATTGTATCATATGTGAATAGAATATAATACCATTGTCTATTATTGCTTATTTTGAAAATCTCCATTTCGCTTTGATAATCGCGACTTGCGGCATGAGATTTTTCTAGACTTTTGAGGTATGTTATAGAATGCCAAAACAAATATATTGAGCAAAAAAAATTTCTATTAGAATTCATTCCGCGGTTTACTCCTTTTTTCACCTTATTTGACTGTATCATGATATTTTTTGGCTATTTAGGAAATTCAAAAAGTAGCCATCTGTTTTTGTAAATTGTAAAGAAACCGACTTAAAATGAAAAGATTCCGTCTTAATTCTATACATACGTCTAAATATTAAAATATTTTCTTAAAAAGATTAAATTAAATTAATGCGGAAATTGGTAGTTGAAACAACTTAAACAAATTTTAAGTTTCAGTTTATCATACCAATTTTCAACTGTGAGATAGCTTAGTTGTTTCTATTAGCCTTGAATATGAGCTCTTTGAACCCCAAATATTGAATTTGCTCATGACTTGACAGCAGCGCCACGTACCAGGTCCAACTCTAAAACAAAGCCTGTCTCGAATGAAACTTATCAAACGCAAAAAATTTCATAAAAGTCTATACAGCCGTTCGGACTCCAAATATGGAATTTAGCTATAACTTGACAACAGCGTCAAGTCTTTCGAACTCCAAATATGGAATATTTGCCTTTAATTTGACAACAGTGCCACCTACCGCATAGGCGTACAGTTATAATTTACAAAACATGGATGGGCCTTATCACACAAACGAACTTTCACAAAAATCTGTAGTCTTTCGGACTCCAAATATGAAATTTGGTAATGCTGATCAAGAACATCTTGGTCTGTTCGATTTGGAACAACCAATCCTAACTGTGCCAATGCTTTACTTATTTGTCCTCAATGAAGATCAGAGATTGAATAAAATATCACAAGACGAATAAATATTTGTTTCACTCAAAGTCAGACTTTTTTAATTCTGAAAGCTTTACAAATTAAGCTTAGTTAAATCTTTTAAAAAGCGAGAGTGTTTTTTTACTCGTACAAATTGACAGCTATGTAAAGATGTGAGAAAAGGTATTATTTTTTTTGATACAAACCATCTACATATTAATACCTTTCAAACAAAAAAAAAAATTACCAAAATCGGACCAGCCAAACGCGAGTTTATCGGCCACACACACTAAACGAACTCTTTTTTATATATAAGATATAGGTAATTAAATAAGTTATGATTGTGCAAAATTTCAATGAATTTCATATTCAAAATTCTGAGATAACGGTGAAAAGATGTTCTTTTTCTAAATACGTTATATCTTTTGATCTAGAGCACATAACATATTTATTTAACTTTAATACGCATGCTGATAATATTACATAATATTATATAATCTTTAATTGAAAAACTTGAAAAATACCTCAAAACACCTGTGAAGATTTGTTGCCGATGACCAGCCAGCAGTAGATTACCTAAGTACCGTAATCTCAGTTTGAAATTTCGACATGGTTGGCTTTAAAAAATTCTTACTTTTTTTGTAGGCATGGTAGAAATATGATTGAAGCGTCATATAAAAGGTGAAATAATAACGATATAAAATTTATTATAGGTTGTCTTTTAAAAAATGGATTTAATGGCGTTAGAAGTGAAAAGAGATTGATTGTTTTGCTTTTTTTATGAAAACTAATTGGGTTAAAAAAATTCTAGCTCTTTTTGTAGATGTTGTATAGACATGGTCGATATAAATATTTTGAGCTGAAACAACAAGCTTTCAGATGGTATAAAATTTATTGTAGGTTGTCATATAAAAAAAGTTATATTTTTTCGATTTTTTTTAAATTATTTTCAAGGTTTCACTTCAACTACGTGTGATGATTTTTTTTTACAGAAAAAAGGTATGAATTAAGTTTGATTGAAGTTTACATATGTATGTATGAATTTAAAATAACCATTTTGATAAGGGTTTCTTTAAAAAAAAACTACTCGTTATCACAATCCTACAAATAATTTCTTTAATCAAAATAGTTTCCCAAGATAATTAAACCAAACATCTGTGTCCCAGATGGCACTAATAAAGCAAATAATTCTCTTTAACCCTGGAAAGATTTTCATTAAAACCAGACAGTTGTTTTCTCTGTTCTACATTGATTTGGAAATGTATAGCAATCAATTAGATGAATAGTATTTACGGTCATTACTTTTGCAAATAACATACAAATATGTATATGCTTTTAATCCTTGAAAGAAGGATATTCCATTTTATATTTATCTTTATCTATTACATCCATAACATCATAATCAATGTTTGCTTTGTTGAAAACTATATGATTTCAATTTGATGCAATTTGTTTGAATCTTTTGGGACTTAAATATTTCAATAAGTTATCAACATATCGATAAATTTGTACCTTTTTTATAGAAGTTTTTTTTTTTCCTTCTTCTTTACAACATAGTAATAATCAACAAGTATGTCATGTCCTCCCCATTAAAGAGTTAACCAATTGATCTTATTCTAGACATCCTTATTATTGACTAAATAAAGAATGAAAGAAGGTACTTCAAGTTTTCCATTCATAAAAAACCCATCCATCCCTTATGGACATGTGCACACTTTTTTAATATATATCTTTGATGTGTATCACTTGACACCATCCGTCCGACCATTTACACCAAAGTGCATCAAACACACAAGACACCTCATGTCTGTTTTGCTGCATTCATGTTCATCGATCCTTGAAATAGTCGTCCATCTGCTGGCTGCTCCTCTGGGTTCTCTGTTACAAGACATCACATATCTCAAGTAAATGCTTACCCATTTTGATGTGTTAACAAAACCCACAGACCTAACATACACAACACACTTTCTTGCTTGACATATCTTTACTTTACCTTAAATTTCTTTACACTCACCCGTTTACCGTCTGTAGTAGAGGTATTGTTGGTTTTCAGGGAACTAAAGTAAAGGTGTCACATTCCGGACACTCGCTGCAAAAAAAATAATACTAAAAAAATATGCAACATATTGTGAAAAGTGACTCTGTGTGTAATCAAACGTCTTGTGGGTGAGTAACCACACTGCAAAAGTGCATCTTTCTTATAAAATATTCAAGAATTTTTGATGATGGATGTGGACAGGCAGATGGACTGACAGACAAACAAACGGTCGAAGAAAATAACCCTCTTGACGAAATTGTGTACGAAAGTTTGCAGCAAGGGAGCAAAATTACCAACAAGGGACACAGAAATGGAATTTCGTTTCTTGTGATGTGGAAAAGTAATTTCCTAAATGTCCTTCTTTTCTATTCGTGTCGTGGTTTGGTTTCAAAAATAAATGCAATACACACAAATGCATACAAAAAAACATGGGGTTTCTTCTATGTGAATGTTTAAAAGGATATGTATTGGAATGGTAGAACTTTAAAATGAAATGGAACAATTTAAAAATAATTTTAGGAATTTTCAAGTTTACAAGCTTATATTGTCACTTATGTTCGTCTTTGATAATAAACAACTGGCAGTCCTTCACGTCCCTTATTTTTGCGAAAACTTTGTGGCGGATTAAAAAAAAAAAAAGAATCTCATTAGGTAATTGTAGCTAATTAAAAAAAATTGTAGCTCGCATGAGTTTTGAGTTATTGAATTTTCCGCCAAAATTAGTCTGAATTTAGCGGACAAAATCTGAAATGAATAATAACAATAGGTTTGGCTTAGCTCCAAATTTGTAGCTTTTTAAAACCATTTCAATTCCACATAGCCTCAACAATTTTTTTGTTTTTCAAAATTCCGCTAAAATATGACTGAAATTCCAGAAACTTTGTGGCGGAATGAAAAAATATAATCTCATTTATTGTAGCTAATTATATTTGTTGTGCACACCAAAAATTTGTAGCTCTCATAATTTTGGATTTATTGAATTTTCCGCCAAAATAAGTCTCAAATTAGCGGACAAAATCGGAAATAATTAAAAAGAATAGGTTTGGCTGACCTTTAAATTTTTTGCATTTTTCAATTCCACAAACTTGTTCTTTATAGCCTCTACAGTTTTTTTTTTTTGTAATTCAAAATTCCGCTTAAATAAGACTGAAGTTAGTGGACCACAATACGAATATTACTATTTTTTTGATACCCAAAATTGTAGCTTATTTGTTGCGCAAACCAAAAATTTGTAATTCGCATGAGTAATTTTTGAGTTATTGAATTTTCCGCCAAAATAAGTCTGAAAATAGCGAAAAAAATCCAAATTTGTAGCTTGTTAAATGCTTTTCAATTCTAAAAACTTGATTTTTATAGACATAACAGTTGTTTTTGTTATTAAAAATTCCGCTTAAATATGACTGAAGTTAGTGGACGAAAATAGTGACTGGAGATGGGCTACTAATTAATTTTTGTGTAACAAATTTTTTTTTAATTCAACGTTTTTGAAAGTTACAGTTACATGTTATGGAGTTATGAGTCTTATTTTAGAGGAATTTTGAATAACATGGAAACGGATCGAGCTAAAAAATCGAGGTTTTTGCGTTGCATCTGAGTCCAGGTTTTCTGCAAAAAAAAATTTAATTTTGCAATTTTTTTTTGATTTTGAAATCTTTGAGCTAACTTTTTCAAAAAAAAACCTTGAATACCTACTTTTAAAAGTGTTGGAGATACGAAATTGAAGTTTGCATCAAAAATGTTTTTTTTTTTTTTCAAAAGCTTCAAAGAAAAAACTTAAAAAAAATATTTATTGAAAATGTCTCCACTCTTCTGATCAAACCGGAAGTGAACTTCTGAAACTTTAAGTTGAAATAAAAAATTACTATAGTTAAACTAGCTACAACTTTGAAATTGTAATTTTTGTATTTCCGTCATATTTTAGCGGAATATTGAATAACAAAAAAAAATGTTGAGGCTATAAAAACCAAAAACCAAGTTTGTGGAACTGAAAACTATTTAGAAAGATACAAATTTGGAGGTTAGCCAAACCTTTCATTTTAGTTTTTGTCTTCAGACTTATTTTGGCGGAAAATTCAATATCTCAAAAATCATGCTAGTTAAACAGTTTTTGTATCCGCAACAAATTAGCTACAATCAATAAGGATTTTTTATTTTATTCCATGAAATCAATATTTCCAAAAAGTTTTTTTTTTTTAATTGCAATAACTTATTTTTTAATTTCTTAAACTTCAAAAACCTATTTCTACCTACCCCAAGTCTATTTTCCAGCCAATCTCTTCAAACAAATTAAACAATTATTAACCACCACATCGTACCAGTTCGTTCTTCATAAATATAATCGGCGCCATTTGTCGTGCATCCCCGTGCTCCTCCTCTTTTCATTGTTTTCTTCCTATAAATAAAAAAAAAAAAAAAAAAAAAAATAAAACAAATTAAAAAAAAAAA
This sequence comes from Episyrphus balteatus, assembly GCF_945859705.1. Classification (NCBI taxonomy): domain Eukaryota; kingdom Metazoa; phylum Arthropoda; class Insecta; order Diptera; family Syrphidae; genus Episyrphus; species Episyrphus balteatus. Next base: position 26,624,490 of record NC_079135.1, read on the forward strand.
ATTAAAAACCGTACAAATAATTTTCATCGTATCATTATACAAGTTTTTTTTTTTAAGAGTATGTGTAGTCGTAGCCGTATAATGTGCTCTCCTTGAATTCCATACCATCATTGTCTGAAAAAAGTAACTAATTGCAAATATGTCGCTTTATAAAACATTTTGCCAGTCAGTCTTCATTAATATTGGCGGCATTCCTTCTACAAGTCCACCTCCTTTTTATGTTCATCCCATCATCATCATCGTCATCAACGTATCGTTTCATATCCATCCCCATCCTATAGAAAATTTCAACTTCATGGATGCGAAACTACTCTTCAATTAGTTTCATAGCTTCTTCTATACTTTTTTATCATTTTTTCTTGTTGTTTTGTTTCAATTTGTAACGATGAAAAGATGAGAACCTGAACATAGCTATCGTTCGTTCTTTTCTTTCTTGAAAAAAACCAACTTCCAAAGACAATCGTTAATCATAAAGCCAAGCTAAAGCCAAACAATAAGACAGTAAAAATGTGCATTCAAGTGCAGGTAAAGACTTAAGAGATATGTATAGTACTCGTATATTTATGCCAGAGGATTTTAAGTTTAAGAGAAGAAGGTAGATTGAAGTGCATAGAAACAGGGTGTTACAGAATATTGAAAATATTGAAGAATTAAATAGACAGTATGTAGCTAAACACAGTTTTTGGGGGTTTTGGGTATTTGGAATTTTAGAATTTATAGTAGGAGATCCCGCCATAGGACGACCTACCCTCATCGTTATACCAGTTGAGAGTTATATTTTCTGAAAGCTAGTGTCTAAGGAAATAAAATGCACATGGGTTGCCTAGCGATATCCTGTCAAGGCATAGGGTTGCCAGGCCTTAAAGTTCATTTTTGCAAATTTTTGAAAATGCGACCCTGCTTATATGGCAAGCCTAAGAGTTATAAAAAAAATATAATGTCATAGGAAATTTAATTTAAAAATTTTAATTTTCAGGATTTTTTAAAATTTGAAGTTTGAGTAGGGTAAACAAAGGCGAATTTAGAAAAAGGGCAAAAATCTATTTTCTAAACAAAACGTGATAGAAATAAAATTGAAATTGGAATCGATAGATATTATAAATATATGAAAGCCACACATACAAATAAAAAATGTAAAAATCTACAACGCGAGATATAGTCTTTTTAGAGTCATGATACTCCAATTCGATATTTGAGAAATAATTCACCAAAAATCAGAATGAAAGATTTTTTAAATAATTTTTATGTGATAAGTTAAGAAAAATAAAATAACTTGACACGTGTCTGTCAAATTTTTAATTTAACTTACCGTTTTTGCGAGGGGATTTTTTGAAAAGGTGCTTATTTTCGTATTTCAACATATTAAAGGAAAAAATCCCGTCATGGGACGACCTATCCACCTCATTATACCAGTTGAAAGCTATATTTTCCTAAGGGTAGTGTCTAAAGAAACAGTTTGCACATGGGTTGCCTAGCGATATCCTGTCAAGGCATAGGGTTGCCAGGCCTTAAAGTTTATTTTTGCAAATTTTTCAAAATGCGACCCTGCTTATATGGCAAGCCTAAGAGTTATAAAAAAAATATAATGTCATGGGAAATTTAATTTAAAAATTTTAATTTTCAGGATTTTTAGAAATTTGACATTTTAGAAGGGGAAACTGAGGTAAATTTAAAAAAAGGTCAAAAAGCTATATCCTTAACAAAGAGTGGTAGAAAAAAGATTGATACTGGAATCGATAGATATTGTTAAATTATATAAGTCACACATACAAACCAAAAATGTAAAAAATCTGCTACTCGAGATATGGACGTTTAAAAGTCAAAACCGTGAAATTCGATGTTTGAGAAATAATTCACCAAAAATCAGCACGAAAGGTATTTGAAATAATGTTTATGTTATTAGAGAGCATAAATAAAACAACTTGACACGTATCTGCCAAATTTTTGATTTGACTTAGTTTTTGGTTCCTGTGTATTTTTGAAAAATTACAGATTTTTACAATTCAATTCACTGTTTCGGTGTTATTCTTCAAAAATACACAGGAACCGAAAACTAAGTCAAATCAAAAATTTGGAAGATACGTGTCAAGTTATTTTATTTATGCTCTCTAATAACATAAACATTATTTCAAATACCTTTCGTGCTGATTTTTGGTGAATTATTTCTCAAACATCGAATTTCACGGTTTTGACTTTTAAACGTCCATATCTCGAGTAGCAGATTTCTTACATTTTTGGTTTGTATGTGTGACTTATATAATTTAACAATATTTATCGGTTCCAGTATCAATCTTTTTTCTACCACTCTTTGTTAAGGATATAGCTTTTTGACCTTTTTTTAAATTTACCTCAGTTTCCCCTTCTAAAATGTCAAATTTCTAAAAATCCTGAATATTCAAATTTTAAAATTTAATTTTCTCTGACATAAATTTTTTTTACACCTCTAACACTTACCATATAAACAGGGTGGCGTTGTCAAAAAAACTCAAAATATGAACTTTAAAGCGTGGCAACCCTATGCCTTGACAGGATGTCGCCAGGCAACCCATGTGCAAACTGTTTCTTTAGACACTACCCTTAGGAAAATATAGCTTTCAACTGGTATAATGAGGTAGATAGGTCGTCCTATAACGGGATTTTTTCCTTTAATATATTGAAATACGAAAATAAGGACTTTTTCAAAAAATCCCCCCGCAAAAGCGGTAAGTTAAATTAAAAATTTGACAGATACGTGTCAAGTTATTTTATTTTTTCTAACTTATCAAATAAAAAATATTAAAAAAAAAAATTAATACTTATTTTTGGTGAATTATTTCTCAAATATCGAATTGGAGTATCATGACTCTAAAAAGACTATATCTCGAGTTGTAGATTTTTTACATTTTTTTGTTGTATGTGTGGCTTTTATATTTTTATAATATCTATCGAATCCAATTTCAATTTTATTTCTATCACGTTTTGTTTAGAAAATAGATTTTTGCCCTTTTTCTAAATTCACCTTTGTTTACCCTACTCAAACTTCAAATTTTAAAAAATCCTGAAAATAAAAATTTTCAAATTAAATTTCCTGTGACATAATATTTTTTTTACAACTCTTTGGCTTTGGGTATAAGCAGGGTGGCGTATTCAAAAATAATGAAAAAATAAACTTTAAGGCCTGGCAACCCTATGCCTTGACAGGATATCGCTAGACAACCCATGTGCAAACTGTTTCTTTAGACACTACCCTTAGGAAAATATAGCTTTCAACTGGTATAATGAGGTGGATGGGTCGTCCCATGACGGGATTTTTTCCTTTAATATGTTAAAATACGAAAATAAGCACCTTTTCAAAAAATCCCCTCGCAAAAACGGTAAGTTAAATTAAAAATTTGACAGACACGTGTCAAGTTATTTTATTTTTCTTAACTTATCACATAAAAATTATTTAAAAAATCTTTCATTCTGATTTTTGGTGAATTATTTCTCAAATATCGAATTGGAGTATCATGACTCTAAAAAGACTATATCTCGCGTTGTAGATTTTTTACATTTTTTATTTGTATGTGTGGCTTTCATATATTTATAATATCTATCGATTCCAATTTCAATTTTATTTCTATCACGTTTTGTTTAGAAAATAGATTTTTGCCCTTTTTCTAAATTCGCCTTTGTTTACCCTACTCAAACTTCAAATTTTAAAAAATCCTGAAAATTAAAATTTTTAAATTAAATTTCCTATGACATTATATTTTTTGTATAACTCTTAGGCTTGCCATATAAGCAGGGTCGCATTTTCAAAAATTTGCAAAAATGAACTTTAAGTCCTGGCAACCCTATGCCTTGACAGGATATCGCTTGGCAACCCATGTGCAATTTATTTTCTAAGACACTAGCTTTCAGAGAATATAACTCTCAACTGGTATAACGATGAGGGTAGGTCGTCCTATGGCCGGATCTTAGACTATTATTTTTTTGCCTAAATCGAGATTCCAAGAAATTATATTTTAGATTTTCTGGATTTTGGGTTTTCATTATTTTGGATTTCGGGTTTTCTGGATTTCAGGTTTCCTGGTTTTTGAATTTTCGGAATTTCGACCCCAACCTTTTAGCTTTACAGCTAAGATAATTTCTTCGAATTCAAAATCCCGAAAAATTGTATAAAATGAAAAAATTCGGACACCCATTTAGGATTTAGGATTTTCTGGATTTTGAATTTTCGGGATTTTAACTTTAACTTAACATAACATTACACCTAAGATTATTTTTTTTTTCGAAATCAAAATTGCGAGAAATTATATAATACGAAAAATTTCGGATACATTTTTGGGATTTATTTTTTTCAGGATTTTGGATTTTCGCGATTATAGGTTTTCGGGATTTTTTGATTTTCTGGATTTTAAATTTTCGGGATTTTTGGTTTCTGGCTTTCAGTTTTCGAAATTTTAACCCCAATCCCTTAATTTTTCCCCTAACATTATTTTTTCGAAATTGAAATTCCGAAAAATTATATAAAATAAAAAATTTTGAAAAACCCATTCTGGGTTTAGAATTTTCGGGATTTTATATTTTCTGGATTTCGAATTTCCGAGTTCAATATATTTTGAACTTTAGGGATTTTCATAAATTCGTTCTAATCCCTTAGAATTCCTATCTTTACATAAAAGAAATATTGAAAATCATGAGTAGCCTGGAATTGATTTTTTTACTTTTTATGTGAGTGAAAGTCGTAATCAATAGGTAGCAGTTCCTTCCAATTAGCTCAATATCCACCAAATCCTCTGCAAGTGTCCATCTCAAGTCCATTAAGTTCACCTTCAAGTTGGTCGCTTCATGAAGATAAGTGCCTATGTTCTGTTCTGTGAAACATCGTTACTTCCGTAACATCCTATAACTGAAAAACGAGTCTCAAGATTTTTCCTTAATTTTTTTTTTTTTTGCAAAAATATCTCAAGTCACTTTTCTGTCGGTTTGAAGACGATAAAACAAAAGGATGAAGCTAAAGTGGATTTAATATACTAAAATCCATTTGAACTAAATGTAAAAAAAAGGTGTTGTTAGTGCCAACTACAAAAAGGTAGAAGGATGAAATGTGTACACCCAATCATCAAAAGTCAGTCAGTTAGCCACTCACTCATCGTCATCATCATCATCTACAACCATGATAAACCGCAAATTATTACCTCATAACTTTTTTTTTTTAATATTCTGTTACAACAACTGTTAACTCTCGTGCTGCTAAGCTATACTACCCGGAGAGCTCTGATGGTAAGCTGGGTCGTTGAATGAAAAGAAAACATAAGGAAACCCATTAAACGTTGTTTTTCCAGTTTTTCCCTATAAGACTAAAGACTTACCTCTACTCTAACTATACTATCTAACTATCTGTTTTTTATGTGTTTTTTTTTTTCTACTTCTTCTTCTACTATTTTGTTCAGTTTAAAGACAGAAAAAAACCGGAAGTTGTGTGTTTTTTTTTAACTTACCTTCCACATCCATCGAAATGAAAGTAAAAATCATAATGACTTAAGTTTACATTGCTAATTGTGTCAGTTAGAAATGACGGTAATCTGTTTTTTTTTTTCTTTCTTTTCTCGTTTCTTTTTTTTTTTTTTGTAAAATTCTTCCGTTGCGCCATTTAATGACGGACTGGTTTACCAGGTTCTTTATTGCGTTTGTTTGAGGAAGTAATGGGAAAGACTTGGACAGTCAAGAAAAAAGTGTTGACAGGAGTTGTTGGAGTGCATGTTTTTTTTTATGAGTAAAACGAATAGAGTTTAGCGTGTCAATAGTGAGTGATACTTAATTGTTGCAAGAAGCGATACGTGTGGTTAGAGCTTTGTTTAGAAAAGAAGTCATGAACCCGCTTTTTTTTCCTAGAAATTGAAATAAAATTCTTTGATGAAATATTTATAATTTGTGATGAATAATTGCTTTGATAAATTTAGTTATAAAGAGTTTCTTTTTATTGTTCCTTGGAATCTTAAGCATAAAAAAAAATATTTGATTGATTCATTCTCTTGTCCTCTCAATTTTTCAAATCCATGTTAAAAAGTGTTTAAGAAAATAGTATTTACATGAAAGTCCTGCATTTTTTATCTCAAAGGTTTGCTAGTCTGGGGATTAGGTAAACTCTTTTGGCTATAATGGGTGAAAAAATCCAAACATTAGTTTTTAACTGACACAGCTCAGCTATGTCTTCAATATTGCAATACCTACTACTTATCTTTGAAATTAAAAATAAGAAAGTTTTTTCCTCCTTTAGACCTTTGACATTTGAATTTTTTTTAACAAAATAGTACCTAATCGTACCCCATAGGTAAATAAAATTGTAGTTATAACTTGAATTATTTTTTTCTATTCTTGTATTAACCAATATAACTCTTGTTAGACTGTCTATGCATGATTTTTTAAAATATACCAAACTTAAGTCGAAATTCAAAGTTGTCACTCATGTGAGCAATTTTTCTAAAAACTTGCAAATAAGACCGTCAGTAGAGTAAAATTTAAAATTGTGTAAAACTCTAGCCGTGTTTTTATGAAAATTCAAAAGACTTTTCAAACGTGCTTCTGAGAAAAATCTCAACTTAATAGACGATTTTAAATTCCGTCCTCATGTCTGCAAATTATGCTTACCTAGTGCTTAAATTTTTGCTACTTCAAATATTCTTAATCTCTTTTTCTTAAAAGTTTTGTCTCTGCTGAAGCGAAACGAAATATTTTTTAAGTCTCCAAAGTCAAAAAAACTCTTTTGAAGCATAAAAAATTATCATTTGAGTGAAAAATGATTTAAAACTTTCCAAATGTTCTAGCATAGGCAAGAATTTCGTTAGTCAAATTTTCATAATGTTCTTTTTGTATTGCTTTTCTTTCGTTTACGATTTTATTGTGCTAGTTTTGTGTTTTGTATGAAAATATTCATTTTGCTTCATCATACTAGGCTTTAAACTTAAAAAAAAAAATGGAACGAAAAACTTTTGAAATCAAAAATGAAAAAAGCCATAAATCCGTTTTTTTTCTTGTTTTCTCACTTTCTCGAAAATAACTTATCCGATCTCGAAATTTTTTTCATGAAGAAGCGTCATAGTAGCCGTAATATTCAAATTTTGTTAAAATAGAAAATAATTTTTATTTTTGGCAATAATATGCCTATTTTTTAATGCAAGTTTTTTTAATTCTGGCCCAGAGTTATAATATCGTTTTTTAATATACATATAAATAAATCTATATTTATGTGTCTTAAATCTCTTCATCTTTAACATAGTCTACTTGAATCAGTGATTGTTAAAAGAACATAAGTAACATTTTTATTTTTTTTCATGAGAGACAAAAAACTCTGTATTTTTGACGACGCGGCCGCATTGACAATTTTAGCTTTAGATTCGGTTTAGAGGCCTTGTTGAGAGTTGAAACTAACTAAAAGTTTTAAAAAAATATCTTTATCAAAGAAGATTTAACAAAAAATAAATATTTTTTATATGTTGTTTTAACACCCAACGTTTTGTTGGGAGTCAAAACCACTTAATAACTTGGAAATAATGTTGTTTTGAAATTCAGTTTACATCCAAAGTATAAGCAAATTTAATGGAAATAAATAAAAGACCATTATAATTCAGCAATTTTATTAATACATACATTAAAAAACAAGAACATTAAACAAAAAGGCGAAAGTGGACGTTCCACGGCCAGCAATGAATTTGTTATTTTTTGACGTAGTTAAGTCATACTAATATTGTGCAAAAGTTTTATCCTTGTGACGTAGGTACTTCAAACTAGTATAAAATGCATTTTTGCATTTAACAATTTTTAATGATTGTCTCATTTATGTAATTTAAATGTTTATTTGAAGTGAAAAATACGATGGTTTGTAATTTTCCCTGAGTTTAAAGACCTTGATCTTGAATATCAAACCAATAGAACCCAAACTAGAAGCCTTTAAGACAAGATTTACGAATTTTTTTTAGTTTGCATTTTCAATTCATTGCTGGTATTAAAAGCTTGAAAACTCTAGAACAAAATGTCGAAGTTAATGGCTCAGGAAAATTACAGAGCATCATATTTTATATTCAAAATAAAAATTAAATTCAATATGTCCTGCACACATTGCAAGATGCATTACCAATAATAATATTGCAATATCTTACATTCTTAATCAAAATGCAGAGAAAAATTCATAGTAAAACTTTTTCCTAAGATATAGTTTTTTTCATTTGGTACCAATTTAATTTATTAACAAGAACTTTTTGAAAGATGCAATTCCATTCGAATGACCGAACAACTGACGACACTAAATCATCGAAAAACTGTAAGAAACAACAAGTTTACTTACTTCGTTTTTCCGGCGTTGAAATTAAAAAAAACAAAATAATATGAAGTACTTAAGGTGTTTTAACACTCAATTTGAAAATTGGCAAAAGAGATATGTTGTTTTAGCACTCAATGCGTACTTTAACCTCGAAATTTTAGATGATCCAAATATCAAATCATGTTGGTTTTGCTCTCAACGCTAGTTCTACCCATAAGCAATGCAAAACAGTTATAAAAGTGGTTTCAAAAATTTGTCACTTATGTTGTTTTAACAATCACCGATTCACTTAATTTTCTTGTAGAACTGATTAAAAAGTTAAATCGAAGCATTAAAATAATGGATAGTGATAACACTAGTTTACTACAGTTTTTCGGCTTTACTGTGTTAAGCAAAAAAGATAGATGCCAACCAAAATTTCAAATTGCAATAGGTACTTGCATGTTTTTACTTTCTCGACATGCATTTTTTTTAAGCTACTTTACAGAGTTGGGCATAAAATGTGAAAATTTTTAGCTGAATATTTGTTGCCGACCAACAATAATTTAAATCACTTCAAAAAGAGGGAGGCCTACAGAATATAAGATTATACAACACTGCATTTAAAGTTAAAGGCTTTAATTACATATTTAATGTTAAAACTCACAAAAGAACTAAAAATTACCAAAATCATTGCTGCCATCTATCCTCTCAATCAGTAAAAATATTAAGCCTTGGATACACAAAATGGTCAAAATGTTGAGGTGCAGATTTTTGACTCACGCAATTTGTCCCTATCATGTAGGCAAGGTGGAGAATTTTTACATTTCAAGGAACAATAAAACACAAAGAAAATTTTGTTAACAATTTTCGTGATGTGCCCCGAATTTTCATCCACTTTGACTGTTTGCTGAATAGAATATACTTTGTCTTAGCTTAAACTGTCAAACAAGATATTATTTTGAATTTAAAAGCTTTGCTTCACAAAACCGCTCCAACACCCGACTTCTTGATATAATTCTCGATCATGAAACTCGGTTTAGGGCTAAATTAGCATCCTTAAATCAATTTTAAAAGCTAGAACTTTGTCAAGAATTCAGACAGACAATAGAAAACTATTAACACACACAAAAACAAAAAAACACATTTTTAGAAGTTTTTATTAAATCATTTATAATTACGGAATGAAACTGCGATAAATAGGTTATTATGTTAATTTACATAATTACTCTATGCAATAAAATAAAATAATTTTGTATTTTCTGTAACTGCCATTGTTTTATTTTTTCAATACCTAGAAATTATTTAATTATTTGAACAAGTCTTAGTTTTCTGCCGTTACCGGAAACTTGTTGATTTCCTTTTTATACAACAATTTATTCTGCCAATTAAATTCGAAATAAACCACATTTCTAAATTAAATGAAAAAAAAAAAAATATAAGCAAAAACAAAAAATAAAAAAGAACAAAACCTAAGTACATTGTAATCTTCACCCAAAGTAAATAAAAGCTTCATTAATTGTTTCCACCTAACTGAATTTTATTGTTCTCGTAAATTAATTTTACCTCGAACTCATCAATTGTTCTTTATTTTCTCTACACTTTTCCCATTAAAACACTACCCCATTTCACTTGCCTCTCTTTTACTCTTTCACTCCTTTTCTATAGAAAGTTAAAGACAAAAAAAAAAAACAAAAAATTCATGGTCTTTTGCAGCAAAGCAACACAGCAACAACTTTGGCAATGCAGCAACGGATGCTACTAAAAAGCTAGCAGCATCCAGCACCAGCAAACCAGCATAGTAACAATGAAAGTGTACTTTCATTGTGTCCAGCCAACACCTTCTTAATAGCGCGCTTTAGAATTGAAACTTTATATAGCCCAGGAGTATAATAAGAAGACCAAGAAGAAGAAGAAGAAGAAGAAGAAAATAACTGTTCGTCATAAATTCTTTTCAGGATAAGTTTCTCTCAAGTATAACAACGAAACTCTTTCACTTTCTTATAAGCAAGTTCTTTAGATACACTAAAACACACATAAACCAAAAAACCCATACACACATAAAAGGTCTTCTCAAAATTCTTGAGGGGAAGTTTATTAAATTTTTCAAAAAAAAAGCTCTTAATTCCCGAGTAATTTGTTTTAGCTTTTATTTTTTTGAGGGTGGCAAATTGTGTAGTAAATTAATTTATAGGAAAGTTTTTTAATGTTTTTTATTTTTATTTTTAATGGTCTTGTGTAATAAATTCACTTCCGGTTTAAGTTTCTTAACGCCATCTTGTGGTACTATAAAAAACTTAAGATCTCTTTTAACTTTAGGAGAAAAATTTAAACTCAGCAAAACAGCAATCTTAAAAAATGATTGTCAGTCAGTAAATTATTTTTAAAAATATTTTTTTTTTCTCTAAAATTGAATATAAAAAAATATTATCTTGATATTCATTTTTCTTCTTCGTTTTTTTTTTTTTAGCAAAAAAACAAAATGGTGCTGCAATTCGAACAAACAGTTTGGGTTCCGGTACACGTACACCGCCTCTGGAGAGAAAAAGCAAGCTAAGTGCATTGGGAAGATTTTTCAAACCTTGGAAATGGCGGCGAAAAAAGAAAAGTGAAAAATTTGAAGCTGCCTCAAAGTGTAAGTTTACATTATAATAAAAAAAAAAGAAATTTGTACATTTGGGGTTACTTTTTCTGTAAATATTTTTATATGTAGAAATTTTTTTCCCCTCGTGTACAGATAAATTGAAATCATGACTATGCTAAAATGTATTTTTTTTCATATTTTTTTTTCTTAATAGCGCTTGAGAGAAAAATTTCAGTACGTGCCAATAGGGAGGAACTTGTCCAAAAAGGTATCCTGCTACCAGAGAGTCCATTGGGTAATATACCCGAACCAGGTGAGTTTGCAAAAAAAAAATTATAAATAACTTAAGAAAATATTTTTATTTGGTTCTATTATGATGTCTGATGTATTTACCTGCTTTTTCTAACAAAATATGGTGTCTAGTTAAATTAAATAGTTGAAATTATAATAAAAGAAAAACAGCAGACCTGATATTAGAACATTTAGGATAATTGCCTTAGTCTAGAAATAAAAAAAACCTAGGGTCCATGTAGTTCGCACTACGCAGACGAATAGGCATGGTTTTTTTTGGTCATCTTAACCAAAAAATTCTTAAAATACACACATTATAAACATAGGCATTATTGAATGATTTTTTTAGATTTTTTTTGACAATCGACAGATGACAACTTTTTTCAAAATTTTAAACGATTTTTCAAAAACACGTTAAAGTACTCAATATAGTGTAACATGAAAGGTTTTTTTTTACCTAAGAAGAATTAGCACATTGGGTAGGTAATTTTTTATTTTTTGGCAAGATTTCAAACTAATCAAAAATTAACAATAGGTATGAGTATGAACGAATTTGGTATTTTTCGATCATAAAATTACATACCTACATATTTTATTTTTTGGAAAGTTGATAAGAGGTAAAAAAAATGTCATTTTTAAATTATTATCAATTTCAAAAATTATATAAATAGGTATGTATCTCAGTATAAAAATGAAGGTTCAAAATTGGTGATGCCCAGTAAACGGTGGAACGCACTTTTTCTGTACACCAAAAATAGTTCTTATTTTATATTTTAGCGGTGTACTCATACGATGGTTTCTAGTTTCGTCCAACTAAACTGATTTTCTTAACTTATAAATGCTTGTATTGAATGAAAGAATATAATAACAATATAATACTTCTGGATATATTTAACCCAAAAATAATTGGATTTACATAAAACAAAAATATCTTTGTGCATGTGGTTTTATACTTTGTTTTATTATTTATATTGTTATTTTTGTATTGATTCGTCTAAAAAATATTTTCTTGTGAAAAATGTCCTTCATCTTACACCAATATTGTTTTTTTTTTTTTGTATATTTGGATATCGATTCGATTTTGAAAATGTTTTTGTGATTTAAAAAAAAATAAAATCAAGATTTAACATATAGTCTTCTTCATTAAAAAAAAAACTTTAATGAGTTTTTGTAAATCCTAAAAATCTTAAAAATCTTATTTTGAAAATTGCGTTTTTTGGCCGCCAATTTGTAAATTGTCAAAAAAAGAAGTTTAAATATATCATTGTATGGCTCAGTAAAAAATTACATATCATTCAATATGGTGTCAAAGATAAAAATAAGAACCAAAAATACAAAAACAAAATGGCAAAGTTTTTCTATTTTTATTTAATACGATTTATGGTTTTAATTTTTGCTTTTCTAAAAACTGTTTGGAAAAAATACCTGAAACGTTGTAGTTATTGAAAAAAAATTTTAAGGTCAAAAAAGCTGATTTTGTGTTTAATAAACGTGACGTTTTCTCTCACAGAAATTCCGAAATAACTTCTGGTAGCTATTCCAAATCTATGGATAACAAAATTAAATATTTTTTTGTTGCCGAAACAAAAATATACTTTTCTGAAGGTTTGCTGAACTCGAATCCGAAATCAAAACAAATTAATGAGTTCCCGTTTTTGAAATATTACTGTTTGAAAATGCGGTACTTTGGACCTTATTCTTTTTTATAAGGAAAGTTGTTTGATCATATTTAGTAACGTTTTTTTTAAGAATTATTTTCCATATCTCAAAACCTGTTTAAATCTTTCCGATTTCTTTTTACTGCTCGAGATATCCTCAGTTGTTTGGCATATTAATCTACCATAGAAATTTAAAACTTCATTATCTCCTTTATGATATATGAACCCAAACCCACTTACTTCATTTTAAGATATCTCGGGCAATAAAAAAGATTTAAACAGGCCTTCAAAGATAGAAAACAGTTCTGAAGAAACCGTTACTAAATATGCTCAAACAATTTACTTTATATTAAAGAACTAGCTAACCCCACCCGCTTCGCTGAGTGCATTTGAATCATTTATTTTCAAAACATGATAAGTCCAGTTTTTTTCAAAATTCGTTTTTTTTTTGACTAAATTGTTACTCTAGGGATAACCACGTCTATCTTCAAAATAATGTAGTATCTACTCCATCTATATCCGATCTTACAGCTAAGCGAAATATTTTTTTAGTATCAAAAACAGGATAAGTCCCGGACTTATCATCTTTTGAAAATAAACAACAGCTTTTTATGTGTAAATGCTATATTAAGCTACTGGCTGAAAATCTTAAGTTTAAAGCTTCTTTAAAGTTAAAGAAGCACTCCGAACATTATACATTATTTTTTAATCTCAAATACTATTTTGTGATAGACTGGAGATGAAAGCAAAATTGTGTACCCATTTTAAAAGTAATTTCACATCCGTATATTTTCAAAGTATGATAAGTCCAAAAGCGTTTTTTTTTTTTTATCTTTTGAACTATCGCTCCAAAAATTAAAAACGAAACGGTATTTTGTACCTAGGCAAAAGTTCTACAAAATATATTTTTTATAAATTTTGCTACACACATCAAAGGAAAATAGAACGTTTTTTTCTTCTCCTGCAAAATTTTAAATCATGGACTTATTATGTTTTGAAAATAATGATTCATTTATAAAAAAAATTTAACCTGTGTGAAAATATGTTAACAATTGCGCTCATGGGCAGTCTTGTCCCAGTCATATCATATCTGATGTACTGGGGTCGAATTACAGCATACGATTACGATCATTCGTTAACGTTTTTACTATTTAAGAAAAAGTTAAAAATTTTATTTTTTCACTGTTAAAAATACAACTGGGGTCGAATTACGGCATACGATTACGATCATACGTTAACGTTTTTACTATTTCTGTCTCTATTTAATTATTAGAAAACGATAGGGACACATAGCAACTATTCGTTAACGAACGTATGCGGTAATTCGACCCCTGACATGACACATGAAAAATTTGATGAAAAATCACAAAATTTACCATAATTCTTCGGCGCCTCAACTGAGCTTGGTAAAACTTACAGACGTGTTCGATTATACTAAAAGGCACGTATTTTATATTGCAAGTGTTGCCAATTTTACTTTTTTTCATACAACGTAGTACAAAAATGGTCTTGCCCTAGGGCCGCCAGATAAAATAATATTAATGTCGGGACAACAGGTTTTAAAAGTCGGGAAAAATCGGGACACCAAACAAACTTATTTAATACATTTTTTCATATGGTAAAAATTCCCTGTTTTGACAGTTTTCTAATTTTGAATGCGGACTTAAAATATAATGGAGTGTGAATAAATTAAGGCTTACAGCTTTTTATCTAAAGCTGGAAGTTTTTCATTTTGGAAATTCTAAGCTTTTGGCATTTACCAGATTTCAATTGTCTGAACTCTAACGAAAGTTATAGTGCTTACAAACATCAAGACGCCACAAAATATCTCAAAAACATGTTTGTAAATTTGGGCCGGTAGTTTTACTATTCATTTATACACGTGTAATAATAAAAGTGGTAATATATTTTCACCAAAAGGGAAACAACACGTAGCAAATGTTTTTAGGAAGAAAATGTCACCTCAGCTAAATGTTTTCGAGAGAGAACAAAAATCATTTTCATCAATTTCAAGGGTAAAGCCATTATGAATGTGTTATATCTGAGGTTTCAAAAACTTACTTTTCATTGACATTTCAACATTGTATTTCTGTTTTAACGGTTTAAAAAAAAGATCAAAATGTTTGATGAATATGATTGTTCGAAATCAATTGAAATTGCTTCACATCAATAGTGATTCATTACGCAGTCACATTTTTTTCTTGCCGAACGATTTCAAACAAAGACAGATTAAAAAACAGAATGTCGGGACAATATCGGGACATTTTGTTAATCGGGACGTCTGGCAGAACCCATAGGCGGTCTTGAACCCCATTTCCACTATACTTTTTTATTTAAACACGAACATTGTTCCAATATTTTTTGTAAAAATAAGACCGAGGATCAGAATGTGTGTATTGCAAATGTGGATTAAATGACGACGCTTTTGCTGATCCTGAGTAATGTTATCTTAACAATAATGCTAAAGTCAGGATTTAAACGATAATAATTAATAATTATTTTGAAGCCTGTCTTAATTAATTTATTAACAAATTAAGCTAAGTTAAAATTTTAAGAAATCGAGAGTGTTTCTTCACTCGTACAAATTAACAGCAATGTAAAGATGGAAGAAAAGGTATTATTTTTTTTGATACAAACCATCTACATATTAATACCTTTCAATTTATCAATTATGTTTTAAAATCAATTTTTTTCATATCGATACCTTTCCGTAAGAATATATTAAGCGACTTTTTTTTTTTTGAAAATGACTTTTTGATGTGGAAATATACTATAAGTTGAGGGCTACGTTTTGGTACCATTTTGGTTGTTCTATCATGTATACAAATTAAACTAGAGAGAAAATAAAATTGTGCAGCCCATACATTTCATTCACAATATGAACTTTTCACGGTACTATATTCGAAACTAGTCTCACTCGTATGCCTTTGGCTTTAATCCCATACAATTTTTTACCATTTAATTGGTAAAAAGCAAAACATGCTTTCCAAAAAAGAATCTTCAAACCATGCTTCTGCCTTTTGTTTTGGTTAAAAAGGCGTTACCTTGTTTATAAAATTAACAAAGTGGTCACAACGAGTTACAAACTACTAAAAAAATTCTTAACAATAAAAATGTCTACGTTGTTCTTCCAATACCTTACTCACAACAACACCGACACAGCCAATTCCATTAAAAATTTTTAAAGATTCTGATGAACTTAATAACACCTTTCGAATGCAGTTCAGACGATGCGATGGTGGAACGCATTCACCATCACACCACTACACCTTTTCATAAAAAGCAATAACTCATAATCGAATTCTCTGCAATAACGTGTCCCAAAGAGCCTGTCATCTCCACTACCACTAAAGTCACCGTTCAGAATCGGTTATTGGGCAACAAAATCCCTTTTAGGACGACGACGATAAATCGCTTCGGTTTACTCTCTGATGACTTTACATCACGAGACACCCCCTCGCACTTCCTATCTACACTGATGCATTCCCTGTATATATTGGCAATATTAAAGTTGAATGGACTACGATTATAAAGGTGGTAGAGAATGGATAGGTTTGTATAGTATAGTCTGGCTCCGGTGATAAGCAGCGATTTACTACTCAATGCCAGAAGCCGGATATGCAATCAGGAAAATGCGTTCTGATGATGACTCTCTTTCCACCTTATGGTTTGAAAGTCCTGTATGAGTCTTCCCTACTACTCATATCTGTATACAGTGGCGTTGAGGTTTTGTTTAATGAATCTCTTGACTTCCTGTGGCGTTTTTGTATATCTTGTAAAATGCATACAACAGTAATGAATTGGCAGATACATTTTGTATCTTTTTATTTACAGTCTCGCTAATTTGTAATTGATGAGCTAACTACACTTGTGTTGTGTATTTATAAATCCTTTTCATATAAAGAAACGAAAAGGAGGATTCTTTGAAGCCGCCTGATAAATGAATAAGAGACCCTATTCTATTTGTGCAAAACCTACACGTTGTATTGGTTTGGTTGTTGTTTGTTTATTTTTTTTCCAGTTAAATGTCAAAGGATTTTTTGTGTGTATGAAAAGCGCCATTGGAATACCTAAAAAGGGTAACTAACCTGCCTTGTTGTGGATTCCATTGTGATAATGATGCTAACATGCACGAATGGTTGACAACAAAAATGGGTATGAAGGGGTCGCATGAAATTGTTCAAAAAAAAAAAAAAAATTAAACTTTTGCGTAAAAAATTACTTTGAGAAAATCGCTTCTTGAAAAACTTTTCAACTGCATACAAAAACAAGATAGAAACAGACAAAAACTTTGGAGGTTTTCAGTTCTCAAATAAAAAAAAAGCAACAAAATCATTTTGATTTGCTGCTTTTTTTTTATTTTTTTTGGTATGACCAATTTCAATTTATTTCCGAATCCCTTAAATTCCCTTATTTGTAGATACACCATAGTAATTTTTGCCATAAGTAAAAATTAACTGAAAAGAACTCTCTGGAATTGTTCGCGCCTTCGACTTATGAATAATAAATTATTGTATTTGAATTCTTTTATTTGTTTGTCTCTTTTAATTGAAAAGAAGGAGAAGCAGAAAAAGAATGCTTGTTCGTGCGACAAGAACTGGGGGTATCATTCGGTGTTAAGAATTCTAAATGAGTCAGAAGAAGGGAACACACAAAATGTATTGTTCTTTGGAGTTTTGAATGGTAGGATTGCCACTGGTCCCTTTTAGTTTGAATTAATTTAAAGAAAATAGCACCTAGAAATTTTATGGGTCGGAGTGATATTGATTTTGACAGCTTTTTACACTTTTTAAAATAAAATTTAAAAATTTTTTTGGCATTTTTTTCTAAATAAAAAAATAAAATACTGAAAAATATAAAATTTGATTTAAAGTCACAAAAACTTTTGACTTCCAAAAAAATTGAAAATTTAAGTTTTTTTTTTATATAAAATTAAAAAACGAAAATTGTTATGCGATTAAAAAGGAAGTATCAGTCGACACATAAGATCAAAGTTTAATAAAATTTATCGGTCCTTTTTCAAAAAATTGATTTTTCAAAAAAAAAAAAAAAAAATTAGTTAGGTACCGTTTTTTTTTTTTTAAATCCAAAAATAATTTTTGTTTGAATTTTTTATTAATTGTATCATTGAGTTAGAGCCGTTTACTGAATCGAAACTTAAGCATTTAAGTTCTATACATAAATCCTAATGTGAAGTACATAAATCCAGAGGAAAAAGTAGGGAATAAGATTTTATGTTCAATATAAATAATTTAAGTTTCGATTCAGAAAATGGCATTAAAGCGTTTTTGAACAAAAGAAATTATTGAAATAGGTCATGTCGTTTACGAGAAAATCAGAAATAAAAAGACCGTTCTATGGCAGTTACCGTTAATAACGGTCTTGTTTTGTAAGCAATATCTTATATGCCATATATTCAATTTCCCATCTAGTATCAATAAAAAAAACCTTAACAACAAGGCTTAAAGAAATTCCCTCCAGTGCAGTGGTTTAAACAGCAGCTAGAGATAGGAGATAGAGACAGACAGGCAGGTAGACACTCAAAATTTCTGTACCCACTTTTTTTTTGCATTCTCCATCATCTCAATGTCATCTCTGATTGTTATCTTGAGTTTGATTTTTTTACGAATTGTAAACTTGCCCTATGCTATAAAGCAAGTAATAATAATCTGAAAAAAAAAGTTGTCTTATTAGCTATTTTCTTGAAAATTTATTGAAATTAACGATTTGCTTATGATTAACGTTTTTTCGCTAATACGGTTTTTGCAGATTACTAGAAGAGAAAATAACCAACATTTAATATCGTTCCCATTTTTTGTGTGACTTATAGTTATGGCATCAGTTCAAAAAGGTTTTGAAAAATTCGTAAAAGTGTTAACCCAGAAATGATTTAAGAGATTTTTTTTTGTATTGTTTTTGGTGAAATATAAATTAATAGTTAATTTCTCAAATTTTTTTATTACAGAAGCCTTTTTTGTGAAAAATCTCACTTTTGGTAGGCACCACAGATTTGTTTTCATCCTTTCAAAAAATCATAAAGTAAACTTTTAGAAATTAAATTTACCGGAATTGATAGAATGTTAAATTATAAAAACGGTCAATTTCAGTACTTTTTATTTATATTTATATATTTTTTTTCATTTAAAGTTGTTGAAAAGTCCTTTAGAATATTCTTTTATGTGACATTATCGATGTTGAAATTAATATATTTGCTTATTCTAATTCTCAAGGAGAATAGATGATTCTTTTACGTTTCGTGTATAAAAATTATTGCATCGACAACTTGGATGTTTCCGTTTATTTTTAAAAACGTTTCACGTTTTAAGAAATCGGATTCTTTCTGTACCATGGTAGCAAGGGGTTTACGTTTTAGCTTTAGAAATTGAGGTTTCGAGTCATTAAATAGGGTTTAGAAATATGTCTTTGGCGTCGCGTCGTTTTTGAAAAAAATTACTAGAATTTTGACAATATTCATTATCTGTAAATTGACATAAATCTACAATATGTGTTCTCCACTTTTTCACAAACCATGTTAGAAATAAGTGGTTCTGGGAAAATAGGGTTCGAAAAAAAAAAAAACAATACAAATTAAAAAAGTGGCTCGGTAATGTTCTGGATTAAATATCAATCTTTCATAAAAACATTAGTTTTTTGCAATAGCTGTTGTATGGACCTCACAAACTGTGCAGAAGTGTTCCCAATTTCCCGATTTTTTTTTCAAAATTTTGTCCGGAGGCCTCTAAAGCTTATTTTTTTTAGTGTTTTCGTTAAGAAGTACAAATTTTTGTTTGATGTTATAAAATCTTTACGTTTAGTTAACAATCAGTAATTGATTCATTAAAAAATCTTAAAGGTAACCTTAACATAAAGTTGTCTTAGGTTTTCCAATTTCGTTCTGTTTTGTATTCAATTTTTATTTTTTGTTGTTTAATTTGACGAACGCCCTCTCGGATTTCTTTCGAATATTATTTTTCTTTTAAATTGTCACTTACTCGTATATCCAGGTCGTTGTCGTTTGTCCCAGACATTGTTTTTTATTTTTTTTTTGTCATTCAAAATTTATCTTCCAAAGACAAATGGAAGTGAATCATGTTCAAAGTACGTTGAATGTTTTTTAATTGAAAAATGAAAGTGATTGTTTTTTTTTGTTTTGCTTTTGTTATTTAAATTTTATTTTTATTTTCCGAATTTCTTTTGGTGACTTTTGTGGTTTCAAGTGACCATGACAATGAAATGACAGGTATCTGTATTTATTTTTCGCTTGCACAGGTTATTGTCGTTCATGCGGAAATAAAATAAAACGGTTCCTTGGAGTTTGCTAAATTTTGTTTTGGGATATATATTCTTTTAGGGGGATTTTTTAAAGTCGATATGAAAATGGTTTCATGGTCAAATATACGTTGACTTAAATTTTTCCTGAAGTGAGGAAAATCATTTAAATGATCTTGACATTTTAATGAAGGACAATATTGTTACATTTCTGGCTTCGACCTATATCCTTCAAACGTCCTTTGGTTTCATAAGTTGTAAAGTAACTAATATTTTTTGCATTTACTCTTATATCAGGGTTGTAAAGAATTTATATCTAATGCATTTTTTTTTAATTGCTAATTTAAAAACAAAAATATTTATTGCAAATAAAAAAAATTTGCATTAAAAAAAATTATTAAAAATACAAATTTTTGCTATTCATTAGCTATTTCAACTTTAATATTGAACCTATTACCTATATAATGTAAATTTAATGCACACATTTTGCATTGAATCTTGTTTTTTCAATGCAGAAAATCTTTTATTTTTTTTTTATTTGCAATAAGATTTTATTTTCAATGCAAGTATTTTTCAGTTATAATAACATGTTTTTTAAATGCAAATTTTTTTTATTTGCAACAAATTTATTTTTGTTAATGCAAATTTTTACTTGCGATATAGGTACTATATATCAAGTTATGCATTCGTACAAAAAAAAAAAGTTGAGATAACATTTTTCCATGACATTACGATGGTAGACAATGCCAAAAAAGTGGGTCCCGGAAGTCCGTCTGTCTGTCTGTCTGTCTGTCTGTCAGTCTGTCAGTCTGTCTGTCTGTCTGTCTGTATAAGGAGCTACAGCCTAAACGGATGGACCGATTAATGTCAAACTTGGTATGTAGCGTTATTTGGCGACTCTCCAGAGGGGTTTTTGGAATTAATTTTTTTGGACCAAAAATAACGGTACTTGTCATATACCGATTTTAGTAAAATTAAAATAGCTCGAAAACGGCTCCAACGATTTTGTTTAAAAAATTCAAATGTTAGTTTTACGCTAAGGTCTATATTTCAATGAAAAATTTTTTATTTGAAAATCATTATTAACGGTACCTGCCATAGAACCGTTTTTTTTAAATTCGAATATCTCCGAAACTTCTTATTCGATTTCAACGAAACTTTTTGTGAAGAAGCATTTATATAATTTAAATATAAACCAAAAATAAAATTTCCAAAAAAATAATTTTTGGATTTTTAAAAAAATTTTGAAAATTTTTTTTTGAAAAATGAAATTTTCGAAAACGGGACATTGAATTTTTTTGAAATTTTGTTTTTAGATGTTGATTAGTGATTTCTACAAAATGGCATTACAATTTTATTTTTAAACTTTTTTTCCAAAAAATTATTTATAAAAAATTGTTTTTTTAAAAAACGGCTCTAACGATTTTGAAAATTTTTTTTCTAAAAATGCACGTTAATATATCAATCAAAACTGCATACTTGTTTTGGAGGGCAATTTAATTTCAGATTTTATTTTATTTTTTTTTTAAACGAATTTTATTTTTTTTCCAAATTTCTACATAAAAAGTCTTAAAAATTTAAGCAACTTTAACTCCAAGAGCAAGTTCGTGCGACCCAGTCGTGCATTTTATTTTTATTTGCAATAATTTTTTTTTTTTTGTAATTTCAAATGCATTTTTTTTTCAATTGATATTTTTAAAACCCTGTCTTAAATTAAGTTGAATGAAGTACCTCTACCTACACACAAAATTATTGCGAAACAAAATTTTTGTCGATGAATCTTAGTCTACTTGAACGTACATTTTAGTTTCTTTTTCTTAATTAAAACTCTCAATTATACAAGATTTAATGCGAATATGAATACGAAAAATTTGGAAATCCTTTGATAAGTCCTTCTGGTTTTGAAACGAACAAAAGTTTAATAAGTTGTGGAACGTTGCTAAATAAAGTGCATGAGAAAAATAGTGTAGTTGTTAAAAATGTTCAAAAGCTCTTTTATCTAAACAAAAATAATTGCAACTTAACTTTTCAAATAATCTTAGAAAGCTTTTTTCGAAAAAGCTTTCGTTTTATTTCATTATCTATTCTAACACAGATGGCGCTTAGGTTTCTTAATTATGTATTTTAACCATTTAACTGTTTAGTCTAAAGTTCACTTAAAGTTTCTTCAAAGCTCTATTTCTAAGCTTCTAATCACAGTGGTACAAAAAGTTTGCTAACTATTTTATTTTATCTTTTTTTTTTTTTTAAGGTGAAGAATCCTACTACAACCAATCATCCAATGTCAACGGTTCTGTCCATAATAATTCAACGATACAAAATAATTCCATTACAACAACTACCACTGGTACAGCTGGTACAATTATATCCCAATTGCAACAACATCATCAACAACAACAACAACAGCAACAACAACAACAGGCAAATGTGCCTTCGTCACATTCTGTACAGCAATTCAATTCAAATTCCATTGCAAATCACAACAACAATCACAACAGTCATCAGAATAATAATTCTGGAATCGGTGGTTTAGGCGGTGGTGGTGGAGGTGGCGGTGGTGGCGGTGGAGGAGGAGGCGGAGGTGGTGGTGGAGGCGGCAATGTAAATAACAGTCTAGGTGTTAATTCATCAGTATCACATTCCCAGTCGGCACCGCATCAATTGGGTCAACCACCACCATTAACTCCATTGGCACAACATCACCAAGCATTGGCAGCACAGTTGCAAAAACATTTCGCCAACAACAGTATCGGTAAGTTTTGGTTAAAATATATTATAATTATATTTATTTTGACACTCATGTGTTTTGTATGTGTATGTAAAATACACATACATACATTACAACAAACCATAGTTGATTAAGGACTGAAGGATAATTTTAATTTTTAGATGGGTTTATGGTGAAAAATAAAATTAAATAACTAAAATGAGCAATTATATTTTTCAAGAATGAAAGAAAAAAAAAAAAAAAACATTATTAATTTAATTTTACTAAATTTAATTTGAATTTGTCAACAATTTGATTTTTACTTCTACGCAGTTGTTTGTGAAATTATGCTAATTGATTTAAACCACAGTTAGTGGTGGTCAGTTTACCACAGTGAGAAATTTGGATAATTTTTACTTGTGGTAATAGATAGCATTACAATATTTGTTAGTATAGCCGAAATAGATGTCTAATGACAAATCAATGATATCACCATAGGCGATGTTGAATACAGTAACCCAAAATTAGTTTCATTGATTAAATTTTCACAGGTCGATTTTTATGTGCCTATTGAATTCGCAGAAAAAAAAACAACGGTCCCAAGGCAAATTCGACTGAAATATCAGACCTTTCTTTAAGTTGTATGAACAGATGAACACTCTATATAAAATTTAAGCGTTGTTCAAAATTATACCAACAATAATTTGTTTGCTATCACTTAAACTCAAAATCTATAAAGTTTGAGGACACAGGTAGTTTCTTTTAAGAACGAGTTCAAATGCTTGGGTTGCTATGTTATATGATCGGCAACGAAAATAGATCTTGAACCATACCATAGATACTTTTCTAAAGAATTTGTGTGTGCTGATTTCGAATCCGAAATTCACTGGCACATTACGTTTTTGAAATACTTGAATATTATGAGGTCAAAAACGCTCTTTTCTAACGTTTGACGTTGAATTACATCACCGTAAAATTTTTTTCTAGAATTCATATTTCATCGTTTCAAATAGATTTTTTTTTTAAATTCATTTTTCCTAAAAATACTAAGACATTTTTGAAATCCAAAATCTTATTTTTTTGTATTTTTTTTTTTGTATTTATTTATTAATTAAATTTGCTGTACAATAAGAAATATAAAATTCTCTTATATTAAAATGGTTTTGAGATGCAAATGCCAGTGATTTTGATTAATTAAAAGCAAAATATTACAGAAAAGTATACAATACCTACAAAAAAAAGAATTTCACTGAAAACTAGTTTTTGAGACTTTTAATTTGAAATAGTGATGAGTTGAGCGCAAAAACTAGACGTGATAGAATAAATCTGTAAATAAAAAAATTGCACCTTCCTATTTAGAGATACAAGGCTTCGAAAATCGTAAAAAACCTAATTGACTCAATGAGTCACTCACTCGCTCACTAACAGATCATCAGAATTATGGAGGACTTCCTGTTCTTGTAGAAGCTTGAACCTTTACACAGTGATGGGTTTTGCTTTGTACATACACAAAGGAAAAAACAGAAAATTTTGAGATTTTCCATTCCGGGAGCAGGTTTGTAGATATCAATTAAAAAAAAAAATTTATTTGAAATTAAAAAAAAAAAATATTTTTTGCAAATAAAAAAAAATTGCATTAAAAATAAAATATCTTTGCAACTGATATTATATTTTTGCAACTGAAAAAATTGCATTAAAAAAAAATTATTTGAGCTGAAAAATATTTGCATTGAAAATAAAAAAATACAATTTTTGTTGTATAAATAAAAAATGTTCTGCATTGAAAAAAAAAATCAATGAAAAATGTGTGCATTAAACATTTTTTTTTTAATATTCTTCAAATTTCTTACAATTATTGCTATCTGACCATGCATAAGGTTCAATAGAATAATAACGAAGAAAAACAACAAAAATAACAAAAAAAAATTATTAAAATTATTATTAATTTAAGTCGAGTTGAGTCACGTGAACTTTAAAATTGAATTACACTTCGCGTCACTTGAATAGAAACAACAATTTTTCTTTAGAAAATAGCGATTGGCGCTTTGGTGAGGCAACTTAGTAGATTTTTGGTTTTGCATTTTCAAAGAGGAACTTTTAACAAACAATGTTGTAAAAACAAAAAACCCAAAACAGAAACCGTATGGCTACTAGTTGCGTTTTTTCGCATTACTTCACAAAAAACAGTTTTATTTTTGCGTCACTTGAATAGAAACAAGCTCTTAAATTAGATAAAAATGATGAAAAATCATGGACAACACTAATTTTAGTAAAGCAGTTTTAAAATTTGACATTATTTGGACATTATAACCAATTATGGGCTACGAGCTACCACTAGGCATCACAAAAAATGCTTAAATAGCAGCTAGCATTGGAAATGCACTTGCACTATGTAAAATCGCGAAAGATATTGGAAAATTTGCCAAATTTGTATGAGAATACTTTTAAAATATCGTAAACTAGTGATTGAATAAAAAAAATAAGACAGGTGAGACCCAAATCAAGAGCAGAGAAAAAATAATTTAAAAACTAGCAGCAATTTCCTTCACTTTGCCGCTAAAATCGGTCAAAAACGTGGTGTTAGTGTGATGGTTATGTGTTGGTTTGTTCCATCATGAAAGTTATAAAAGGTGCACAACATTTAAAAAGCCTCAAAATGCAAAATAACAACATTTTAAGTTCTACTAAGATTACAAAAAAGTTAACTATTTTATAGTTGCATTCGAACTGAAAAGAAGTGAGGTAAAGAGTGGTTTTTTAAAGGAAAACATACCAACTCAGATGGAACACGTTAATATTAGTCCTATTTCATTGGTTTATGAAAGAATAACGCCACCAAACTGCACTAAAATGTGTTACAGTAATACGCTTTGTTTTTATGATGTGCAATAGCAAAATTGAAGCTTCACGCTTCGAAAAAAGATGCAAACTTTTACAAAGAAATAATGGAAGAAGCTCTTGGGAAGTTTAGGAACGCGGAAAAACAACCCTCTTAGAGATTGCACAAGGATAGTTCCAGAAAAAACAACGCAATAGAAACAAAACAGATGCATTCCGGATGAAAACGAAAGTTTATTTCACTTATTCAAACCTTAAATTGTAGAAAATGTCATTTTCTTAATTTGTAAGAAGTTACCAAACACTTTTATCACTTTCTCCAATTAGGTCCACGATTGTGTACAGTACAAGTGCATTTTCAATGTTTAATTCTATTTATGCATTTTCTGTGGTGCCTAATGGTAGCTCGTAGCCCATAATTGGTTATAATGTCCAAATAATGTCAAAGTAAAATATTGCTTTACTAAAATTAGTGTTGTCCTTGATTTTTCATCGTTTTTATCTAATTTAAGAGCTTGTTTCTATTCAAGTGACGCAAAAATAAAACTGTTTTTTGTGAAGTAATGCGAAAAAACGCAACTAGTAGCCATACGGTTTCTGTTTTGGGTTTTTTTGTTTTTACAACATTGTTTGTTAAAAGTTCCTCTTTGAAAATGCAAAACCAAAAATCTTCTAAGTTACCTCACCGAAGCGCCAATCGCTATTTTCTAAAGAAAAATTGTTGTTTCTATTCAAGTGACGCGTAGTGTATGTTCAATAATAGTTAAAATAGTTTCTGTATAATCAAATAACCAAAATTATAAGAAGTTTGACAAATATGAAAACAAAATTATTTAAAGCACACATTTTGCATTGAATTATTTTTTTTCAATGCAGAAAATTTTTCATTTGCAATAAAATTTTTTTTCATGCAAAATATTTTAATTTATAATAAAAATTTAAATTTTTAATGAAAATATTTTTCAGTTGCAATACCTAAATTTTTTTCTATGCAAATTTTTTTTTTGATGCAAACATTTTTTGTTGCAAATAAATATATTTTTTTTTTCAATTTGTAATGGAAAACAAATGCATATAAAAATATGTTTTCGATCTATTGTAATTTAAATTTTGGAAACGGCTCTAACGATTAATTTTGATATGCGTAATGCCTTGAATAATTCTAACAAAACTGCGTTTTTCTGAAAAAATACCCATTTGAGCTCTTCCTTTTGCATGTGGAAAGTTGACTTCTAATACCAAAAAGTGCCAAGTCATTCATACAATTTTTAAAGAAGTAAATTGTTTAAACATTTTCAAAACGGACATTTTTATTTTTTTTATTTAGTTTTCAAATTTTATTCACTCAACGACACCCTTTGCACTGACGTATTCGAAATTTGTATCACTTTTTATTAGGCTATCATTTTTTTCTTTTTTGTTTTCTTTGTCTAATTATCCTGCCTACGACTTCTCTTTAAAAAACAGATTTTTACCCAAACAAATTGTATGCACTTTTTGATTGGATTCTTTGATTCAATAAGAATCTTTTTTTGGCAATTTTGTATGAAGTTAACATTTTTTTTTTTATATTTAACCTATCTTAATGCATAGGATGTTCTAATTAAGCTTCAAATCATTTGATTATCTGCATCATTTAAATGTTATTGTTTATTAGATGTTTTTCCATGCAGTTTTTTGTGAACACAATCAATAAGAAATATTAAACTGAGTATGGAAAGGAAAACTGTAACTTTCACTAAAGAAAATTTAATAATAATGTATTAAATATCTTTAGTCTTTTAAACAAAGTTTATCAAAATAGTTACTAAAAAAAAGGATTTCCCACAAAATCCAAAAAATCTTTCCTAACTTGATTTTCCTTATTAACTTACCCAAAATTCAATCCCAACCAGATTTTTGTAAAATAAAGCAAAGTTAAACAAAGAAAAATATCTAATAAAGATAAAATTCTCTAAAAGCTTCTAGAGGACAAAAAGGTATTGACTATAACTTTCTTCTATATGGTCTGTGATAAATTATTTGCAAACCAACAAAAAGAAAAATACAGAAACAAAGAATAGAAAAAAAAAACGAAAAAATTTAATCTATTTGAAAGGGTTGGTGAACTTTTGCATGTTAATCGATTGCTTTTTGGGTTAAAATTTTTTTCCATTTAGAATTATTTTATGTTTTTTAGTTGAGTATAGCAAAATGTGTTTCATATGTGGTATATTGTCATGCTGTTGAACATCAACATATAAAATTGATTTTAGTTTAATACCAATTGAGTTGGCAAATAGTTAATGACCCGAAAATGAAAAATTGAGATTAACGTAATGGAAGGATTAGTAAAGGTTTATTTTGTTGGAAAAATGATGTCTTAAGATTTAAAATGTACCTACCTAAATTAAAAGGAAACAAACTAATCCCCCCTTAAAAAAGGATCAAATTGTGTTAAAGTTTTAATTATTGAAAAAGTTTGCTGAAATGTTAGCTTACCAAAAAGTGCTGATAAATTCAGTCCTATGTTTTAGAGAAGTAGTAAAACACTCAAAGTAAAATCATTTTTAAATAGTTTTCATTGCATTCCCTAATGCAAAAGCATATGGTTCTCCATATTCATAATTTTATTCCAATCCGATAACCGATATGCCATTAATCTAATGACTTTTAAAGGGCTACTTACTTCCAACTATACAATCACCAATGACCAATAGCAGAAAATTATTCACTTTACATTTTCCTTTTTTCTCTCTCTCTCCGCTAAAAACCTATAAAACCACTTGTAATTCCTTCGACATTTATATCCTTCGAAATGTACAAAAGAAAAAAAAAAAAGAAGAAAACTCCTCTACAGATATATTAACCTGAATGCATCCAATTTCAATCTCTCTCGTCAAAGAGTTGAGTTTTTTTCCATTCATTTTCCCAACTTCGCTCTTATAACTTCGAACAATAGTACTAGAATAAAACTACTAAAAAAAAAAAAAAAAAAACTAGAAAAAAAAGAAACCAATAAACACGAATGAGAGAAAAAGAAAAAAAAATCGTTAAAAATACAATTCCAATTGAGATTGCAGTTCTTTGTTTGAATTTTCAGAAATATGCTGTACGTAGTACATCCTTTCATTCAAAAGCACTTTCGGACAGTTAGTATACCTAGACACGATATATGAGGTGGTTTTAGTTGTATAGGTTTCTATAAAAAAACAACAACACTTTCAAATCCTAGAGAATTTATCGATTTCATTTCCATGCCACGAACCGACTGACGCCCGTCGACGTAGCTCAGGAATCCTGTTTTTGTTTTTTTTTCTCGCGAATTCATATATAACATTTTGTTAAGAGAAAAGGACTATATAACCATTCGAAGCAAAGCAACAGGACTCTTTTATACACAAGTTAATCTATAGAAATGAAGCACATTCATAATAACCATCATAACCACCTACACTCACTCACTCACTCATACCAATAAATTTGATGTGTAATTAAATTTGAAGCCTTTTCATGCGTTTAACATTGATTTCAAAAATCAGTCAACCATGTAACAATATTATTTTAATCCTTGAGGTTAATTGGCTTAAAAGATCCATACAAGAAAGTAGAGAGACACATGCTGAGTCCTTTGATTTAAAACAAAAGGAATGCTTTAATCTGTACATAAAAGTAAGATAAAATACTTAAACCCTTATTTATTCATCAAAGCCTCTTATAAATGCCTGAGATGCATATAGAGTACCAAATGTTCAATACATATTAATGTTTAGGCCAAAATTTTGATAAAAACTGTATTCTTTATTTGCTGTTTTGTTTAGAAAAATCAGTCAAAAGTACAAAATATTGCTTCATGTGTGATTATTGAATGCTTAATGAGTGCACTGTTAGTGCCTAATGAGTGCATTATCAGTACCTAATGAGAGCGCCAATATGAGTTAGTCATGAGTGCTTCGTGGGTTGTAAATAACTGTCTCAAGAGTACCTCTTGACTGCCTCGATAAGTACCTAACGAGTTGCTCATGAGTGCTGTATGAGTACTTCATGAGTACTTCATGAGTACCTCATGAGCGCCTTATGAACATCTAGTAACAATATTATTTTAATCCTTGAGGTTAATAGGTTTAAAATTTTCATACAAGATAGTATGGACAGAAGCCCCAAAAAAGTTTCTGAAATGCCTTTAGAGTACCGGATGTTCAATATTAATATTCAGGCCAACATTTTTATAGAAACTCTTTTCCTAATTTGCTGTTTTGAGTAAAAAACTTAGTCCAAAGTACAAAATATTTCTTCATGTTCGATTATTGAGTGCTTAATGAGTACATTATGAGTATCCAATGAGTGCACTATGAGTACTTAATGAGTGCGCCAATATGAGTGGCTCATAAATGCTTCGTGGCCTGTCACTCTGTACCTCTTCAGTGTCTCGATAAGTACTTCATGAATTCCTCATGAGTGCTTTATGAGTACTTCATGAGTACCTCACGTGCACTTAATGAACATTTTATGGGCGCCCCATGAACATCTTATGAGTGACTCATGAACACCTTATGAGTACCTCATAATTACCTCATGAATTCTTCATCAATAGAACATGAGTACCTCGTGGGGAACTGTGAAATTTTTGTCATTTTAAAAAAAATTTCGATAATTTTTTTCTAACATCTTCCAAATTGGTTTTAATATGTCTCAATTTTCAATCCTTGTCATAAAGAACCCAAACAAACCCCCACTCATTCCTGAAACTATCCAAATCCTTTCCGTGATTTTGATTTGAAAAAAACAAATCAATATACCATCGACGACGAAGACGTGTGCATCGTTAGTTGTCAAATAGAAAGTCAAACAAGCAAAGAAGCTTCTTTTGCGGCGCGGCGGTACGACAACAACACGATGTTCGATTGAAAACTATACAACAGACGAGACACCATCTTGAAAATGCAAAGTTCTCCATCATCATGGTGCTCTAAATATATAGACACAAGCATTGTCATCTAAGGTAAACTATGAAAAACGTGTAACCAGGCACGTCGTCATATACGATGGTGATGATGTTGATCCTTTGAGAGAGAATGTTTTTGCTTCAAAGATTTTAGATTTACCTTTTCTTTGCCATTTTACCCTTACCCATTTTTCGCCCGTTTCTCGAAAACTTTGGGTTAAACCAATGATAATCATAAATAACTAGTATACGCTTTTCCAAAATATATGTAGGTATATGTGTTTTTGCAAAAATATCAGGATACAGTTTGTAATCCTGAATTCATGACTTGAAGAGTTTGTATAGGAAAAATAGAAAATGAGAAATGCATTTTCTGTGTTTCTGGCGGGTGTTTTTGTGTGTGTGCTGTTTAAGCAAATGAGTATTTCTTGAGAAGAGAGTTAAATAAAATTGGATTTTCGAAAAGTAGATACTTCTTGTGTAGGTACTGAAAGTAAATAAATGATAGAACATGTTTAATGAATTCAAACAATTTTGGATCCTAGTTAACGCTTTTTAACACACAGTCAGATGAGATATTTTCGTCTTAGAAGTTCTTATTTATTGCCTTAAGGTGTCAGGCATTAGTTTTGTTTTTTTTTTTAAATTAAATGAAAAGTTTTGATTTTCATTGGAATTTTAAAAAGATGGAGTCAACTGAATAAGAGCTTATTGACAGTTTGAAATTTTGCAGGTGTTCAGTTGTTGAAGTGTATGAGAATTGAAAAACGATTTTGGTAGTGCAATTTAATTAAACAAAAAAATAAATCTACTTTTCATTTAAAAATTAACAATATGGCTTCTTAAGTTTTCGAAACGGACTGAGTCGATTGTGTGCATCACACCCGTTACGCCTAATTTTAAAGAGATTGTGAAGTTACAAGACAGGTTAACAAAATGTAATTTTAACAATATATTAACAACAAAACGCATTAGACGTTAAAGTTATTTAACACTTCATTTTGTCACTCCCGTTACAATAAAAAAAAAAAAAATCATGTGTGCAATTCACACGTGGTAGAAGTGAAACCTTAAAAAATCATTTTTCTTGCAAAAAAAAATAGAAAAAATCTACCTATTTTTATTCTATCAATTTCAAATCCATGTTTTTTATATGACAACCTATATAAATTTCATATCATCTGAAAGCTTATTGTCTGAGCTCAAAATATATATATCGATCAGGTCTATGAGACATCTACAAAAAGAGCTAGAATTTTTTGAACTCGATCAATTTCCATCAAAAAAAAGCGAAAAAAACACGTATTTTTGTCTTCTCACGCTATTAAATGCATTTTTTCCCTATAACAACCTATAAAAAATTGTATGCCATGTGAAAGCTTATTGTTTCACCTTGTATAATGATGCATAAATCTTATTTCAAAGATGTCTACAAGAGAAGTTAGAATTTTTTAAAGTCAACCATTTCGAATTTCCAGACTGAGATTACGGTACTTCCTACACTGGTAGCTGGTCATCGCCAACAGTTCTCCACAGGTGTTTTGAGGTATGTTTAAATTTTTTCAATTTAAGATTGTGTAACTTGTAGAGCACGTACCGTTACTTGTGATATATCAAATAAAAGGTTATGTTATCAGCATGCGTATTAAAGTTAAATCAAATTTGTATGTGCACTATATCAAAAGATATAACGTGTGTTGGAAAAGAACATCTTTTTACCGTTATCTCCGAATTTTGAATATGAAATTAATTAAAATTTTGTACAATTATAATTTATTTAATTACCTATCTACAGTACAAATTTCATTCATCTATCTATTAAAACAAAAAAGTTATAACAAGTTGAAGTCGTGTCGCGTTTTCGTTTCATCTTGTTTCAAATCACTACGATACTAAAGAAGTTTTCACTTCAAAAAATAATAATAAAGAATAAATTGATAAAAGTAGGTACAACTGAACGAATTATTGTAGGCAATATCGTGCTTTAAAAAAAAAAGTTTAAATAAAGGTTTAAACACAACAATTCTTCTCCAAATAAAGTAGGCTGGTTCATTCTTTTTAAAATTATACATTTCCAAAATTAGTTCTCACTTTTGAAATTGAATTCAATAAATTGACCCCTTTGCAAATAAATTTCACCTTTCGTACAGAAATAAATACTGTTAAGATGATATTTATGATATAGTTTACATTATTTGATGTGTTTCTTCAATACACAAAAAAAAAGAGGGAACAAAATTAAATTATTAGATTTCGTAAAACCCCCAAAAATTTGGAATTAGGGCTAAAAAACGGTTTTTTGCATTGAAAAATTTCAACCATTTCAGATTTTACATTTTTTCGTCATTTACCCGATTTCGACATCAGTTTGAAGCATATTTTTTTCAAAAAGGCATTTTTTTTTAAAAATCTATACTAAAACATAATTTATTTCTAAACCAAAGCATAATCGGTTGAAAATTGGCTTAAACACTTTGGATGTCACTTTGGTAAAAATCCTACTTTGGTAAAAATGCTACTAGGGAGTGTCAAATTGTTTTTAAGCTTAATTTAAAGGAGTTTCTTGAAGAAATCCGGACTTGTTGAATTGCTTCCACCGTGTCGTTTAAGGTTTGAGTAAAAACGCTTAATTTCGAACTTTGAATCATTTTTAAATTGTATGGAACATTTATTTTTCTTCATTCCTTAAAAATGGTAGAAGCAATTCAACAAATCCAAACTGGCTTCATTTTTAATAGTAGTAGCAAAATTTGCATCAATTTTCAAAGTAAAAACCAATAAAGTCACTGTGGCGTATGCGTAACATTTTTTTTTTTTTTTAAATTTTGAATAAAATGTTTTTGTTGAAACTTACAATGAAACCATTTGACCTTTGTAAATTTGTAGTAATTTTACACATGAATTACTAGCTTCAAAAGTGTCAGTGGGTTTGATATAATTCAGTTTCTTTTTAATTCAATTACCTATTGTACTAAAATACTGGAATCAAGAATAAAAAAAAATTTTATACATGCATTTGCATATAATTAAAAGATTTTTCTTAAATAACAATTAATTTTATATAATTTCTCACACAAAAAATATAATTTTTAAAAAATGTGTATGTAATAATAATTTTTTGAAGATCATAGCGCCATAATTAAATTATATAATTTAAGCATAATAAATTTTTAATGTTTTTGTATTTTCTTATCTCTTTCTAGGTAAGTTTCCTGTTGAACTAAACCACATACAAAAATCTAGTTTCTAGTGGTAAGCTTTTTGAAAAAAATTCCTTATCATTCAATATTAAAACAAACTTTAAATGACCCAATAAGTAGTTTGAAATACACGTTACAGTTTTATTATCCCCTTTGTAAACATATCTTAATTTCAAGTACCGTATTGTTTACTTGTCTTCTTTAAAAAAATACAGTAGCGAGCAAAAAAAATGCAAACGAAAGAGGTTTAAAGAGTTTTCAACAAGAACTAAGTTACCAAATTTGGCATATTGAAACTGTTTTATTTTCATTAAACAGAATCAATTTGTGGAATATTTTACTCCAAAACCATTATTTGGTCAAAAGTCTACCTAAATATGCGTCTTTAGACGAGCAAAAAAATGTAAATGTTTTTATTGTTTGCATTTTTTTTGCTCGCTACTGTAAGTACCCCACCTATCTTTTTATCAAAATTATACGTAGTATAATGTTATTTAGAGTTCATGTTGTCATTTAGTAGGTACTTCATATTGATAAGAATTTTTGATGATAAAAAATTGTTTATTAACAAAAAAAAAAAAAAATGATGAACAACACCAACAAGAATGATAGACTTTGATGAAATTCTATGGTATTTTAAATTGACACTGGATAAGAAAACCAAATTAACTGATTGAACAAAAATTTCATAATAATTTCCATTAAGATTAATAGATTACACGTTTTTTTGGGAATTGATTAGTTTTTTTGTTTCATATTTTTAATCTTTAATTAAAGTAGGTACTTTTTAACAGAAAAACTATTTAATTATCTTAAAAATAAACTTTAAAATTCGATAACTCCCTAAAATGTACTAGATTTGAGTTAATTTCCCGAGAGTATGATGCTGCTCTCACTTACAAACAAACAAAGAAAAGGAGCTTCACAAAAAAAAACCTCTTAAAAGAAAAGTAATAAATAAATATATATTATGACCAAGAAGAGCAAATAATTTTCCAAGGAATAAGAATACCAACATCTATCTAGTACTTTATTCACTTCTTTGTTTTGATTAACTCCATTTCTCCGAAAGGCAATGAACTTTGTGCCAAAATTTTCAACAAAAAAACAAACTGCTCCCATTAGTTCGTTAGATTTAACTTTCTCTAAAGCCAAAAAAAAAAAATCCCTGACCTAGGATTTGAAAAACAGAATCAATAACTCCTTTCGTGTTATCGTCACTTATATATTTCCTACCCCCATCTTTCCAACTACATAACCTTACGACGATAGGCAATGATATTAATGATACCTAATAAAGCTATTACCTTGCGTTGGTGTTGCTTTATGAGGCCATAATTGTCTTATTTTTCCTTGTACCTTCACGACTACGACTACGAACTAACCTTACTGACTCACTCTTTTGATGATGATGATGATGATGATGAAGGAGCAACGACACACTTGTGGTTATAGTATAGGCAAATTGAATCAGCCTTCGAATGACGTCATTCAGGTACAAGAAAAATCAATAAAAATTCAGTTTTCTAGGCTTTTCTTTCAACCATCACCCAAAAACACACCTCACCGAACAGGGGGAGGGGGGGGGGGGGAGGGAGGTAAAAAAAAGGTAAAGCTGACGTGATTTGTTCTTGAGTTGTGAGTGTTGGTATGGTTTGGAAAAAGTAAAAAAAAAAAATTGTTGGTAACGCAGTCAGCTAACAACAGCACCACCACCATCAACCGAACCGCCACTCTTTGCCTTTCGCTTTAACTTCAAACAATGCATAATAAATAGAGACTGCACGTGAATAAGGATTTTTCGTTCGTTTCAGCTGGTGCACATCTGTCAGTAGTATCCTTTTATACAGAAACTTCGTTGTATATACGGCTGGTACCAGCGTACCCATCAACATCATCATCTCTTCGTCATCATCATTATTATCATCATCATCATCATCATCGTTGATATATAGTTCATGTCGGTCGGGGAGAATTAATTAAAATTTTAAGCTTTGAGTACTCAAAGACAAAGTGCTTCAGCGTGGATAAATAAGAAATGTTTGCGTTCGCAATACCTCTGTACCTCTGCGATCTGTAGGAACTAATTAAAAGTCGAGAGAAATGAAAACTAGTTTTTTTTTCGAGATATAAACATAAAAGAAACAAAAAAAAAAAAAAAAAAAAATAAGAAATAAATTTATATATAAAAAAATAACCGCTGCAGATTGTGTAGTAGCTTTGAGATAGACCATCAAGATTGACCTCATCCCTGGTTGTGATGGTTCATGAAACTATTTTTCTTTCTTCTTTAAAACTTTACAGAAGATACATAAACAAATAGTTGGTTTATTTAAGACTACCTTGTCTTAAAATCAATAAATTCTCTTCTTAATTCACTTGTATTAGTTGTGTGGATAAGATCCCCAAAATGTAATTTGATTTGTACTGTGCCTGTGCATCGATACTTCACCACAAAAGCATCTGATCTTTCATCAATCTTTAGGAATCTAAATGAGTGAGAGATGTGCTCGAGCAGTGTACTTAATGAAATGAAAGATAATTTCTGCTTTAAGTCTTACATTTAGTTAATTGAAATTCTTTAAACGCCTTTTTGCGATGACAGTGTTGAAACACATGTGAAAGATTTTGAAGAGCAAGAAATGTGATCATATTATTTTATAGAAAATTTATGTAAAAAAAAGCAAATTTTATTCCAAAGAAACGATGTCTAAACTTTGCAAAAATTTTAATCAAGTTTTGAAAACTTACCTTGTAATTTTCTGTGCACCTGTACAGGTCAGCACATTTTCTGTTTCTACCTATGTTAAAATTTAACTAGTAAGAAAAAAAAAAAACATATGACTAGAAGTTTGATATTATGAATTTAGAAAAATTCACATTTTTTGGATTACCTACATAATCATACATAAAATTGGGATGATAGAAAATGCGAAAAATTAAGTAGCACAATTCTGCCTACTTTATAAAAGCATAAGTTTATTTAACAAAGAAATGTAATATAAATTATTTTTGGGTAAAAGAGTGTATAACAGGGAGTAAATTCTGTTTTAAGTTCCAAAAATCCAATGATTCGTTAAGAACTTATAGGCTATTGATTATGTAGTTTAGAAAGGAACTAAAACGTTCACGGGTTTTTATTGTAGGAATCATTCAATGGGTTATAAAAGAAGATAAAATCGCGGAGTGCTATTAAATGAGAGGGTGGAAACTGAAGATAATGGTGCAAAAGCCCCCTTTTTGGTTTTTTCAATATACCTCGTAAACCAAGCAAAATTTTGATATATTGCACATATAACTTTTTGTAGAGAATTAAATTTCCTATTGGAATAATGTTTTTTAAAAATTGAAAAAAAAAAAAAAATTCCATACCAAAATAGTCGAAACAATCATAAAAAAATATCAAAAAAATCGATTTTTTGAGTTTTTTTGCTTTTTTACTTCTACATTTTTTTTGGGTTGAGAAAGACATAAACGTTGCTCCAAAGAAAAAAAGAAGATTTAATTTCCTTCAAAATTCTGTACTCACTAAATTTTTTCATTGAAAATTAACCGAAGTATGGCCATTTTAATCTAGCTTTTTTCGCATTTTTACTTAGAGAAAAAATAAGGCAGGGATGACTATGCTTCTGGTATATTTAACTTTATTTCTGGTATATTCAACTTTATTCTGATTAAATATACTAGAAGTAAAGTTATCCCTGGCGTTATGTTTTCTCCGTGTAGTTTTACTCAAGTAAAACAGAAACATTTGAGGGAAAGTACGATAACTTAAGCACCAAGAACTGATAATGAGATTTTGTAGAGGGGTTAAATACAATCATTGTTTACTATGGGAGGGGGGGGGGGGGTCAATGTCCCCCCGTTTTGGCGGGAGGGGCAATTTTCTAAAAAAAAAATACTTAAAATAAAAAAAAAAATTATTAAAAAACAACGGCAACACTTACAGTTTTGATTGATACTTTTTTCAAAAGCTAGAATTATAAACTTAATATTAATTTTAAAATGAAGTTATTTTAATCAATTGTTTTTGAAATAAGCGAGTGATTCCGATAAAGAAAGTATTTTGTCTATTTTTCAATTTTCTCAAAAAGTAGAAGGCATAGGAACATTATGATTTTCATGATTTGATAAGAAATCAATTAAGGCAGTTTACTTTGTCGATCAATTTCGTATTGAAGTCCACAGTCTTTGTGAAAATTGTACTCAATGTGCTTTTTAAACTTTTTTTTCACAAGTTTTGACTTTGAAATCGGGCATTTCAAAAACAATTGATTAAAATATTATTTTAAAATTAATATTAAGTTTATAATTCTAGCTTTTGAAAAAAATTTTCAATCAAAACTGTAAGTGTTGCCGTTGTTTTTTAATAATTTTTTTTATTTTAAGTATTTTTTTTTAGAAAATTGCCCCTCCCGCCAAAACGGGGCGACATTGACCCCCCCCCTCCCATAGTAAACAATGATTGTATTTAACCCCTCTACAAAATCTCGTTATCAGTTCTTGGTGCTTAAGTTATCGTACTTTCCCTCAAATGTTTCTGTTTTACTTGATCAAAACTAAAAATGCGAAAAAAAGCTAGATTAAAATGGCCATACTTCGGTTAATTTTCAATGAAAAAATTTAATGAGCACTTCTTCTATTTTTCTTTGGAGCAACGTTTATGTCTATCTCAACCCAAAAAAAATGTACAAGTAAAAAAGCAAAAAAAAACTCAAAAAATGGATTTTTTTGATATTTTTTTTATGATTGTTTCGACTATTTTGGTATGAAAATTTTTTTTTCAATTTTTAAAAAACATTATTCCAATAGGAAATTTAATTCTCTACAAAAAGTTATATGTGCAATATATCAAAATTTTGCTTGGTTTACGAGGTATATTGAAAAAAACCAAAAAGGGGGCTTTTGCACCCCTATCTTCAGTTTCCACCCTCTCATTTAATAGCACTCCGCGGTTTTATCTTCTTTTATAACCCATTGAACGATTCCTGCAATAAAAACCCGTGAACGTCTTAGTTCCTTATTACCCTGTTTTTTTTTTCGACATAATCAATAGCCTATTAAGTATATTCACGTTCTTCTTTGTTATTGAAACAACAAATAAAATAAACCTTTCGGTGAAAGGGTATTTTTTTTTGTGAAAGGTTAAAATACCTTCGAATAAAATTTCCGTTTAAAATATCTAAAACGGATATCCTTGCTCGAAAAACACTGAACGTTTATACTAAGTTTTTTAGAAGTTTTCCGAAAAACACACCTTTTAACCCAAAATTATTTTATGAAGTCTCTTAATTCTTGCTGTTGTTATCAAATTTCTTTAGGGTAGCCAATCAATTTTCTACGATAGAAAATTTAACCTTTTAACCATGATATTGTAAATACAAAGCCAAAACTACGAATCTGCAATATTGTAAAATTGTAGTTTTAAGAAACAATTTTTTTCACTGATTTGTCTATTTTCACCTCCTCTCACTTTTCTGCAAAGAAACACTCTCCCACCCAAAACTTTTTTATGGACTCTTTTGATTCTTCATCCCTATTGCAAAACAAAACAATACTGAGAATAACAAATTTTTTAATTTATTGTTTATTTGTAGCTACTACAATAGCCCGAAAAATTAAAAGAACAAATTGAAAAAAATGTTTAGGGCCAAAACTATCGGTACCCGTCATATAAGGGAAATAGAAAAGTAAATTTATTTTTGATTAAAATTTGTGTGTATACAGTACCTTGCCATATTATTAGGCCCAAGCGAAAAAAATACAATTTTTCGGTTCAGTTTTTGCGCAGTTTTTAAAGTTTTTGTCGAAATATCTTGAATTTTTTTTGTCTCATTTACTTGCACATATCATGTAGATACGGATTGACTTGAAAAAAGTTTAAAAATTCATACTTTTTGAAAAAAATAACGTACAAAAGGGGATAAGCTCCAAAAAACGTACCCTATGGAATTCACGCCCGGATAATTACCAGACCGGTCCAATACTTAATTTCTTGTACCGAGGAATAACGTGACATTCTTAACTTTATGACAAGGATCGCAACTTGCATAAATATAGAAGCCCTGATCGTCTGGAATGTAAAACATGTTCTTAGATTTGGGGTAGTTTTTTTCTTTTTTATAAGACCAGACGAGCACAGCTATTCAAAGTACATTATTCCAATAAAAAAACATCCTCTTGTCATTATTGGCTGTTGTACTATCTCAGGGAAAGGATAAGGTTCTTTTTATACTGTGGAAAACGTCATAACTCCAGACCAACACAAAAAGGAGCTTGGGAACGTTTTGATTCTACGATTTCGGAATAGGCTGGAGGATGGAAGCTGCTATATTTATGCAAGTTGCGATCCTTGTCATAAAGTTAAGAATGTCACGTTATTCCTCGGTACAAGAAATTAAGTATTGGACCGGTCTGGTAATTATCCGGGCGTGAATTCCATAGGGTACGTTTTTTGGAGCTTATCCCCTTTTGTACGTTATTTTTTTCAAAAAGTATGAATTTTTAAACTTTTTTCAAGTCAATCCGTATCTACATGATATGTGCAAGTAAATGGGACATAAAAAAATCAAGATATTTCGACAAAAACTTTAAAAACTGAGCAAAAACTGAACCGAAAAATTGTATTTTTTTCGCTTGGGCCTAATAATATGGCAAGGTACTGTAGTAGAACGCAACTTTTGAAGTAAAAAACATATTTTTTACCTTTATTAACGGTAACTGCCATAGATTTTTCAAAAAACATATTTTTGGATTTTTAAAATATATTTGAATTTTTTTTTTGAAAAATCAATTTTCTGAAAACGGGTTAGTGAATTTAATCAAAATTTCGTGTTTATGTGTTGAATAATATTTTCTTAAAAATGGCATACCAACTTTTCATTTGAAAAATGTTAAAAAATGTTTTTATAAAAAATATTTTTTTTTTTAAAACGGATCTAACGATTTTCAAATTTTTTTTTTCTTCTAAAAATTCTCTTATATACAAGAAATCAAATGGCATACTTGGTTTTGTGTAAAAGATCATTTAAAACGGTGTGTAATTAAGTATAAAAACTAATTTTGTTGCTTTAATATTAGAGTTACTTTTTCCATAAGAGCAAGTACTTGTGACCCCAGTCGTGCATTTTATTTTTATTGGTCGCAATGCTCTTTTACCTTAAAAGCATCAGTTCTGGCCTTCGATTTAATTGTGATGCATGGCAGCACTGCATTTACAAAAATTGGGTAGTATTTGAAAAGCATTTCAATTATAGAGAAGTTTAAAAAGTTGAAAGCAATTTCGTAATAATTTTTTTCGACTTAGATCCAATTTTTCAATAGCCAGATAAATAATACAGTAAAATAAGGAGAAAAAAGGGGTAAATCTCGGAATGAATGTTAGTAGAAATTTTTTTTGCTCAATATCTTCCTTTTGCCATTCTATAACATATCTCAAAAGTCTAGAAAAATCTCATGTCCGCTTGTCGCGATTTCAAGGTCAAATCGCGAAATGGAGATTTTCAAAACTAGCAAAAATAGGCTATGGTATTATATGCACATATGATACATGATTTCAAGGTATTTTTTAATGCTGATTCCAAAAAATCTAAAATCAAGACAATCTGACGTCTCTGGAAAAAGTTATACCTGTTTTTCATCTGTAAACTCATATTATTATAATAGTTGCAAACTTACTGCCGAAAAACCCTTAAAAGTTATGGTAGATGAACCAAATTTTGCATGAAGATTTAAGAATCCATCATTATTAAAAATCAAAACAATCCATTACAAAAAGTATATATACCTACGAAATAATGGTATTTTTTGATGGAGGGGCAAATTTTTGGATATGCACTAAAGAAGATTCTTGTTCATCTTAGGAATAAGTGCTAATAGGCTATATTTTTTGTTTCTATGTTTGTTTGGATATTCTATAACTTATGTCAAAAATCTAAAAAAATCTCATGTCCGCAAGTCCTAATTTTCCTGGCTTGAAGATAAGATGCAGATTTTAAAAAAATTGAAAAACTACACTTCAGATATTTGTGTTAGATCAACATGAATGAGGTGCATTGCTTTTCAGGGATTGTCAGATTGATTTGTTTATGGATTTTGTTTGAATCGGCGTTAAAAAATACCTTGAAATCATATGGGTTATGTTGGTATACATATAAGAATCTAAAGTTTTCTTATTATTTTTTTAAATCTTCACCTAACTTTAGTTTAACCTGGAAAATTAGGACTTGCGGAAATGAGATTTTTTTAGATTTTTGAGGGTAGTTAAAGAATATCCAAACAAAGATTAAAATGAAAAAATTAGCCTATTGGCACTTATTCCTAAGATGAACAAGAATCTTCTTTAGTGCATATCCTAAAATTTGCCCCTCCATCAAATAATACCATTATTTCGTAGGTATATATATTTTTTGTAATGGATTGTTTTGATATTTAATAATGATGGATTCTAAAATCTTCATGCTAAATTTGGTTCATCTACCATTACTTTTAAGGGTTTTTCGGCAGTAAGTTTGCAACTATTATAATAATATGAGTTGACAGATGAAAAACAGGTATAACTTTTTCCCGAGACGTCAGATTGTCTTGATTTTAGATTTTTTGGAATCAGCATTAAAAAATACCTTGAAATCATGTATCATATGTGTATATAATACCATAGCCTATTTTTGCTAATTTTGAAAATCTCCATTTCGCGATTTGACCTTGAAATCGCGACAAGCGGACATGAGATTTTTCTAGACTTTTGAGATATATTATAGAATGGCAAAAGGAAGATATTGAGCAAAAAAAATTTCTACTAACATTCATTCCGAGGTTAAACCCTTATTTGACTGGATTAAAACCCCAGTTAAGGCTTATTCCTACGAATAAAAGTTTTTTTTTTTTTATATTGACATTTATTCATCTGATAGTCTAGCAATCATCATCTGAGCAATCGTTCGTAGTTGTTATTCACAAAAGAATTTGTTTGCGAAAAATATTTTATTCTGTGAAGAGATTTTGACATATTTTCAAATTTTTTCACAGAACAAGAATCGAATTCGATGTGAAGCTGTGATATTTTTTTTTTCATTTCAAAATATCACAGAACGAGAATCGGCCCTCTGTTTATTCATTGAAATTAAAAGTTTCGCATTATACCCCCACTAAAAAATCAACTACTCCAGCATAAAAAAAAACTTAAAATGAAAGATCCGAAAAAATTTTACCAATACATAATTAAGTACATTTTAAAAATTTATTTCTA
Organism: Episyrphus balteatus; assembly: GCF_945859705.1. Taxonomy (NCBI): domain Eukaryota; kingdom Metazoa; phylum Arthropoda; class Insecta; order Diptera; family Syrphidae; genus Episyrphus; species Episyrphus balteatus. The sequence goes on from NC_079135.1 coordinate 26,667,471, forward strand.
ATTCGGAAATGTAAAATGTTGATAAATACCATGCGGCAACTCTACTTCCACCCTATTAAGGCAACAGCAAACATTAAAACGACTATTTACTTCTATTACAATTGCACTCAAAAAAAAAAAAAAAAAAATCTTCAAAAAGCTTGACCCGATAAATCAGAAAAAGCTTATATCTCTCTACAACAAGTATTCTCTGATTTTTGTACATTTTTCTACACTTCTCTCAACTAACGACAATAATTATTACAATGAGAGGGAATTTTGTGAAATTCCTTTGTACATTTTTGTTATATTTCTTTTACATTTTCAGTTCTGTTGACATTTTATTACAAAAATATTTTTTTGTTCTCTTGTTGTTGTTGTTGTTGTGATGGTAGTGGATTTTGATAACAAATGTCAAGCACCTATATCGTGCCGGGTTGTAATAACAAAAAAGGACAAAAAACTTTTTTTTTTTATTTATTGTTGTCTAGTGGACACTTAAATTTTTAAGAGTTTTTCATGTAAGAGGTTGTTGGTTCTTTAGTTTTTTTTTTATTTTGTTTGCTTCTTCATATTAATTTATGGATTTTTCAGAGATGTTGGATTAATCTAGTACAATAAATTGAAATTCCTATAGTTGCATCGCAGCGGTGTATTCATTTATTATTTTTTTTTTTTTGCTTTGAATTTCCTTGTTTAAAATTTTGTTTGTATACATTGAAATCTGACGTTTAAAATTTCTCTCTCTTAGAGATTCTCTTATTTTCCTCTCTTCTCATAGAAAACTTTATTTTCTAGGTTCTATAAAATGTTATTCTGAATTCCGAACGAAAAAGACACAACCCCTGAGAGGGAAAAAGCGTGCTATTTTTTTTTTTTTTTTTTTTGTATTTCTACTGCAAAAGAGAACCAGTGTATAGTTTTGTTAGTAATAGACAGTCTGTTGATGTTTGTGGTCTGAATTTGTTATATTAGTCTCCGATATGGCGTATTTGATTTTATCGTGCAGCGTTTTTCTGTGTACATTGTAATAGTTTATCGGTTTTTTTTTGTTGTTTTGCATTGTAATTAATATCCACTTTTTGCTCAAATAATTTTGTAGGTACATGTTTGCTGGAAATCATTTTTATCCTTAGAATCCTTTCATTCGTTGAATTCTAGAAAAGTAAGCAAAGTATCAAAATTTTTGGCAAAAATGATACATATCCGGCAAATAAATGAAAATTTTCAATAATTCAATCACAAAAAAAAAGGTGAAAAAAGTTTTAAGTTAATAAAATATCCTTCCTGTGTACTAATTGCAAATATATGTAACTACACAAAAAAAAGAAAATATCCTTTCCCATAGAGAAAAAAAAAGGAGGAAAAAAAAATGATGCGTGTGAAAATCTAGTACAAAAATATCCTCCTGTGAAAATATCTGTCAAAAGTGCTCCAAGAAAATTTCTTCTGTTGAGAGATGTGATGTGGGAAAAGTTTGGAAAATTTTATTACTAATTTGTTTTCTTCTGTAAAAAAAAGTGAAAAAAAGATACATACTAAAAGATTAATGTAAAAAAAAGCGCAATTTCTATGGATTTAGTATTTTTTCGGTCTTTGTGATTAAAAAAAAATCCTTTTTTTTTTGTTGGAATTTGTATATTTGTAGTTATAATAGAATGGATACATATATCAAAGTGAATGCTCTCCTTCCGGTATTCTGTCGTGCTTGTCCATTGCATACATTCCTTATAATAGCTGGAGCAGTAGCTGCAGCAGCCCCAGAGCTAGCTACAAACTGTCCCCTTACCGTGGCCGTATATCCTCCCGTCTCACCGTCGACGTCTGGTCTAGTGCTGTGATGTGTGTCTGAGGTCGTGAACCCTTCGAATTGAATGTATTCGTTGTTTGTTTGTTTTGTGCTTCACTTCACTTTTTTTTTTGTTCTGTTTCCTTGTTATTTTTTTTTTTTCGGTGAGAACGGATAGATCCTTTTATATGACAATCATATTTTTTGTTGTTGTTGTTGTATTGTTTTGTTTTTTAATTCTGGCATAAGACCAGAATTTTTGATTCCGGTATAAAGAGATAAAAGGATATCCGAGTGATTGTTGTCTGTGTTAAAGATAAAAGCAAAAAAAAAAAAACTAAAAAAAAAATCGTAATTTATAAAAATAAATGAAAATATTTTAAAATGCATTTCTAATGGATGCACTACAAGAATTGCAGACATACAAAAAAAAAATTACATTTTGCATTGGATTATACATACCTTAAAGGATTACAATTAAATATGAGAAATAAGACAGGAATTTCGAATACTTTATAAAAAATTACATTTTGCTAACCTAAATATAATAAAGATTTCTTACTACTTTGAAAATGTTAAACTATTTTACACTTTAAAAAAATATAATTATTAACAACTGTGATTACACTGGCTCACAAAAAAATATTTTTTTTTTTGCATACCAAGTTGCTTTCTATAAAATTCGAAAATCATTTCTAGAAGATGTTTATTTTTCCGCGATATTATTTTTCAAAGTTTTTTGTCGTCGTTTTTAAAGCATACTTTTCTAACATACTCTGCTAAAAGCTGAAAAAAAGCAAGAAATGCTAGAATAACTTTCCTGGGTCACCTCAGAAGTTTAAGTCCAATGAGTGAAAACATTTTTTTTTTAAAGAAATACTAAAAATTTCTTATTCAAAGAAAAATTCAAAATCTTTCGAATTCTCGAAGTTTAAAAAATTTTTATGTGTTGTATTATGTGATGTCTGGAAAAGATAACAAGATACTTTTCTAAAAAAATTATAAATAAGTTATAGAGATAAAGTTTTTGTCTACTCGCAACTTGAAAACTAATTTGAATTTGAAAAAAAAAAAACTGTTGAAAATTTAATTTGCTGTCGAAATGGATTGTTTAAAAGTTTTTTAAAAAATTTTAGAAAAACTATTCAACAAAAAAGATATTTTTACTAAATAGCTTAACATTTAGAAAACATTTTTAAAAATATGATTTTCAAGTCAACAAATACCTAATATGTTGATATTAATTGTCCACTTTGGCTTTGTAAACCAGTGTTACCTATTTACTGTGTCACGAAAAACCTTGACTTCAATTTCTGCACAAAACACATACCTGCATATGAAAATTTTGTAATTTATTAGCTGAACTGAAATAAAAAATTGTGTGATTTAAAATTAAAATTAGCTAATTTACAGCCCCAGACTTAATATTTTTTGAAAAATTAAAAAAAAAATTACTTACTGCAATTATTTAGGTAGGTATGATAAAACATTCTTATACAAATGGCTTAATGGAGCAGAAGCAGGCAATGATAAATAATTGTCAAAATCTTTTTCTCAAAAACTAATGTTATACAATGTATTTTTTATATGGTTATTCAGGGTTTTTTTTATTTTGCTAACCCTAGGTGGTCCTTAGCACAAAATTAATGAAGACACCCGCTGAATCGTCTCCAAAAAAAATAAAAAAAAAATCCTCAATTTTTTTTAGATTTTTATCTATAATACCCCTGTGTCCAGAGATCAGAAATAAATCTCAACTTTTTGAAACTCTTATTTATCGCCGTTTTCAATAAAGGTCATAAAATAACCTTTATTTAAAAAAAAGGAAAATTTCGGTCAAGGTCTGAGAGAAACCTTTATTTTGTATTTTTTTATGTTTCGGTCAACCAGTGAGATTTATCGCTGAGAGAAAAACATAAATCTCATCTGCAAATGTATCAATTCCTAGAGACATGGGAGTGGTGCCATATGAAAGCTTATATTCTCAGCTACCCGATAGTGGTAAAATCGGGTTTTTGGATTTTTTTTTTCAAAATTCCGAGAAAATCGCGTTTGAAAGTTGGGGTAAAATTTTTTTTTCGAAAAATCCCCGAATCTTTGAACGCTCCTGGAAGCTAAACAGCTTGAGAGCAATTTTTGAGAGTGACGCCAAATGATAGCTTGTGTCATGGGCCTTTGCTTTGCACATTGTCAGATTTTTAAAAAATCATCTTCCATGTTAAACCGCCACATCATGCCTATTTTTTCAGAATCGGACTTAACTTTTTTTTTTACCTTTAAGTTCTCCCGGTTTGAGAACGAGTGCACCTACAGGGATAGGAGTTATACCCAAATGTAGGTTAGAGTCCCCGCTACCTTTTGGCATCAAAAATTTTGTTTCATTTTTTTTTTTTCAAAATTCCGAGACATAGCCGTTTGAAGTTGGGTGGGCGAAAACGCTTTGACCTAGACATTAGAACATCGGTCTCCTGAAATATTCCAAATTGCATTGGTTGTGCTTGTCGTCCCTTTAGATTTTACTTTAAACGAAAAGAGATATAATCTTGGGTCTAAAGAACTTTGAGAGTCTATTTAGTTCATAAATTATTTAATACATAAACTTAGAAAAAACATCCTTTTCATATTTATTTTTTCAATATAAAGACATTCTTGACATATTCGACATTTTCCTTTGAATTGACCATTTTTGATTTTTTTTCAGCGAAAACGGTTAAAGGTTGACCTTTTCCATTTATTTTTTTGTAAAAATCTCAACCATTGAGAGATATTTAAAAAAATAAAAAATAAATCTCAACCGATAACCTTTATTTTTGACTGTTATTTCTGGTATCTGCCTGTGTCAAAGTGAAATTCTTGAACTTGGATTTTGCGTCTGATTTTTGGATTATTCCCAGATACCTATCCCCTTTAAGGCTTGTTCGATTTTGTTCTAATTTTGCACAATTATACTAAAAATGATCCTTAGTAATATTGCATTCCTAAATATTATTAAAAAAATATTTTTCTTCCTAGTACCTATTACATTTATTACAATTTGTCCAGATTTCTCAAAAACGACTCAACAAATTTTCGCAAAATTTGTCAATACGCTTATATGCAATGTTTAATTAATGTTGCATACTAAAAATTTTCATAAGTTTTTTAATTTCCTAGATTTTTTGAGTTTTTAACTTTTTTCTTATCTGATAAACTTTTTGATTTCATTAACTTTAAAGGTTAGCATTACTGCAGAAATAAGTGCACTTTGTGTTTGACAGATGGCGAATAACTTAAAACAAATTTTTGCTTTGTCACTTCTTCAGCCCAATAAATAAATGTAAAAATTACATATAAAACTACCATCCAATCAGGAGTTAAACGAAAGTAATTTTTTTGTATTGTTCGAATTTCTGCCTTGGTTGAATTGCTTAAGTTTTTTTTTTCCAACCACATGGTTTATGGATCGTAGGAAAATTGGCTGAAAATTGATGGGATGATGCTAGAATTTGGGTAACGAAAAAAACAATTTCGGGATCAGAGCTAAAAAAAATGTCTATTGTCTACTAAAATGTCTGTGATTACTGTGATTGTGTGCCATTCTCAATTCAATTTAGCAGTCTCATACCATTTAAAGTTTAGGCTCAAATGGCGTTTCAAATTTCTTCAACACTAATTGCTCTTGAAATTTAAAAAAAAAAAATTTTATTGGCAGCTAATCTTATAAAATGACAGCAAAATAATAATTGCTTGCACACATGTGACTACTTTTTGAAAAAAAATCAGTGTTTTAGTTTTAAGTTAAATGCTCGTAGGTAGGTATATTCAAATCTCATTATAGATTCGCGGTGAACACACGTAGTCAAAGTCTCCTGACTAATCGAGTTACAAATTAAGAGCGAATTTTCCACATCGTTGCTTACGAAAAAAATCACAGATGACCTTAACGTTTTACTTCTAAAATATACCTTACCTATAGTTGATAGTATTTTATATTTTTTTAAAAGTCAACCTAGACTTAATTTGTATTTATTATTTTTTTGCATGATATTTGAAGGTTAATAATAATTCATAAGCCCGCATAGAAAAACACTGTTTTTTTTTTTTTTTTTTGTTAAATAATTGAAAAGTACATATTTTTTACAATCCGCCACTAGCAAGCAATTGGCCCCTTTTAACTGTCGCCAACAAGTCTTTTTTTTGTATTTTGTTTTGTAGGTTAAGTCCGAATTAAGCATCAAACATTGATGTAAATTTAAAAGCTTTACACAGTCTACTTCATACATGTACACAAGTCGCCTACTCGTAAGCCGCCCTCTTGGCAAATAACTCATCGAGTTGTCACTAATGCAATGACACTATGCAATTTTGATTATTTTTTCCCATGAGGGGTTGATTTGTGTTTGCTATTTTTTTTGGCTGACATTTAAGGTTAAAATAAAATGAATTACCAAAAAAATTAAAAAAAAAAAAAAACCATAATCAATCGATGCGCCAGAGTCAATCAAAATTTAAATCACGTAACCAGCTTCCAATTACAATATTTTATTTTTCCTCTCTCGGGTAAATTTACATAGGAGCACATTCGATACATAATTATCTTGAAATTATAATTGCTAGAAAAAAAAGTAGGTATCTGCTGGGTATTCTCTATAGAAAAGTGTGTGTTTTGTGTTGATCTATCATCTATCTCTCAAAGCATTTAGAAATTTTTTATTAGAAGCACTGCGAGTGCGAGTTTGTCGCGTGTAAGATAATAGACACAATCAACAATGAAAACCAGCAACTAGGTTCACTTTTTTTTTCTAACGAAGGCAAAAATTGTTAATTCAAACGCAAATTGATAACAAAAGGCAGCTACAGCAATTATTCAACAGTCAGTACCATAATTGGTTGAGAAAATAACAATGAAAAAAAAAAAAAACAAATATCTAACCGCAACGCAATGAGAAAAATAGTAAAAAAGAGTGTTGGTAGAGGAGATTCCGGAATAACGTAAAACGAAAAAAAAATTTAAGAGAACTAGGTACTAATTAAAATATACAATCTCTATTAGGTCGCATAAACTTGCTTACGAAGAGTATGATTTTTTTCAATTTTTTGAAAAAAAAAAAAAATTATCGGTGGTAGATAGACTATTATTACTGCATCCTTTCTCACTAAGAAAACATTTTTTTTTTGCCTAAACTTTCACTTGTATTTAAGTTTACAAATTAAAACAAAATATATTTTTTAGTTGTTTCTTTTGGTCTAGATTGATCTTTAAATCGTTATTTATAAACATGTACCTAACTAAAAACCAAATCTGTAGGTTTTTTTTTGTTATCTTTGAAGTTCATTTGTCTGCCTTTTTATAATATTAAATTCATACACTTCGCGTCACTTGAATAGAAACAACAATTTTTCTTTAGAAAATAGCGATTGGCGCTTCGGTGAGGTAACTTAGTAGATTTTTGGTTTTGCATTTTCAAAGAGGAACCTTTAACAAACAATGTTGTAAAAACAAAAAACCCAAAACAGAAACCGTGTGGCTACTAGTTGCGTTTTTTCGCATTACTTCACAAAAAACAGTGTTTTTTTTGCGTCACTTGAATAGAAACAAGCTCTTAAATTAGATAAAAATGATGAAAAATCATGGACAACACTAATTTTAGTAAAGCAGTATTAAAATTTGACATTATTTGCACATTATAGCCAATTATGGGCTACGAGCTACCACTAGGCATCACAGAAAATGCTGAAATAGCAGCTAGCATTGGAAATGCACTTGCACTATGCAAAATCGCGAAAGATATTGGAAAATTTGCCAAATTTGTATGAGAATACTTTTAAAATATCGTAAACTAGTGATTGAATAAAAAATAAGACAGTTGAGACCCAAATCAAGAGCAGAAAAAAAAATAATTTAAAAATTAGCAGCAATTTCCTTCACTTTGCCGCTAAAATCGGTCAAAAACGTGGTGTTAGTGCGATGGTAATGTGTTGGTTTGTTCCATCATGGAAGTTATAAAAGGTGCACAACATTTAAAAAGCCTCAAAATGCAAAATAACAACATTTTAAGTTCTACTTAGATTACAAAAAAGTTAACTATTTTATAGTTGCGTTTGAACTGAAAAGAAGTGAGGTAAAGAGTGGTTTTTTAAAGGAAAACATACCAACTCAGATGGACCACGTTAATATTAGTCCTAATTCATTGGTTTATGAAAAAATAACGCCACCAAACTGCACTAAAATGTGTTATAGTAATACGCTTTGTTTTTATGATGTGCAATAGCAAAATTGAAGCTTCACGCTTCGAAAAAAGATGCAAACTTTTACAAAGAAATAATGGAAGAAGCTCTTGGGAAGTTTAGGAACGTGGAAAAACAACCCACTTAGAGATTGCACAAGGATAGTTCCAGAAAAAACAACGCAATAGAAACAAAACAGATGCATTCCGGATGAAAACGAAAGTTTATTTCACTTATTCAAATCTTAAATTGTAAAAAATGCCATTTTCTTAATTTGTAAGAAGTTACCAAACACTTTTATCACTTTCTCCAATTAGGTCCACGATTGTGTACAGTACAAGTGCATTTTCAATGTTTAATTCTATTTATGCATTTTCTGTGCTGCCTAATGGTAGCTCGTAGCTTATAATTGGTTATAATGTGCAAATAATGTCAAAGTAAAATATTGCTTTACTAAAATTAGTGTTGTCCATGATTTTTCATCATTTTTATCTAATTTAAGAGCTTGTTTCTATTCAAGTGACGCAAAAATAAAACTGTTTTTGTGAAGTAATGCGAAAAAACGCAACTAGTAGCCATACGGTTTCTGTTTTGGGTTTTTTGTTTTTACAACATTGTTTGTTAAAAGTTCCTCTTTGAAAATGCAAAACCAAAAATCTACTAAGTTACCTCACCGAAGCGCCAATCGCTATTTTCTAAAGAAAAATTGTTGTTTCTATTCAAGTGACGCGTAGTGTATCTCACCACAAAATGATAAGTTAACTTATCTCGGTTTGTTACGTCTAACTCTTTTATTTCTTTGATAAAATATTTTGAGTGAGAAATTTGTTTTTGAATTCTATAAACCGAGTTTAATAGTAGATAAGTTCACAGTTACAATAAACAGTGCCTTGCAAAGGCATAACAGCACCATGAAATTTAGACGGATTGGTATCGTATACTAATTTTATTTAAATTTTATTTTTTCAAAAACAATATTTTTTCTTTCATCTTAATAACAGAAATTAAACTGCATTCTTATTTTGGAGCTCAATTTGATTTGACATGTTGTTATTTTAATTTGAAAAACGAATTTTGAGTTTTTTTTTTACATTTTTTGTTTATATGCATTTACTAATTTTACAAATTTTAGTACTTTGAACCTTAAGAGCAATTTCTTGCGATCCAATCGTGCATTATATTTTATACTAAAATTATTTGTTTGATAGTGTCTAACTGATGATTGAAAAATCAGGCCAAAGTATTATGAAAAAAAAAAAAAAAAAAAATAGTCCAACCGTTTTCCAAAAAAAAAATGATTTTAAGAAATTCAAAATCATAAGTGTATTTTTGAAAAAAAAAGAGAACTGAAGAAAAAGAAGTCAATTTAATTTTTAAATCAAAGTTAAAAATTCCTTTTCTTTAAAAGAAACAATAATTCAAAGCGAGTGGATTGTTTAAAAGAAAATAATTAAAGTCTTAAAACCGTTCTTTTGATAGGTGCCCTGAATAAATATATTTCATGATCATGAGAAGAGGTTGGGGTCAAAATTCTGTCGAGGTCGTCAAAATTGATTTACGAAATTCTGCTTTTCAAAACCCTTTTTAGGATTTGCAGAACTTAGTTAAGTCATCCTCTCACTTATTTCATAATTTCTTACTTATTTTATCATTTTTTAAAATATTAATTTTTTTTAAATGATTTTAAAAAAGTTTTAAATGGTTAAATATTTTTTAAAAATCTAACAAATAAAACTCAATTAAAAAAAAAACTGAAAAAGAAAAAGAATTTTTTTTCACACATCATCGGTTCTAATTTAACGTTAAGAAAACATACCCGTTACTTTCTCTTTGACGATATTCTCAGACACCACAATAACTGCAATACTTTTAATATTAAAAACAATGAAATAAATAAATATACTAAGTGTTAATGTATTAAAATACTTAACTTAGTGAATAGTTAAATAAGATTGAAAAACATACAAAAATCGGCCAAAACCATTCCATGGAATTATATAACCTAGTGAAAATAGTAACAGACTGATTTTTCGAACACTGGTTGATATTGAAGTGCTTTACAATTTGTGAAAAGTCCTAAAGATTCCTTCGTTTGCCAGTCATGTTAAATGGGGTCAAAAATTACAAAAACGTATGTCATATTACCTGTAAATTTTCTACAAACTTGTAACTGAGATTATTTCTCAGTCCTTTGTCCTTTGAAGTTTTCTTGTACCACTTTTTATGAAATGTGTGGTTAATGAAAGTTTTAATGGATCCATCTGTCCGCTCTTAAATCACTTAAAGTATAAGTTTTCAAATTCTTCTGAACATTCTCTTCATGCTTTTAAACCTTATACATGCATTAATTTCTTGTATAAAAGTGGTCAAACTTTCTATTTTGAAATGCATTGGAAAACAACTTGTTTTGAAACTTTGAGTTTTCTACTTTTTCTCTCATAAAATGTCTTTCCAAAAAATTCAAAACTCATAAAAAAATAGAATCCTTCTTCTCAATTCAAGTGAATTCGTTAAGTTAACGAATTTGATTCTTAAATTTCATTTGCAATCAAATACAAAAATCATAATCATCATGAATTGATAATTCGATTTAAATTGTCCTCTTCATCGGTTCATTACGTAAAGTCTCAACTTTCCATCCTTGTATCATGTCCTTTGGCAAACCAAAAAAAAAAAAACTTTTTTTATTTTCAGTATCATATACATGTATTTCCTAATATAATTTCCTCTTCATGAATAGATCCTAATCAAGTTCTCATCCTTAACAAGTTCCTTGAAGTAAAATTCAAATTCGTTTTCAGTTTTTTTTTTTTTTTTTTATTTTAACGAACAACAAAAAAACTTTCTTATCGTTTTTAGCCAACAAAATACTCAAATTACAATTTACGACTGTTGAATATATTTTTTTTTCTTCTTCTTATTTGAAACTACAAAAAGGCAGATTGCCAACTTATAATAACTGTCCCTCTACAGTTCTACACCATCAATTAAATGACATTGCCTTTTATAATATCTTCATCCTCACTCTTTCTTTCTCTCTCTCTCTATCTCTGTCTCTCTCTCTCCCTATGGAATTTTTTACTTTAGAGAAATTTGTATGCATTCAGTAGCCAAAAGCAAATCCTTTCATGTCCTCTAGTGTCTTTTCATTTTGAAAAATACGATGATAAACCTCAATGCATTTTCCATTAACCTCCCTCCGATATATGCTTGAAAAGTTGTAGTAGTGGGACCTGCTCTGTGCAGTTTGAGGGACAGACGGAGGAGGGTTGCGGAAAATGCGGAAGCGCCATTAAACCGGAAATCCAAATAATTCTCACCAAGTTTTTTGCCATATGCTCTAGGATATAGAGAGGAGTGAGAGATGGTGCCTTAGCCCATATGAACACTTTAGGTTTATAGCCTTCCAAATGGAGTTGTAAATTTTGTTTGCCTTTTTTGATGTTGTTGTTTTTGTTTGTTGCTCAGTTGCACGGTTGATTATGATGTTGTTGTTTTTGTTTTTGTTTTTCACCTCATCTTCCGGATTGAAGAAAAACTTTTCACTTTTTGAAGTATGGTGATGGAGTTTTGTTCTGGCTTGTGTGTGAATTTGGATAAACACTCCGCATCGCTAGATTAAACTTCATGTTATTTCTTTTAATAAAAGTCACTTTTAAGCACCAAATTTGTTTTTAAATTCCTTTCATTACTAACAGGATCCAAGAAATATCTGCTAGTAAATTCCCACAATTTTCCGACAAGCTCACCCACAAAACCCATATTTTTAGTTTTCAGTACAAGGACAGTGTGAATCATAAAAACTAAACAATTTTTTTTTTTTAATTACCTAAACAAACGCAGAAAAAAGACAAAATTAACACAAATATTTGTTTGAATTTTTATTAATACTTTGTAAGTGTGACGAATTTCGATCTAGACCTTTCAAGTGACGTGTTGTGTACATAACTACCTTCGCTTACTCCACATCAATTTGATAGTCTAAAAATTTCTCTTAAACATACTGCTTCCAGGGAACACTGAAAAGTTCGATATTTCATTTTATGGTGAAATAAAAAGGGATGAAAAAGTTCTTGTAGTACAGGAATTTATGTTGAAAATTTATGAAAATTCTCTAATTATGAAATGTCATTGACGTTTTAGTTTTTCGCAGCACATTAATTAACATTTAAAAAAATTTAAATTGGAAAGAAAGTCTCCAGAAGTAAATTTCATTACATTTTGGTTTTGAGCATCGAATTGAGAAAAATAAATCGATACATATAAATATCGATATTTGAAAAAAAATCGATATTTCGATAATTTTCAGTGTTGATAAATCGACAGACATTTAGTGAAACATGTTCATATTGTAGTGATACCACACCAATATCGATATTTAAAAAAATCGATTTGCCGATAGTATTAGTATCGATAAATCGACATGCACTTAGTCAAACATGTTCATATTGCATTGTAGCGATGTCTCACCAATACTTTTAATTCGATAATGTATGCAAAATTTATCGATAACAAATTTGTATCGATTTTTATTTTCGATTTCACTGTTGCATCGGACTATGGTACACATAGGGCTCCCGCAAATTTATAAGGATAATTCAATTACAAATGATACTTCCTACCAACTAGTAATTTTCTTGACTCTGACTGATGTCTTACGGGGGCCAATGCCGATTTTCATTGACTTGTAAGTTCTTATCTTTTTTCCTGCGAAGAACTAAGCTCTGAAGACCATAATGTTTAGCCTGAAATGTAACTTTAATTCGTCGAACTATAAACCACACCCCCATTCGTGTGTGTGATCCTAGTTACTGTGGCGTATGTGTAACATTTTCAGATTAATGGCACTTTGGCATTGTATTTGAACATTTATCTGCAACTAAAACCTTAGTTTTAAATGATGTGGTGTCCTTAGTTGCTACTGCTGCTGCTGTTGGCATTGCTGCATCTCTTACTTTTCTAACTCAAATTTAGGTGGCGCATGTGTGGGTTGTTTTTTTTTTATCGTCAACTTTCACGTACTACGTTCATAGGTATATCGTTTTATAGTAGATGGTTTTTTAAAGTATACACAGACACAGATCTGGATTCTACAGATGCCAAATTATCTCATTCTTTGTTTTTTTTTTCGTTTTTTTTTTATATTTATATTTGATGTTGGATTAGCTTCTGTTTGCAGTTTTATTATGCTTTTTTACTTGGTTCTCACACTCATCCAACAAATAGGTACATATGTTTGTCTCATATGCTTGGGGCATATGTACCTACTCTATATACATTATGGTGGAAAGATTCTTCTGATTATAAAAGATAAATGAGGTATATTGTTTTTGTGTGTTGCTCTTCAAAGTTGTACTATTATGATGATGATGGCAGACATATTGCCCATCAGCTGGTTAAGATGACGTTGAGAGTGTATTTTAATGTCAATGTTCGCTTTAAAAGTTTATCTTAAAATTGAGATGGACATTTTTTGTTTGGTTTTTAGTTTTTTTTTTTTTTTATTCTATTTTGATACATGTTCATCTTTCTTTTTCGGACTTCCCAAAGACCATTTGTTAAGGCTTTTATTACACTGTATGACGAAAAAAGATCAAAAAATATACGCGGCAGAGACCTTTCAGGTTTTTTTGAATTGTTGAACTGATTACAAAAAGGTATGTACAAATTCCGTAATACCCCCAAATTCTGCACTTAATGCAAATAAAAAACGAAAAACCTACATCAGCAAGAAATATATAGCGATAGCCTCGTCAAATTTTTATTAATTTTTGTTTTTTTAGAAAATGTTTTTGAAAAAAGACATTTTGAAAACATACATTATTTTTCTGTCACGGGTGAGACGAATAAAATTCAATATTTTAAAAGATTGAATATTTTCAAAGAAACCTACCAAATTTGGTTTCACCTTTCTTAGCTTCTATAACATACAATAAATCAAAAAAATACTAGTTTTTATGACAAAATACCTTTTTTTATACTGTCACGGGTGAATTTCTTTGGTAAAAAATAATTTTCTATCGTTCTAGTCTTCTAAGTCTTTTTCAACGGTAAGTTAAGGAGGTCTTTTTTTTTAATTGAAAGTCTTGAATGTTAGCGATAATGTTGAATATTGAATCCTTGAGACTTATTTGCGAATCTGCTCAAAATGAACAAGTTTAAAAGTTTTTCGTTGATTAACTTTATCATTGAGCATTGTCACAGTTTTCTTATTTATGATAGCAAGAGCATATTTTATGTGTTACTTTGAACTTTGTTGTTTTATGTGCATAATCTTGATGAAACAGAAAAAAAAAAAAAAAAAAAACGCCAAGATCCGAAAACTAAACTTGTCCGTTATTAATAAATTAAATAATTGTATGCATTTGTCACGGGTGGGACCAGGAAATATGAGCTTATTTTAATTTAAGTTTGTATTCTTCATATAACTTTTTTAAGAATAAAAAATTAGGAAATTGTTTGCATTTTTTTTAATTTTAAAGTTTTTTGTTAATATGTACAAATTTAAATTTAGTTTTGTAAAACAAAAAAAAAAAATTGGTATGCCATTCTTAAGAAACTTCTATAAGATATGTACATTAATAAAATCATCAATCTGTTTTCAAAAAATTGATTTTCTCCAAACTTTCTACTGCATTAATTAACCGATTTCAACGAATATGTTAACTCCGAAGCGTAAACACCATTTTTGGATTTTTTGAAAATTAAATATTTTTTTTTTGAAAGATACATTTTTTTGAAATTTTAATTTTTGTTTAAAGTAATGTTTTTATGTGTCAAGTAATAGTTTCTTATGAGTTGTACCTACCTCATTTTTTTTTTGAAAATTTTATTTTAAAATTTGTATTTATAAAAAACTATTTTTTCCAATTAAAATTAAAACAATTCAAAATTTTTTTTTCTAAAAATTTTTTCTTGTACAAGAAATAAAATAACCTATTGTCGCTATTTTGGAAAACTGGCATAGCTCAAAAATCTTAATTCTTCAGTAAAGCTGTTTTAAATTTCCAAGTTTGTCAATTTTCCATACTGTTTTCATAAATTGAAGAAAAAGAATTAGCTGTGTGATTGTATGCAAATCATTAAAATGTATGCTGAGTTTACAAAAAATTAAGAATGTATTGTTTCCAGTATATTGGCATTAATAACTTAAAAATCAGGATTTTTGATTTTTTTTTTGAGTTTATGATCAAAAATTGGCTTCCAAAATTGAATCGTTTATTTCAGAAACAACATAAGTCCATTTTTTCTAAAAAAATTTTTTTTGGAAATTTCTCATTTATGTATAGTTATTCATCTTCTGAAAAAAATTAGGTATGTCTGACCCCCCAAAATACGAAAACTGAAATTAAAGGGTTCAAAATATATGGAAAGATTTCACGCGGTGGCAACATTTTTGACTGTTAAATACGGGATCGGGTCAAAATTCTGGCTTCAAAATTCTGCTTTTCAATATTCTGCATTTTTAGCGAAAATTCTGTTTTTCAAAATTCTGCTTTTTTTCTATTCTGTTTTTCAAAAATCTGCTTTTTAAAATTCTGCTTTTCAAAATTCTGCCAGCATTATATTTTAACAAAAAAATTCTGCCAATTCTGTTTTTTTTTTTTTTTATAGCATATGCACTGGCTAAAGAAAAATACACCTCATTAATGTAATTCAACATTGCTACTTTCCTAATTTTTTTTTATTTAAGTGTCGCAAATATTTTTTGAATTCCATATACTGACTTTCTTTCAAAAAAAAATATGTAAACTAATTGGAACCGATGTTGTTTGATACAAAATATTCCTTTTCTTATTCAAATTTTTGAATATTCATCTTTATTTGATAAATTAATAACCTTTTCTTAATATTTTAAAATTTATTCATTTTTAAAACAAAAATTAATACGCATTTAAAAAATGACAAATTTTCAAAAAGATGATTTTGCAGAATTCTGCAAAAAATTAAAAAAGCGCGCGTTTTTTAACATTTTCCAAACCCTTTTTTAATTTTTTGCAGAATTTTGAAAAGCAGAATTACGAAAAGCAGAATTTTGAAAAACAGAATTTTGAAAAGCAGAATTTTGAAAGCAGAATTTTGTAAAGCAGAATTTTGAAAGCAGAATTTTGATAAAAGAATTTTGACCCCAGCAGAATTTTGACCCCAACCCGTTAAATACATGACTTTTTTCCAGTTTTAAATTATTTTGGCAGCAATCTTCACACACACGCCCTTTTGTTATACATTTATGAAAAGGTTAGGAATTACTCTATATACAGGGTGTCCCAAAAGTAATTGATCAAACGAAATATGCTGATAGGGGATTTTGAGGGCTCTCAGAATTTGGTAACTTGTTCAACATAAATCCTTACGGTTTTCGATTTAATGCAATTCTTGTAAAATTTCGAAAAATCCTTACCTTAAACCAGTATTTTCCTTCCTGTTCCCATTATTGATTTTTGTTTTTTATAATTCTTTTACTTAAACATTACTAAATAATTGGGAACAATTAATTAATCAAAACATTTTTTATTTCATACGCCATTCCGCTGCAAATTAACTAACAGTTTCAAGTTTTATAGAAAATCAATAACTAACTTTTATTTGGGAGCAACATCTCAAAAAAAATTTGTACGATGTGAGAATTGTTTATTATTTTAAAAAGTCGCCCTGTAATGCTAGTTTTCAAAAAAGTATAAAAGTTTCCAAAGTTGCAGTTAGATCACAAATTATTACAATTTTAGTTCAACAAAACAGGGTTTTGCAGACAAAATTACAAACAAAAATAGAGGCTTTTGTTCAAAGAAAAATAAACAAATAACAATTCGAAAAAATGTGTTTATTTTTGGTTGTTTTTTGCTCTGAAAACCCCTGTTTTGTTGAATCAAAATTGTAATAATTTGCGATCTAACTGCAACTTTGGAAACTTTAAACACAAAAATGGCATCCCAATTTTTTGTGTTTGGAGTTGACTTCTAAGCAATTACCAAAATCAAAATTTTCTTGAAAGGATATTTTTTAATTTAACACAAATTCCCTTAAGAACGTATTAACAAATGTATTGATATGTTTTTTCCTTAACCCATCAAGTTTTTTTTTTTTTTTTGTTTTCCTTTTTTTTTGTTTTGATCTCAACAGATACGATTAATGGATTCTTCTGATAAACATTTACAAATCGATAGAAATACATTCATTTAATTTTTTCTATTGTTATTGTGTAAAATTTAATTTGGAAAAGTTTTAAGGCCAATTCGATAAAATCTTACCGATAAAACTTTATACATAAATAAAAAACAAAAAACAAATGTAAGTCAAATAAACAAACATTTTTTCTCATTTTCTTTTTTTGTACTATTTTGACTCATAAAATGAGAAATTATTTCCATTTCTATTTGAGCCTCGAAGACTAACGACTAAGTAAATTTTCCCTCCCATCAGCTAACAACACATTCAGTCACAACAAGACCTTGGCGGAAATTTAATTTTCCCTCGTTTTCCGCCCACAATCACTTGAATTCATTGTAATTTTTTTCTATTTTTTCGTTTCATTTTTTTTTTTATTGCGTTCTCGGTTTCTTAATTTATTTCTCCTTGCAAATTTGTTGAAGTTACATGTAAAGCATTCGTTAATGTTTCAAATATCGTCGTTAAACCACCACCCACATTATAGTACTATGTACAAACGCACATGAAAATAAAAAAAAAAAAATACCAACACCACCACCATCACCCAATCTCCTGTTTTTGCTTGAGGTCTAATGACATCGTCTTAATTAAATTTGATTAAGTTCAATTAAGCGCGTTCCAAGTAGTAGAGGAGAGAGACTCTATACTCTACAACTTTACTCTACACACGATGAATGGCAGCGAGACTTGAGACTATATAATCATAAAGGAGGTATGGTGAATGGTAATGGATTTCATAGTTTGTGCCTGCCTGCAACTGATGCGTACTCTGAGATATTTTATATCTGATTGGAATATCATATAAAGAGGACAACGCCAAGTGTTGAATGTAAATTTGCTCCAATAACTTGTCTACAGTGTATGTTTAATGTGTCTCTAGTTGTCTAACTTTTGTTGTGTGTCCAAAGTGTGTTCTATTTCCCTTATCTGAATTAATATGCTTCACTCTCAGTTTAAGTGATCACATCAGTCTACGATTCTACAAAATGTTTGCATTTGACGAAATGTTGTACAATGTATGTTTGTTAACAAAGATAGATGATAAACATGTGATGTTAAGGCGATTTTGGTTTTGAAAAATGATACAGTTCGTTTGACATGAACTCAAATTTAATGAATAAACAGACTTTTTTTTGTCAGTTGTACATAGGTCTAAACAATAATCGTTTTTTGAGTTCAAACCATACCTGTGATTCTTTTACGTACTGTACTTATCACAACGCATTCAAAGTTATATGCCCTGTACTTATTTTTATGTAATGATTACAAGCTTTTAGGTACTCTATACAAAATTTATGTTCTTACATCAGACTTTCAAGTACTGATTACAAATTGTATTGAGTATAGATTTAAAGGTGTTCAAAACAGAATTTAAAGTACTCAGACAGCTTTAAGTACTAAGTACAACTTTTTAAGGAAAGAGCACAGACTTTTAATTACTCAGAACATATGAAGTTAGAACAAAATTGTATGAAATTTATTAGTGTACTTTAAAGTACTGATTGCAAATTTGTATTGAGTACATATTTTATTTGTACATTAATATTGTGTACTTAATACATGCATACAAATCAGAAAGTCTTTTACCATCGTACATAATATCTTAATTTCAGTACATAAAATTTGAATGGAGTACTAAGAACTCTTATCTGTACTTATAGACTGTTCTATGTACATTAAAAAACAAAAAAGCACGACTGGTTCGTAGGAACTTGCTCTTAGAGTTTAAGTTGCGAAAATTTTTAAGACTTTTTGCATAGAAATTTGGGAAATGTAGGTACTATATAGGTACAAAAAAAAAACAAAAAAAATAACAAAAAACCTAAAACTCGTTAAAAAAAAAATAAAACAAAATCTAAAATCAAATTGCCCTCCAAAACAAGTATGCAGTTTTATTTAATATACTAGCATGCATTTTTAGAAAAAAAATTTCAAAATCGTTAGAGCCGTTTTTTAAAAAACTAATTTTATACAAACAATTTTTAGGAAAAAAAGTTTTAGAATAAAATTGGTATGCCATTTTATGGAAATCACTAATCAACATTTAAAATAAAATTTCAAAAAAATTCAATGTCCTGTTTTCGAAAATTTGATTTTTCAAAAAAAAAAAAAATATTTTTTTAAAAATTTTATTTTCAATTCCTATTTGAATTATATAAGTGCTTCAGTATAAAAAATTTCGTTGAAATTGAATTAAATGTTTGGCAGAAAACGGATTAGAAAAAAAAAAAACAGTTCTGTAGCAGGTACCGTTAATAATGATGTTAAAAAAAATATAGACCTTGTTTAAAAACTAACATTTGAATTTTTTTTAAACAAAATCGTTGGAGCCGTTTTCGATAAAATAAACATTTCCGAAATTTTTATATGACAGGTATACTGTTATTTTTGGTCCAAAAAAATTAATTCACCCCTTTGGAGAGTCTCTAAAAAATGCTACATACCAAGTTTGAAGTCAATCGGTTCATCCGTTTAGGCTGACAGACAGACAGACGGACTTCCGGGACCCACTTTTTTGGCAGTCTCTATCATCGTAATGTTATGGAAAAATGTTTTCGAAGCAACTTCAATTTCAAGGAACGACTAATGGAGTTTGTTTCCAAGGTTGAACCGATTCTAAATTATGTTTTAAAAATATCACCAGCACCAAGAACATATTTAGAAAAATTGGTAAAAGCTTGTGGCATTTCAAAAAAAGACGGCTCAGACAAGTTGCGATATGATATTTTATTGATTTTGTAGGGTTTAATTTAAAATTGATATGAAACTTCTTCAAACTCTAAGGCTCCGAGTCCAAGGGAATTTTTCATTTACTTCAAAAGTTTGATCAAATAAAGCCGAAACAGAAATACCGTTCTCAGGCAGAATCTATACATGAAAATGTAGGTATACTTGTTCTGACATTACGAGAGAAAAAAAAAAAAAAAGAATAATTGATAGGATAACGAAAACAAGGCAAACTTAAAAGAAAAGTGCTTGAGGTAGGTCTAACTTTTTTTTACCTAATTTATCCTTATCGTCCGTTTTTTTTTTTTTAATTTTCTTCTGTACGTTAACACCAGAGTTTTATCCAATTTAAGACTCTTTCAAAATAATAAACATAAACAAGTCATAACCATACTTTTCATACAGCTCGCGCGAACTTATTTATATATAAAGCACTCACCGCTTTCTATTGAGTGAAGAGTAAAGCAAAAAGCGGAAACTCAACGGAAATTATCAACCATAACTGTGTTTGTCGACGGGAAACTATAACGAAACACCTAAAGCCAAAGCAAATATACAACTCTCTTCACTTGTTGTATGTTCATTGGCTTGAAATTGTGAAAGCAAACATCGAAATTTTATGTCCCATCTTGAGCGACAACGACAAAAATGACACCGACATAGTTTTGATGTCTTATTTTGCAATATTCACACACAAACACATCGAAACAAAAAAAAAAAACACACAACTAAACTTAAACTAAAACTTCTAAGGAGCAACTTCCACAGCAAAATTTAGGTCACGCAATGTCGGAACTTCCAAATCCCCCTCGAGTTATAATGTTTTCATATAATAAACATTTCGTTTGCATAGTATGAAACAATAATAATTTTTAAGTACTTTTAATAAAAAAAAAAACATTGTTTAGTTCCGAGTCTAGAGGAGACCCACAAGTTTGCTTCTGGCTTCCATATGGGGTCAATGAGTTATTCTCCACATACATTGTCTCCTTATTTGGAGCGGAATGTTTAAATGACTGCTTGTGCCTGTGCCGCACACCACCCAGGAATGTGTCTTGAAAGTTAATTAAGGAAACAAATTTGTCGAATGTGCCAGTGGCAGAATTCCCTTATTCTGCTGCTGGTGTGGCCATAAAAATTAATAAAAATAAATTATAAGTGAGAGTTCATGAACAAATTACAGACAAACAAGTCAGATAGACGGTATATACTGACTACTGTGGCGGTCGGTGTCTTGTCGATTATACCGCTTCCGAAGCACAACATGAATTAAAAATCCAAAAATAGATTTCATTCACAAAAAATGTGCTAAAGAAATGTATTTATTTTTTTTTGTTTTGTTTTTGTCTTCGAGTTTTTCTTCAATCTGGGATCACCCGTTGCTCTTCCCGCTGCTGTCGGTTTATGAAAAATTAAGAGATTTACGTACCAGCTGTAAAAAAAATAAAGAATGATAAATATATTTTTTTGTAGGTACATTCCTCTACCGCGCACTATGGCGCTTATTTGCAATTTTGAAAATAAATTTGTTTTCAAAATATAATAATTTTTCTTTTTTTTTTAAATTATATCTTCTTCAATTTAATTCCTTCATTTATTTCTTTGGATTTTGATTATTGTATGCGCTTGTGTGTGTGAGTTTTTATTTCTACGAAAATAAATATGTGACTTCTCCTTTAATTTGTTTAAAAATTTTGCTTCTATATATTTCTTGGAAAACCTCGAATGACACATGGAAAATTGCAAACAATCGATTGATGCTTTCGAAGCAACTGAAATGGAACAAATTGATTGTAGGAGGTTGGCTGGTTTGGCAGTTAGGTGGGATGCATTAAGACTGATTGATAATGTTGGTCTTGAATATGGAATGTTTTTTTTTTTTTTTTTTTTTTTTTGCTAAAAATACTTATATATACAATATTAGAAAAGCTTTGAAGTTCAACACACAATGACGACGTAGGCAATTAACAACGATGATGTTGGTTAATACCTATTTTTAAAAAATCTTTAAGGAGATGAGGATATCACAGAAAATAAATCAATTTTTAGTCTTTTATAGCAACGTGTGTCGTGTGTTTTTTTTTTTGTTCATATTTAAACATTTTTTGAGATGCTATCTGACTAAATTATTTCTGTTTAGTTTTGGGATGGAACTATTTTTTGAAGCAATTAAGCTTTCCTTGTTTTAAAGAACTTAACTTCGATTCCAATTAGGTAATACAGAAAATTATTAATTGCATAATTAAACAAAAATTTTCTACTGTAGATATTTAAAATTTACTCTTTTAAATTTCATTTTGTATGGCACATTAAGCATTTAGCTAAATTTTATTTTTATTATAGCTTATAGATTTTGTAGTGATTATTCAACAATTCATTTTAACATAATTTTTCCTCAACACTTCTCTTCAAACATTATGTGTACGAATTATGATATCCACTCAAAAAAGCTTTCAAAATTTTTCAAAACGAAACTTTTTGAAAAACAAATAAAATTCTTTTTTTTTTCAGAGATTTTTTTATAGGTACAAAAACAAATTGTATGGTTTTTTAAGCTTTTTTTTTGCGAAAAGATCTTACTTTTCAAATTATACACCAAAACCACAAAAAAATGCATAGTTTTTGCACTATTTCAATATTTTCTGATATTTTCCGTACAAAATTTTGTTGGATTAATGTTCAGAACTCAAAAAAAAAAAAAAAAAAAAAAATATTTTCTGAGCCATTTAAATAAATTACACCAGAACTTACTTATTTAAATTTAGAGATCCTCAAGAGACGCTTTTAGGTAAGACCATGTAGTCAAAATTGTACCAATCGACCCAATCTTCCATCTGTTGCCAAGCAGTCTAAACTATTAGTGAGTTTCCTTGAAACCGTTCTTCTCAAAACTACAATTTTGCAGACTCGTAGTTTTGGCTTTGTGCCCACGATATAGCCTCGAGGGCAATAAACGTACGATCATTTCTTCTCGTATTTATTGTATGACAACTTGGGGTTCTTCTATTGGTTTCTATATACTTTCAATAAGAAGAAGAAAACTAAGTAATGAAATAAATTCATATTTTATGTTTAGTTGACTATATGAATTAATATCTATTTTTAAAGCACTTGTTAGGCTCATCAGTTAGATGCTGTTGTACTCTATCTGCTTTCTTTTTTTTAAGATTAGTAGCAATTTGAAATTAATACAGATTTTCAATTCTCTTTAACTTCTCTAGCAAATTCTCGAATAATTTTAAAACAGCGAGCACTTGTTTCGTGGTACGAAATAGGCGGCCCATAAAAATCGAAGCGGCATATATTGAACGATATAAAATTTTGTATACATAGTACATTTGCACTGTTATAAAAATAAATTAAGGGAGCGTATCGGAATCCCGCTTTTTAAAATCACGTTTTTCGAAAATCCCAAAAAAAGTTTCAAAATCCCATTTACTAAAATACCGCTTTTTAAAATCCCGTTTTCTGAAATCCCGCATTTTAAAATCCCGTCAAATCCCGAAAATCCCGATTTTTTTACAAAATACAGTAGTCCCTCGATAATGTGAACTAATTAAAACAAGGCGTTCTCGGATTTTAGAGGGATTCACATTACTGGAACTTTTTCCAATTGCCATTTAACTGACTAAAACATTCTTAAAATCAATGAATATTACAGTTCAGCTTAAGCCTTTACTAAATAAAGATTGTTCTTCTGAAACTTTAAAGTAAATATTAGTTTGTTAATTGATTTCTTTTTAGTATCACATTCCTTACTTTTTCTTATTTTTTTTATATATCATATTGTTTTTAATTAAATGCGTTTAGAACAATCTCTCATTTTTTAATTTGTTTTAGTATCCCGATTTTGCAAGCAAAACTTGATTTTTTAAAATAAAACAACTAGTTTTGCTTGCAAAATCTGGATAATAAAAAACGGGATTATGAAAACCGGGATTTTAAAAAGCGAGATTATAAAAAGCGGGATAGTGAAAAACGGAATTTTAAAAGCGGGATTTTAAAAACGGGAATATAAAAAGCGGGATATCGAACCCAACCCATAAATTAAAATTCGCATTAAGCGAAAATCACTCAACCCGAAACATTAAGGTGGTTTCACAGTAGTATGTTCTTTTATGATCCCCTGTTAACTATTGTTAAAAATAATTCTTGTTTACTTTCATGATTGCTAAATGCAAAAGTGTCATAATGCTTTCACATGAATAATTGTGAAATATGAACTTTTCCTATCCACATTTCGTGTATATCAAAACAAGTTTTATAGTTATAAATTCTCTTGTGGCAGTATTTACTATTTTGTATGCATATGGACCAATGTTGCATTTTGTAACTACATATTTCCAACTAATCAAAAACATTCAAAATCATAATTAGAGTGAAATAGTAACTGTACCATCAAAGTGATTTTTTAGAAATCCATTGGAAAGCTTTTAATTTACTTGAATGCAAATACAGACTGATCAAAAGGTTTTTAGCGATAGGAAAATTTTCTTTTACATTTTCGAGGTTTTTAAAAATGAATAGGTACAGCACTCTATTCTTTTTCGTAAAATTTAACTTTTTTAAGTTCTACTTAGCTATTATTATTACATACTAGCCGACCTGCCCGTTGCATAGCGCTTCGCTGCTATGGTTATGAGTGGAATTAAATAGTTTTTTATATTTAGTGTTTAATGTATACAGTTTGTTTTTGATTATTTGATTGTTGTTGGTTTGATTGTTTGAATGTTTTTTTGATTGATTGTTTGTTTGATTGATTGTTTCATGGCTCCAAAAAACTTCTTCATCCCGATTTTGATGGAAAATTTTATTTTAGAGTTCCAATTTTTGCACATACACTCACACATACTCCACCTATACACCCTATAAGTTTCAGATTTTTTGAACTCCCGGAAATATTTTTAAAAATAAAATAAAGTTCAATTTAAAGGTGCAAAAAATAGGTGTTTTTCAAAACTCTCTATCTAAAAAACCAGTTACTTAAAAAAAAAATTCCAACACACGTCTCGACTATTTTTTTATTACCTATCTATTGGTATACTCAGAATTCCCCAAAAAAATTTCCCTCTCTCGTAATGACCCCTTTCTCAACTTACCCCAATTTGATAAGGTTTTCAAAGCCTAACGATTTCTTATAGTTTTAAATTTTTAAAAATTTTTTACCAAAGGTCCATTAACATAAAAAATGATTATCTATCTATTGCAAAAAAAATCAACTCTCTACAACAACGCATTTAGATTTTAGATAATTTTTTCTATTTGCCATTTTGCCCCTTTTTACCCTATTTAATTTGCGATTTGAGTAAAAACCTTTCTTAGTGCAAACCGCTTCACCTATACATATCATATACCGTTGAGTTTGAAAATTTTTATTTTTTTCCCATATAGAGCCAGTGATTATGTGAATGGTCAGAAAGGTAAAAATCAACGCATTTATAATATAGTAGTATTAGTTTTTTAAATTGTAATTTTCCCATTTTGTATTTAATTGGTCTTTCATAACACAGGTCTACAAGGTTTTTGGTGCCGAGACTATGATGTACTTTTCTATAGGTTTTCGGTGTGCTGAATTCGAATCTGAAGTCAGAAATATCCTATCAGCTCCCGTTTTTGAAATATTACCGTTAGAAGATGTACTACTTTTGAGGTTATGATTTCATGTGAAGACATTTTTTTTTTAAATACAAATTATAACGGTTTTTATAAAAACTATATTCCTTCTTTCAAGATCTTTTTCAATTTTTTCGATATCTTTTTTACTGTTCGAGATATCGTCAGTGTTTTGGCTTATTGTAATGTATCAAACAGATATCACGTTTTCATCTCCTTCTTGATAAAAACACACTTATCTCATTTTAAGATATCTCCGGCAGTAAAAAATTGCAAAGATTTAAACAGGTCTTGAAAGAAGGAAAATATTTCTTATAGAAACCAGTATGATTTATATTTTAAAATTTTTTTTTTCAAATTAAGGCATAACATCAAAAGTGGTAAAAAAACTATTTTTTGCAGACCTTATTAACAATTTTTTCTAAATAAAATTATACCAAAGTAAAAAAAATGTAAGAAAAAAACCCTAAAACTTGATTGAAACCTACTTCAATACAAAAAAAAAAAACATGTTAGTTGTAGGTACATTGAAAGTTGTGAGAGAAGTTAAAAATAGTAGTCTTTTTTGTCCAAATTAATCTAAAATTCAGTAAAAGTTTAGCAAAACAGAGCTATTTAAATAAAACAACACTAAAAACAGTTATAACTAGACAACGAAGAGAAAACAAGAATATTATCTCATATGTTTTTTGACTTAAAATTATCTCAGGAGGTCATTCTTCTGTGGCGGTTGTCCTGGGTCATCCTCTATACAGGGTGTCCCACAGTCACCGCCCCAAACGAAAACCATGGATTCCTGAGGTCATTTTAAGTCGAAAAACTTAAATGGTAATTTTCTCGTTTTCGTCCCGTTTTCGAGTTACCACGGTTTTTATGATTCCTGTTCTCTTTTCTCTTATATGGCTTTATCTTTGCCAAACTACGTTTGATTTGAAAGATTTTTTTTACAACCAATCAAGAATTTATTACAGTTTTAGTTTGTCTCAAAATTTTTTTTTCTGCGGACAACCGTTTCTCCACAATTTTGCATCAAACACAATTTTCTTCGTTTTTTTTTTGTTGTTTTTTACACTTTCATATCATTTAAGTCAAAAAAACACGTTAATGAGTATTAATTTTTTGTGCTTTTTATTAAAGCCCAGTTTATTTTCATAAAAAAATAACTTTTATTTCATAAAAAAGGCTACTGAAAGTAATTAAAAAAAATAAACAAACTGAGTGAATTAAAAAAAAAAATAATTTTTAAATAAAAAATTAATTTAAATGAATTAAAAACTTTTACTGAGCTATTGTGGTTAAGAAAAGAACAAATAGATAAAGCTCAGAAAAAATTTTAATTCATTTAAATCAATTTTTTATTTAAAAATTATTTTTTTTTTAATTCCCTCAGTTTGTTTATTTTTTTTTTTTAAATTACTTTCAGTAGCCTTTTTTATGAAATAAACTGGGCTTTAATAAAAAGCACAAAAAATGAATACTCATTAACGTGTTTTTTTGACTTAAATGATATGAAAGTGTAAAAAACAACTTAAAAAACGAAGAAAATTGTGTTTGATGCAAAATTGTGGAGAAACGGTTGTCCGCAGAAAAAAATGTTTTGAGACAAACAAAAACTCTAAGAAATTCTTGATTGGTTGTAAAAAAAATCTTTCGAATAAAACGTAGTTTGGCAAAGATAAGACCAGTTAAAGGACAAGAGAGCAAAAATCATAAAAACCGTGGTAACTCGGAAACGGGACGAAAACGAGAAAATTACCACTTAAGTTTTTCGACTTAAAATGACCTCAGGAATCTATGGTTTTCATTTGGGGCGGTGACTGTGGGACACCCTGTATAAAAAATATAACATTGACTTTAAAAGCAAATACTCGTAGGTAGGTACACGTTGCCAGTTCTTCAGTTTATCTATTCTACTCGACGAGAAAAAATTATACAAAAAAAAAAAAAGCGTGTAGTGGACAAGCACAAGCTCTTCTCCTATGCAAAATGTGATTTTTCTGCAACATTTTTTGTTATTCCTTCTTCCAGAGTAAATAAACACAAAAAAAAAGTGATAAATAAGTAAAAAAATCAACACCAATTAAAACTAATTGACTCGATAAAATAAATAAAATAAATATTTAAAAAGTGATAAAAAAAAAAATATAAATGTTGTAACCTATATACTTAATCGTATGCAAAAAAAAAATTTAATAAAATAATAATAATAATAAATTATTATTGTAGTAGCCTTATAAAATATTCAATTTATATTTAAAATAAAAAAGTATACAAAAATACATACTTTTACGCATATAAAAACAGATATACACTCATCGTATCGTCGACCAAATTACGATTCATAAATGTTAAAAAATAATAATAATAATAATCCGCCGATAATATTTATATCAATTGCTGCACTCAACGTAAGCTATTTTTCTGTTAAACGAAAAAAATCACGGACTTTACGCGTTAAATTATACATTGCTAGTTTAATTTAATTACATCCGCAAAAAGAAAAAAAAGAAAAATAAATTGAATTAAAAAAAAACACAGATTAACAAAAAAAAAAAAAAAAATACGTAACTACACCAAAGAAATTATTATCACCTGACACCAAAGTTAGTTACACAAGTTTATCTGATGATGGGATACATCATGGGGTGTGCTTGTTTTAAAGGTAAGAATCTACCAAAAATTAAATTAAAATATATTTTAAGGGCTAGGAAATAAAAATAAAAATATATGGTCACTGTGGCGTATACGTAACAAAAAAAAAATATATTTCTATACTCAGTTTTTGCAACCTTATTGATTAAAATTAAAAACAATTTAAGGGCCAGGAAATAAAAAAGAAAATATATCTGGTCACTGTGGTGTATACGTAATCAAAAAATATATTTTTTTCTTCTCACTTTTTGTAACCTTATTGATTTATTTACTGTCAACAAAAAATATATTTAATAAGTCCTGTCTCATGATGTTTTTAATTAAAAATATCCTTTTTCTCTTTTTTTTTCGTTTCAGGTAAGTGACTACTGGCTTTATTGTTCGGGTCTTCTATATCTTTTCATCCTCTCTCCCTCGGACTGTATAGTATTATTTTTAGTCCAAAAATTGGTGTAGTGGGTAAGTTATTGTGGCAACAGTCTGTAGCAATAAAATTCGACTGTTTATTGTTGTGTACTTGCAAAAAAGCAAATAATCCAGACACGCCAGAGTGCTTTAAGGACTTACTGACTTCCGAAAAGTGTAAATGATTATCGTCGATATTTTTAACTATTCACAAGGGGAAAAAGTTTTTTTTTTTTTTTTTTTTCGTTTCGCCAAGATATTTTGTTTAACTTTAATTTACTTAAAGCGTCTGTCACGCCATCTTTACAATTATATATATGCCCTTGTACAGTGTGTGTGTTTGTGTATTTGTCGATGTCCTTATTTTATGTAAAAGCCTTCGCACAGAAACAGCCAGCATAGGAAAGTACGGTACATATCTTGTGAAAAAGTTAAGGCAAATGCAAACATTGTGCACACACTGAGTGGGAAATAAAAACTAAATACATACCTACAACAAAAAAGGACATGAAACCAACAAAAAAAAAATAAAATAAAACACAAATTCAAAGGATCCTTTTTAGTGGCACTTTTAGTGGGCGGAATGCGTTCGTAGTGCCACCTTTCCTTGAGATATACAAATTTCCTTCTCTTCTTCCTTTAGTTTTTTGTTTGTTTTTTTTTTTTTTTTGTCTTCCTCTATTGTATGTGAAAAAAGGAACTGATGTGTGTGCTATAGAAGGAGGGAGAAAATGTTATTTTGCACTAACTTGTATTGAAGAGCAAGATCTTACGGAAGGACATTATGTCCTTCTTTCCTGGTGGTGTTGTTGATATCAAGCTGAGCACCGTTATAAACATACATATATTTTTTTTTTCTTGTTGAATGAGGTTTTTTTTTCTGAATGTGATTGTGTGTTGTTTGGGATGGGACATGAAAAAAAAAAATATATATATAGGAGCCTAATGGATACTATACCTTATATATGTGGGCCATGTGTTTATAAAAACCCGGTAGATAAATTGTGGCTTTAAGGTAGAATTTTCCTAGATTCACCTAAATGTGAGAAACAAACATAGACAAACGAAAACAAATAAGAAAAAAAAAGTAAAAAAAAAGGAATCTTACATAAAATTGAAAAAAAAAAAAAACAGAAAAAATAAGATTACCATGCGGATATGGAATTATCTGGTATTTATGTTCCAACTTCAGAAGTGATATTATGCAAAAAAACAAAAAAAAGTATACTCTCTATGCTCAGTTGAGTTTAACTTTTATTATTTTCAAATGAGATTTTCTTGTTAAAAAAAAAAAAAAAAATTAAAGCCAAAGCATCGATACTGCAGAGGATTAGTTTTCAATTTCAAAAGGAGCGCATTGTCAAAGAGACAAAAGTACGGATGAGTTTTTTTTCGAAAATAAAAGTTTAATAGAAATTTTCTAAACACGTACAGATCTGTAAGTATAGGTGTATGAAAAAAAGCATTTAAAAGGTCTGTCTTCCTATTTTAAAACTCTTAAGTATTTGATGTATGTTTGTAGTTGCTTTGTTAACTCAAAAGTTTTTCCTCAGGTATTTATTTGGTTTGAGAATAGTTTGCTTTTTAAAATGGCATGCAAATATGTATGTTAAGGTATTTAGTTTGTATTGTATAGTTGAAGTACAGAAATTTTCTATTAGTTTCCTGGATGCTGAATGAATTAAAAAAGAAATTCAAATAAAAAATAAAAAAAAACAAAAAGTTTTCCATATCTAGGTCAGTTCGTTTTGTTCGTTGATGTTTTTTTTGTTTTTTATTTTACTTTTACCTATTTCAAGAGTTAGGAAGTAGCTCTCAGTTAATTCTTCTTGATTTGTGGTACTAGATCATTTATAAAAGCTTTTTTTTACCTGTTTCCAAGTTAATGTCTGTTTATTCATAAAAAAAAAAATCGATAAATCTTTCTGTTATCAGATACCTACTAAGGCATGAAAATTCGAAAAGGCCAAAAGTCAACATTGGACTATTGGATGAAAATGTCAGAATATGAAAGGAAACAAAGTTTTGAAAGCTAGATATCCTAACTCTGTAGGATAAAAGATCAAAATGGAAATAGTTAAAAAAATCCTCTAAATTTTTTTCACAATTGAACTTCAAGACTTATAGTCTTTCAAAAACTATTGTTGAGAGAACTTTTGAATTTGGTCCAACTTATTGAAGAGCCTACAATTATTGTTAGTGCATTGTTTGGTAGCATTTTTAAGCAACCTTCATAGAATTTAGTTGGACATATCTTTAGGAAGAAATATGTTTCGACCTTTCCATTATGTACCAAGAATAAAAGTCGGCTCTCAGGACAGCATATTTGAATTTATAATGAAGTCTAACTAGATAAAGTACGTCAGACATTTTAGTTGTCGACGGTTAAAATATGTAAATAAGTTCTAACATACAACCAAAGTAATAAAGTCAAGATGAATAAAAACAAACAATTATTTTTAATGTTGACTTTATTAAATCCATTAATATTGTTTCAAATTCTATATCAGATTAAATATATTTTTTAATATTTTATAAACATTATTTTCAAAAACAATTTATTTTTAAGATTGATAAAGTAAATAACTAACTAAAATATATACATAATGGCAATGGCTATTACATTGGTATGGGCCAAAATTCGGATTCCAAAATTCTGTATTCCAAAATTCTGTATTTTAAAATTCTGTAAATTCAAAACTCTGTATTTTAAAATTCTGTAAATTCATAATTCTGTATTCTAAAATTCTGTAAACACAACATTCTGGATTTCACAATTCTGTATTCCAAAATTCTGTACTCCAAAGTTCTGTAAATGATAAAAGAAAAATTGTTTTGATAATGACAAAAGTGCGCACTTTTTTTCTGTTATCATTTACAGAATCGGAAAATTCATCGGAAAATGGAGCACTTAATTCAAATTAGTCGAACATTCAATTATTTATGTCCAATTTTTTCGAAAAAGTGGAATTTTTGAAAAAAAAAAAAAAAAACAAATTCAAGTTAGTAGAACATGAATTTGTATGGAAAATGAAAATATTTTTTTATAATGGAAAATCTCGGAAATTTTTTTCAAAAATTGGGTACTTAACTCAAATTAGTTAAGCACTTAAAAAATTTTTTTTTTCGAAAATCACAGAAAAAGAATTATTTTTGTAAAAAAAAAATTTTTTTGAATTTTTGTTTATCAACTAAATATTATACCAAACCCGAATTTTTTACTAACAGTTTAAGGCATTTTCTGGTAATTGCTCTGCTAACTTTAAATCGAGTTAGCAGAACATTAAGTTTTTCCAAAAGTAGGGGAGCACTTGATATAATTTTGGGGTACTTGCTCTGCTTACTTGAGGGACATGTTTTAATGTAGAGATTTAGAATTACAGAATTTTTAAAAGCAGGATATTGGATTTGCAGAATTTTGAAATACAGAATAATAAAAAAGCAGAATAATGGAATACAGAATTATGTTCATACAGAATTTTTTTTTCAGATACAGAATTTTGGTCATACAGAATTTTGGAATACAGAATAACGACCCGTTCCCTATTACATTTCCTACTATGGATCTTGCAAAATTTATTGGCGAACAGTTAAAAGAGTGCAAAAAGCATTGCTTAAAGGATTTCAGTTCAGAAAATCTTATTTACTTAAACTGGGTAAGAATTTTGTTTGAACAACGCACTGTAAAAAGCGTTTCGCACGGACTTTATGACAACCAACTTAACACTACTTCATAGGCCGACTAGTGTGTTTTTCCTCACTTGCACCCACCCATAACATGTTTGGGTGAAGGTTAAAGGGACAACATTCATCCCCAAATATTATGGTCTCCTAAGTGCATGAGACCAAGTCAAGGTCAATTATTGCTGTATCAAGAGCAATGAGAAAAAATACCAAGTTCCAAATTGTCTTAATTTTGATGGAGCCTTGTGGTAAAATTAAAATTTAATGAAAACCAGAATTTCAATGTTTTGGTCTTTACGACTTTTCTCCTTAGAATTAAATTTTTCTTTTAATGTTGTGAAAATGATCCAATAGATCCTAATCCAAAAATTCCAGTTAAACTCATAAAAACAAAAATAATCTCAGTTTTTGTCAGTGTTCCGCTAATTTTGACCACCAGAACCACTGTATTTTACAAAAAAACTTTCTACATAATTTTGTAATTATTGCTTTTGAGTCTTACCTAGATAAAGTTTCCAACGCATCCTGCAAATTTCTGGTATGTTTTCTTTTGAAAACTTGAAGCTCGTTCAGAAAGTCAAATAAAAGTGCAAATAAAAATCAACAAAATTGAAAGCTAATGCTAATGACTCTCAAAAAGAACTTTAATATCAAAAAATGTGTATGTTTTCTTCTTTCAGTAACCTAAAAAACTCAGTTAAAAATTGAATTTAAATTGAAAGTTCTTTATTTAATAAGAACTGACTTCACGGTCGTAATATTCATGAAGCATTTTTACCAGATATGAAAATTGACGGCTTTTTTTCTCCTTGCACAATAACACATCATTAAAGCAGGACTGCCAAAAGCTGCCGCAAAAACGAGAATCGTTCAGAAAGACCATAGTTCAGAAAAAAAAAAACTATCATAGTTGAAATACGGGCCTAGAGATGTTACCAATTGCTTACTCAAAATTCTTACATTAAATATTTCACCGTGAAGGTCATCTTTAAAATTATATAGCCTCACCGTTTGGCTTTCAGGAGATGATTTTAAGCTGTAGCGAGTGTTTTTCCACTTGTGTTATTCCCGACTGAAATTTTTGCATTTAAGAAATGGTCGATTTCGCCAGAGGGAACTAACCCGACTCATTTTTTCGTACTTCATTTGACCTGGTTTCAAAATGATCTTGATAATATTTCGCTATTCCGCCTAGATCTTTGTTCAAACATCAAACATATTCGTATCTACATTAGGGTGGGTCAAAAAAAAAAATCGAAATTCGTTTTTTCGATTTTGTACTCCGAAAAATCGATTGCTAGACACATCTTAAATATACACACCAAATATGAGCTCTTTATATTAATGGGAAGGTGCTCCGCTTCGCAATTTTCCATTTTAACATCAAGCTTCTACGAACAAAAAAATTATTTTTTTATTAATTGAAATTTTTTTACATATTCTTGTAGAAAATTGAACGCTCTACAAAAAAGGCCTTAGACACTTTTTTCAATTATCTAACCGTTTAGTAGATATTTGAGGTCCAAAAATCGAGAAAATCTTTAAAAATTCGTTTTTTGTTCTTAATTTTGTAACAAGTTGAAAAATTATAATAATCAAACGCGCATGACATCTTCTTGTAGGAAATAGATTGTTCCACAAAAAAGGTCGTATTAACTTTGTTCATTAATCTAACCGTTCTAAAGATATTCGAGGTCAAAGTTAAAAAAAATTATAAAAACAATTTTTACTTTTAAAAATTTTCCAATTCACTGAAACTTCATTATTTTCAAATTAACAAGATGTATTCTTGTAGGAGCTTAAACGTTCTATAAAAAATTTCATGGCATCAAATTGATTGCTTTAACCGTTTAGATGATATTCTTATCCAAATCGCAATAAATACGGGTCATAAGAAAACTATTGAAATCAGTGGGCATTGGTTCGGATACGAATATCTTCTTAACGGTTAAATATTTATCGGAATAATAATTTATCGGAAGAATTTCTTCTTTATTTGAAAAATCTTGTTTCACAAGAAAAAATTTTTAAAGTGTCGAGTAGCGTCCATACACTTGAAAACCTATTTTTTGTTCGAACTATTAGTCAAAAGTTCAAAATGTCAGTCGGTGTTCGTGGTGTTTTGAGAGTTTTGTTAATTTCTTTTCTTTTTCAGTCACGGAAAACGCTTAGTTCGATTCATGATTGTCAAGAGTCTGTTGGACTTAAATATGGTCACTGGTTTCGTCCAGCCTTCCTAATTTTCCCAAAACACTAAACTTACCATATAATTGCTTAGGTAAGCCTTTTTTCAAACTAGAACACTCTTTTCGCTTAAAATACTTTCCATAACTAATTTTTTCAAAAACCCAACTTCAATATCTTAACGATGCAGAAAAACTCCTTTTTCTCTTTCGCCCCACAATCGTGTTTGAACCGTGAAATTACAACATTTTTACAACCATTTGGTTTGACACTTTCAATTTCCTCCTACTCATCATCATCATAATAAATATTGTGTGCCTTGGAGCATGTTGTCTAGCATTTAATGCCACAACAAACATCAATAAAGTTAATCTTTTACACGCACTAAACAAGTGTCTAACTAAATGATTATGATTACCTTTATCTATCAGTATTTGATGTGGTTTTTTGATAAAAAAAAAACAAAGTAATTAATAAAAATATTAACACAACTCTTTGATATTATTGACTTTTTTATATCGATACTACATAATAATTATTATCTATTCTTTTAATAATTAATAACAGAAAAAACACCCCAAAAAAGTAGGTGTAGCTGTCAAATTATAGCTAATACCATAGATTAACCATTGCTTTTATGTGACACTTTATTACGTTTCCACCCGTCAACAATTTTTTGAATAATTATTTCCCTCCTTGAATTTACCTCATAAATTATTGTGTGAGATAATTTTTTTTTTTCTAAGTAGTAGGTACTCTGTCTGTTTTTTTTTTTTTGACATTTGACAACGTCACGGTTATGCGCTTACGTCACAATGCCCGGCAAGAGAGAAGTCATGCGTAGTGAAATGTCATTTTGACAGGTAGCCATTATTGAAGCTTTCTTCTTGTTGAAGAGAATTATTTTCATTTTCTCTTGAATTTTTCTGCACTTAAAAAATTGTAGTAGATTTTTCCTTTTCTCTCATCTGATACACATTTCTCACATCATTTTTTTACGGAATATAGAGGAGATTGGGATTTTTTTCTGACAACGATTGAATGAGTGAGGGTAAAGAGTGTTGAAAAAAAAAAAAAAAAATGATTTGTATGCGCCGTAAAAATGAATAATATTTATTTCCGCTGCGGCTGCTGGTGGAATTTTAATTGAAGAACGTGACGCAACGTATACAATACAACAACATTGACAGCGGTGGCGATGGTGGTGACAATGGCGGCAAACGTGACAGATTCATCTGTCACGAAATTAATTCCTCTGTCATAACACAGACCGATGCGATGCACGCCGCCGCTGCCTATCCTCTTGTCAATTGAACCGAACCGGAGTAATGTCAATGAGCTTGTATAACATTCACCCTGTGTGTCAACATATTCTTCAATTGGATTTGATTGTTGGCAAAAAGAGTAAAATGATTGAAGATGACGTTTCAATTAAAACTACTTTTCTCGATGAGGGACATGATAATAGATATATTTTTTCAACTCTATGTTCTTGTTAATGTCATGTGAGAAGACAGAAAAAAAAACGTAATGTAGTTTGCCATTTTCTTAATATGAGATATCCTTGCTCATAGCGCAAAATCCTTTGTTTTGCAAACAAAAGGCACAGTTTTTTCACATATACACATGGTCGGACACATAACCGGCGCGCGTGCAATACTTTCTTTTTTTTTTTTAGTTCGTCTCCTCCTTCTTTGTCCTTCCTCATCCTTGTGCGCCGCCGCCCATCTTTTCGTCCTTCCCAGGCTGTGCAACTTGGTTGCAGCAAAAAGTCAATAATTTAACTTTTTTTTTTCGTTCCTGTGTTAAGTTTGTAATGCGAGAAAATGTGGAAGCGTGTTTAATATGCTGCACACCATGTGTGTCCTGTGGATCCTGGGTGCTCTTAACAATCCAACAAAAACAACAACGATGACGGGAGGTAGTTTTGACTGGAGATAGTGGGGTTGGGAATGAGAAGGTATGGTACCTATGCAAACAGACAGACTTCATGTTCGAATAGTGGTTTGAGCTTGAAGGACTATAATCATTTGTGCAGGCAGTATTTATGGTATATGTATATGCATTGCATCCTACTTGAAAGCAAAACCAGGCTCTTTTACCAAACAGCAGCAGCAGCGCATCAGAAGTCGTCGAAAAACTAAGGCGAGGCAAAAAAGCAAATCCAAAAGCAAAAACAAAAAAAAAATATCCTCATGCATCTAGACAAACTTTAATTATACGGATGCTTTTCATCGTATACCCATATTATGATTTCACTACGGATAGGGATGAATGTCCTTTTTATAGGTTGAAATTTGTGTTTATGGTTTATAGACTTGGTATTCGTATTTTTTTTTTTTTCATTTCTCTTTTTTTTTTTTAATGGATTCAGATTCATCCATTAGAGTGTTGCACACTGGGTGCTTCTGTGGATTTTCTATGAAGATATTATGATTGGTGTTGGCAAAATGAATGATGATGTTGATGATTATGTAGGTGAGTGGTGAGTTCAGGTAAAATAGGTTTTTATTTTTTTTTTTTTGCTTCTTTTTTTGAAATCCAGGAAAGAAGATTGATTTTAAATAAAAGAAAAACATTTTTTTAACACAAAAAAAAAAAAGAAGAAATAAATAAGATCTTTATGTTAGTGGTGGTACTGTAACGTTTTTTGACATTTAAAGAGTTATGCTTTGTTCCTTAG
Source organism: Episyrphus balteatus (assembly GCF_945859705.1). Taxonomy (NCBI): domain Eukaryota; kingdom Metazoa; phylum Arthropoda; class Insecta; order Diptera; family Syrphidae; genus Episyrphus; species Episyrphus balteatus. The sequence continues at coordinate 26,704,562 of NC_079135.1, forward strand.
ATGTTTATTTTTATAATGAAGAAAAAAAATGTTGGAAAATAGATACAAAAGTTAAAGCATCAGTCTTATTTGCAAAATTTAGTTTTTGTTTATCCATCTTCTCAGGATTCACCTCATCCTTCCCCCATGAAAAAACCTCTTTTTTTTTGTAAAAAAAAAATTACTTATGTTACCCACCTTTTGCTTCAATTTGAATTTTTGGAAATTTCGAAAAAAAATACTCCCAAAATAAGGATAGTGAAATTATGATTAGTCATACAAGATATTTTGGACTTTTTTGCTCTCAATATTCAGTTCAGAAGAATTTTAACAGGATATATTATTATTTGTTCATAGGATTCGAGGTCCTATTACTTAAAAATTGTCAAAAACCCGATCTTATATCACCAATTGTTTTTACTCATTATTTAGACGATAATTGAAAAAGTGACATTTTGTATCGCGTAAAGAATCAAATGTTTTCGTTTGCGAGAACGAACAAACAAACAAAAAAAAAAAAATGTTCTGAGTCTGTTGCACTTTTTTTTTTATAAAACCGACCCCTGAAATAGGTAGTTTTTGTGGCATTTATAACTAAAAAATCAGGATTTTTGAGTTATGCCGGTTATCTCCTGAATTTTTTACATATAATATAATTTTTATCATAAAAAACCGAATTCTATGAATAGAAATTTATATTAGGTATGGTTTTCTCATGCATACCTTAGTCCAAACTGGACCAAATTGAAATGAGACCACATGGGAAGCAGAAGCTTCATTGAAATAGGTTCGCCCAGTCCAAACTTCTGAGGTTAAAAGCATATAAGATAAAACAGTCGAATTAAAAACATTCTTTTTTTTTAAAGAAACTTGAACGAGAAAAATAGAATACCTATATCTTGGATTTACAGCTTTTTAAATGCAATTTTGTTTTGTGATACAACATTTAAAGGTGTTTAGTCCAGCCTATGTTGGTTAAAAAATAGCTTAGGTACTAGAAATTTTTGTAAGGAAAGTGGGGGCAAGACCGCCCCTTTTGTGTTTGATTGTCTTAAAAACCAATAAAAAACAACTTTTAATTAAAATAAAGTTCATATTCATTAAGTTAATTGTTTACTGTAGGAACTCTCACTAATATATAAAAAAAAAAATTAAAAATATTGAACAAAAGATAATAAGTTTTGAAAAAACATCAAACAAAAAACGGTCTTGTCTTGTCTATCAAATTTTGTTAGTAGAAAGACCGTTTCTTTTGTTTTAAATGCAGTCTATTTGCAATAATAACACACTAATGCTATACTTTTATTAATACTCACTCCAGCACAAGCTTTGAGATCGAAATGGAAGTACCTAGTGACTTTCATGTTATTTATGCATTGCCTCAAGTAGCACAAAAATTCTAAAATACACCAAAATATTTGCACTTTTATGATATGCATTTTGAACGAAAATTTAATTTCTTAGATGAATTAAAATAATTATATATTAATTTTAAAAATGGTGTTCAGCTTCCAGCTAAATCTCAATTTTTCCTTAGTTTAAAATAAATACCGATTTCTGAATTCGGAAAAAAAAAATTAAATGACGACACAACAAGGTGTGCATTCTAACCAAAGTATAGTCTACAAAATATGCCATATTGGTTGGTTTCCAAATCGAATAATTTTATGCACCATTAACCCTCTACTGCATACGAAGCCAAATATGGTTTTGTCTGTTTGTATGCACTTTTCTCTTCTCTGTCACAAAAAAATGTTAAAGATTCAATACAATCCCCTTCTTTGTGTTTCTGAGCACCCATAGAGATAGTTTTTTCGTGTGTCTGGCCCAAAATAAAGGTGTATTTTATGATCACAGGTGAGTCGATCAGTCGTGTGCATTGAAATCGAAAGTGTAGAATATATTCATACTTTAAGTGTTAATTACTGCGTTTGTTTGGTAAGTAAAGTGGAATTAAAAATTTATTTATGATCGATTGTCTAATTGTGTATGCTAGGAACCAATTTTGAATGAAAAAAAATTTTTAGGCTGGTCTTGGGAGGGCAAAAAGTACGGAAGCCATATTTGGCTTCGTATGCATTAAGGGGTTGTAAATCTACACAATTTGTTAAAATTTTTTTTGGAAAATTTTGTTCCTTTACATTATTATTTTGCTTGGATGCTATGTTTTACTTCAGAAATGGAACCCCTTCGCTTTTAGAGACATTTTTCTCATGTTAACCCCATTTTCAGCGGCGTAACCACAAAAAAATTAGGGGGAGGGGGGCTCACCTATAATATTTTTCAATCATTTTATTGCTTTTTAGTTTTTTTAAGATCTAGGATTGGGTGAAAATGTTGGAGCAAGACTTACTTCGATAGTGAAAAGAATGTGAACCAGAAAAAATATATATAACGGCAAAAACAAATAGCTTTTCTTGGTTCTATGGCTTAAAATGAGCCAAATTTGAATTAATTCTTAACCTCTTGTAATGAAATGTATTTATTTTACTTTATTTTGTTTTTAAATGATAAATATATATCTTTTGATAATTTAAATTGTATTCTTTACATAATCTAAACAAATAAAATTAGTAAAATTTCTTACCCCTTAATGCACACGAAGCCAAATTTGGCTTATAAACAAATTTTTTAAACAAATTAATTTAAACAAATTTTTTTGATGAAAACCGTTTTGAAACAACCCAAAGAACCCATGTCAAGAATTTTTTAATTTTTTCGTCCGCTAATATTAATTCATGCAGTAGAGGGTTAATATTATAAAAACAAGTGAATATCGGTTCATTTTTTGGACGGAATTTCAAAAAAAAATGTTTGAATTTTCAATTAAAAAGATAATGGTATAGTGTTTATACCATCTTTTTCAAACATACACCATTTTGTTAAACTTTCTCAGTTTTACACCAATGAACTTACACCATTTTATACATCATGCTACTTGAGCGTGACCCTGTAATCATATTCTTTTTCGATAAGTCACAATTTTCAGACACATGATAGTGCTGGCTGTTGTCGCTTGATTTGAAGCAACTTCTACTTCCAACTTGCTAAAAAAATACCAAGTTAATTCGAGGGTATTAAGGTAAATTAAAGTTCTCATTAAAATTAATCAATTAAAAAAAAAAAGAGGTTGTCTGTAAAGCCGGCTTACGGACGATGATTTTACGTGATAAAGTCTGGTACGCTGCTCGCGCTAAAATTTAGCTGAGATAAAATTCCCATACAAGTTATCGATAACTTGTATGGGATCCATTTTATCTCGGCTAAAAATTTTCGATAATTTGTATGGGAGCTAAAATTTAGCGCGAGCAGCGTACCAGGCTTAACGTCGTAAGAAAACAGGTTGTGTGCTTTTAAAATGAGCCATTTCCATTTGAAGGGTTTATTTATTTCAAACAATCAAGGGGCACGGTAGTGCCCAGCCAAGTTCTCTAGCAACTTTGGCACTACACCCTTATTTACAGGAAACAACTCAGGCCATTTTCGACCCCCCTCTAACTTCCACACCAAAGATGCTAGAAATTTCAAACTCGCTACATTTATTGAGCTTGTCAAAACCAAACTCCTCACAAAATTTAAACCTTTTACGATGAGTAGTTTCTGAGATATAGGGCTTCAAAAATCGCAAAAACCGTAACTGACTGACTGACTCACTCACTCACTCACTGACAGATCATCAAAATTATGGAGAACTTCCCGCCATCGTAGAAACTTGAAATTTTACACGGTGATAGGGCTTGTGGTGTATACAAAGGGAAAAATCGAAAATTTGAGATTTTCAATTCAGGGGGCGTGGCATCCGCCCATTTCCGCTGAATTATCATCAAATATTATAGAGCACTTCTGATTATCGTAGAATCTTGAAATTTGGTAGAATGGTAGAGCTGGTAGTTTATACAAAGGAAAAAAATTTAAAATTTGAGAATTTCAGCCAGGGGGCGTGGCAACCGCCCATTTCCGCTTAATTTTCATTAAATATAATAGAGCATTTCTGATTATCGTAGAATCTTGAAATTTGGTAGAATGGTAGAGATGGTAGTTTATACAAAGGAAAAAATTTAAACTTTGAGAATTTCAGCCAGGGGGCGTGGCAACCGCCCATTTTCACTGAATTTTCATCAAATATAGAGATTTTCAATTCTACAGCCATACCTTGCAAAAAGTAGTGAAATCACAACAAAAACATTTCTGTTAAAAAAGGAGCCAAGTTCTCCTATGTTAAAATTATGCTGGCACAAAAAGTACTGAGATGTAAAAGTGTACCAAGTTCTAAAGTTTGGGTTCAAATTCGTATCAATAAAATTTTGATTGTTTACTTGGCAATTTTTGAAATAACTTTAAAAATCGGTAATTAAAAGAAAAATTGTCAAGAGAACAATCAAAATTTATTGATACGAATTTGAACCCAAACTTTAGAACTTGGTACACTTTTACATCTCAGTACTTTTTGTGCCAGCATAATTTTAACATAGGAGAACTTGGCTCCTTTTTTAACAGAAATGTTTTTGTTGTGATCATAATTTACAAGAAAAAGCTAAAAAAAAAAATACCTTTTTTCTCTCATTATGTTAATTTTTTTTATTTTAAAAGCTCACAAAAAAATATACCATTAAAAAACCAAATATTTCTTCTAAATAATAAAACCATTTTTAAATTTTTACAATGAGCAAAAAGTATTAAAATAATTTATTTAAAACAATCATTTTCATCAAAAAAAGCAAAGAAAACATGTAAATTTATCTTCTCACGCTATTAAATTCATTTTTTTTTAACAATCTATAAAAATTTTTAAACCATCTGAAAGATTATTGTCTTAGCTTAAAATATATATATATGTAGATCAAGTCTATGAGACATCTACAAAAAGACCTAGAATTTTTTAAACTCGATGAAATTTCATCAAAAAAAGCAAAATAACATTTATTTTTATGTTCTCATGCTATTAAATGAATTTTTTCCCTAACAACCTATAAAAAATTGTATATCATGTGAAAGCTTGTTGTTTCACCTTTCAAATGACGTATCAATTTCATTTCAAAGATGCCTACAAGAGAAGTTAGTTAAAGTCAACCATGTGGAATTTCCAGACTGAGATTACGGTACTTCCCACACCGTTATCTCAAAATTATGTTCACGAAAATGATTGAAATCTCGCACACATATAGTCATAGTCATGGTCTATCATTACTCCATATATAATATTCCTCTAACTATTAAAGAAAAAAAGGTAAAAATAAAAAACGATGAAAATCGGTTAAAAACCTGTTTTTTAAAAACTTATTTTTCTCCGTATTCAGTCAAAACTTTTTTAACGATTCCAATTTTTTGTACATGTATGCGCATTTATCATGTCCCTTATAACTTGAGATTTTTTGAACGCTCCAAAAAAAGCTAATAATCAAAAACTACCCAAAAATACCCCTAAAAAAGTAGGTATTTTTCAAAAATTCATATTTCGAAACGCAGAGTGTTGGAAAAAAATCCGTATTAGACACCTAATTTTTTTTCCTTCATCTTTCACCTGGCACCTTTAAAATTGCCAAAAAAAATGTCCCCTACCCATAATCAACACCTGATCAACGTTCAAACAAAACGTTATAGCGGAGTTCCAGAATTTATTATTTTTTTAGAATTTTTTCTTAAATTCAGTTATACTAAAATCAGTCTCCTCTATCTATAACAAAAAGAATCAACTCTCTACGACCACGCGTTTAGATTTTAGCCCAAATTTCATCTTTCCGTTTTACCCCTGTTTACCCTATTAAATGACGGAATTTTTAAAAATCCTTCATTTGGATTAGGCTTTAGATTATTATTTTTCAAATAAGCTTTAGGAGATTTTTGTATCTCTAAAAGTTTATTTTTAATTTTGAATTTAAATTTAACGCTAGAAAATGGCGTCACTTTTTTGTGGTGGCCGCCATGGTTCATCGATTAATAAGACGTTATCACGTCAAAAAATTATCGAAACAAAAATTGAAAAAAAAAAAATCAAAATTTACTTCAATTCGAGACATTGCTCCTTAGTAAAAAGTATATCTTGATTAATTTTTTTGATCAAGTTTTCGAAAACGATACAAAAATTGATTTTTAGTTGAAGCCAATTTTAGTAGTAATGGACTGTTTGAAGCTCAAAACCATCCAAGGGGTTGTAGAAGCCACTTTAAAAGTAATTTGTTTTTTTTGTAAACGTTCTTGAAAATAATTAACACTAGATACATTCTGTTTATATAAAATGCTTTATGTAATTCAGCCAAATATTACTATGAGCACCTACATTCTATCCAGTCTTATATTTTAATTACTTTCTGTAGTCGATTTTCAAGAAAATTTAAAATTACTTCAAACGATAGTTTCACTTTTTGATCCTTCTGAGAATACAACTTAGGTAATTGTCACGACTCTTTAGCTCAATTATATAATGGTTGTTACTTAATCTTCTTGGATACCAGTTAAAAACCACCATTTGACTTATAACATCACAATGAAGAATAGCTATTAAAAAATTTAAAAACAACTACTTTTAATTAAAAAAAAGCTCATTGTCTAACTTCACTGGAATAATATTAATAAAAGAGAAAAACAATACTGATGGTCTGTTTTAAAAAAATGTCGAGGTGTCATCCTGAAAGACTTTGTGGTCATTACTAAAATGACACACACAATTTCTTATCCTCACGCCACTTGTACGTTTTTGTTTTGTTGCGTTGCAATTTAATTATCCTGATTTATTATTTATAGAACGCGAAGACCGCCTGCCTATTCCATTTCCATTTCGTAAGAAATACAAGAAAAAAACTACTACTAAAACTCTCTCAACAAAAATCTAGGTCAACAGTTCCTATTTTTCCACTTTTTTTGTTTGTCCTTCTTTTTTTTCTCTGTAGAAAATGCATACTTCGTGGTTCGTTAATTCCCAGAAGCTTTTCATGCCTCAAGTGGCTATGGTTCAACCAACCCCTAAACGCAATGGTTTCTGTGTGGTGGCAATGGAATTGTGTATAGTGTACGGTGTGGTTTAAGGATATACCTAACCAACATTCAGGTTGTTCCACACAATCTCAAGTTATTTTCTTTTTTTTTTAATCCTTTGAATGCAAATCAATGTGCAAAAAAATAAAAAGAAAGCAGTTTCATCATGACTATTGAGGGTACCCAATATTTCTCTCACTCTCGGTGTTCGTTTGCCACCCTTTCATGCAAATCAGTTGATTTATGAAAGATTTTGAGTATTCCTTGCAATTCACACACACACACACCCACACACATTTTCTAAAAGAGACGCTGCGAACGATGAAGGAAAAAATTAAATCTCAAAAATTCTTATTGAGTTGAAGAAGGCTTCAGGTCATATAATTTCCTTCCATCTCTGGAACTCGAAATCTTCAAAATGAAGTACCATTCCATCTTCAAAAGGTTTTTAGAAAAAAAAAAAGAAAAAAACGAGTAAATATTGAATAAGGAAATGGCTTGAAGTTTCAAACAATTTTTTACCACCTGTCCTTAACACTTTTAGGTGTTTGTCTAGATACAAAAAGAAAAACTCAATTTGAGAAATTTCTTCTCCTTTCCGCAAAACGGAATTTATTAATAAATTTTGATTAATTATGGTGAATTCTCTCTGAATGGATTCTTCCGCATCTGCACTTTGTGTTTTTTTGCGCAAAGCAAAAGGATTTTATCCTTAAATTCTAGGTTGGTGATCCTTAAGTAATATTTTGAGTAAAACTTGTGAAAATTTCTCACACGAAAAGGAGTTTTTTTATTTTTTTTTTCTGAGAAGGGGAGGGAGTTTAAAAAGTAGTCACGTAATATGGAGTTTGTGTTTGTAGGGAAATATGGTTGTTGCTTTGAAACATGCAATTGACTAATATGAGAGTGAAAAACATGAAATTTAGTTAAGTTATTGTGAAAATGAGTTCATAGAATTAAAACAATTTTTACATCAAGATAAGGACAATGAACTTTTTTTGATGTGTAATTTTATATTTTTTATTACTTTTTATAAATTGTTATGAAGCTTTTAAAAGTAGATAAACCTCCTCCCAAAAAAAAAAAAAAGAAAAATTAAACATACATAAAAAAAGAAAAACATTTAACGACTATCTCACATGCCACATAAAATTGTTGGTTAGTCACAAATTAATAACCGATTATTATTTTTTTTTAATGGATAATTTAAAATATAAAACAATATATATTTCAAAATGTGGTGATGCGAAAAAGTTAGTGTCTAACATTTTCAAGGGAAGCTACGAGTCTGATGTCACATCGAGCTGTAAATTAAATGATCCCAAATTATCTGTTCAGCAAAAAAAAAAATCAGCCCTTTCACAAAAGATAATTTTTTAAAAAATTAATTTCCATTGAATATTACCGCTGATTTGTTGGGAAAAAAATCTTTCATCAAAAAATACTTTTTGTTTCATATTAAATCTGAATAGAAGAATTTTATCCCTCTATCATGTTTTTTTTCTCATTGGTTTTTGGTTATTTCTATACTTCCTGTTAAACAGTGGTCAGATTTACCAATCTAGCGGAAGAAATCTATTTTTTAAAGCAAAATTGCATCTTTGTTTAGTGTTTAATATAAATTGTTTACGCTTTATTTTAGTTCTTTGGCATCACTGACTTTAAATCTGTCCTCAGTTTTTTCCTAACAGCTCTGGCTTGGATGATACAGGGAAATGCTTAAAATGTAGCGACAATTCGACTATTGAAATTTTATAACGGGAATATCTAAAAAACGCAAGCTAATAGAAATTTTTTAACTTCGGATTCGAGTTCAGCACCTCAAAAACTTCGGAAAATTTCATCAAAGTTAATAAAACAAAACCCTTGTAGCGTGTGTATTTTTTTTTTTTACAAAACATAAGGATTCCTGCCTCTTAAATCCCGGCAGGAGTCAGGGTTGCCATATTTTGTTATTGGTATTGAATTTGAATACAGATTCTACACTAAGGTGGGTCGTTTTTGGGTTTTTTTTTCGAATTTTCGAATTTTTCGAAATCGTAATAGCGCGGAAAAGTTGTAAATGGTGAAGACTAAGAAGGGGTTAAAAAATAATTAAAATCGGTTAATATCTTCAATCCGCGCATATCGGCTCTAAAGCTTAAAAAAATATTAGAAAAAATGGTATTTTTACAAAAAAAATTTAAACACCCTAACATCTTTTTTTTTTATAAAATAGCTTTGGACAACCTTTATATTAGCTAAATATTAAGTAGAAAAAAAAATTGTTCAAATTGGGTATAAGGACTTCCGGTCGCACATGCGTTTTGAAATATGTCGAAATATGTCAAAATTCCTATTTTTACGAAATTTTTTTAATGGTTTAGACTATTTGGTAAATTATTATTTTTACCAAATTTGAAGTAAAAATGAAGTTGACACAATTAGTGAATGCTATGAACTCGTTAAAAATTTGAAAATCTGTTGGTCAAGAGGGATTTGACTATGTATCATTCTCCTCGTCGCACAGTGGTGCTTTATGGCGTCAAAAATCATTTACACGGCCATTTCTTGACGAAAAGTTATGAAATTTGGGACACTGAAATATATTAGTATGAGAAATACGAAAAATCTTCCAACTTTTATTTTTTTCAAAATATGGGTTCCAAAATGGCGGACAGAATAAGCGTTTATAGATTTTTTTTTTTACAAAACTGAATATAAGCTAGAAATTTAGCTAAATTGATGTCAAAAAGATGTTCGCTCTTGGATTTGTTTATAACTGTTCATATTCAATGAAAAACAAAATTTAAAAAATTTAAAACAAAGACCAAAACGTATGCTATTTCTTGGATTTTTTGATTAAATTAGCACATTTTTACATCTTTCCTATTTATTTTGATAAAAACATAGTTGCCAAATATATAACGCCAAAATAATCAACTTTATATGTGAAAATAAATATGAAATATGTAAAAAAATGTGCTAATTTAATCAAAAAATCCAAGAAAACTCACACAGTTTTTTACTTACTTATTTAAATTCGCGAAGGCTTTTTTTTTAACTTTTTGCAGCATTCTTCAAAACTTGTTTCTGTTCTTATCATTTTTGTGGTTAGTGAAAACTGTCTAAAAACGGTATAAAAACATTCAAGTCTAGCACTGTGACTTTTATATACCTATCATCTTAAATTTTTAAAAACCAGTTAGGAATTTCGCAATGAGTAGATAAAAAACATTGTATATTAAATCAATTGCTTCGAATAATTGGTCAATGGTAAATATATTATATGAATTTTAAAAACTCTTTCACACTAAAATAAATAATACGCATTCCCATTGTGACCTGCTTTTTTTAAGAAAATGTAATATAATTTCAAAATTTCGTCGCTGAAATTCAGAGATTTTGGGCTTTCTTGAATTTTTTATTGTATAGCTGGCTACATGTTTACCGGTGTCCCGAAAGGATTAAACAAGTTAGCAAATAAACACAATCAGTTAGAGTCAATTAAAAAAAAAACTATTTTTTTAATTTTTAACGAACATATTTTTTTCAAAAACCCGTTGACTCAATTTAAATTTAAGCCTATTGTGAAACATATAAACTTAATTTTCAAAAAAAAAAATCAAAATAAAGATTATAATAAGATAAGCATTTATGTTTTCATTATTGAGACAGTTTATTCAATTCCGGTCTATTATATAGGGAATTAACTTCATTATTGTGTAAAAATCATATTTTAGCTAAGTCAGGTGTTTTAACTCAGAATCAGTAAAAATGTCAATACATAGTATTGTTGGTCCGAAAATTTTAGTGAACATTTTTGAACACATTCGATTTTGGAGAAAGTGGCCTAAAATGGCACCACCAATGGGGGGGGGGGAGGCGGGGGAGAAAGATTTGCGGGGGTAGGGATTAAGCACCACTTGTTCCAAGAAAATGGAAAAGGAGCTCTTTGACTCGATTTTTCATTTAAAATCACGTATGTTTGGACAGTGTGCCATTTTACCCGGCTAAATTTAATCAGTACAATTTGTAGATGTCTTGAAAATTAAAAAATTAAATACTTTTTGGAATATTTTCAACTCGCATAAATATGTGAGAGTAATATATTAAACCTTAAAAAGTATATAGCATTTAAGTTTGAATGTTACTTTTTTTTCGAGATATGGGACATTTTCCTTAGGGGGACCATTTTAGGCCACCTTTACATGCCTGACTTTGAAATTGAAAATTTATCAATTAGGTTTTATTAAAAATTTCAAAACAAAAAAAGGTTAAAATCAAAATGTAGTGAGCAGAAAAATATATTTCAGATAAAACCAACCAAACAAACGGTCACTGTGGTGTATACGTAACCATTTCGTTTAGTTTCGTTTGTATTTTTATTTCCTTGCCTATCATGTAAAGTATAAATTAATTTTATCGATTTTATTTCAATGTAATGTATAATTATTTCAATTTTAACTAATATTTAAGTTTGTAAAAAAAACAAGATTTTATCTTAATAACAACACTATAGAGTTTCACATTGAACTTTGAAATTATTAAGCGTGTGAGCGTTTTTTTAATGATTTTTTTTTTACTTAAATTTTAAGAGTCTATTCTCACAAAAAAACAAAACAAATGTCACTGGTTTTATATCTACACAAACTCGTGTTTCAAACCCATTAAACAATTTTTGTTTGGCTGCAAAAAAAAAGTAATTAAATACATGAGTAATCTGATTTCATTGTATATGACAAAAAATGCAATAGATACAATAACAAAAAAAATCCAAACAAATATTTATTATAAAAGCTTAAAAAATTTTAAGTACCGAAAATATTGTATAAATTGTTCTTGATTTGTATACAATTATACTGATCCTATGGAAAAAAAATTATAAAAGTAACATTTTCAAGCCATGCAGAAAAAATATAATCCTTAACGACTAATAATCTTGTTAACTATTAAAAATCGGAAAATCTATTCGTTCGGGAATATTTGTTTTTCGGACTTTATTCTATATCAAGCTTATACTCCTATTCCTTACTCATCAATTAATAATAGTAAAAAATCTTGAGAGCTGGTTTAATCAAAAACAAAAATGATGTACACATGAATCTTGAGTGGATAAAATCTATCACATTATTGTCCATCACTTCAACCATGAGAACTAAAAAAAAAAAATCTTAGAAAAAAAAATATCCTTTTCCATGGTAATTTGAAGCCGAAACACTTATCGCACATCTTCTTCGAGTGTCCTTGATACATAAAAACATCTTTGCCCATTAAAGGGTGAACCTTTTTATCATGCAATTAGCAATGTGTGTGTGTGTGTGTTTCTCAGTTTCTGCTTATACCATTCAACTTGACACCCCCTCAGCTTTGTATATTGTGGCATGTTTTTGTGTTGTTGGCTTTTGGCCTTATCGATCTTTATACAGTCTATACACCATCATCACACTGAAAAAAGCAATATTCGTTTCAATTAAGTCAATCGCTTGAGAATCTCACAGCATAGAGCTACTGCTCTAGAAGTAAATATTCGTTACAAAAGGTTCTTCTTCATTTTCTCTATGGGCCAAGAACCAACAACGGAAAAAAGAAGGAAAGGCCTTTTTCTCCTGATAAACAGGAAGAAACAAGAAGAAAAAAAAAATCAAGTTAAATGAGTCCCTTTGGGCAAACGATGAATAAAACTGTGTTAAGCACCAAAACCAGCATCAATTTACCCAGGAACAATGGAATGGGACAAAGAAAGAAAGAGAGAGAGAATCTAGTGAAGGCCATCTTGATGGGCCATTGGGAGCATTACTCCACCTCAAGGATATACTCTCACACGCCAGGACGATATGAAATTAAGTTCATTTATTTAGCTTAAACATTATGAACCAAAAGCAGATCTTGGTAAAATATATATGTACATGGGCAAAGCATGTGTATAAATATGTAATCCTTGTCACAATTACCTCAGCTAAAGGTTCTGAAAAGTCATATTGTAGACTTAACGCAACATATTTATATGTTATATCAGGAAACAACAACCACAACAAATTTGTAGAGCATACTTTGGAGCTATGTATATATGTACTCTTCTTTTGCCCTATATAGAACGATGATGTGTGTGTTTGAGAGAAGGGAAGTTAAATTTATACTTGCGGTATATATTTATCTTCGTCATCATCAGCATCAGCATCATGGGCTTGACGGCAAGGATTTACGCTCTAGTGAAATATTATCCTTTGAAGAGAGAATATTTTCCTTTCGATAGACACAAAAAAATAAAAACCAAAGAACATACCCCAGGATATGGATGGAGAAGGTGACGACTATACTAACTGTATAGCGGCGGCGGCGATGTGATGTTAGAACAAGCTTGAAAATTATTCTCGTGACATTAAGATGAATGTTCATCACACACTTACGAGCATGTAATCAGAGGTAAATTAGTTCAACCGGTCATGCATTTGTTTGAGTCGAATTATTTTTAATTCAGTTGATATAATTAAAATTAAAAAAAAAAAAAAAACATTATTACTGCGTTTGACAGAAATGAACAAGTAAAAAATTGATATTACTTGATACTTTGAGAGACTTTTAAGATTCGTGAAAAAAAATCAAACCTAAGACAACTGTAACATATGACATCGCGATGTTAGAGAATGAAAAAAAGTGGGTCCCAAAATTCTTTCTGCTTATCTGTCGGTCTCATATCTCTCTATTTCGAGCTTAAGCCCAAACAGTTCTTGTGATTTTCGAAAAAAAAAACTTTGTTACTATGGGTTACGAGTAATTTCTTAGATTTGATTTTTGTAAAGACCTAAACTGACGGTACTTCCAATATAACCAATATAGTCCAGTAAATTTATAATTTGATCCAGAATTTTGTAATTAATTTTCTCACTATACCGGTTGCATATTTGTCCGGTTTATATGTTTCTGGGTATTTATGTTCCCCTATAACTTCCAAACTACTTATTATCATTTGAAAAAAGAGGTATTATTGAAAGCATCTTTCTTGTCCGCTGTTTATAGAATTTGAAACTTTTTCTAATGGTGCGCCCTCTAGAAGTTAAAATTAATTAACTAAAAATTTTGATGTTTATGTAAGAGCGGTTCTACAAATAGCATTTTACACGTTTTTATATTCAAGGTAAATTTCTCTGAAACCATTCGCCTCAAGGAATTTTACTCTTGGAGGCTTTTGATCCATACAATATGAAGTGGAAGATAATAAATTTCATCAATTCTGTCTCACTTTTCAGGTCCTTTGGTCTTATTTTGTTTTTTAAAGTAGGTATAACATAAAACAAAATTTTGGGGGAAAAACTCTGCCTTTTTATCAGCATTTATTTGTTTTCTTAGAACTTTTGTTTTTCTAAAATAATTAAAAAAATAGAATTTAATTGAATAAAATAATGCAATTATTAAATCCTGATTGATAAAAATTATGTTTATAAAAATAATTATTTCATATATGTAATTAAATTTACAATTTTTCTTTTTTCTTTATTTTCAGGTAAGCTAATTGCTAATACCGATGATGATAATAACGGTAAGCAATCGATTTATAAAATATATTTTTTCTTTCATTTATAACATACTTTTAAAAATACCCACAAAATATCCCATTCTTAAGACATTTTTATTAAGATTATTTGATCACAAAATAAATATAAAATTAATATTTATTTTGAAATATAACAAAATCCAAAACAAAAATCACAAAATGTGTGCAGGCAATTTTTTTTTTTTAATAATCAAACAAAAAATCTTTTTAATTCATCTCAATAGCGTAGCTTTGTATATTTTGTTTATTTTTATTTGTTTATTAATTAATTAAAAAAAGCTGAAATAGTTGTTCTCTTTGCACATGCAAAGCTTGATTGCTCTTTTAGTTCGAAAAAAGCTTATGTGTAAAGCTTTTTCGAATGTGTGCTTGTTAAAACTTGAAGCTTTTGAAAAAGTTAAATGAAGCTTTTTACAACTTACTGAACTTTATTATAGGGCATATAACATAAGTTATTTTATAGTAAAGATTTCTAATATCTACTTAAAAAAGTACAAGAGTTTCCTTTAATAAAAATAATGCCCTTATAGATTGACCGAAATTGCTCTAATAGTTGAATTTGATAAGAATGAAGATTACTTAAATTTAAAAAAATATATATAAAATGTCTACATGAGTGCAAATTGAAAAGTGGCCTTTAAAGATTTCGATGTCAAAAAGTTTTCCATGAGGGAGTTGTAAGAAATAATTTTCTTTTTAATGCAGTTGCTTTGCATTACAAATTAAAAAAGCAATATTTATTGCAAGAAAAAAATAATTTCCATAGCAAAAAATTGCAACCACTATTTGCATTAAAAAATAAAGTAAATGAAAAAGAAAAAAATCATTGAGAATAAAATTTTTATTGCAAATAAAAATATTTTTCATTAAAAAAATAATGTTATTGCGAATAAAAAAAAATTCTGCATTGGAGAACAAATTTCAATGCAAAATGTGTGCATTAAAAATCAGAAATATTAAAAAAAAAAATAATTCAATGCATTCATTTTTTTTTTTTTTCAATGCACACTGAACTTACGTAAATACAACGAAAAAATTCGTTGAGCAATTTTCAGCCGATGAAAAATTTAATTGGCTCAACGAAATGGCTTTCATACGTTAACGAAGAACTTCATCAATCAACGAAAACTGTAGTATTTTAATGAAATTTTTCATAAAAATTTTTGATCGAGAGTTAATGAATTTTTACATCACTTTACGAAATTTTTCATCGATTAACGTAAAATTTAATTAACCACGGTGATATTTTTCGTTAGTCAATGTATTTTTTGATTTATTTATGAAAGAACTTTCGTTAGCTAACGAATTTTTTCGTAAATTTAACCCTCTACCGCATACTAACCCATATATGGTTTATCGATTTCATATCGATTTATTCTTGTTATATTGCACCAAATGTCAAAAAGAAAAAACTTTAATAAAACTATGTCTATTTTTTTATAATTAACCTGTTTTTATTATCAGTAAGAGAGTCGTGATTCTGAAATAAACTCATGGTTTCAAGAGCATGTCTAAAGTGCAAATCAGTGAATAAAAGTGTGAACTTTTCAAGTCTTTTTTTATAAGAAATAAGTAAGTTGCATCCAATTAAAAACAAGTTTCGTATGAATTTATTATACTTTTATATGTTTAAGAAGTTTGTTTTTTGTTTTTTTAATAACTTTTGTCTTTTTTTTGCGTTTTTTCCAAAACACCATATATGGGCTTTCATGCGTTGGCGACTTACATTACTGATTTTTGTGGGATTTTTTTTTTTTTTGTAAAATGTATTGGAAGACTTTCTATGGAAAAAATAAGTGTGTTAATGCTAAAACTGGTGATGGCTTTCGAAGTGATGACGATCTAGCTTCAGATTCTGGCCCTTTTTAACATCAAACAAGCCATCTCCGAGCACTTTTGCAAATCTGTAACACCTAAAATGTCACGAAAAAGATGATGCCCTTCAGCTTTGGCATGTGATCAAAGCAGAGATGGAACAAAACAAAGCTGAGGGAGTTATATACAAGTCACGGAAGCCCCATCTAATCACGAAACTCCAATTCACTCACAACAACCAAGGGCAAAAGCCGTTGAATTCACTACTAACTGAAAACATCGACCATATCCCTGAATTCCAAACAAAAACACCAATATATCAAATTTCGGGACTGAAAACGTATTGTGTACATGTAGAAAATGAAGGGGTTCTTCTGCAACAATGATACAAGAAAGAGTTTGAATAAATTCCATGAATAAGGAAAGTCCAATGTAATAAAAACATATTTTACAAAACATACCTTGAATGCATACTAAACCATATATGGGTTATTAATTGTTTGCTGGAAATTGACTTGCTGCATACTAACCCATATATGGTTTATGTTTCCAAAAATTTATATATATGTAAAAAAATAAAAAAATTTATGTATTACCTTTTTTCAACCCCTAATAAAGCTAAAAAATTGTTAAAAATATTTTTATTTCATTTCGTTCATAATTCATGTAGTAGAGGGTTAATGAATATTTTTATTAAATTACGAAAAAATATTTGTTAGCTAACGAAACTTTTCGTTGTATTAATTGTATTTTTTTATTGGACTTGTTAAATTATTAATTTAATATAGTCCAAACCAAAAATTGGCGTTTCGACTCGGTGGAGCTCACTTAAGTCAACTGATGAGTCCGACTTATCGTGAGACACCTTGTCAATACGCAAATATTTTTTATATTCAGCTCAGCTTACATAGATTTTTAAACAAAAACCTAATGTGAACTATATAAAGCAAGATTCAATTTTTAATAATTAAAACAGAAATGCACCCAAGTCTACGTTTTTTTTTGTAAGGCAACGATTTTTTTCGTTAACTGATGTATTTTTTCATAAGCCAATGTAATATTTCATTAGTATATGAAGAATTTCATTAAAATACGGAACATACTTTTTTTCATATTTTTACCATTGAATACCATGTTGAATTTGTCTTACTTTAAAAATTTGCTCTAGAGTACCTTTATCACAATTAAAAATTTTATTTATCAATATTTATTACGAAACCATACAAATAAATAAATTCCTAGATCGTTATTTTAAAGTTCAACAAATTAAAAATAAAAAATTTCTCAATAAAAAAAAAAATATTTATTACCTATGTTACCTTCCTTATGAACTCGATGTTTTCCAAAAAAAAAAAATATAATTTATAACTCAACTCATTTTTTTGTCTCTCAATTAAAATGTTTTTATGACAATTTTACGACCGACAACGCCATCATGAGTTCAAAAATCGCGAAATTCAATATTTTTGTTCTATTTTGAGATTTTTTTCTTCTCGTAATATTCAAGAATAAATAAATATTCATTCAAATATTCGTTTCTTTTCCGGTTCAGTGCATTCAAAAAACCGTGTGACATATTAATATCATCTTATTTAACCTCGCCAACCCTCTTTAGCACCATCACAAACGACATGTCAACACTGTCTGTTGCAAGATAAATACATTTTAACTGACAGGTCGTCAAAGTAATAAAAACACACAAAAGTTCGTTCTCTCTCAAAAAGAAATGAAAAATTTAATAGAAGATACAAAAAAATGTAGGTATAGTATATACCACAACGAAGAAGAAAAATAAAAGGAAGACATTTCAAAAAAAAAGCAAACAGACAGACAGTTCGACATACACAAAGTCTTACTGTTATAAAATTGTCGTCTCCGCCAAAACAAACAGAACTTTTCAAAATTGAAAACTGAAGCCATTCATAATCTAGTAGAAAATATGATGATGATGAATTCATTTTTTATATATTTTCTCAGTTGGTGTGCTTAAATGAAGAAACAAGAAACAGACAGACAGGATAAGGACTAATAAGATGAATGTCCTTTATAGAAAAGATGGAAAGAAAATCCTCCATTATTATTTAACAGTTTGCTAGAGATAGAAAAAAAGTTCAAAATTCAATCCACATCCTTGTGATGCTGCTACTGGTCCTGGGTTGGTTGGTATTTGTGTAGATTCAAAATTAACAGTAACTCTCTTGCACTTCATCACTTAAAAAGGACACCCAGAATCCAGTATCCAAGCAGTGCTGTGCTGGAGGTTCAATTTTCAATATCCTTCAGAGCGTATAAATTTTTCAGTTCTTTCGTTTATTTTGTACATCAAGAAATTCTACACAAGCTTTCAGTTCTTGGTTTTCTCCCAGATATATAGAGTTTTATCCGTTTTTCTTTTTATTTTTTCAGTTTGGTCGGGTGACATTATCAACGTCGTTGTCTTCTTCGTTGTTTTTCTTGTTGTCCTTGTTAAGGACGTTTAACGAGTGGTTTTATCTTTTACTCTGCATAGTTTCTGTCACTACTGCAGCAGCAGTCAGTCGAACTTTCCTCTCGTTCTCTTGTTTATTTCTCCACTTATACCTACGTATACGAGAATATTTCGTACGTCTTTTTGTTTCTAAGCCTTCCTCTGGGCAACCAACGTCCTTCAACGTCTATTTCGTCCCTCTAGTTTGATAAACGACATGACACAAGAAATATGTTCAAATTTACAGATTATACTTACAGGGTGACCCATAAAAAAATATCTAGTGTGAGTTTCAGAAGGATGAAATTCAAACCAATATTGAAGGATATTATAGTCAGGGATTCTGATGAAATCCTTTTTAAGGATGTTGAAATTCGCCTAAACAATTTTTCGGAAAAAATTCTTCAATAGGTATTATAAAGCCTTTTTTCAGATCTAATCTGAATCACCCTGTTTTTTTTTTTTTAGAGAAAAATTGTGAAGGACTATTCTGATGGCGGGAGATTTAAAAACACATAAAAATGATGCACAACGTATGTGTTGTGTTTATATTGTGCAATTTTTGCCATCAAGCAAATGTCCTTAGCATGCTTTCTGCATTGTACAAACATACATACAAACATGCAATATGTTCATTTTATATTTTATATATGTGCTCGTATTTGAAGATGCAGTTATCTTCTTGCAGGTCTGAATTTCTAAGGTCGTTTTTTTTTTAGGGTTTTATAGAAAAAAAAAAACCCAAAAAATATTTATTTTGTGTTATTGTCCTTGTTAGTATTATTGATAGGGTCTTGGGTTAAGTGACCATGTTTGCTACAGTAATTTTGAAGATTTAAAGTCAGAACAAATTAGTTAGAAAAAGTTTAATGTATAGTTTAAGTTTAAAGTTAAAGTAAGATGGCTGAAAATAAGTGTTATTTAGCATTTGAGTTGGGTTACCGAGTGAAAAAGGTTGTTTTTATCAAAAAGGGCTCTAACGATTTCGATTTAAAAAAAATACTTGTAGTGCACAGTGAGCCTGAACAAGTTTAAGGTTGACCTAAAATGACGACAAAAACTAAAGATGAGGCTTTGTTCCTGAAGGCCTCAGCAATAATAATCCGTTCTTACCAAAATCGGATTAGCTTCCTTTTTCGAGATACCCCCCGTAAACGATGTTTTTTTCGAAAAAAATTCATAATCAACGCTAGGCTCGAGTACGATAACTTAGGCGCCGAGAATTGAAAACGGTTTTTAGTAGAGGTGTTTAATACAATCATTTTTTGTTATGGGAGGGAGGGTCTATGTCCCCCCCTTTAGGCGGGAGGGGCAATTTTCTAAAAAATCATACAAAAAATTATTAAAAAACAATGGCAACACTTACAGTTATCAATGATACCTTTTTCAAAAGCTAGAATTGTACACTTAATTATAGTTTTTAAATCAAATTATTTTAAGTAGTTGTTTTCGAAATAACCGATTTCAAAATCAACAATTGTGAAAAAAAAGTTTAAAAAAAAACATTGAAAACTATTTTTGTCAAGACTTTGGATTTCATTACGGGATTAATTGATAATGTAAAGTACCTCAATAAATTCCTTATCAAATACTGAAAACCATATGTTTCTATGCCTTCTAGTTTTTGAGAAAATTGAAAAATAGGAAAACTACTTTTCTTATCAGGCTCACAAATGAGCGTTCTGGTACCACACTGCTACCAAGAAATTTTATTTTTAAGATCCAATTTTTAATGGAAATAAAACCCATTCGTGGAACCGAGGTAGATTAAGCACAGTACTTTTTAATTTTTGATTTTTGATAGTGGCAAAGCAAAATAGCCAAGAAAATAAAAATCTTATAAAGAAAGTAGTTTTCCTATTTTTCAATTTTCTCAAAAAATAGAAGGCATAGAAACATATGGTTTTCAGTATTTGATAAGGAATTTATTGAGGTACTTTACATTATCAATTAATCCCGTAATGAAATCCAAAGTCTTGACAAAAATAGTTTTCAATGTTTTTTTTTAAACTTTTTTTTCACAATTGTTGACTTTGAAATCGGTTATTTCGAAAACAACTACTTAAAATAATTTGATTTAAAAACTATAATTAAGTGTACAATTCGAGCTTTTGAAAAAGGTATCATTGATAACTGTAAGTGTTGCCATTGTTTTTTAATAATTTTTTGTATGATTTTTTAGAAAATTGCCCCTCCCGCCTAAAGGGGGGGACATAGACCCTCCCTCCCATAACAAAAAATGATTGTATTAAACACCTCTACTAAAAACCGTTTTCAATTCTCGGCGCCTAAGTTATCGTACTCGAGCCTAGCGTTGATTATGAATTTTTTTCGAAAAAAACATCGTTTACGGGGGGTATCTCGAAAAAGGAAGCTAATCCGATTTTGGTAAGAACGGATTATTATTGCTGAGGCCTTCAGGAACAAAGCCTCATCTTAAGTTTTTGTCGTCATTTTAGGTCAACCTTAAACTTGTTCAGGCTCACTGTGAGTGTGGTTACTGTGGAAAAATGTCCTTTCTTATACTCTTGATATAAAAAAATAATGTTTGAACCTTTATTAACGGTACCTGCTATAGAACCGTTTTCATAAGATATGCCAGACATTCTATAATAAAACGTTCCTAATTTTAACGAATTTTAAAGAAAAAAAACATATCAAAATTATTTTTAGAAAATCGAAATTTTTGAGGACAATCTTTTTTTTTATAGAAATTTGTTAGAGTTTTTTGTCAACCTCAAATTCTTTTTACACACCAAAAAACAATTGTTTGACCTTTTAAATATTCAAACAAGTAATTTTTATAGCAACTTTAATACGAAATATAATTTTTTTTTCAAATTCCCCAAAAATTATTTTTTTGTTTTCAAGAATTCAATCGATACAAAAAAATTCTGTCGTTTGTATACCGCGAGGCTTGAGTTCTTTACATATACCAAAAATCGTCGTTTGAAAAAAATTACTTAATTTGATTGTAAATTTTGGGGATTTAAGGAACTTTGAATTATAGAGCACAAATTTTGTTTTTTGAATGTCTTCTTAACCTATGTTTTTGTATATTTGACTATTTTTGTAAATTCCTCGACGTAGAAGAACGATATTGTAAGTTTGAATTCTTTGGAAAAAAAAAGAAATTCTGAGGATTTTAGGGGTTTTAGATTTTTAAAGTACAAACATTTTTTTTTTTTGCTTTAAATGTGTATCTTTCTTAACAAAAGGTAGAATTTTTCTATTCTTAACAAAAGGTAGAATGACTTTTAGTATACGTTAAGAAGTCGAAGTGAAAAAAAATGACAGAATAATGAATTTTAGAAAAAAACTAAATTTTGGGATTTAGGGGACATTGCATTTTTCAACAATTTTTTTTTTTTTTTATATTTTCTGAACGTAGGTTAGACAAGCGACAAATTTTTGGACGATAAAAATGAAAAAAAAAAAAAAATGACAAACGAATTCAATTAGCTTGGTTCAAAGATTTTGAGGTCACAGTTCTGGCTTTATGGAGCTAAAATTCTTGGTGGTCAAAACTCGTCAATCAATAAAATATTAAACTACCTGTTCAAATATTTCGTTCAAGTTTAAATTGGAACTTAAAATACTCATTTTGTACCGACTTCATAAAACCCAGGTCTGATCCAGGGAAGTCAGTTTTTTTTTTTTTTTTTTTTTGATAAAAAATGATTATTGTTTTGATTATTTCCTGAAAAACTGATTTTTGACTTTTGCTTCCAAGACACATTTTGTTTCAATAAAGAAAAATGAAAATTAAATCACTCTAATTCATATCAAAATCTGACTGTTTGACATGTCTCGACCATTGAAAAAAAGGAACGAAAAAAAAACTTTGGTATAATGTAAATTCTAGAAACTGGTCTTACTCCACAGTGAGGCTTGTTTTAATCCATTAGTTGCCCTTTTCTCTGAAAATATTTAGTTTTTTTTTTTTTTTGTTCTTCACTGTCGACCTGACCTTTAATTTATAAAGAATTCGAAAAGTCAAATACTACAATATTCACTGATATCTCATAACCTGAGCAAAGGTCAAAAACATTATTTGGAAATAAGGTGAATTTTTTAATATCACGATTATGATAAGCCCTTAAGGATTCGAACTTTTCATTTTGTCATTAAATAAATACCAACTACTTTATGTAGGTAGAATTTTTATTTTTTTTTGTATATGAAGTCTTTACTTTAGGTACATCTGCATAAGCCTTTAACCTTTGTTTATTCTGGCACAAAAAAATCAATATCCTTATAAAATAAAACCAATTTTAAAAATCAAATAAAGTTAAGAGTACCTACCAACAAGTTGGTTCTTAAAGGCTTTTTGTTTATATTAACTCTTATATTTTATTTTTTCTTTATTTCAACTTGAGACAACAAAAAAAAGAAAAATAAGCGTAAAAAAATAATTCGAAAAAATTATGAACAGACACACGATATAACTTTTTCTTTTTTCCAATATAAGATATTAAATTTAAAAGTTAAACCCATTGTTTCAACAACTTGATATTGATCTCAAAAAATATAAACAAAAAAAAGTCTATTTGAATTCTGACTTTCTTTTTCGTAACCTTTTAAAATATACCTAAAACAAACTTTACCCTTTTTTGTATCTCAGCAAAGTCTCTGTAATATTCCCCAAGTGTCTTTAAATAAGATCAAATCAACCCTTATCTCAAAGACCTTAGTTTTCACAGGAAGAAAAAAAAACATACTCATCCCAACTATTATCCTTTTGCAAAAATTCCATTAAAAATCAGTTAACAAAAAAAAGAAAAAACCAGTAAATTCCTCAGGTAACTTTTTGGGCATAAATATTTGTTCATCATCTTCATACACCCTCGCCCCTATCTCATTGATATAGGTATAAGAAACAAATCAGCCTTTTGAGTATATGTAAACTGTGCAAAATAACAACTTAGAAAAAATATAGGACCTCAGAAAAAAGAACCAGGAATCTTTTCCATTTCCTATCGACCGTAATCCCAAAAGAAAACATTGCAGCCACACACAAGTTAACATAAATAGGTTGGTTGGTTCATAAAATATTACAATTTCCTCACTTTTACATACACATACATACATAAACCTGGAGATATAATATTGAACCACTGGCATAGGTATTTTCTGAAATATGACGTTAATGCGACACGTTTTCGAGATGATAAGTTGGCATACCTATATACAACAGGAATAATATATCCCCTCTGTTCCTTTAAGGCAAATCAATTAAACATACTCCTCTTGCATTGACAAGGACTCTCCTTCATCTTTAACAAGCTTAGAGGTAGAAACGTGAACTTAACATGAAGGCTAGGTTTTTGTGTATTATAATTTTTTTTCCTTTTCTTCCTGTCGAGTTATGAAACACAGATTCCCAAGTCCGTCGTATTTCGAAAACCAAGCACGCAAGCATCAAACTATTCTTCTTCTTCTTCTTCGTTGTTTTTGTTCTGCTTTTTTCTTTCCTAAACGTTTTTCATGTCGAAAAAGTAATTATTCCTGTCTAATTCGCATTAAGGAACTATGAGGGGGCAACTCTAAACACAAAATTCTGGTATGCCACGCCTCTCCTCTACCTCATTCAATAATGCATCATTCTGTGCTCTTCATCAGAGGAAAGGAACGTTTTTGCTTCAATAGCTCTGGCTGATGCTTTGTAACGGGAACAGGAAACAGGGAAAGTCATTAGTTAACATTTTTATTGGCAGAAAGAAAAAAAAAAAAAATAAGAAGAAAAAAAAAATCACCAAATGTCCTTCACCCAGGAAAAGAAATGAGAGAGAAAAGGGCCCCCAGAGTAACAGTACGACGAATAATGTGCACCTTGAAAAATAAGGACCGCGAAAAACTTTCAATACCACTCTGTGAGCGGAAGAAGACGAATCGAATTTCCTTCTAGGTCCGGCAGCGGTGGTGGTGGGTTCCGCGCGCAAAAAGGAAATGCAAAAAAACTTTATGTGCTACCCTTGAGTTTTTGTATGGTTTGTATAGGGGAGGGGAGGGTAAGAGTGTGGAGAAGAGTCATTGCCATCATCATCATCATCAGTAACAACATCAGCAAACCACGCGCCCGCAACCAAGATACAAATATTTTCCTAAAGTATTTCTATAAGAAACCGTTATTTTTTCCTCCATTTTTCCAACTTTTTTTGTTGTTGTTGCCCGTTTAGCCTTACTTCCTGCTGCTGACGACGAACTATTCCCTCAGCATCGTTATTCCAGCATTGAAGGGCAACTGTAATTCTCTAGGACAAAGGTGTTATGTAACTTTTTTTTGCAAAAAAGCGGTTGGAGAAATAAAATTTAGGACTGCGATTTTCTGCAAACCAACAGAAAGAGAGAGAGAGAAATTTTCTCCAAGTTCTATATCTCTCTCAAAATACTCTCTGCTGAACTTGCAACATGAACTTGAAAATAGAAGTTCGATGTCGAAGTGTACACCCTCGCTTCTACACAAAACGAGATAAAAAAAAAGCTCTCTTTTGTTATCTTTGGATGACGTAAATGACCTCGAAGTGAGAGCCAGAGAGATACTTTGTTGGTGGTCCATTTGCCGGGATAAAATCCCCTTGACGAACACAAGGGCGAGAGATGGCATAAAAAGTGCGCAAAGTAAACACATATAGAAGAGCTTTATTATGATTATTGTTAGTGTTTTCATCGTTGTTGTTGTTGTTTTTTGACAAACAGGTTGTTGTTTACGTCGGTCGGTTCGGTAAGAAGAAGAAGATTTTTGTTTTGAATGTATTGAAAGTGCCTGGGATAGTTTATATAAATTTTTATCCGTTAGTATCTCAACAATAGTTGTTATGAATGCCATAATAATATAAAGGGTAGGTTATAAGGTGGGCTTTGAGTGGAAGATTATGGAGGGTTTTTTCAATTTTGAAGGCGTTTTGTATTTTTTCATTCTTTCAATTGATGTGGATGTGTGATGTAAGGCAAGATTTAAGCACTTGGTTTTTTTTAAATACAACAAAAAAGAGGCATTTTTTTCTTCCATATTTGAAGTCGAGAGTTATAGAAAATGTATAAAAATATGGCAAGTCCTTCAGACTGCAGAAGAAAAAAAAAACGTGAGAGATTTTCAATGTGATAAACTGCGAGAAATACGTGCGGATATAGGAATATCGTATAAATGTTTACCTTATGTGTAAGTTCTAGTAGGTACCTATAAGTATTTTTTTTTTCTAAGGACGAAAGGTAATTTGATCATTTTCATGTCTTGAAAGTATAGAATATGGCTGTGGCGTGTAGGGTAATGGTATAATAGTGGGCGTTAGTGAGTTATTGATATATTTGATGTTGGGACTTTTGAGCTTATCCGGTTGTAGATTAGAAGTGGATCAATAGGGATTTTGGAGATGAATAAAAGAGTTTTTGTGTCGAATGTGATAAGGCCTTAAATAGCAAGGACCGATTTTGGTCAAAACTTACGGTTTCTTTTATTATATAAAAAAAATCGTTTTTTTTTTTATTTGAATTGATAATAAATGGCGAACATAATAATTTATAAGCAATATAAGAGTTGTTGATGAAAGGTCAAACGAGAACCAAAGTTTTCACCTCTTCAAAGATTTAAACAAAATGGTACTTAATGAGTCTGAAATTTTAAATGAATAGTTTTCTGCATAAAAATAAAATATTCAATAATTGAAATCTTTTTTCACATCATTAATGAACCTATACTTGCACTTCTTAAAATTATTATGTTAGTTCGACTCAAAAAAATCATATTTCCTTAGAGAATTTATAAAATAAAATAAAAAAAAAACAGTTGAACCGATGCCTACACCTGTAACGGTACCTACACCTGTTTTTTTCAATTTTTGTCTATTTCAAAGAAATTTTCCTAGCGTTTTCTAAAAATTAAAATTTTATCTAACTTTCAATAAAACGCATTTTTTAATTTTTTAAACAAATTTCAAAATATTTTTTTTGAAAAAATGGTTGATGATTTTTTTTTTATAATCCTTTTTTTAAAGTTGATTAAAATTTTCGAATTACATAATGGCATACAATTTTTTTTTTTTTAATTTTACGAATTTTAAGATCTTTTTTCTAAAAATCGTCGGCCACATAAGGAAACCTCGTAACTTTACCTTTTTTTTTAAAACTACTTTTGAACGCCATTTTTAAGAAAATATGTCAGCGGAGCAAGCCAGAAAATTTGAAGTCATTACGAAAACTCTAAATAGCCATAAATTCAAATTTTGCACAGCACGTTACTCCCAAACTATTCTGTTGTCTCTCTACTCTTTCGTCCTCCTGTAAAATTTTGAGTTTGTGAGTTAAGATTTTTCCTTATGAGGCCGACGAAATTCCCTTTTATACATGAAACAAATGGCATACATATTTTCGTAGCCAAACGAGGGTTTTAAAAAATCGATTTTTTTGCATTTGTTGAAAATAAAAAATGCATTAAAAAAATACTTATTGCAACTGAAAAAAATTTGCATTAAAAAAAAGTTATTGCAACTGAAAAATATTTGCATATAAAATAAAATTTTTATTTGAAATAAAAATATTTTGCATTAAAACAAATTTATTGCAAATAAAAAATTTTCTGCATTAAAAAAATAAAATCAATGCAAAATGTGTACACAGAGAAAAATATGACCCCCTAAAAACTAACAGATTGCCTTAACGATTAATAAGGTTTTTTTTAAGGAGATTTCTTATTATTTTTATATATAGAAAATCTTCTTAAAATTTGAGTGAAAAATTCATTTTAGTTTTCATCTTGGCTTTAGAACGAAAATTGCTATTAATATTTTTATGGGATGTAGGTTCAGGTGGTAAGGTGTGCGACTCATGATTTGAAGGCCCCAGTTCGATCCCCGGCCTGGTCGTTTTTTTTTTTTTTTTTTTTTTTTTTTTTTTTTTTCTTTTCTTTTCAAAACCCTACAAGTGCAGATTTTAAAACAAATTAAAACATGATTGTTTTAATAAGGTTTCCTTCTTGGATGAAAACCATAGAGAAATCTTATTGTTTTTGTTCTATTTTTCTCTGTGATAAGTACCTACCTGCATGAAATCGGTATATTTTTTTTAATATTCGTCGAACTTTTATACAATAATTTTAACTATTTTACCTTAACTACATTAGGTTCATTATTATAGTTGAAAAAGCTAATGTATGGATTTCGATGGTTTTACAAAGTCTACAATTTCCCTAAGTACCTACATTCAATCGTCAATAAAATTGAATCAGTATTTCTATACAGAACAAAATGTTACACATACGCCACAGTGACCTTCAAATTGGTCTTTTAGTGATCTACTGAGGGACTCGAAAACTTAATGAATTATTTCTGCTATGCATTTTGTGAAAGATTTAACTATTTTTCTTCATATGATTCATTGTTATGGTTTTGTTATTTGATGTAACCAATCTTAAAAGTGGATAGGTAATAGGATTTGTTGTTAATATACGAAAGGTTATAAAATTAACTTCTAATTGATTTCATTTGGCACCAATCTCATTTGCATGACTTTGACCCAAGTGCCATATAATTTTGGCTTAACTTCATACTTTGTGGGAAAAAATTTCCAACTTTCTTTCGGAGTGACTTTTAATTTGCAGAAGTTTTCAACCTTAAGTTTTCATGGTAAAGCTAAAATACAATACAATTACGATACAATTTTTTGCGACCCAGAGTTTTTTAAATGACTGACATATTGTTAAAGTTATAATTATAATTATTATTTTTATATCAGCAAACACGTGCCTACGAATCTATGTTTATTCTTTTTTAATGAAAACAACCAAATTATTACTTTTTAATTATTTAAATAATATAAATATAGATATTATAATTGGTTGTAAGTTTTAAATTTTTATATCAAAATATGCATTATCCTCCAATTAAAAGCTTAATCCTTAGTAAAAACAACAAAAAATATTAAATATAAACATATGAAATACATTTTATTTTGAATTAATTACTTTAATGCAATATTACCTGCCAATATTTATATGTGTACAATGCAGACAGAAAAATAAAAATAATTATAATTAAAAGGGAATATATTTATGCAACAATGAAGCAACAAATCCATCACCAAAATTGACTTAATTATAAAAGTCCATATCGGTTTTGGTTGAGTTCATGATGATTATGAGAATGATGATGATAATTGTCTTGCTTTCAATTTGGCAAGGTTCCCATATTTTTGTTTGTCCAAATAGAGTAAAAAAGAAAATAAATCAAAAAATAAAATTCAATTTCATTCAATACAATATAACACAACAAAAAAACACACAACGAAAAACTGCATATTATGACGAATTCATGTTGTGCAAGTGCAAACACTCAACGAAAACCCATATCGCCGCTATCCTTTTATTTTTCAGGTTGCATCCGTATTTTCTGTTCGAATAAATCTCTTTTTAGTTTTTTTTTTTTTTTTTTTTGTCATATTATTTAAGTAGGTATTGCCAAGTTCTCGCTTTATTTCAATTTGTTTGAATATCAGAAAGAAAATAAAGAATACGAACATACAAAATATGATAACCAAAAATGTCAGTACTGTGTCATGCCCGATTTTTAATTTTATTTAACTTTGAACATTTTTTTTTTATTGAAGCAACCTTTCGCAAAGATAGCATTTCCCATCAAACGTATGTCATTTCCACGTATCTTTTATCACATTTTGTCAGTGAAGTTACAGTTAAAGGAGTCTCGCAGATCAATTTCATGCTTCTTAAACAGCTTTGTTTAAAAAGCCGTAGCTAAAGATATCAAGTAGCTTCCATTTCCATTAACATTGAAATAAATGTATGAATTTTTTGGATATCCTTTTTTTTTAACTTTATGGCAATCGAATATCCATAAATTGGCAACGCCTACATTATGAAAGAGTGAAAGGTGAAAATCAACCTTGAACGAAGAAATGACGAGCATCGAGAGTGCGATTTGTGTGCTTTAGCCCATAAACCGATGACTCCAAAAGCCAAACAATAAAATGTACAAAAAAAAAAAAAGAAAAAACATTCAAAGTTTTTTTTTTTAATAAACGTTATTGGTCCGTTGAAACAAAATTCGATGAAATATTTTTTGAAGATAAAAGATAAACAAATAAAAACAAACAGAAGAAAAAAAACGAATAAATACATTAATGCAATGCAGATATGAAATACAAGCAAAGGAACTCAATGAAATAAAATACAAGTTTTTTTTTTTTTCTTTTTCTTCATAGCAAATAGGATGGAGTGAATCCTTGGACTAACGATGCAACTGACAATTTTGGCATCAAATTGTAGACATTTATTTTTTATGAAGAAGAAGAAGAAAATCATTAAAATTGTATTGGTTTTCTTTAGAATCGGCACTAATGATGAAGAATTTTCCAAAATTTGAGTAGGTACCTATATCCATACTATTGACCAAAGTATTTCAAGTGAAATTTCTTTGTGTATAGATTCTAAAGAAGTTGTTAAATCTACTCATTATTTTTGTTTATGAGACATTTATAATTGAGCTTTTGTTAATGTTCCTTCAAAATTTTCATTGAAATTGTACTTTGTAGTCAAAAGCTGACCAATTAGAAGCTTAGATTATTAACGAAGAAAAGCCTGTTACCATTTCACTAATAATGTTTGTATTTCTATGGAAACTGAGTTCTAATTACCATTTTGTTGGACAATATTGATAAATGAGTACCAGAATAGTCAAATTTTATTCCAAAGAACTTAATTTAGTTTTTGAAATTCTTGTTGCTCAAATTCTAATTTTAGTGCCTGAAAAATTTACAAAAAGAGTTTGAAAAAAATAAACAAATAGATAGAGCTTAAATGGAAAAAAGTTTGATGAGGTTCTTGTTAAAAACTGTTTCTAAAAAGGTATAAACCATCTTTCTAGGACCGGGGGTTCAGCCAAAACATGCTTGTTTTGTTGGGTTTTATTTAAACAAGCTTGAAAAATAAAATTAAACCCAAAAAAGCATGAATGTCCTAAATGAACCTTTAGTCCTAGAGATGGTTTACATATTTCTTTTTGAAGACGGTGTTTAATGAAACTTATTTCTTTTATAGCTATTTCTAGAAAAAATCACCTCATATTTAACATATGTACATATTTACCTATTTCATCATTATTTCATCTACCAACAAAATTAAAATTTGCAACAATTAGGGGGTTTCTTTATTATTATATAGAATAGTTTTTCCACTGAAAAAAATTTGCAAAAGAAATTTTATTGGAACTGAAAAATATTTGCATAAAAAAAAAATAAATTAACGTAGGTACACATTTTGCATTGATTTTTTTTTTTTTTCAATGCAGAAATTTTTTTTTTTAAATGCAAATATTTTTCAGTTGCAATATTTTTTTAATGCAATTTTTTTTTTCAATTGCAATAAATACAATACATATTATATTTTTTTTTTAATTTATAATCAAAAAAAAAAAAAGTTAATTAAAAAAATGATTTTTCACAACCCTTGTGTAGATATAATGTTCTGTATATTGGTTAAAAAAATAATTTTGAAAACTCAATTTAAGAAATATGAATTTTTTTTTCAAAACTATTTTTAAAAACTTGTAAGCCTTAAAATAGTATTTACTTTTTCAAAACATTGTATAAGTGAGAAATTGTCATATTAATGTATGTAAATTGATATAAAAAAGGTGTTTGATCTTTAATTTGAGTATAAAAATCATTTATGTTCAAAGAAAAAAAAAAAAAAAAACGGTTTAAAAAGAATTTAAACAAAAGCCAAATCATATAAAAATATTTTAAGACTCCTTATTATGATATCCCTTTTGTTAATTAGTACAAATTTTAAGAAATTTCCTTTCAATTAAAAAACGAGAAGAGATTAAAAAACATAAAATAATTAAATTAAAATTGTCAAACAAAACTGAATACTTAATTTTTTTTTTTCAACTAAAGTTATACTTTTCTAATTGATTTTAATATTCTTAAATCGAGTCCAAAGTAAAAAAAATCTATTTCATCATTTTTCAAAGGTTAAAAACTCATTTTAAGTTTCTTAAAAACGTTACGTTTTAGGTTTTTTTAGGGTCACTAAAAAATCCTCAATATATGTATGTAATCATAATGTTTCTTATCTAATTTGCCACATTATTTAATGTGACCTTAAATTTCAAACCATCTTTCCTAATGAAACCATATCTTACATAAAAAAAAAATCATTATTTCTTCCTGATTAAAATTAAAAACACGTACCAAAAAACATTCTCCAACATAAATTTATACCTGTAATCAATCCAATGTCTTTGTTTGTCAAAATTCTAATAAAGTTTGTCTATTTCAGTTATGTAAATCCAAATTACGTGACAAGAACAAAATATATACAATTTACAATTCATCAAAGTAAAAAACCTGTTTTCGACACAAGACAAAATAAAATGAAGTGAAACAGATGTTTTTTTTTTCAAAACCATTGACATTTAATCATAATGAAAAACAAAAAACTTTTTTTTTTTTTATTTTTCAAAATTAGAATATTTAATTTTCTTAAAATGCAAATCAAGCATTTAAAAACTTGACTTTATGCCTGTCCAAACAATTACAGGTACACCATAGGTACCTTTTAAGTCTATTTTTAAAAATCCAAAACCACTTTAATAATAAATTTTAATTATTAAAATAATTCAAGTGCAAACTTTGTGTTGTCTGTGCCTGCCTGCCTGCCTGCTGCTCGCCTGTCAATAGCACACAACACATTACTCTACAGTTTCCATAAAAAAAAGACAAAAAAAACAGCAAAAATCAGGAATCATATCTCTCGAACTTTTTCCCATCCCCTGCAGTAAAAATGTGGTTTGGAAAATTTTCACGGGCAAGTCAACTTCAGCCAAGTTCAAGTTTCAACTTTTTTCTTCCCACAAAATGCTTTTTGCACGTGCAGCTGAAAAAGGGGTGAACACACTAAAAGAGCTTTTTTTCTCTCTCTCAATTTTCTCCTCTTCTCAAAATATTGAATACAAAAAAAAAAAAAAATAAATACATTTTCCGTTAAAAGCGAAAACTGCTAAACGTCCTTGTATGAGATCAAAACACTCATACACACTTAACACACAAAAACTCTGTGAATAATGTCAACAATGTATTTGTATCTGAATGTGTCTCTGCAAGTTTTTCTGAATGAAACGAGCGCAACAAACATTTTACTAACCTCAACTAAATCAACCCCCCAAAATGTAAACCAATACACAGACAATTTTAATTTTGTGGGCGAAAGTGTGTTCTATGTGTGTGTGTAAACTGTAAAGCATCATAACATTACTCGGACGGAGCGGAGGAAAACTCTCGTACAACACATTGATGTTGTCATCTCACCCTGAAAATTTGTAAAAAAGAATTTCCTCGTGGATTCTATCTTTTCTCGAATGTGTCTCGATGGGAAAATGAAAATTTAGTTTGATTTAACTTTTCACTGGTGACGGTCTCCCCGGTGCGCTAAAATAATCTCCCTTTTTTCCAAAGTTTTCCAACAAAACATATAAAAAACAAAATACCTTTTTTTTTTCAAATCAACAAAAAATTTTTTTGAGTTTTTAAGAAAGTTTAAAAAAAAAAAAAAAAATACCAAATGAAATAAGAACTTAAAATTGTGGTCTTTGACATTTTTTATTTTTAATTTTTTTTTATTTTGTTTAATTTTTAAATTTACAAAAAGGAAAGAAAACACAACAAAAATGAGATTTTAACACAAAAAATCAAAATCGTTAAAGTTACACCCCTTTTTTGTTTAATCTCCCTCCCTGTTTTATCGATATATCCAAGTGATTTTATTTTGATAAAAAAATAAAAAAACAAAAAAAAAAAATATTGTGTGTCTAAAATATCAAATTTACCTTCACACTCGTATCTATCTGTTGCACAAGACAAGATAAAAAAGCTGCAGACGACAAAAAGAAATTTTGTGAAAAGTTTTTAGTGTCTACCATATGTACCTATTTAAAAGTGAAACTTTTAACATCAAAATTTAAATAAAAATAAAATGAATAAAAGAATAAAATAAACTTAATTTTAAGTCTTAAAAATATAAGTTGTAAAAATTGGAAAAAAGTGAAGTTTATTCTAAATCAAATTTAATAAGAGAGAAAATTATTAATAATTTTAAAAAAATAAATAATAAATAAAACTTGAATATATTTTAATCTGTTTTTATATAAAAAGTGTTAATTGTTATATAAAATAATAATAATAAAAAAAAAACTGTAAAGTGAGTTAATTTTGGAAATAAATCTTCAACCACTTGAGAGTATACGAAAAAAAAAATACTTAATGAAAAATATTTGAAATTTCAAACACATTGAGTAAATAAGTGATTTATAAGTGAATTAATGTTCAGACATATTTTTGAATGATACAAAAATTTCATATGGAATTTGAAAACTTTTTTTTTTATTTTTGTTTGTTTGACTCGAGTGGTTAAAGATTTTTTTTTTCACGATTTTGAAATTGATAAAAAAAAATCAAAAATCTTGTTTCTTACATAAAAAAAAATTTTGAAAGAGTAAAATATTTTTTAGACCTAAAACAACAACAAATATATTTAAAATTAAAAATTTAAAGCGACTTTATTAAATTTTTATTTTCTACTTTATTATTTTTTTCCCGTGAGTAGGTTTGTTAAATTCGTATGTTGAATTTTTCCCTTAAGAACTTTTATTTTTGACAGAAAAAACTTCAAGCATTTTTACTTATGAATTGGGTTTAGTTATGCAATCGCTTCATAAAATATGAAAATTAAAAGTCGGAGCAAAGGATTAAAAACTTATAAAGCAGGCTGCATATCATTTTCATCCATTTAACTAACCTTTGTTAAAATAAAATAAAATAAAATAAAATAAAATAAAATAAAATAAAATAAAATAAAATATAATAAAATAAAATAAAATAAAATAAAATAAAATAAAATAAAATAAAATAAAATAAAATAAAATAAAATAAAATAAAATAAAATAAAATAAAATAAAATAAAATAAAATAAAATAAAATAAAATAAAATAAAATAAAATAAAATAAAATAAAATAAAATAAAATAAAATAAAATAAGATAAAATAAAATAAAATAGATAGTTATTGTGTCATACTTGCCGTTTTTTTTTTTAGTCGGTTGGGAGGAAAAACTGTGAGGGGTTTATTTTTGCGAGTTATGGGAAAAGTAAACCTCTTATCGAAATTAATATATATATACAAAAATATAGAAAGTCAAAAAATTAAGAACTCTTATCTCAAAAAATTGAGAACAATTTTCAAAAAAAAAAAAATATTTTTATTTGTTATTTATTTCCGACGAAAAAATATCAATTTTGACAAAATTTTGTAAAAATGAACTTTTTTTATTCGAACAAGGAAAATATTAGCTATTATAATTATAATTAGATACTATAAATATTACTGGAATTGACTGAAAAATTGGTTTTTGAGAATATTTGCAAATTTTTCTACACCACCTACCTACAGTTATAGGTTTCAATCAAAAAAAAATTCTATTGACATTTTTAGAATTCGAAGATTTTTCACTACCTTTTTAGATTGAATATTGTTTCATTTTTCAAAAATAAAAAAAATCCTAAAAAATCCAAAAATTAATTTTCTTCAAGTAAAATTAAATGAAGTGAGCTCTTACACGCTTAATTTTAAGGTTTAATTCAATGAGAGTAAGGAGATGCATTATGATTTTTTTTTTTACTTTACACTCATTGTTTGCACTGCCACGGGTTGGACAAAAAAGAAGCGATTTTGACGGATGGTATTTGCTTACAGAATTTATGCGAAACTATTTCAAATTTGTGTTCAAATTCTTTGACGTTGATGGATTATAATGTCACAGGTGTGACAAGTTCGATTTACTCTACAACAAGAGAGTTTTTGAAAATTGTGAAAATAGAAAAATTTTAGTTTTTGAATATTTATGTCTCGATGAGAATTTTTAATATCTTTTTAAATTTAAACTCTAAAACCATGAATTATATTCCAAAGGAGCTTCAATTCTTATATAAATCATACAAACAGTCTGAACAACCAAAATATGGTTTAACAATTTTTGTTTTCCTATCCCCATTCAATAATATCAAAAGATACAAATCCAAGTCAAAATAATGTCGTCTAATCTTCAAAATCTTTTTACCTTTTCAACGGCAATTATTTTTCACCCTCTGAATGAGAAGAAGAATTCTTAAATAAACACAACCAATTCATGTGTATCAAATGAAAACTAATTGGTGACTCCGAAAACCAAATCATTCGAAGCAAATCAAATTCGAATTGGCTTTAAATGCCAAACAGTCAGTTTAATTAACTGATTAAATGTTTTTTTTTTTATATAGAAAAGCATTTTTGTTGGTTTTCTTTGTACCTATATAAAGAAACAAACAACAACAAAAAGCCATTATACCAAAAATCATGACTGGAAATTTAAATCAAATTCAAAAAAAGAAAAAAAAAAAAACGAAATTAGAAACCTGTCTTTTGTGTACACATAAAACCGTTTTTCGCTGTCTGATTATGTATGTGGGCAGGTATACATACATAATTACAAAAACAAGTTCAAAAATTAGAACAATCACTGACGAACTTTCAAATCCGCACTTGATCAGTAAACAAATGAAATCCCTAATTCAAATAAATTCCCTCTGTTTCCTCAAACCTCCTAAGAGTGAAATCCAATTTAATCATTTCCATGTTTACATTAGCACCATCAACACCACCGCCATTACCACTTTCACCACCAGCATTACCTTTATTTTCGGCAAAACTTATTTGAGTTCAGATAACACACACAGAAAACCAAACCGAACCGAAAAACGACCCCAATTTCAAATTGCCTTACATCCATCTAATTTTCAACCAACAAAAAATGTTCATCCTTCCCTCCAATTTGAGTCCTTCCCAAAAGACTACCTTCACTAAAAATATAATTAATCAAAAACTGTATGGTGCGGTGTAAAGTCAAATTGGGGGTTGGAAAAAAGGACGAAAACTTAAAAATAAAAATAAACACGATAAATCATTCGAGAGAGAGAATAAACTTTCACCAGTCATCAAATCATATCCCCTTCAGATTCAGATGTGATTGGAGGTGATGAGAGAGACAGAGGGTTTCTTTTGGGGGATTGTGAAGTGTGTGGAAATGAAAAAGGAATCTTGAGTAGCCGCTTGTTGATGGCAGCTTTCAGACCAAAGTTGATGGCATCTCTCATGCAATGGCTAAGGATGTGCTTGAATCCTTTGGCTGCTGGACGACCGACATGATACAAATAAAATACTGATGTCATCGAGTGCACTTCTATATGTAGACGATGTACATGAGACAAGTGTTTGCAAACTTTGCAGACAATCACTGAAATGAAGAACAAGAAAAACATCCTTCCTCTCCTTTTCAATTAGCCCAATCAAACTATATAGCAACCTCTCCTTGCCTCCTGGATATCAAACTAAATTTCTAACAATAATAAACGCTCGTTAACTATAATGTCTGACCTTTAAGTCTCTAATTTAAGGACACCTTTATATTACATTCGTATACCTAAACTCAAATAGACTTCCAATTTGGGATTTAGGGAAAAAAAAGGTTATAAAAATCAACATTCAGCATCTTATTTCTTGACTTTGCGAACTTCTTCCAAATAAGGCAAAAAAAAATACTACCCTTTCTTGAAAGAATCCTTAAAACAAAAAATAAGCAAAAAAAAAAAAAATGACGATAAAACTTTTTCCGAAAATTTGCCTTGTTTGAGTTCTATCATGTCCCCAGTTACACGCATATCTCTATGTAGTCGTCTTATAAGAAGTAGAAAAATGTTGGCACGTATTTTTGTAGCGCATAATTTAATGACATCATTAAGATTCCTTTCTCTGAAAATCCTAAGACATTTTACTTCCTTTCATATCCTTGATATGAGAGAAAAGCCACACGCATGATAGTAAAACATTCTTTTATAATAATTTTACCTCTGCTTTTTCAGGTTTTTTTTTTTTATTTTTTTTTGTACAATCTTGTTCTTAACACACACACTAATACACTCTTATATAAAGTCAGTATAAGAAGTTCTTTTCTGCAAAAAAAAAAAAAAAAAAAAATAATGCCACTTTCCTGTGGGAAATGAGGAACTGCCTTATATACCGATGGTTGTCGGATTAGATAGTGATGTAGGTTTAATTCTTGTGTATTTTTTGTGTGTACTTTGCGTTGGTTATAGGTAAAGGTATTATAAGGACTTCCTTTTTTTTTTAAAGATTAATTAAATTTGGAATGAAGTTTTTGATGTAGATAAAAACAAGTATGTTTTAAAATATTTTTCCTATTTTTTAGCCATTTCTAGAACAAAACAGCATTTATAAAATCCCAAATACATAAAATTCCAAGAAATTTTAAAAAAGATTACAATTTACTTGTTCTCATGAAGAAAATAAACAAATGTACGGATAGTTCCTAGCAAAATTTTTAATACATATTAAATTATTTTGTTTGTTAATTCCATTTGTAACCATTCCGAGAAAAACCATCACATTACTCGTACATTTTGACTTGAATTTGAAATTAAATTCTTAAAACTTAAAATATTGCAGTTTTTATATCGATGTTTCTATATAAACTAATTTTTTCTTCATTTAAAAAATTCGATATAAAAAAAAAATGAAATTTAACACTCGTAACATCAGATTGTCACACCCGTAACGTTGGTTATTGCACCCAAAACAGTGCTTATAAATTGAAGACCAACAATCAGATATTTCAAAGAAGTAATAGTAATAATAGTAAGTAATAATCACCAAACATTATTATGTACTATGTTTTTTTAATGGCACACCCGAAACGCAATTTTATATATTATAAAGAACGCTATGCGTTTTGACGATGACACAAGTTCAATACCATTCATTTTTCCCAATGAGAAAATAATTCAAAAAATTTAAGTACATAGTCACACCCGCAACAATGGGTAGGATTCTAATTTTTCAAATTCATTTTAGGCATTTATTTTAATAGAACAACTCGGAAAAGCTCCCAAACACCATTTTTAATGCGTCAAAAACGACAAAAAAAAAAACGAAAGAAAAAGTTGGCGTGGCAGGGGTTGGAAATAGTGAAAATGTAGTGTGCATTTTTGTCAACTCTCCTTAATAGTTAAATTCCTTAACGTTTATTCAAATCGTGCAAGTCATTTTATAAACATAAACCATACACAAAAGTAGGCGTGGCAGGACGCGGATAGAGCTGATACCATTTTGTGTTTTTGAACTCACCTAGATAATCAAATTTCTTAACATTAATAAATTCAAGTTTTGTAAGTCAATTTTAAGATATAATTCATATGCAAAAGTGGGCGTATGCGGGGGTGTGAAATGTCCGTTAAATTTTGAAAAGAAAACTTTTTTGTAT
This sequence comes from Episyrphus balteatus, assembly GCF_945859705.1. NCBI lineage: Eukaryota > Metazoa > Arthropoda > Insecta > Diptera > Syrphidae > Episyrphus > Episyrphus balteatus. The sequence goes on from NC_079135.1 coordinate 26,743,706, forward strand.
AAAATTAAAAACAATTTTGAGTTTTGGAAGATTGGTTTAATTATTTTCTTTTTTTTTGATATACGAAAAAACAAAATTGATTTTTCAAATAATATTATCAATTTTTTTGAAGTTCAAAGCCGTTTTTTTTTTTAAATTTTTTTTTAACAAAATTTCATTAAATTTTGTGTACACAAAAATATTTTAAATACTTTTTTCTGAGAAAGTTAAAAATAACAAAGGGTTAATCAGAGATACCGTTCTAGTTCGAAAAAAAAAAAAATAATAATAATTAATAGATAGATCTTGTCCAAACAAGACATAAGAAATCCAAAATTAATGAATATTTTGATTATTAGTCAATGTAAACAAATAAAGCAAACCTACAACTTAAGGCTTCGTAAAATTTAATTATTTATTTTTAAATACTACTTCAATCAAACAAACAATTAACTACATTGAACTTTCTTCTCTTTGAAAAGTTCCCTTAAAAAAGAAATCCTCAATAAACAATGACCCTGATAATGAGCCTTAAATTGTAAATAAAACCATAAATCTCATAAAAAAACAGAAGAAAAATCAATTTGATTGTCCTTAGTAAAAACAGGGCTTCCCTAGAATTAAGAAGACTTTCCTGAAGATTTATTTCCCTGCAAGTCACCAAAGAAAATAAACTAATGTAAAGGTACCTAGAAATTGTCCAGTGATGATAGCTACTACACATTGAAAAATCGCAATTTAAGGCAGAATCAGGAAGCCCCACCAAAAAAGGTCAAAGAAGAATCCAGATTTTTTTTTCTCATATTTTTTTTATGATTTTGAAGGTATTTTTCTTGAAAGTAAACACATTCGGTTGTAAAATTATGATTTTTTTTTTTTTGTTTTTTTTGCAAGGAAATATAAATTCATGGTCACTGATTGAAGGACTTCCATTTTTTTTGTTGGGGTTGTATAATCAACTTCAACCTTCCAGTTGGTAAAAGCAAAAAAAAAAAAAAAAAATCAGTGGCAACTGTATATAGTCTTTGGGAAATATTTGCACTTAAATAGGCAGAAAATTGGAAACCATAAAAACAGCCATAAACAGAGCTGCCATTACAAAAATTTGAAAAACAGTATTTTTGAGGTACATAAAATAGTATATAAAGGGACCCTAGTTGGTTTTTCAATGCACTGTATCGAAGTAAAACAAACAACTTTCAATATTTTAGTGACAGATTTTTTAGTAAAAAACATTTTAAAGATTTTCAAATACTCGCTCCGGAAACCCTGATCAAACACAAACCTCATAAGAGTGTGGTAAAAGAAAAATCTAAAGAAAAAAAAAAAAAACAATTTGTGGAAATATCCTTTTATGACATTCGATTATTATTTGTTTCAGTAAAAAAAAAAAATAATGTAACTAAAGAATTTTTTTTTTGTAATAATGCTGCAGCTTGTGTATGGTCACATAGACTTTACCGAGAAAATCACCAGCAGTCGTTGAAAGAAAAATGTTACTGCAAATTGAATTTCGAAGGAAGTTTTTTTTTTTTTTATTTAATTAAATTGTAACATTTGGGGCAAGAGAGTAGGTAATCGTAAACTGTTACATTTTGTATGGTTTTCAAAAGAAAGTCACAGTTTATTTTTTAATATAATTTCATAAATCAAATTTTATAGATGTACTGTTTCTGAGATTGTTTTGGATGTTATTTTTTTTTTAATTGCTTGCCCGTCATACTTAAAAAAAGTTCAATTAATGGAAATTTTATGTCGAAAAAAAAAAAAATCCAATTACACTTTTGTCTCGACCAATGAAACACTGATAACTGTTTTTGACATAAAGTAATCATACTTTAAGTTATTCTGCTATCCAATTCCATTGAATTTTTCGACAACAAACAAATTGTCAAATATTAATAGAATTCATTTGGAATAATTAATAAATACCATTATATTCTATTAATTCCTCTGGGTTAAAGGTGTGACATAAACAAAATATACATAAATTTCCATATTTATATATTTTTTCCAAGTTTATAGGTCATCATGTAAAGGTCACAAATCAATAGAACGGTTTAATATTTTTGCATTGGTGTTTTCAAATGGAGTTAAAAAAACGGTTTCTTTATTGTGGAACAAAGTTGTTAAGTCATTATAAAATTTGTTGTTCTAGATATCGTTACGGGTGTGACTTATAAAAAATCATCTTGAATTATTAAGAAATTGCATGGTATTCTTTACATTTTAAAGGCAATATACTGTGCTTAGTTCTGATATCCAATTTCTCTGCATTACACGTGTGACCAACAAATATATGAATTTCTTTGTTGACTTTTGCAAATATATTTTTGTGAATGTTATAAAAGGTCATAAATTATGGATACAGTTTGAAATACAAACGTTTTTAAAACTATAACGGGAGTGGCGGGTGTGACTTTTAGTACTTTGGAAACTGTTGTTTTCGTAAAAAGTAACAATGTTTTGTTTTTGGGGGAAAAAAGTTAACAAAATTTTTGTAAAATTTAAAACATAGTAAAATAATTGTTCTATCGTTACGGGTGTGACTCATAAATTTATAAATTATTGAGCATAAAAATTGATTTTCTTTATTTTATTTTAGATAGTTTTTGAATTATTTTAAGACAGCCAAATTGTCTCCATATCCGAAGTTGTCGATTTTTCAAAACGTTCAAACATTTTTTTTTTTATGTAAGAAACAAGATCCCTTTTGGTATAAAATTTCTAAATCTAAACAATATTTTCAGATAAAAACAAAAACTTAAAAACAAAAAATATATATTTTTGAAAGTTAAAAATTGTTAATAAAAACTATTATTTATTCAACTTAAAATATATATAAATTAAAAAAAAATCCTCTTTAGAACTCCATGTTGTTAAATATTTTTAATAAAAAAAAAACACAATTGTTAAAGTTTCTATAGTGTAACTATAATGTACAAAATATAAAAATCAAAACAAAACATTATTAAAAAAAATCAAGTGCTTCTGGTAGTGAAAAACCTTTAAAACAAAACTCTGTGTGCAAGCTTTTTTTTTTTATCTACAAATTATATTTAAACTAAAAAAGAAATAAAGTTTTATGTGTGTTAAAATTAAAAACTGAAATAAATATATACAAAAATAACTTACTAGTGAAAAAAAAACGGTATAAATAAAAGTAACTTAAATTCTTCCAATAAAAAAATAATAAATAATCTTAAACCTATTTTGACTAAATTGCTAAAAAAAATAAACAAAAATCAGTGAAAAGTATATACCTCGTCGAATAGACTTTACAGAAACAGAATATAAAATTATCAAAAATATATTTTCTATAATAAAAAAATAAAATCTATATTAAAGGCAATATAATTCTTAGTCAAAATTGCGGGCTTAAATAGAGTTTCGATGTTGAAATTTGACTGCGGTCATACATCTTCGACATCCAATACTAAAATGAAAACAATAGCTCCGAATATACATCGTCGGCGACGATGTGACAAACATCATTTGGAGTTATGTCGCGAACAGCAAAAAGATATGGCTTGGGAAGCAATTCCGGCTCCCCCAATAACGCCACCACCAGCTTTTTTACCTATTGGATTTAAAAGATCGTCGGCATCTGCATCACGAAAAGGTAAGATTGTGGCTAGGAAACCAAAAAAAAACTGAAAATTTGTGTTTTTTTTTTATTAATTTCGAAAATAAAATAAGGTCGTTTTTTGAACTTTTTTCAAAGTTCAACAATCTTTTAAGGTTAGCAAAACTATTTGCTTAAAGAACTTATTCATCAACCCCCTTGAACTTTAAAATTTTTGTAGGCCTTCAAGTCAAATTTAAAATAAAAAAAAAACAACAAAAATTCAATTCGAAAATAAATCAATTGTTTTAATTTTTTAAAATTTTATTTTTAGTTTAAATAAATTTAGATATTTTTCTGTCGATCATAAATATTCAAGAACTCTTATCACGGGATGTTTTTTATTTTATAGTTTTATTTTTATTAGTAAGCATTTTGTTTTGCTTTTTTATTTCATTATAAATTTATAACCTTGACTAAAAACAAATTTGTGTTGTTTTTTTTTTTTTTGTATTGGCTAGGCGCCTAAATATACTCCAACAACAACAATATTTGTCTCTTAATTTTTTTTGTTTGAATTTTTTCTCAAATTTGTAAAATCTGTCACATGCATTTATCCTTGGAGTCACTTGCTTTTAATTTTGAAGAGTCTTGTCTGTGTTTTGCTGTATTTAAAAAGAATTTTTTTTTTTGCATTTTTAATGTATTATGAAGTATTGTTTTGACATTTTCACATGACTAAGCGAATGGCTCAAATTTGATTTAATGTAATAAATCTTAAGATTTTTTGTGTGAGTTTTGTTGCTTAAACAAATTTTTTTGATCGTGTTTTGGTTGAAATTGAGACTGATGCAATTTATTATGTGTGACAAAATTTATGCAAATCCTCAAAAATAATGTCTGTAGGATTGATATAAAAGTGACAAGATATTTTTTGAACGAAACAAAGTAAATTATGAAAGAAGCAATTATTCACATTTTTATTCAAAGTGGAAAATAATATTGCAAAAACTGATTAAGTGAATGAAATAATTTCATAACTGGCGCCTTCTTTTAAAAATTTATTTATATTTTTTTTTTAATTAAGAAGAAGATTTATTATGAGTACAGTGCACTGAATAAATGTCAGTTATAATTTGTTTTTAATTACTTTTTTAATTTCTTTTGTAAACAAAAATATAAATTACAAAGAAGTATTGGTTTGTTTCTGTGAATTGATTTTTTGACGTTCACATTTTTTTTTTTAATTTCATTTGCTTACGTTTAATTGTGATTTAAAATTTTTCGTCGTTTAAATTTTTTTGGTGATTCCCTAGACGGGAAAAATTAAATTTTTTAATCGCCAATAGAAAGATTGTTTTTATCAAACATAATTTACGTTTTTGATAAAAATTTAAGTAATTTTTTTTATACCAAAAAAAATTTTTTTTAAACAATTTTTTAGGAACTAAAATGTTAAAACATTTAAAAAAAAGAAAAATATGAAATGCCATTCACAAAATATTATAAAACTTTAAAACAATATTAAGGGTCCATTTAAAAAAAAATAATTTTTCAAAAAAATCAAGTAAACGGTTTAAAAAACATTTTCTATTCAAGCTAGAATTTCGTGACATGGCTGATTGTTATGTCGAATTGGTTTTTTTTTTTTTTTTGTACAAATCCTAAACTTGCCCTATCGCAAATAAAAATACATTTACTGTGCCCAAGGTTGAAAAAATCTTTTACTTTCCATTACAAATTAAAAAATAAATTGGTATTTATTGTAAATAATAAAAAAAATTGAAAGAAAAAAAAAATAAATAAATACATTTTTCCCATTAATAATAATATTATTGCAACTGAAAAATAAAATGCATTTAAAATAAAATTTTTGTTCCAAATAAAAATATTTTGCCTTAAAAAAAACACAAAAAAAAAATTTTTGACATTGAAAAAATGAATACAAAATGTGTGAATATTCTTCGAATTTCTTTCAATTTTGACTATTTGCCTTTTGTATGGTAAAATAGCCAAAATTGTAAGAAATTAGATTATTTAAAAAAAAAAATTATATTGCATACTGATTGATATATTTTATTAATATTTTTTATTAATTAATTGCAATTTTTTTATTTCAAATAAATATTTTTATTTCAAATGCATTTTTGAATTGATATTCTTACGACCCTGATCGTGGTGGCAAAGAAGATCCTACTTTGAAAAAGAAAAAAATGGATTTTTTTTAATTTTTTCTAAGATTTTTATGCATTATAAAACTATTTTATAAAAAAAAAATTGTTCTAAAGATTTTCAAATTTTTTTCAAAAAAAACTCTATTATAAAAGCAATTTTGTGGCATATTTCTTTTTTTTTTGTATTGTTTTTTTTTAAGCTTTATTAAACGTCTTATAGAATTAGGTAAACAAAATATATTCTTTTATGAATATTTAGAAATAAAAACAAGACCGTGTGACCTAGTGATATATTATTGTAATATTCATCTAAGTGGTTGACAAAAGAATAATCAAAATTTCAGTACCGCGGATGTAAGTACCACACATGTTCATTATTCTCAATTCAAAATGCTTCCCAATCCAATTCTCTTTTTTAAGCTATCATCTATTAGATTTGTAACGCAATATAACTTGTTTATTAAGCTGGCTTTTTAATTTTGGTTAAAAGGAAAATCATGTTTTCCTGATTCCAAGAAAACATAATTCCTTTAGTCTGAAAAACCTCTCTAAATTCAAAGAATTTCAAAATACTCTCAAAATAATAAAATATGTATATATTTTTGTTCTTAACCACAATAGAACTTTTTTGTCATTCAAATTACCCACCATTTGTCAGTTCATTTCCGTCCTCAAAAAATTATAATCGTATTACTTTGTTTACAATCATCTGTAAAATCCAAAACAGATTAACATTTGGATTTCAAAATTAAATTATTCTACATCCGTTTAATATGTGTACAAGGCTCGTGCCATCATCGATTTCCTCACTTCATCCCAGATAATCTCGATTTCAATATTACAAGCCTATTTATACACACACACATACAGAAACAAATGTTGAAATCCACGAAAATCCTTAATGAATTCTCCCCCGCCCCTCATGCATTTTGCCTTTTGCGACGCACAGAAACACTCCAAGTGGATGTCAATGTCAACATTTTCAATTCAATTTGGATATTGATTCTGAAAATCTCTCTTTAACATTACACCATAAACCTATACCTACTCTCATACGAAATAAATCCATAATTTGCACAAAATATAATCCATCCTTATTTGGAATTCCATGTTCCTAGATTACCACAAAACTTCTCGATACATCAACGTCATTTGCCAAAGGCATCAAATACCCATCCATTCATATTTTGCGTATATATGTGTTTACCATAACTATTACCTACTTCATTACCAACAAAACCAACAACAATTATTCTTGCTTGTGTGCATTTTTATCATTTTATAAAAAGTTTACTTTAGGGTATTTTCTGGGAATTCATATAAATTTGTCCCCCAAAATACAAATAATTTTGAACAAATGTTATATTTTTCTTGGTATCACTTTTTAGGTTGAAGAATTCAATTTCATTTCTAAACCTTGAAATTCTTTATTCTCAAAAACCAAAATACTTATTTAAGTGACCCTTAACTTGTGTTGCTATGATGGTTGACGATGAAATTACCAAATATCCCTTTTCTCCCCCAAACAGCACATTTTAACCCACAAACCAATAACTAAGCTCTTCATCAGAAATTCTAATCTTCTCTGAATAGCAATATGGTATTTCCTTTTTTTCTTTTTAACTTTGGCAAACTTGAACTTCAATATTTTCTTTAATTTTGTTGTTGTTGTTGGTTTAACAAATCTCAAAAAAAAAAAATATAAGTTACTCTACTTCATGGATAAAGTTCACACGTGCAAATGCCACAGCAAACATGTTGGCAGAAGAAGGATAAAGTGTTTTTCTTTTATACAGTGAGCACAGAAAAGATGATCCTGGACAATCTACTGTACCAGCTTCAAGAAGGAGAAAAACCATCTTATTGGGATTTAAGTAACTCTTGTGGTTTATTGGTTTTGATGAGAGGTGTATTTTTTTTTTTCCTTTCTTTGACAAGGATATGGGAGAAGAATATTTTTTTTTCTGCAAAAACAAAACAATCGATATGAAAAAAAAATTATTTTTTTTTTTTCAAATACAAATTGAATGAATATCTTATTTGATATCCTTGAAGCAATATTTTGAAGGATAAACATTTTTATGTACATCAAAAACACCTGACTGAATATTTTTTTTTCTACGTCAAGTTTTCATAGTAACCTAATCTTCAATAAGGGTAAAATTCAAAAGTACTCTTAAGGAAGAGTCCTTCAACTGTAAAAAATAAATAAAATTAATTTTGTATTTTATTTCAAATTTGAATGTTTGAAGAAAAAAAAAGAAATTAAATAAATTAGACAATTTTATCGTTTTTATACACAAAAAATGTTACACATACGCCACAGTGTCCACGTCCACACATTTTTTGTAAACAAAAACATATGGAATATCAAAATCTTTTTTCTTCGCATTTGTTATCCATTGAAAACCACAAAAATAAGGCAAATGAATTGCAAGATTTTTGAAAAATGTCCTTGTACGCAATTCCGCGTGACAATATCTCACCGTACAAATCTCTATACAAACATACACTTTCTTAGAAACACCATATCATGCCTTACAAACATTTATTGTAAATATAAATTGCTTTTGGCTTTTAAATGTTAACCACTGAAAGATGAGATTTTTCGTTAAGATTTATGGAAAAAGTAAAAAAAAAAAATAATAAAATTCAAAGTTAAGAAAGCAATTGAAATTGATAAAGTGTTTGGGATAATGTTTCATGAAAATGAAAAATACAAAAAAAAACCCACAGGGAAGTGTGATGACTTGGATATTGGGTTATTTGCTTTATCATTGTCATTCAATATAATGTAATTTTAAAAGCAATAAGTTTAAGTGGTTTGGGGTAAAGTCAAGCACATATAAATAGTTAATCAATTAAGTGTTTATTTATTTATTTTTAAATAATGATGATTTGATATGATTTTTCAAATATAATCATAATTCATTATTATATTTTCTTCCACTGTAAGCAAATGGATATAATGTACTTAGTAGAAGAAGTCATGAACTAAAAAAAGCATTCTTAATCTACAAAGCTTCAGCAAACAATATAATTATTTATCAAATTTAAGACCGCTTAGATAAAAAATACAAAAAAATAGATTTAAGAATTGAAACCCGTATAGTTTCATAGCTCATAACCGTTGGAAAAGCAAGGCGCTTTTAACAATACCTCATTCGTTAAATTATGATAAGTAGTTTGAAAATTATGCTGGAACATACATTCATAAATACTTTAAAAACTGGGTTAAAATCATAGCTATTGGCGTTAAATGGTTAAACTCTAAAAATAAAGTAGACTGTTTTTGCGAGAAAACCTCTTAGTAATTAAACGCAAGTTGGCCACTTAAAGAAAATTACCTAAATAATTTTTACTTTAATAATTTCATACAAGTTTAATTTTTGTATATACCAGAATTTAAAAATTAAAAAAAAATGAAAGTTTTTTTTTTTTAATTGGAAACATTAACACTCTAAAAGTAAGAGCAAGCATTATTTTAAAAATCCTAGATTAAACTATATTGCCGGCGGACGCGCATTTTAATCAAAAATTTAAACAATTTGCCCAAAAAAAATCTCTAATCAATTTATTGGAATGCAAACTCAGTTTCTGACTCTAAAAAATTTGAATGAATTGATTTTTTTCTTTAATATTTATGTATTGTATAAATAAGATTTTAAATACAATGTCACACCCGCTACACAAAAAATGTCACACCCGTTACGTTTTTGAGTAGTTATAAAAACACAGTTGTTTTTATAAAATTTCTTTAAATTCATATTGAATACGATATCCCTGACTTCATTCAAAAATCTAGAGTATTTTTTCTAAATGTCACGAAGCAAACTGAATCTATTTTCGAACGTCACATCTAAATTACATCTACCTAATTTTAAAAGTTTGTGACTTTGACAGATAGGTTAAAGAATTTTTTTTATAAAATGCCTCAAATTACAACAAAAAGTCTATATTAAGCAATTTTATACAACATTTCAGCTTCTATAAGATGTTACAGAAGCTACATTTTAACTTCTGTAAAGCTTCTATAAAAATGCTGTGCATGAAAAAAGTAATTTTTTTTATGTGTTCAAAAAGAAGGAATAATTTATTAAAAGTCTTATAGAAGCTCTAGCTTGCGAGATTTAAATTTTACCATAGTAACAGAATTTTTTTCCCGTTTTAAACAACAGTGGTATTAAGTCCGTTTGCTTTGCAAACTTTTCGGAAATCAAAAATTGATTCGATAGCCAAGCATTCTTTTTGTGAAATTTTATTTCAATTATAAATATCAATTTAAATATTGGTAACAATCTCAAAAAATTGATTCAAAATTGTATTTATCCTATGAACCTTAAACTATTTAAATTCATGAATGTCAAATTCTTCTCCTTTTTAAATTGTGTGCCATACCAACAGGTAGAAATCGCCTTCCACTTCATCGAATTTTCTTTTGATAATAACAACCGGAAATTTATATTTTTTATTAACATTCAAGAAGATTCGACACATACAATATTGTTGGTCCTTTTTTTTTTTGTTGTATACCAAGAAATATAAACACAAATTGATTCCACAAAATGTCCTTTTTTTCGTGTGTGTTTTGTATTCATCCAAAACCCTTTTTCCATTAATACTCAGATTCTTGGATGTCTTTTTTTCTATTTGCAAAACTATTTCCTTTTCAAGGAATGAACAAAAAATTGTTTTACTTTTTTTTCGAAAAAAAAAGAAAGAAAAAAAAAATATCATCATCCGTTGTCCTGTCCCAACATCAAAATTCCGTTGCCGTAAGGTTATCAGCTTTCGGTTATGTTTATTGGAAAAAATAAACTACACGATCTATACTACACATTCCTTTATCCCTATAGAATACCAAAAATGATGACATACTCCTTACTTGTGTTGTACTATGCCTTTGATTAAATTTCAGAAGCCATTGATGACACCAGCCTTAAGGATGTCGATGCCGACGAACGCCTACAGTAATTTCTAGTTTTCTTAAAAAAAATAAAAATAAAAAAAGAAAATGAAGAAAAAAAGGACTTTTTTTTCGATTCTCTATCCAACCTCGAGCAACATCGAAAGTTATTTCCGTATTTCCCAAGTTGCTCTTGGCCATTCGGATGCGGATATCGAAGAACGAACCAAGAACTGAATCCTTTTTTAATGGATTTTCAATGCTTCACCACGTGTAGCGAACACCAACATCGGGCGCCGCCGCTGCCTCCAACATCACGATGAGAATGCGGCATTTTGTTTTTTTATTTTCTTCTTTCAACTCAAGCTTTCCAGTTTTATAACAGATGGCGAATAAAAGTCGAATTGAAATCCAAATGTTTTATGTTCCTTTTTTTTACTTCATCACTCAGCAATCAACATAAAAAAAGAACTAAAATCCTTCAAAAAAATGAACATTCCACTCTCTCTGACTAGAAATCGACTCTGTGTCGTATTGAATCGTAAGATTAGTTACTTTTCAATTGGACCATTTTTTTTTCTACTTTTCTGTCAGAATTTATTGGTAGCATGTGCTTTTGGTGCTCTCTCTGTAAGACAAGACAACCAAAATGACAGATGAGAAATTTAACATTAAAGAGCAATCCTTTTCTGGGTCTTCTTCTTCTTCGTTGTTGTGTTCTCGTCCTTGTCCAAAGAAATCTATATAGAAATAAATTAATTTCAAAGTGTAGGTACTTTACTCTACGCGCAAGGAGAAATAATAATTTGTAGATGTCACTTTCATGCTGCTCTCTATCTCCGGTCATCTTTCAAACGCCTCCACTTTTTGCAACAAAAGAAAATATAACACAAAAAAAAAAATGACAAAAACAAGAATGAAGGAAAAAAAAAGGAAACCAAAGTTATTATAACGGAACGCACACAGAAGGTCAGAATATTTTTGCAAACAATAAAGTTTATCTCCTGTCAGGATGCATGGTTGTGAGAGGAGTTGTGTTAACAAAACAAACTTAAAGGACCATGACATACACCTCCTCCAACATGAGAATGGTTTTCCGTTTTGATAAATCTTCCAATGGTAGTTGGATGCTAAAAAACAGAGTTGACACTTGATTAGAATTTTTGTTTTCTCAAAGAAATTCCAAAAATAATCATGAAATTAATTTTAACTTTCTTTTTTCTGAATAAAACATAACAATTAATTGTTTTTTTTTTACAATACGTTTTCCAAAGTGGCAACACTTTTCCTGTATATTCATAAGATTTCTTTACTGTAACAGTATTTCTTTTTTTTAAATTCATATCGCTATAAATTTAAAGTAGTTCAACTAAAAATGGTAGTACTTTTTCCCCATTTGTTCCATAATTTTGGATCATTTTTCACGGCTTTGTAATAGTATGAATAATTCGGCAAAATATATACATACAATCCTATGTTAAACCTTCTTAAGATACTCCATTTGTTAAACAAAATCTCAAACACCATATTATTATAACAGAAAAAATGTATACACTGATTGTAGAAAAAGTAGTGAATTTAGTACTTTTTTAGTAAAGTGTCATCACTTAATACAAAAAAATCAAGAATCACTCAAATAGAATGATCGAAGGTTATAATAAATAACCAATTCATTTGAACTTCTACTACATAAATGTTTGATTACTACTTTTCGTCTGTGTATAAGAGAATTGATGCTGGAGATTGGTGGTGAATTTATGATAAACTAAGAAACTTGACACAAGTTTATCTTTCTATTTCAAGTGAAACTAAACTAAAATCATATGAGCGTTATAATAACCTTGATGGTTGAACGATATGTGTGTACATTTTCAATTGTTAAGTTCATTGTAAGTTGTTCAAGTATCGATAAGTTTTGATTGGAAATTGTTATAAAGCTTTTAGTTTTCAATGAAAAATGTTTGAATTTGATATAAATTTAGCAAATATAAAGAGAACATTTGCTATATCTGATAAACTTGGCTTGAAAAAGAGGTTAAAGCTGGAAAGTTTAGTGGGAACATTGATTTTTAATTCGTTGTTCCAAGAAAGGAAATTCTTTTCCTAACTGTTCAAATTCATACCGAAATCATTAAAAATTTATACCGGAGGCTAAATTGAACAACTTTTGTTTAAGAACTTAATAATGTCTCCTAGGGTATCAGTATCAGTGTCAGTGTCAGTGTCAGTGTCAGTGTCAGTGTCAGTGTCAGTATCAGTATCAGTATCAGTATCAGTATCAGTATCAGTATCAGTATCAGTATCAGTATCAGTATCAGTATCAGTATCAGTATCAGTATAAGTATCAGTATCAGTATCAGTATCAGTATCAGTATCAGTATCAGTATCAGTATCAGTATCAGTATCAGTATTAGTATTAGTATCAGTATCAGCATCAGTATCAGTATCAATATCAGTATCATTATCAGTATCAGTATCAGTATCAGTATTAGTATCAGCATCAGTATCAGTATCTGTATCAGTATCAGTATCAGTATCAGTATCAATATCAGTATCATTATCAGTATCAGTATCAGTATCAGTATCAGTATCAGTATCAGTATCAGTATCAATATCAATATCAGTATCAAATCAAATAAACATAAAAATATATCTTCTTTCATTGGTTGACATAAATTTCAAAATTCCCGTCTACGTTAATTCTATTATTTTAAATCAAACTTTTCTCGACGCATGTTTTTATCCTAAATCCGCAGTAATTTTTGTTGAACATCCCATTCCAATCCACGAAAAACAACACACTTACAGAAAGGACCAATAGAAAAGTCCTCAAAAACCTCTCTGGTGGTATAGTATAATAAATATTATGCCTACTTGTGATGAAAGACCAGATTTGCACAAAACCGCATAAAGCAATATCATATCCTCTGGTTTGAAATAAAAATCACTCCTTGAACACTTTATTCCAGCTGTTGGTCCTAATAGCCAACTGATATGTGTATATGTGGTTTCATTTGTTCTTTGCAGTTAGGATAGGGAGAAAGAGTATTGTATTAGAACATAAGTAAATGTAGGCAGAAAGGAAAAGTTGTGTGACAGGAAAAAAAAATATAGGAAAAATAAAACATAGAATAGAAATCCTGCTACTGCTTTGTCTACTTTAAAAGTATGCTATGAGGCTTAGTAAAATCGTGACAGTCTTAACATGATGAGGATTTGTGTGACATTGCTATGGCAAGCGAGTCCTTTTGGTTTTAATTTTTTTTTTCTCTATACGATATAGCGTTTGTGTAATATTTTTTTTTCTTTCATTTTTTTTTTCTTTTACAAATTAATTGAAAACACAGTACAGTGAATGTGAGCTTTTTGTTTCAGTGATTTAATCTTATTATTTTTTTATTTTATCTTTTGTTCTTCTGTTTTTCTTTTTTTTTTGTTTATATACGTTTATTATATTATATCTAAATGTAAAATATAATTTGTTTGTTGAGCTTAAAAAAAAAAAATAGAAAAATAAAAGAATTTTATCTTTAAATGACATTTTTATTTTCGGGCCCTGGACACAAAGCTATAAGGACATTAATGTTATTTTCTTCTTTCATTTAATTGTTTAATTGGATGACAAGAAATATTGAAACAGTCTTAATTGGATTTTATGGTCATTGAATCTTTCAACGTTTATTTAAAAATTTTTTTTTGTCAAAAAGCAGTGGGTATAACGTAAAGAACGAAAAAAAAACTTTGTGTTGAATCTCAAAACAATAAAAACACCATCGGTCAACATGAACATCGTTATACATGGTAAAACATGCCTCTTACTAAAAATACATCATGAGAAATTTTTAAAAACTATCGAACTACGTCATGCACTATCTTGACACATCACACCTTACGAAAAACTGCCTGACACATTTAAAAACTTCACTAAACATGATGAAACATCATCATACACGATCACAGAAAAGTCATACATGGTCAAATTTGCCTTTTACTCAAAATACATCGTGAAACATTTTCAAAAATTATCAAACTACTCTAGGCTTTATCTCCACACATCACACGTCACGAAAAACTGCCTGACACATTCAAAAACTTCATTAAACATGATGAAACATCATCATACACGATCACAGAAAAGTCATACATGGTCAAATTTGCCTTTTACTCAAAATACATCGTGAAACATTTTCAAAAATTATCAAACTACTCTATGCTTTATCTCCACACATCACACATAACGAAAAACTGCCTGTCACATTTAAAAACTTCATTAAACATGATGAAACATCATCATACACGATAACAGAAAAGTTATACATGATTAAATTTGCCTTTTACTCAAAATACATCGTGAAACATTTTCAAGAATTATCAAACTACTCTATGCTTTATCTCCACACATCATACGTCACGAAAAACTGCCTGATACATTTAAAAACTTCATTAAACATGATAAAACATCATCATACACGATCACACAAAAGTAAAATTACGCTAAAAGTGTACAATGTTCTACAAAAACCTAATCATACATCGTCAAACAACATTCTACATAGCCTTATATATCATTATATTTCAAAGTACATCATTAAACAACGAAAAACATTGGCAAACATCGCCAAACATCATCACCATTATCATACAGAACTACCACACATTATGAATCAAAGTGTTAAAACTCTAAAAATCAATAAAAACAAATTTTATCATCATCAAATCACCAAACGTTATCAAATCATACATCATCAAACATCGTTATACATTACCACAAATCAACAAATAATACATTATCAAACATCATTGCACATTATCATACACACCATTTATCAATTTCATAACAAATCGCCATGCATATCTTCATAAAGCATCATTTAACAACATAGAACACTGTTAAACACCATCAAATATTATGAAACAAAGTTATCATACATCGCGAAACAACGCTTTCTGTGAACATCACCCAACACAAAACTATATTATAAACAGTTTTAGCTTGAGTCACTTTGTCATTGATTAAAATTCATTAAGGGTATGTAATGGTGAACTTATTTTTAAAGGCTTTTTTAAGTCTTGAAGGACTGAACCAATTTCAGTATAATTTCCAAATTTTAAAACCATTTTACCATCATTTGGTAGCCAAATGAAGAATCCAAAAAAAGTACATACTTACAATGCAGACGAGCGAGAAGGTCATCGAAGGCCATTATACGTAACGAAAAGACCGCAATATCGCATGAATTTTTGTTTGGGGTGTGGACGTGATAACTTTAAGTGCGTAATTGCTTTCGATTTCAACTACTGTAGCCTATGCCTTTTGAATATTGATTAACTATAATAACTTGCAGACAAATTGGGTATATAAACGAGTGTCAATAACGGTAACATTATCAAAGTTCAGTTTTCGTTCAATCGAAGTAAACCAAACAAATCAAAAAACCTCTCAAGATGTTCAAATTCGTAAGTTTTCTTAAAAAAAAAAAAAATAAATAAAGGATGAAGGATAACTAAGGATTAAACAATTAATTTTTATAGGCTGCTATCTGCTTCATGGCTGTTGTTGCTCTTGCTGCTGCCAAACCAGGACTTGTTGCTCCACTGGCCTACTCTGCACCTGTCGTAGCTGCTCCAGCTGCATACGCTTCATATGTTGCACCATACGCATCAAGCTACAATGCTCACTCTGTTGCCCACTCGGCTGCTTACCCAGCTTATGCTGCTGTATACGCTGCCGCTCCAGCTTACGCTCCAGCTGCTTATGCCGCTGCCCCAGCTTTCGCTCCAGCTGCTTATGCTGCCGCTCCAGCTTTTGCTCCAGCTGCTTATGCTGCCGCTCCAGCTCCTCTGCTTTTGAAGTAAGATGGTGCATTTGAACTGATTTTGGGACCAAGTATTATTTGATCGAAATAAAACGAAAACAAAAACTTAAATCTAAATCTGTTTATTTCTTATTTTTGGTCTTCGGAGTCAAGCTCATACTTGATTGTTTAAAATTTTCAAGTTTTTAATGAAAAAGGCTCTTATGTTGACTAAAAGTATAAGTTTTTGCTACACTTTTTTCACTGAGCTTGAATTCTATTTTGTCAAATTGGAAAAGTTATGAGATCACCATATAATTAAGCTATTAAAGAAGCAATTGAAATTGAAAACATTGGTGTGAAGAGATATAAATGTCAGCTTTTGTTTTTATAATCGAAAAAAGATAAAAAAAACCCAACATTTTTTAAAATCCGATGTGTAAAAGGAAAGTTTTGAATTTTTCTTTGATGTTGTCTCTATAGAACTCTATTTATTTCTTTTTTAAGGTTAAAGTGCTGGGATGTTTTCTTTTTTAATTTTTTATTCGAACTCGAATAAAAATTGTACAATTGTATTTTATATAATTATAATATTGTTTTTTATATTTTGTAAAAACTAATAATCTTTTTTTTTCTATTTCAGGTAAGCACTTTCAATATAATTCTAAAAATCGTAAGTAATTAAAAACAAAAGACTTCTAAAATTCAGATCCGATATATTGTTTTCAAAATTAAATTTAAGTTTTGGGTTAGGTTCATAATTCTATGGATGTCTAAATTCGGTTTCTAAAATTTCATATTCCGAAATTCTGCGTTTCAAAAATTTTAAGTTCAAATTAATTTTTTTTGTAATCAAAATTATCTATTATTTTCAAATACAGACTAATAGAACAGCAGAATAATAGAATACAAAATTATGTTCATACAGAATTATTTCTTTATTTTTTGGATTTTACATACATACCTACAAATATTTTCAATTTGTTTTAAATCAAAAATTAAAAAAAAAAAAAAACAAAACCAATATTTCCAACCAAATTTTCAAACTTTAAAACTCTAGCCCCTTTTCAAAAAATTGATTTTATTTTTTTTTTAGTGCAGTAACAATTTTAATGATTTTTTTTTCTAATTTTAATGTAAAAACTACTAACTGTGTTAAAATATTCGTTAAAGTCGAATTTTACGAGGAATTCGCAAATTAAAAAAAAATTCATGTGTGCAATTCACACGTGGTAGAAGTGAAACCTTAAAAATTTTTTTTCTTGCATAAAATAAAAATCGAAAAAATTTACCTTTTTTTATTCTATCACCTTTAAATCCATATCTTTTATATGACAACCTTATAAATTAAAAAATAATAAATTTTAAATTATCTGAAAGCTTATTATTTCACCTTTTATTTGGCTTTTCAATCATGTTTCTACCATGCCTACAAAAAAGTAAAATTTTTTTAAAGTCAACCATCTCGAAAAATAAAACTGAGATTACGGTACTTCCTACACTAGTGGCTGGTCATCGACAACAGATCTTCACAGGTGTTTTGAGGTATTTTTCAATTTTTTCAATTTAAGATTGTGTAACTTGTAGAGTACGTACCGTTATGTGTGATACATCAAATAAAAGGTTATGTTATCAGCATGCGTATTAAAGTTAAATCAAATTTATATGTGCACTAGATCAAAAGATATAACGTGTGTTGGAAAAGAACATCTTTTTACCGTTATCTCAGAATTTTGAATATGAATATGAAACTTTGTACAATTATAATTTATTTAATTACCTATCTACAGTACAAATTTCATTCATTTATCTATTAAAACAAAAAAGTTATAATAAGTTGAAGTCATGTCGCGTTTTCGTTTCATCTTGTTTCAAATCACTACGATACTAAAGAAGTTTTCACTTCAAAAAAATTCTTTGACCATTATTAAGTGTACCTGCTGTTTTCTTGATGTATATTTTTTTCGTATAGAAGACTTAAAGAATATATTTGTTCACAAAGTTTCAAAATTAAGAAAAACCCTTTAAAAACCAATTTTTTTTTTGTTTTGGAAAAAACAATTTTTTAAAAACGGATCAGTGAATTTTTCGAAACTTTGTTTTATGAATTCTCCTTTTTTTTTGTTTTATAATGTCGTACAAATTTTTTGAAACGATTTTGAAAAAAAAAAAAATCTTAAAATGCTTAGGTACAAAGATGGTTTTGAAATTTTAGTAAACAAATTTTATATTAAATTTTGTATCAAAGTAAAATAAAAAATATTTTTTGTATGTACTTTGACCAATTTTTAACATAAGAGTTTGCATAATTTTAATTCTGATTATGAAAACTAACTTATTCCGTTATAATAATTATAATTTTAATAAAATATTATTGAATTATTTTAAAATGAAACAAAAAACAACAAATAATATGTTTATTAATAAAGTTGATTGCTGTATTTTATAAAAAAAATTATACTTAGGCCCATTTGGTGAAACGAGTCTTAAATATTTATGTGAAACATAAACCTTTAAGTTCTACATAATGGTTTGCACGAACTTCAAATTGTGTCATAAATTCCTTTAAGTTTAACATAACTTAGGTGGAAGAAATTGTAGAACTTAAGCAGTTTATGTTTTACCTAAGCAAATTTATTTTACAAAATACGCGGGAATATTACTTAAAAAATGCAACGGGTAGTAAAAAAGATTACTTAAAATTGAACTTAACTTATGTGCAAACATATTTTTCATATTAATCCTCCGTGGAGGGTTAAATTTTCTATATCTACAAGATTTTGCAGCACACAAATTTGACAGTTTATCCAACTTATTCACAATTTTAGGTTTATGTGACGTTTTTAATTTTATTCTTGTGTCAAATAAAAATTTTTAAATTTTCGAAATATTAGTAATTTTTCCAAAAAAGATAAAATTACACACACAAACTTCAATTCAATATTTAACCACATTTATTATTATTTAATCAAAAAAATTCAGAAAACATGAAAAATAATTGAATTTAAAATTTATTTGACATTTGAATTAAAATTCCCAGGGATTTCTAGCATGAAACTAAATCATTGCTAGGTTGAACATAAATATTTTTTAGAAACTTGGAAAACACTAAGTAAAAAATAAGAGCTATGTTCGACCTAGCTATGAATCAAATTTATTATTCGTATGAGCAAATGGGCCTTAGTAGTGTAAGATTTTGTTTGTTTTTCTTTGCGAATAAAATCAAAAAAAAGAGAAGCTACTAGATAGTAGAAAAAACTGGGCCATACAAATGAAATAGTCAAAACTGTATAAGACATTCGAAAAAAAAAATATTTAATGCATTGCATTGTTATAAAAAGTTCTATTTGTAAATCTATTAAAAAAAAATTATTTAGTACCTAAAATATTCAATTATTTATAAAATTTCTCCCTCAGCTTAAACGGGATAGAAAGTGATGGAAGTACATACTTTCGTTATCGTAAATTTAAAGTTAAAAAAAAAAGTATTTAACGAAAGGTTGTAAACATAGTCATAGTGTTTAGTGTTATATCGAGACTAATTTTTGTTTTTAACTGCGTGACCTTTCACATTATAAACAATCTACATGTACAAGTTCATGTATAACACTATGGTTAAAATAAATCAAAATTCATGTCACTGACATGTTAAATGGGTAACCATAAAATCTCTTTCCCCCCTAATTGGTTAGCTACTCTAAAATTGAAAATTTCCTGATTTATCATATCAATCTCATCCAATCTTGTTTTTTGGTTGTCAAGTGCATTTATAAATATCTAATTTCTTTTTTTTTTCTACTCTCCCATTTGTATTCTATTAAATTCCATCTTGTCAAGTTCAAGGCAAAAAAAAAAAAACATCAAGACTGATGCCTATTTTTAAATTTCTCAAAGCTCTTAAGTAATTCAAATTAAATTCTTCCACTTATTCTAAATGATTTTTTTTTTTTTTTTCTTATAAATTGTTCACCTTGCTTTTGACAACTTGGTGTCAATATCCGACACATTCATTTGAGAAATCCTCTTCTTTTCCTCTTCAAAAAATGAACTTGAACTTTTTTTTTTGTTTAAACAAATAAAAACATAATCGTTTTTTTTTCTCTTAAACAAAAATGTAAAAAAAAAAAAACAAGTAAAAGTCAATAAAAATTTTGTGTGTAAAAATGCTTTAAAAATAGTATCATCGCTTATTGAGAAATGGTATTGGTTCATAAAATTCCAACAGAGGTGAATACGAAATTTATTTTTAAAACAAAAATATTTACTCAAATAATTAATTTTGTGCGAAACACACCGCGATAGATCTGATGATGATGAGTAAAAATTATATTTTTAAAATTTATATAAAAATACCGGTAGCTATAGTCTAAATTTAAAAATATCTATATTTTTTTTAAAATTTTGATTTTGTTTAATTTTAGATGTCGCTTTTTTTGACAAGATAAAAATTAAATGCATTTATTAGGACCTGTGTCTTCGGATTTCGTTGTTATTAAAATTTTAAAAATATTTATTTTGATTTTGTTGAGATGTATCAAAAATGATTTGTTAATTAGGAAAATATTTTGGGAATTAAATTTGTGGTTTTCTTCTCTGTCATATAATAAAGGGGGAAATAATAAAACCAAGAAAAGTGCTCAAGTTTTTTGAACGAACGACCAAAGTATCTTCAAGTAGGTACTTTTTAATAATTTCTTCAGTCTTCTTTACTTTGAAAAAAAAAAAATTTTAAAAAAGGAGGGTCTATAAAAATTCAGTTAGGAATGAGGATTCTTAAAGATACACTTGACTGGAGAGTTTTGAATTTCGACATAAGAATTAAGTGGCGCAACTCTTTTCCAGGAAAAAAAGGCTTATTTGCCTTCATTAGTTTACGGGCATAGATTTTGTTTTATTTTTTTTTTTTTCAAAATCAGTTGATATGTAAAAACGAAGAAGAAAAAAACCACTGAAAAGGGTGATATAGTGAACTGAACCAACAATCATGATGCTATCCGTTTAAAAAAAAATATTATAAACAGAACAAAAAATCCAACTCCCTTGCCAAAGCGAGAGTCCTTTTCATATCCTTATTATATAATATTCAGATGTGTGCCTCTGTTTACGCCCTCTGAAGCTCCCATTGACCTAGAAAATTTGATTTTTTTTTTTTCTTCTCACATACAAAAATATACTTACATACGAGTATTATAGAAGTAAGAGACTGTAGGAGATGAAGAAAAGAGAACAGAGAAGTAAGGTGTTAGTGGATTTTTCGATTTTCCTCTTCGAGCATAAAATCTGAAGATGGGGGGGCTTTTTAGAAAGGACCATGTAAGTATCCTTTCCTTTTTTGAAAAGGATGGCTGATGAGTAAAGTTGAACCAAAAAACCAAAACCAAAGTATATAAATTACGTGGGTATATGCTATGTGAATGTATATTTAAGTATACATGAGTATTGAAAACCCTAAAAATGGAAACACAATTTACAATAATAATGTTTATGTTTATGTTTAGTGTGTGGATTTCAACCAACAACCATATAGTTAGGGATTGAAGCTACATTTTATGAGATAAGTTAGAAGATATATTATCGAGTAGAGTAGAGTAGAGTGGAGACTAAATTCCAAAAGACAAAAAAAAAAAACATAATGAAAATGACAAAAAAAAAAGAGTTAGGTGATGGTAATGCTTTTAACTATGGTTTGAGTGAAGTTTATAAATATAAATCATTGTAATCTAGGAATTTAAGTTGACGTAAACTATTTTGTAACTTTAAACATAAATCTTATTTTTTTTTTGGTGCTTAGTAATTAACTTTTTTTGCGGATAAAAGTTAAAAAAATATATCATTTTTGTGGAAGGCTTACCCGCTACAAAAACATTCTTGTCTGGATCTTTTATGGCACGCTTAAAAATAAATTTTTTTTTTTTTGGTTCAATGCCACAAAAATTCTGCGTTCTAATCAAAACCAAAAAAACGGCAATGGAGAAATAATTTTACATAATTACTTACATAATTTTTTTTAATTTAATTAATTAACTATGCCGTCACGTACAGACAAATCTGTTTTAGTTTTGTTTATAATTTTCTACTGTCATTTCATCTTCAATGAATGCAAAAAATTTAACTTCATACTAACTTTATTAAAAAAAATTAAAAACAAAAAACAAAATAAAAATGCGTTACGTACAGACACAAAGTCAATCAATAAATTGTAAAGATATAAAATTTTTAATAATTCTTTAAATCTATATAATTTGTTTGTTTCTATGATTCTTTTGAAAGCCTTTGCTTTTATGGCACAGTTTATGGATTAAATAAAAAAATATCTCGCAAAAAATATATGCGAATGTAAAAATGTTAATTGCCATGAACAAAAAAAAAAAAACAACTTTCGTTTTTCCGTGGAATTTTCCAATATTGAAGGTAACTTTACTCCAATTTATGTCAGTAACTGACTTATTGAATTTTTTTTCATAACTGTGGCAAACGTTTCATTGGAAGTATAATAAAATGTTATCAAAATCCATAAAATCAAAAAAAAAAAAATAATAATAATAATAATAATGAAGAGATAAAAAATCTTTTTACTTGTTTTCGTTGAAACTAAAACAAAAGAAAAATTCTTGTGAATCAATTTCATAAATAAATTAAAACCCATTGACTGGCTTTTATAATTATATGTTTCAAAATAAATTAGGTGATATAAATTAAAAGTGCTTCCTATTAAATTTCAACAACAGAGAGATATCTAATTATTTATCCTTTCTATAGAAAATTGCTACTTTATGAATATTAAAAAAATACTATGTTTTATAGAAACTAATTATCTTACTGTAGAAAATATTCCTTCTCAAATTAAAATTTATTTTAGATAGCTTTTTCCTATTTCAGTGAATTAATTGTCGTTGTAAAAATTGTAAATATGAAAAAGACACAAGTTTTAATTAATTCATTTTTTTTTTTTTTATTAAGATAAACAATTATTTTTTTGTTTTTTTAATATTGCATACCTGATTTGCGGAAAATTCGTAGAAAACAATTCGTCGAATTACAATTCATCGAACACAATTGATCGAAAAAACAATTCACCGAACAACAATTCATCGAATGACAATTCGTCGAATAACAATTCATCGAATAACAATTCATCAAATGGCAATTCATCGAACACAATTGATCGAAAAAAACAATTCACCGAACAACAATTCCTCGAATGACAGTTCGTCGAATAACAATTCATCGAATAACAATTTATCGAATGACAATTCATCGAATGACGAATTCATCGAATAAATTATTAAAAATCATAGGTTGCCACCACAATGACGTGCTATATCTTTTTGTAAAGCTAGTAACTTTCACTCTAATTTTGCATTTAAATAAAACCGTTTTATTTAACCTTTTTTCCATTTTTTTTTTCAAACACAAAATTTTGAAAAAAAAACTAAAACAAAAATTTCAAACTAATTTTTTTCAAAATTTTATGTAGGTAATTAAAAGCTAATTTTGTTTTCAAAGATAAATTTTAACATTCGTTCTTAAGGAAGCAAAGAAACCCCGATGCAAAAATGTCTTGTCGTTTTCGAGAAATTAATAAAAAAAAACAAAACAACTTTTTTCTAAGAAAACACTTAATTATTTGTTTTACATGGTTGATTTAGTGTTCATTTCCTTTTATTTTACGATGAGTTTTGATGCATTTTCAGCAAATTCTTCGAATGAAAATTCTTCGAAAGACAATTCCTCGAATGACAATTCGTCGAAAACAATTTATCGAATCACAATTCATCGAATGACAAATTCATCGAATAAATTATTAAAAATCATTGTTTGCCACCACAATGGCGTGCCATACATTTTTGTAAAGCTAGTAACTTTCTCTTTTAATATGCATTTAAATAAAAATGTTTTAGGGAATTTAAAAAAAATTTCAAAATTTTAAAATTTTTCGAAGTCCTGAAATATGAAAAATTTTTCTAAGTCCCGAAAAAAAATTTCTTAGTCCAAAAATATGAAAAAAAATTTCTATTTCATATTTCACGACTTAATTAAATTTTTCACATATTAGCACTTAGAATAATTTTTTATATTTTTGGACTTAGAAATATTTTCAAAATTTTTAGTTGAAAATTCTTAAAACATTTTTATTTAAATTCAAAATAAAAGTAAAAGTTGCTCGCTTTACAAAAATATATGGCCATTGAATGAAAATTCTTCGAATAACAGTTCCTCGAATGACAATTGCTCGAATGACAATTCGTCGAAAGCAATTCATCGAATGGAAAATTCATCGAATAAATTATTAAAAATCATAGATTGCCACCACAATGACGTGCTATACCTTTTTGTAAAGCTAGTAAACTTCTCCTTCAGTTTACACTTAAATAAAAATGTTTTAGGTAATTTTTAAAAAAATTCAAAATTTGAAAATTTTTCTAAGTCCTAAATTTGAAAATTTTTCTAAGTCCAAGAATATGAATAATTATTCTAAGTCCAAGAAAAGTACGGGAAAGTAAGAATTTTGCTGGGAAAAAATTCCAAAATGTATTTGGACTCCAGAACTCGAAAGAGTATCAAAATACCAGCCGAAAACCCTCATTTTGCACACTCGGACCTAGAGTCATTTGGCCGCCATTTAGTTTTTTATAAAAGTTTTACTTTTTCACATAACTCACGTATTTTTGAACCTACATAAAAAAAAGT
The DNA here is from genome assembly GCF_945859705.1 of Episyrphus balteatus. NCBI lineage: Eukaryota > Metazoa > Arthropoda > Insecta > Diptera > Syrphidae > Episyrphus > Episyrphus balteatus. Next base: position 26,768,816 of record NC_079135.1, read on the forward strand.
GTATGGAAAACTTGAAGATAATTTAATTTCCTACAATACATGTTAAATAACTTTTTTCGATTATCCCTCCGGTTTAAGAGTTAGGGTGGTTTTTTTGAAACACGTCAAAAGGCGATTTTCTTATTTTTGTCATATCTTTTTTTTTTTGAGCTTTTTTTGGAAAATAGTTCGTAGTAAAAGTTGTAGATCTTTTTATTACCTTCATTTACTAAACTAACGGTTTTTCGATTTGATACACTTTTTTCGATCTGTAGGCAATAAACTTCAAAAAAATTGCAATTTTTCATATAGGGACAAAGGTATTAATAAAGGGTAATTTGCATATAGTCCATTGAAATGTTACCTTGCATTTTGGGTAGGACAAGATTTTTTGTTTTGATGTGTAAGGGGGGGTTAATGTGAGTATACAATCCAGTTTTCGGGGTTGAAAGCCCCCAATTTGGCCGCCATCTAGGAAAAAGGGTTAAAAACTGTTTGTTTTTTTTTCGATATCTTGGAAACCGTTCGTCTCACAGAAAAAATAATAAGACTTTTTTTTATTGAAAATTAGTTTTTCTACAATTAAGGGACTTTTTTCTGTAAAATTGAAAATAAAGAAGTTATTCTTCAAAATGATAACCATTTTCAAGAATTATATTTTTTCTTGAAAATGGTAATCTATTTTGAAGAATAACTTCTTTATTTTCAATTTTACAGAAAAAAGTCCCTTAATTGTAGAAAAACTAATTTTCAATAAAAAAAAGTCTTATTATTTTTTCTGTGAGACGAACGGTTTCCAAGATATCGAAAAAAAAACAAACAGTTTTTAACCCTTTTTCCTAGATGGCGGCCAAATTGGGGGCTTTCAACCCCGAAAACTGGATTGTATACTCACATTAACCCCCCCTTACACATCAAAACAAAAAATCCTTATACCAGAATATTTTTAAGAAAGTTGGCCACCTAGGTTTCTATAGATTTATTTTATATCACAGGTGTTTAAAATTTTTCATAAAATACTTTTTTTACATTTTGCATCAAAAAACAGATTTCAAAATTTTTTTTACGAAAATGTGCAATAGCTATGAAATTTTTAAAGTGTTTATGTACTCATCCAATTATTGTAGAAAATTATAAAAAAAAGAAATAAATACAATTCATTCATTCGTGGTTGTAGTGAACGAAAACATAAGATGATAAAATTTAAAATACACTGAACGAAAAAAAGTCCATATTTTATGAACTGGTTGCGATAGAACTTTTTTCTATCTGTTTTTAGAACAATCATAAGTGTAGCTATAAGCCGTTTTAGGGTTGTCCATTCTCTATTGCACACCCTGTATATTTTCAGACATATTCTAAACAAAAATTCCCAGGGAAATGGTTTCGGGAGAAGGGCCCCAATCGGAAAAATGGCGAAAATTTCCATTTTTTTTTGGTTTCCCCATATTCTTAACAGTTCAGGAACGAAATTCAAGCTAAAAAAATAATGAAATTTCAGGAACTTTTCAGTTAGGAGTTTTTTTTTCAGGAATAGGATTATGACGATTACAACTAAACTCCAACTTTTTGAATCGTTATACCTAAGAAACGGTGGGTCTTAGGAAAAAAAGTGTCATGACACTTTTTATATATAATAATCTGGTGTACAATTCTTGCATTGAATATTTTTTGATAAGACTTACCGTTTTGCTGAAAATCGTGAAAAACCAGTTTTTGTGACCTTTTGACCCCTATAACTCTTAACGCGGACACGATATCAATGTCGATTTTTCACATCTTCATAACAAAGCCGTCATTAAGCTGTATACCAAAATTCAGCCCAGTAGGAATTTTTCCGCAGATAAAACCTAAAATTACTGGACTAACTCTAATTTGATTATAAAATTTTTCCATGAATATTTTAAATTAAATACTGAACAACTTATTCCTCGTAATAATTCCTAGAAACAATTCACATTTTTGCGAATTTAAATTAAAATCCAGTAAGTAACCCAGGCGAATTTGTGTTGATACCAAGAAATAAATATCTGCGATAAAATTTTTGAATAATGTTAATCCTTTTTTGGATAAATATCCCAACATAATTGCAAAAATTCAACCCTTTCTATATTTATGTATGTATGATATTTGCATAAATTTTACTGGCACGTGCGGCGCTCATTTTCCATAAACCAAAGGCAACTTACCACAAAATATCATTTGCACACTTTTTTTTTTGTCTCTTCTCGGAAATATAATCCGGTTCTATCTCCAGAATCTTCTATGTTTATTTTCACACAATTAAATTAACCCCACAACGAAAGAAAGACCAACCAAAACCATCACCGACAAAGTTGTCTAGATGGAAAGATATGCTTCTAAGCTCTGCTTCGAGCTGCTGCTCTTGCTTCAGTTCAAAAAAAAAAAAAAAAAAAATCACGTAGGCCACTTTTTTTATTTTTGCTTCGTCTTCTTGTATATTCATGGCATTTTTCTCTCCTTTCGGGCAAATATTTGAGAATAAAAATTTGTTTTGTTTTCTTTTGACTCATGAACTGACCTACTAAATAGCTCTACACAAGTCAAACAAAGACGTCGTCGACAACGACGACGACGATGATGATGATGATGCCTTAGAGTCAGTATACAAAATGAAATAAAAATTCAAAATGTACAAATAACTCAAATGCAAATAATCCGCAGCAGACAATCGTATACAATAAAACTGGGAATCCTTTTAATTTTTTTTTCTCTCTCCTTTTTTTTTTCCTTTGGTTTTTGAAAACCCTCAAGTCATATACCTCCCATTGTTATGCCAGATATAACTTTAACATAATTAAAATCCTTGATATTCCTCCCACACAAATGATGATGAAAAAAATGCATCCCTGACTCTGGGGGATGTGCAGCAGCAAAATCGATCAGCCTCCATCATATACAAGTTCAATGTTAAAATACCACAGAGAATGACAGAGAAATGGCATTCTTCAATCGGATGAGAGACGTTTTCTTCTCCTGCTTTTTTTTTTTTTCTTCTTTAATGTTTTTCAATGGAAAATTGAATGCATTTTTAGGTGGTAGTTGCTTCTCACTTGTATTTCCTTTTTTTAGTGTTTTAATTAAAAAAAAAATCCTTTAAAAAACAATCTCATTGGAAAAAGGAAAGAAAAAATAAACTCCTTTAACCAGCATTCTGTTATTATCACTGTAGTTAGTTTACAAAATAAAAGTATACCCCCTTTTCTTTAAATTAGACAAACTCATTATTCAACCCACAACTCAGTTATGCATAATGGATTATGTTTGTTTCAAGTGAAGTAAGCTTCAGTGCGAAATCCTTATATAGTTTGGCTAGCATTTGTGGGGGAGAGATCCTTTAAATGACTTCAACTTATGCCGGAAAAAGTGGTTTTAAATTTAAAATACAAAAATAAGGCTTCTAGATATTTTTTTTTTTTTGTTTTTTTTTTTACGTCGTGCTTTACAGAAGAGTAAGTTGGTAGAGAAGCGGAAAATAAGTAGTTTTTTTTTTTTTTTTCTTATTTTTCACTCTGATGTGGGTGGTTGGGTGGAAAGGAAGTCGTTTTGGTTTGGCATTGAAAAGGGAAAACTTTTTTTTTCCAAACAAAGTATTGTGTGTGGGAGAGTGAAAAAAAAAAATTATAAATGAGGGATATATAGCAGGATTTTAAGAATGAAAAATTATTTAGCAACAATTTACTAAAGAAATAACACTTAGTTTGAGAATTTTAAATTGCAGTTTTTTGTTTTGTTTTTAAAGTGATTTTATTTTTGTTTTTTTTTTTTTTAATAAAAAGTTTAAAAAAAGAATTGGGCGACTGAGTGGCAAGTATGTAAATTACTTTTATATTTTCAGATGATATTGGGGAATTTTATTAAAATTATATTGAAAAAATTGGTGATAATTTACCTGTCTTTTATATATTTTATATTATTTACCTACATGAAAAATAAATGAATGGTAAATATTTTTTTTTAAATTTATAACTTAAATATAAAATTTTCAAATTGTTTTCATGAAGAGATTTGCTTCAAATTTGGTAGTTATGACTGAGAGGAGAATCGAAATTTTGGTTTTAGGATCAAAAATTATAATACATGCCATATGTCCAAAAAAGAAGTTGGTTCTTCTTAAAAAATAGCTCTAACGATTTTACTGTTGCATATTTGTAATCTTACTTTTTTATAAATATTATTTTTGTGAAGCTTTCAAAGGTTATCAACCTCTCATAAAATTGTACTTTTTTGTTTCTGACTTTCTCGTATACCATTTCATTTCAATGAAAATTTTTGGGAGCGGGTCAAAATACTGACTTCAAAACTCTAGTTTTCAAAATTCTGCTGTTTTCAAGAAATTTCTGTTATTCGAAAATTCTGTTTTTTTCTATTCTATCTTTCAAAATTCTGTCAGCATATATTTGAACAAAATAAATTCACCTAATTCCGACAACGTAAGTAGGTAATCAAAAATAAAAGACAATTTTCCGAGATAAAGATATTTTACAAAATTCTGCAGAAAATTTAAAAAAGGGAAAAATGTTAAAAAGCGCTTGCTTTTAAGAATAGCAGAATTTGAAAAATACAAGAATTTTGACAACCCAAAATTTTTAAATGAAAGTATTATAGTAACTTTAAATTAAAAAACTAAGAAAAAAAATTTAAAAATATTAATCTTAGATTTGTTTAAAATACATATTTCCAAGTTATTTTTTGTGCAAAATATTGTTTTTTTTTTTTTCAAAACGGATTAATAACACTGTGCAAGTCGAAATTCTTGACAGGCGCGCGAATAACTGTTTCGCCCTATTTTAATTTGTTCAAAATTGTTTATAATGTCTTTCTACTGGTAGCAAATAACGTTTGAGCAGAATAATTAGCAATATAAACATTGTTTTTGATTGAAAAATGACTAAAAACAGTGGAAAATTCTCAAAATAATTGAAAAAACTTTCAAAAAAAATTTTGTTCGAAGTCGTACCGATAAATCGAAAAACTAATGACGCCAATCGATTTTTCGGGACCGAAATAGGGCGAAACAGTCAATCGCGCACCTGTCTCGAAATTTTTTTTTTTCAAAAAACTTGCACAGTGTAAATGTTCTTAAAATTTTGTTGAAATATGTCTTTTTTTTCGAAAACTTTTCAAAAATCCGTAACCTACAAAAAATCATTCTTTCTGACGGCTCTAACAATATTCAAATGAAAAGTTTCAAAAATTCTTTGTTGTATAAATACCTAAATAAATCAGATGGCATACTTTTTTTTTCGTAGTAATTAAATTTATTTATTTTTTTTACATTTTTTTATAAACTTAATGATAAAATTAATTTATTCTTTTATGAATGCTATAAAAAACTTCAATACTCTAAGCAAATTTAACGATAAGAGCAAGTTAATTATTTCAATTTTAAGTTTAAAAAGTGCATTTGTGCACAGTAAAGTCAATTGAAAAAAAAAAAAAATGAAAAAAAAATGAAAAAAAAATGATCTTTATGAAATTTGTTTTTGTTAATTAAACTATTCAATCAGGGTTTTCGCGTTTCATATTTCGAATTCCTCATTTTTTTTATATAAATATTTTGAAACCGGTTATTTTACCTAACTTGAAATTTTGGTTGTTGTTTAAAAAAACACGATTTCAACAAAGTTAACGATATGTGGAAAACAATACCTTTTAAAGCATTAAACCTAGAGATATAGCTTTAGGCTCCAATTACTTCAAAGCGTTTGCGTCAAAAATTTATTTTCTATGGACTCAAATCAAAAAAGATTGAAAAATGCTTCAGGTACCTATTGGCCTTTATTTTAAACAACTTTGCCAAAATTCAAAACTACCAATTTTGATGTACGTTCGGATGTACATATAAGGCAAGTGTCCTAAATATTTTTCCTTTTAGAAGTTATCAAAAAAAAAAAGAACATCAAAATAGGCTTAAAAAACCTTTATTTTTTCAAGCTGAAAATGTGTCCCCGAAATTTTAGTTATGTTATGTATGAAACAGAAACTTCATTCAACAACCATGGAGCTTCCATTCCAAGCAGATATTATAATTCAATACCCCATATAATGACGTAGTGGTTCAACACTGTAAAAGTATGGGTTTATTAAATTTCACTTAGAAATTCCATGCACACCACATCATACACGTTTTGGCTTTTATATATCTATTCTTTTATTCTTTTTTTTTTTTGCTTGCTTATTGAACAAAGATAAATAACCTAATTATGCAAAAGAAAACAAAACAAAAAAAAATCGTCTTTGAGTTAAATTTCTTATTAAATATTTCGAACACGAAATCTTGTCGCATATGGTTGCGTAGGCATCAACATCAACTCTGCAACTTTATATCATCCAGGATAATTGAGTGTTGTGTAAGTTACTCTTGGTTCCTTACAAATCAAGTAGGTAGCTTTAACCTAAAAAGATTTTTTTTTTTGTGTAATTTTTCTTGACAATCCAGAAAACACGCGTGTGCATATTGTATTATCCAACCCCTCCCCTAAAATAAAACGAGACTAATGATTCTTACGCATTTCATGATTTTTTTTTTCCTTCCAAAAACTTTATTTTAGTACCAAATAATCACGATCACACGTAAACTTGTTCAAACCAAAAACAAAAGAAAAAAAAAATATAGTCTCTACCTACTCTACTTTGTTGTGTGTGTTAGTTTCACTTTCGACACAAAATAACACTAATATGTAATCATTTCCACAAAATCTATGATCCTTTCACCCTCTTTGTTTTATATTTATATGCGAGCACAAATGGTATAAATATTTTTTTGGGTGGCGATGTCGACAAAAGTCACAAAATAGAAACACAAATCGGACAAATGAATGAACAGGACATTTGCAACAAAAAAAAAGAATGGTTAAATGGATGGATATAAGTTGTATAGGTGCTATTCAGTTGGAATAAAAAATTAATAAAGGAACCATCCATATATCCATAAAATCCAATTTCCCACTCGTCGTTGTTTCCTTTAGTATTTCGTCCTTTCTCCCCTTTTGACCCTCATTCAACTCTAGTCAATATATTTTCTCCCAAAAAAAAAAAAGTCCTTCCTGTGAATGTTCCTTGAAGTCATGTTTCGATTCAATGGCACGCGAAGAATGAAATGTATGTATGTTTGTACGACGCACGTTTCACAGATTTTATGGATTTCTGCCAAAAAGGACGAAGATGAAGAGGGTCCTATCCCAACGCAAAAAAGCAAAGCAAAAAAAAAATTAGGACTCTGAATGAAATGAGGAAAATCAAGAGCATTCCAATGTGTTTTTGTCGTCCTTTGTATGCGTATATGTAGCAGGTCCTCCCCCCCCCCCCTTTTCTGTGATGAACGCAAAAAATTCATATATCCTTTTGTGTATAAAGAATGGTATTTTTACTCTGATTATGATAAGCTGCCTTTAACCCTTCTTCGTCGTCTATATCTGGATACACTCAAACTCAAACAAATAAAATACCAAGAGAGATATCCTTGATCGCCAAGCTGTTGAATGCAAAATATTTTCATAGCTTCTCTGTCCCGTTTCGTCCTGTCCCCCCATCAAAGAACGACCGTCGTCGTCGTTGTTGTCATTGTCGGTAAAGAACCCACTGTCAGTAAATATTTCGCATTTATGAGAGTCCTTTTTGGTTCTCCCCTTTTTCTGCAGACTGTTTCATAACAATTTATATCCTTTTTTTTTTTCATTTACATCAGTTGTTATATTCAAGGAGGGGTATGGAGTGGGGGGGGGGGCTTGATATAGTTCTTCAGGGCAAAATGTTACAGCGCACTCTCACTGTCATTTTTTGTAAAGTATCACTTTTCATCTTTCTCTGTGTGTGTATTGGTTTTGGTCCTGAAATATATAACTTGTAGGCATAGTGTGGCAGTTAGAGAAGTCCTTGTCTCATCGTCATCATCATCAGTATCATCATCAACATAATATAGCAACACTATGATGCCCTTGATTTTGCTCTTCTCATTGTCCTGGGTCGATATGTGTTGTAATGGAATCCTATCATATGCTTTTTTTTTTGTATTTCATAGAACCCGTTATTGGTATTTATTGACCTTCAATGTGAAAATTGTGACTTGTACCTAGATACAAAAAAAAAAAACCTCTATGTGTCTCCTGTTATCAATGAAATATGCACGAGGACGCACAGGATTCGTTTTCCTTTTTTTTTTTTTGTATTTTTTGAATTGCTCTTAGTTTGGCTAAAGGCGTTTATAAAAAAAAAAAATAATGAAAAAAAAACCTGTCATCCTGAATCAACTCCTCCTTCAAAGGACAAGTACATCCGTCGTCATCGTCGTCGTATATGCAACAGAACAATATGCTTTATGTGGGTGATAATTAATTTTCACCACAACTTTGAGTGTCGTTTTGCGGGTAAAAATAGAATGATCCTTGAACAAGCATGGTCTTTGTTGCTGTTTTTGCTAGTCGTTTAAAAAAATGACAAAAATGAAAAAAAAAGCAAAAATTAAAAAAAAAAAAAAAAAAAAAACTGACAAAATCTATTTTATCCTTACTGTGATGTGAATTATTTTTTTTATGAGCCCCGAGGTCATCTTTGAACTTGAAAATTATTACAAAAAATAAATTTAATTTATTTCATACATATATGTATTTTTTGTAATTTCTCTCCTTCTTTCTATCTTTTTTTTTCAACTCAAGGACAATCAACGAAATTTTAAAGAAAACTTAAAAAAAAAAAACAATATCAACGCCATTTGATTTTATAGTGTTTAGATTCATAGAGACAAGAGAATGTAATTTCGTTCCTTTTTTTGAATTTTTTCTCCCGCAGAATTTTATCGTCATTTTATTTTTACGGTCAAGTTTAATTGCCTAGAAGTCATTTTGCTATCTTTGTTTTTGAATATATACAAAATTAAAAACGTTTAAAAATCAGTTACATGTTTTACGGGTTGTTTTTATGGTTAAAATTGTGCGGTAATTGTGTTTACAGTACGTTAGAATAAATTATTTTAGATGAGCTTACAAAAATTTTACCTTCACAATCAATTTTTCTTTATTGACCTACCTACTTTCTTTTTTTTTGCAAACTTCAAATAAATTGACACAAAAAAAAAACGCTTAAAATCGCTTAGGGAAATCATTTGCAAGACTAACACTTCAAAAATTTTAATTACATTAAAAGCTATCATTTGAAATAAAAATACAGAAAAATTACCTAAGTTTAAAAATTTGTTTCTGTTATTTTTTATTAGGTTTTTGAAGAAAAAAGTTATTTTCAAAAATAATAATTATATAATTACCTAACGGTACCTCCCAAAGAAACTTTTTTTTAGTTTCTCGCAAACGACTTGTATGTTTAATATTAACGATTTTTTTGAAGACTTAATATAGCCTTAATATAAACCAAAACTAAAATTTTGAAAAAAAATACATTTTAAAATTTTTAAAAATTAAAAAAATTTTGAAAAAGCGATATTATCTTTTTAAATACGTATTTTATTTTAAAGTGCTGATAAATGCATTTAACCCTTTCGAACGCAAGCTATGAAAATCAATTGAAAAAAATGTTTTTTTAAGTATTTTGGTGTCAAAAACAACACAACTAAGAAATATGAATAGCAAATAGTTATTTTCCAAATTAGAAAATAGCAAAACTAATGTGTTACTCTCATGTTACATGTATAAGTAACCAAAAAAGTCGGAGAACTGGGAAAATAGTTTTTTATAGAACAATAATTTATGCTACTTTTTCTAAGTTTTTTATCGTATTAAAATAGTTTTCAGAATTAATATTAAATACACTAGCCCAAAAAATTAAGGGAACAAAAAAAAACGTGATTTTTTTAGTGATTTTCGATAGGCTGTATCTCAGTTAAAAATGATCGCATCATGACAAAATAAAAAGCATGCAAAAGCTCTATTCTTCTAGTTTTAAACCAAGGAAAAAATTAGGAAAAACATCCAAAAATGGTATAAAAAGCTTTTTTTTTTCAAAATTTAACTTTTTTTGAAAACTTTTAATTTTTCCTTGGTTTATCTAAAACTTAAACGATATTTATCAATAAAATGTTCAAATAAACTCAAAAGAATTTGATTTTGCTTATAAAAAAGTTCAAAGAAGTATGTCATTTAGACCTGCAGAAATATGGTGTTTTACTTCATCTCAAAAATTCAAACCCTCACAACAGAAAAACTGCTTGATGAATAAGTCTGAAACTTTTCATATTAATTTCAGGTATATTAAGCTTCAATAATTAAGCCTCAGTTTAATCTTATCACCCATAGAAATTAAATAGCGGTAAATTTTCTAAAAAACCGTAAAAATGTCTATTTTGATAGCTTTTCTAAATTAATCTAAAAAATAAGAAAACAATTTGTTTAACAAAGTAATCTTTATTTCTTTGTAGAGAATTGAATGAAGTTTTTAAATGTGTCCATGAATATTCTGTACAGTGATCCGTTGTTGAGATATTGATAGTCAAAGTCAAAAGTATGGTTTTTGGTTTGATGACTGATATTGCAGTTAAAAAAAATTGTAGAAGTTTGAAACAAAATGAATCTTAAAGCCAAATAAATAGCCTTTCTAAAAATAATAATCATTTTATCAGCAAAAATTTTCCCACTTTCTTAAGAGAAAAGTAAAAACAAACAAAAATTGGAAAATTTTTGTTTTTTAACAGTTCCAACGATTTAGCTATTTTACCGTTAAAAAGAAAATATTTTAACATTTAATCCTAAAACTAGAAGAATAGAGCTTTCAACTGCTTTTTATTTTCTCATGATGGGATCATTTTTTCTTGAGATACAGCCTATCGAAAATCACTAAAAAAAATTACGATTTTTTTTTTGTTCCCTTAATTTTTTGGGCTAGTGTAGATATAAAAACGTTTTAAAAAATTAATGTAAGTACCTACTTGAGTGTTAAATACGATAACCCAAAATTAAATAATTACAAATATTATTAATATTTTAGAAATTTATTTAATTATTTTATTTGTTATTTCATCATTGAAAAAAAAAAAATCACAACTAAAAATAAAAATTTTAAAGTAGTAAATCGAAAAGTTGATTAAACTTTAATTAAATGGTTTCAAGTCATTCAATTTGTTATTTAATATTTATGTAAACTTTCAAAAATCAAAAATCAAAAATTGAGAAACAAAATGCGTTTAAAACTCACAACACAGATATGTTTTAAATTTAATTATTTCTACACCAGTTAAAACCAAAAATTTCCTAAAATTCTTAGAAGTCGAATAGAAGTCAAAATTTATACATCCTTTTTCGTAACAGAAAATAACAACACATGAATTTAAATTCCAAGAAAGTTGTTTCACCGATAAAATGAAAACTTACAAACTTTTCACATATATCCATGTAAAGCATCTCATATCCACAAATACTTGCATCTTCTAAAATTTGCTTCTTTCAATCTAAAAGTATCTATAAAGATATCGATGTGCAAAGTCCATTGATAAAACTATTTTATTGTCTATAATATTTGAGAAAAGTTACAAAGTGAAATTGCGACGAATATCGTTTCTATCCTGCAGCAAAATAATTGCTTCCAATGTCCTTTTGAATTAAAAAAAAAACACTGCTTCGTTATACATGTATTTGAAAGAATCAAGAAATATTGCGTCTGCATCAATCGAGTTCTTGAGAGTGGAAAAAGAAATTTTTTTTTCGTTACACAAATCCTATTGATACAAAAACAAAATACAAACAAAAATGTTTAGAAGGATTCTATCAAGAAGAACACAAAAAAGGAATTTAATCAAATTGATGTAGTTTTGGGTCGAATGTTCACAATTTTGAATAAATTCCTCTAGAATATACACACAAGGACTTACGATATAGATAGATACCTATTGTAAAATATCGTTCATGGAAAAAGGACGATTTTTTTATTTTACTTCAATATTTTTTTTGTATTTAAATTTTCTTTCGAGACTCTCAGATTCTGAAACATAATTTATATTTTCTGTTCTTTTTTTTTTTTTTCTTTCATTGTATAAGTGTATCTTTCAACATGAGAAAAAATATTTTGATTTATTAGCCACTTGGTTTCACCTTCATGGGAAATTTATTGCACATTCGCTAAGTACGATACTTTGGTTGGACGATTATAATTCAATTTATTAGACAGGATGTCGTGTTTGCCATTTATGTAAGCAATTAACAGCGCGAAACACTGGGCTATGAACTGTTTGTTGTTTTCAATTAGCAGCGACACATTAAACGAATGAAAAAAATATACCTATAAAATATATATCAATTCGAAAAAAGGAACCAATATGTCTAGAAATAAATTTTCTAATTTTAAGTAGGTACACACATAAGTTGGTTTTGTATAATAAAAACAAAACAGAAAAAAAAAAAGAAAATTATATTTCTTCTCGATGCTTAAAATGGATGTAATATTTCGCACGTGTTTCAATATTAACAGCCATTAATCAAATAATAAAAATGACTCATAAAGATATTTCAGTTTTGACAGCCTTGGGGGTTATATAGTTGGGTGGTATGGAAAAAAGAACAAGAAAAAAAAAGTATTCGCGAGAAAATCATATAAACCAGAAGCACTTAAACACAAGAAAAGTATAAAACAAAACAAGAACAAAAAAACAATCCTTTCAAGGACAAAGTTTCAGAATAATATACATACAAAAAAAAAAAAAAAAATAAGAAAATACTTTCATCTGTTTTTGTTGTTGTTTGTTTTTATTTTCACTTGTTGAAGGTTTATGAGAATTTGCTCAGATGGTTTGAATTCTTTATTGAGTTTTTTTGTTTTCCCTTTTTTTTTATACTCAACGCACTTTTTTTTTGTTTTAATTTTTTGTTTCATCGACACAATTGAAGTAAGAAAAAACAACAAAGAATGCAAGCCTAAATCGTTTATGGTTTTTGAAAAATACCAAAAGTGATTTATTTTATAAAAAAAAAATATTCCTTCAATTGTATTGAAATTGATGGCAGGAAAATTAAATTTTAAATTCCGGAAAATGATGATAAAAAAATAAATGACATTTGCGCGGTAGCCGGAATGGTATACATTATTTTAAACGGTGGCAATGCGGTGATGGTGAAATGTAATGATTTCAATGAGTTTATTAAAATTCTTGCAGAAATGAAATTCCTTAGGTGCATTTTTACGAAGCAACGTCGATACTTTTTTATGGTTTTGTAGGTGCGGGTAATAAGGCCCATTAAGGGAAATATAAAACATACCTACTATACTTTTATAGTTTATAGAATAAGAATGTCTAAATATTAGTTAGATTTTTACCATCATTACAATTTAGTAACTTACCTATATAAAATATATATCTTCACAACGGATCAATACATTTTCTTAAAAATTAGTTTAACACAGAAACCAAACCTCCAAGAAAATTTTGGTTTTCAGTTATGAAAAGAGCTTAAATAGACCTTTATTTTGATATCTCATTCGATGAGTTTTGAAGAAATTTTTAAAAATGCATTTTTTTTAAGCAAGGGGTTAACCTTGATTTTTTCGCGAAATCCAAAAAAAAAAAAAAAAATATACAATTTTTTTATTCAAATGCATTATGCCTGTTCACTGTTAGCTCATATCTGTAAACCAAAACTTGTTTCGAGACTTTCTTTGGTTCTAAGTCGATTTTGAATATTAGATCGATTTTCAACTTCGCAAAATTCGTAGCAAATGACTTTCTGCAAACTCTGCAAAAATCACCGTTTCATTTCTAAATTCATCTGTTTCAATGTTTATGATTTTTTTATTTTACTGCTCCTGAAAAATCGTGTTTTTGAGTTATGACACTATCCGGGTTCACGTGCGATGTATTAAAACGTATTTGTCGTATATTCTGATTTAGTTTTTATATTTTCTAAAAATTGGTTTACTTATATTTTTTCTCTAAAACTACTCCATGTTTGTTTGATGCTATCAAATATTGCTATTTAAATTTAAAATCGATTAATTTTAAAATAAACAATATTTGCAACAATTTATTGCTTTCTCTTAAAAACTTGTAATCTTATACAAAGTATCAATAAATGAAAAAAAAATTTTTTTCAAAAAATTCGGGCCCGTATTTAAAATTTTTGTCACTTTACACTATTTCAAAAGTTTTCTTTACATAAAAGGAAAATGCTTTACGAAGGTTAGAATTTTTATTTTCACATAGAAACGCCAAAGCGACAAGTGACAATCCCACTCAATTTAAAAATGTTTGTAATTTTATTCATGAAAAATTTGTACTCATTTGTAAAATTGTAATGACATCAAATGTTTTTTTTTTACCTACTTACTCATCATTAAGCAACAGACCTAATTTTCCACCACCAATTTACAAAAAAATTATTCTTCCATATCATCTCAAATCGAAGGTAGAATTTTTGGCAACAAAAATTGCATTTCCCTCAAGTCAAGTAAAATGATGAATCAATGTAAATAGACAAAAATTAATTTTTGTTTGTCATTACGTTCCTCTTTTATAAAATAAAATTAAATTGCAAGAATGTTTATTTATTTTTTTACATCATTGGTTAAGTATGTGGGAATATTATTTCTATTTTTTTTTTTTTATTTATAAAAATAAAATACTTGTTCGGTTTGCCTAATTGAAATTTAACGCTGACAAGTATTTTCAAGGATATGAATGAATTTTTTGAATTGGAAATAATTTTTTGTCTCGAATTGAAATTCCTGGTATATTTACTCTTAATGACAAACATTTTTGTTGTGATCGTCTTAAATTTTATTAATTTTTTTTTTTTGGTTATTTTTAGTCTTTAAAAGTTACAAGAAAAAGAGCTTAAAAACCGAAAGCCAAATCCTTAACATTTTTTGAAGAAACATTTTTTATTACCCCTCAAAAAAAAAAAAAACTTTAAGAATTTAAAAAAAAAAAATAAATTAAAAAAACTCCATTGAACTCACCACCAGCGCCAAATATCTTTTTAAATAGGCAAACAACAAGGAAATTGAATAAAAATGAATCATTTTTTTTTATTCGTCAGAAAGAAAAAGTCTTCAAATAAATCTTCGAGTTAGGGGAATCTTCGCTGTGCTTACAACAAAAATCTATCGATTCCTTGAAGGGATATTTAATGAGCATTATGATTTATTTTTTCTTTCTTTTTTTCAATCGAATACGTATAAGATACGTATACAAACATAAAAAAAATAGGCTTAAGGCTTTATACAATGAAAACAAATCAATTTATAGCTCATTAAGACTTATTAGCTTTTCATGTTTTTTTTTTTTTTTTGTATTCCGTTGGCAAATTGATTTTGTTTTATTTAAAATTTTATTGCGTAAAAATGATATAAACGACTGAAAGTATTATTTTATGTTTATTTAAAATTGTAATCCATCATCATTTTACCTTTTTTATTCCTTTAAGACTTTAATAATACAAAAGGATATAAGATTTTTTATTATCATTATTAAATTAACCAAGAAAATAATAATTTTTTCTGTTTTAAGAAATTACATAAGTAACCTTTCTAAATGTCAGAAAGAGAGTGTTGATGTTTTAGTGATATGATGGAATATGAAATTATCCTTATAATCTTTTGTGCAAAAAGGAAGAATTATTTACTTTGACATGCGACATGTTCACATTCACATTTTATGTTTTGTGTAATTGTATAATGCGCCTATACTATTTATGTAATCCCTTGAGTTAGGGACATAATATTAAATATTTAAAATTGAAAAGCTTGTATTACATAAAACAAACATTCAAACACAAACACACACAAAGTCCGCATGCATAATATAAAAGGTCGATTTACTTTGTGATAAAATACATTTTATATGACAATTATTTGTGTAGGAGTCTTTACTGATTTTATATTTGAAAAACACTTACATGCATGTTAGGTATGTTCATTTTCGGCTAAAAATAGAATAACCCATTTATATATTTATGAAAAATGGCACACGTACGAGTTTAAAGCCCGTTACTTTTTATGGGGTTAAATACTTATTATTAGAAACAAGGATTGTTATTTTTATCACAGTTATTTAATATTTCAAAAGTAAATGGTAGCAGTCTAATTTAATTATAGAAATAAGGGAGATGTAAAAAGACAGAAAGGATATAATTTTGCCTAATATTCTTTAATGCTTTAAATTTTCTTACTCAGGGTGACCTTATGTTCTGTTAATAATGCTGTCTTTTGTTTATGGATTTTTATTATTTTAAACAAAGAAAAAATAAAAAATAAATTCAATATTCTAAACAAGTGGACAAAATTGAGGGATCAAACAAAAATCCAAATTTAGTAGGGTTTTCAACTTACTGTATTTTCCTAAAAAACTGTGGTAGCCACATATATTCTGGAATTAAATAAAAAGAAAGAATTTTAAAGCTCGAACTTTATAGTTTTGAGATGTTACGATGATTTTTTTTTTTTTCAAAAAACACCCAATCCTAATGTAACCAAAAAATTTTTTTTCGAAATTTTTCCGTTTTTGAAGTGAAAGCTTCTTTAGTATCGTAGTGATTTGAAACAAGATGAAACGAAAACGCGACACGACTTCAACTTGTTATAACTTTTTTGTTTTAATAGATAGATGAATGAAAACTGTACTGTAGATAGGTAATTAAATAAACTATAATTGTACAAAATTTCAATTAATTTCATATTCAAAATTCCGTTATAACGGTACAGAGATGTTCTTTTTCTACACACTTTATATCTTTTGATCTTGTGCACATACAAATTTGATTTAACTTTAATACGCATGCTGATAACATAACCTTTTATTTGATATATCACACATAACGTTACGTGCTCTACAAGTTACACAATCTTAAATTGAAAAAATTGAAAAATGCCTCAAAACACCTGTGGAGATCTGTTGCCGATGACCTGCCGCCAGTGTACGAAGTACCGTTATCTCAGTTTGAAATATCGACATGGTTGGATTTAAAAAAATCTTACTTTTTTTGTAGGCATGCACAGTGGTACCGGTTTCTAAGAAGGGCGGCCATAGGGGATTATAGTTAGGATAGCAACAAAATATACTTGAATATGTGTGAGAATATATTTTTTTAGCAATAAAAAATGAATTAATTTAAAAACAATTGTTTTATAAAGAAATCTTATATATATTTAATAACAAAATGCACAAACAAATGATAAGTTATTTTTTTAAATTATTATTTATTTGGTTTTTTTTTCAATTTCAGTCATAATTTTTATGTTACATTTCAAATTTAAAGCTTGCTTAATATCATATATTTTTATAAAAATATGTGCAAAAACTTAAGGAAAACATAAAAACTAAAAAAAAAAAAAAAATTTGAAAAAGTTTTAAATATGAGAAATATGGGTAAAATTGAAACAATGAGTGTGTAAGAGTCAGTCGTAGCCCTTCGCACTTATTCGCAGACAGATTCAATTGTTTAAGAAACTACACGTGCTAGAGAAAATTTATGTATATGAATCATGTATTTATATTGATGACAACATAGTTAAAAGCTTCGGTAAAGTGAAAAGAAAAACAAAAGTATGGAATTTGAACCTGTCCTTTTCTAGTCTGTTTTTTATTGAAAATTTTAAATAAAATAGAATTATAAACTCTTTAAATAAAGTACATACCTTCAACTTTAAGTTCCATAACAAAAAAAAAACTTTAAAAATAATTTTAACCGAAAAATACACTTAAAAGTTTAAGTTGATTCGGGACCAAAAATAAAGCATTGAAATCAGACTTTTTTCGACAACTTTTCATGGTCGATATGAAAAGTTCCGTTATTTTCTCAAAATGTCTGTTATGCTATCTTAAAGAATAGGCTTTTTATAACAAATATAACGAAAAATGACGTCATTATATTGACATCGATATTTCGGCCTATGGCCTACTACGGAACCACTGTGGCATGGTAGAAATATGATTCATACGTCATATAAAAAGTGAAATAAGCTTTCAGATGATATAAAATTTATCATAGCTCGTCATTTAAGAAAATAGATTTAATGGGAGAAAAAAGATTGATTTTTGTAGTTTTTTGATGAAAAAATTGATTGGGTTCAAAAAATTCTAGCTCTTTTTGTAGATGTTGTATGGACATGGTCGATATAAATATTTTGAGCTGAAACAATAAGCTTTCGGGTGATATAAAATTTATTATAGGTGGGCGGGTTTAAAGGTGAATAAAAAAGGTAGACTTTTTCGATTTTTTTTGCAAGAAAAATGATTTTTTAAGGTTTCACTTCTACCACGTGTGAATTGCACACATGATTTTTTTTTATAAGTTCTTACTTAGATAATTATTTTTATCAAAAAAGAACAAAACCGACTTCCATAGATCAAAACTAGGTCTTATAGTTTTTCTCATAGTTTCTATAGCCAAAACTGAACGAAATTGAAATGAAAGATCACACTGCAGCTTTCCAATACAAAAAGAATTATCAAAATTAGTTCACTCAGTCCAAAGTTATGAGGTAACAAACTTAAAAAAAATAAAATTCAGACGAAATTTCACCTACTCCTTTTTGGAAGTCGTAAATAAAAATTATTAGCAGCATACATTTTCGAATTTTTGACTTCCAAAAACTCTATTTTTGGGATGTTTCTTAAAAATTAGCACGCTAGAAAAATTCTGATATGTACCAGATTAAAATTCAGAAAGTCAAAGAATAACTTGGTTTCTATGCAAAAGTCTGACAGGCCAATATTACTGTCATTTAGGAAAAAAAACTATTTTAAAAACATCTGGCTTTTTGTCAATTTTCGCAACATTTTCTGAAATAAAAGTGTAGTTTTTTTACAAAGTCTTAAATAAAAAGTTTTAATCTAGAACACGGCATCCCAAACTTCTGAAAAATCAAAAAAAAATGTTCTGATTAAAAACTAGTCTTTTTTACAAATTCGTCAAAAATCCAAAAATTTAAATTTGGCGAAAATGGGTAAAAACATTCAAATATAATTTTTTGCCAAATTTTGTTAAAATTCAAAAAAATTAAAAAACAAAACAAAAAAATCCATGTTTTTGCATTTTTTTCAGTGTTTTTGGGGTTAATTTTAAAAATGATTTGAGTAAAAGTTCTAGATTTGTTCATTGTACCTATACTACTTTTGTACATAATTTTTTTTTTTTTTTGTTAGGAGGTCCATAAGTTAAGGAAATCACACAAATACCCTCTTCCGATCCTGAGTATTAAAAACTGCACTTGTCATTTTTATATTTCAAATATAATAATTGATGCCTCTAGTTGAAAAACTACCTTTTTTACTTGAATTTTTCATTTTCCTGTTCATCCTCATGCCTACCTGGGTGAAAAAAAAATCATTTTTTATTACAATCTCGATTTTCACTTCACGTTTTTTTTTTGCAAAAAACTTATACCCACAACCTATACCCACAAATTGGAATTTATCCAAAACATTAAGTTCACACATTTTATTGCCAAAGTATTAAACTTTTTTCCTACTTCTTCTTTTTTTTATATATATATAACCTATTTCCTCTCTTTCTCTTTTCCGAAAAGCATTTATTTCCATTTGACTTAGTTCATGGTCATGGAAAAGAAAAACTATTTTCCGCACACACACATAAACAATGTAAAAAAAAGTACAAGGAAAAAAAAAAAGGATGAAGGCTTTCCAAAACTACTATTTCTACTGGTCTTTACCACATAATTAATAGGTTCATGTCAGAAACAGAATTGGTTCTTAATTTCCACAAAATAATAATTTTTTACTAATTCATGTAAAAAAAAAACGAGAAAAAACAAACAAACTTGTACATAATAAAAATACAAGAGTGTTGTGTAATTTTACGTGTTGCAAATATTAAGCTGAAACAAAGGGTGTTATTATGGTAATTTAAAAATTATTTCAAGAATTTTTTGCAACATAGGCATTGTGTCGGTGGCAGACATATGCTATGCATGCATGGTTACCACTTAAAATAAATTAACAAAATGTACAATGAGTAACAAATTTATAAAGTTTCTCATAGAAATTCGAATTAGACAATTTTTATACCAGTTACAAATTAAATTCTCTCATCAATAGACGTGTTTTATACCAGTCATCAAATCTTGAATGAAAGTAGTATCTACCTACTGAATTGTATTTTCAATATAGTCAATTCGTGACGCCATTCGGACATTCTAAATAATCAAATATTACAAAAAAGGACTAAATAAAGTCCAGTTTTTTATACCAGTTAGACAAAATTCAAATTTTCTCTTTTTGAAATGCAAAATACAAAGTTATTAACTCTATTTTGATTAAAAATATATATTTAAAGAAAAAAATATTGCTTTAGACCAGTTTTATACCAGTCAGTTATTCACTGAGATGCATTTATCTTTCACAATGAAATCTCTTATTAAATAAAATAGGATAAAATATATGAGATAAAATAGGAGTTTCGATTTTACCAAAAAATTCTAAGTTTTAAAAAATATTTAACGAGCCTACAAAATTATACCAATAGTGGCAACCATTTTGCTGATATTGCACACTTATAGTTAGAACACAATACAAATGATGTAACAGTTTTAAGCACACACAAAAACAAAAAGAAAAAAAAACAAAACACAATTGTGTAAAATGTTTATGTTGTTATGTTTGTACCTACTTCCGGTGTCCTCATTCTAAGTATAAAGGAAGGAAGTAAGTTTTTAATTAGTTTGCACTTAAAAATTTTGGAAGTATGCACTTGTATAATACAGAACAACAAAAAATAAACCTCCTCGCAAATATGTTCAAATTACGTGATGTGATTAAGAAAGTTATGGTAGTGGCAAATTAAAAACTAATTAATAACGTTGTTGGTATTTTGTTCTTATTTTTAACGTGGGTTTGAGTTTGAAGTTCGCTTAAGTAACTTTTGTGTAAAGGAAATACATATATACAAGGTACCTACTTTAAAAAGTTTTTCAAGATTCAAATAGCAAAGAGGTTAAACATGAGCTCAAGGAGTTTGCAAAAAAAAAAAAAAAAAATACAGACACAAAACATGAAGGGAAAAAGAACTTTGTTCCTTTGATGCACCTTTAAGTTTCGGTGGAATAGCTTTGTTGACTTATAAAAGAAAACTACACATAATAGAAGCCGAAAAGATACTTTGAATACGAAAAGATATACAAAATCGATATACCTATAGTTTATCTAACAAGGTTTTATATACTTTTTATTCGCTGAAAATTAAATGAAAGAATTTAACTTTTGATAAAATGCATTTTTCTATTTTAGTCTTCAGAGAATTGACTTTGACATAAAAATAGGTTTTAGCAAATATTTCTTCTGAAATGATGATCGTGTTACCATGTTGAAGTGCAAAGTCGTATTTTCAAAGAGTAATACTTTTTAACTGTTTCGATGTTTCGATGTAGGTTTTGTATGTCAAGTTGGGTTCATACTCATTATATTTTTTTTCTAGATACGTACCTACAATTAATGAACATATCTATCTTATTCAAATTTATTTTGTATTTTGTATAATATTCATAATTTACTTATTATTTTTCTTTTTTTTTTTTTCATTTCAGGTAAGTTAACGAATATCAAAAAAATAAATGGTAAAGTATTAAAAAAATTTTAACGTGATATTTAACAAGCAATGGATTTTTGTTTGTGCCCTTCAGTTTATTCCTATTATGTATAAAATTTTTACAATTTTTTGTTGATTTATTTTGAATCAATCAAAATGAATCTAGAAGTTCAAACGACGGTTATGTAAAAGTAAGTTTTTAAGTGAAAAAAATTGTGACATAGGAAATTATAATTGAATGACGAACGGGTCACTGTGGCGTATGCGTAACGATTTTTTTTTTTTTTTTAATATACATAAAAACCTGTTTTTTACAAGATTTCTTTCGCTCATCAAATAAATTTGATTACTTATTTTGTATAACAATTCTTTCATATTTCAAAAGATGGTTATAAGTCATCGATCAAATTAAAAAAAAAAAAAAAAAAAACAAACAAACAATACAACGAATAGGATATGAATTATAGGGTTCCAATCCTGGGTACAGAGGAAAGAAAGACCTTTAAAAAGTTATGCAAATTAGAGACTGCTCTTTTTGGATCAATTTTCGTGATATTTAGTACTAAATTCTCATATAATAATAACACTTCCTTTTTTGGGAAAATTGAAATATATTTTCCAATAAGGTCATTTTATAAAGAATTTGAATTTTCAAAGAGGTTTTCCTCGAAACTTACGAAATGAAGAGTTTCAACCCAAAATTAGTGAACAATTTTTTCAAAAACTGATTAATTATTATATTTTTTTTTTGTTTCATAAAAAAAAAATTGTCGATGACCAAAAATCAATGCAAGATTGAATTACTTGTAAAATTCAAATAAATAATAATAAATAACCAGGATTTTATTAAGTTAAATAAAATTGAAATGGAAAAAAATTAGCTATTTAATTTTTCATTTTCAAGACATGACTTTGACTAGACGGGCTATAATAAGACCAAATTTTTCTTTTCAATTTTGTATATAAAATGTTATATTACCTCCATATTTTTTCTTGGGGCTAATTTAATTATACCACTAAATTAAATTCACATGTATGATAATTAAATGACATTCTGACAAGATAATAATTTTTCAACAAAAAAATCTGATGCCAAAATGCAAATACATTCTCTGCACCAACACAAATTTGTATACGAAACAAGGTGAAGAAATTATTCTATAAATTTTTCACTTGTTGATTTGTGCAGTCAAAAAAAGACAAAAAAAAAAGAAACAAATAAAAACAAATTTTCCCCAAAACCAGTCAGGGATTATGGTTGCAATATTCATCAACAATTCATCACATGTGAAACATCTTAATTAGTCATAGAGTGAGACCACTCATCTTCCACACAAGAAAGACAAAAAAAAAAAAAAAAAAAAAACATACAAAATCCCCAAAATATACAAACATGTAGAATGTTCATATGGATGCATGTAGATATCCTCTGTGAAACATGTGAGCAAAGCATTCAGCACTTAACTTGTACTCGTTTGCCGTTTAAAAACAGAACACCGCACCTAACGAAGAGGAAGGAATCTGTGTGTGGTGATTGCTCCCATGATACTCGTTTATATGAAACATTTTGCATATTTTTTTTGTTTTAGCGTTTTTACATTTTTATGTTTTTGAATTTTTGTTTTTTTTTTTTTAATTTTTTTGAAATTTTGCAAAAATGTTAGTTGTTGTAAAATGTATAGAATTTGAAGAATTTCGTTTAAATGGCGCCGTAAAAATGAACACGAAATAATAAATAAATAAAAAGATGAAGCGACAACGACGACGTCAAGGTTGGGGTTGTTTAAAAAAAAAGAAAGATGAAACAACAGCGGTGCGGCGCGAGAGGTGATAAGAAGGGAGAAATATGAAAAGGTGGTGATTAAAGTTGCTTCTTGCGAGAATGAAACTTAGGCCCTGAATGGAAAATGATTGTGATTGTTTTCCCCGTGGCTTAGTAGTTCGTTTTTATTTTATTTTTTTCGTTTTTTGGTTGAAAAAAAAACAAGCAATTGTTTAGATTTGTTTTTAAACTTAAAAAATATATACATTTTAGACAGCTTGAAGGTTACTGGGACACATACAAAGTGTGTATATTCATGGCAGAGATGAGTAAGTTCACGTTAATGAAAATAAAAATGAGTGCTTTTTTTTTGCTAAATTATTTTTAGTTGTTTTAGTTTAGTTTTTTTTTTTTGAGAATATTTTATGCATATTTATGAACTTGACAGTGAAATACTGTAAACAAATTTGACCACAACAGCTGCTGATGAATTTTTCCAAAGCAATTAATTCTGGAAATGATATAATTTTTTTGAGTATTTTTTGAGTATATGAAAAGTGAAAAATAAACTATTCATAAACTATAATAGAAAATGAGAAATAATTGCTTTTTTTTTCTAAATGTTTGACATTGAAAAGGAAATTTTATGATATAATATATGAAAACAATTATAATTTTGCTTTGGTGTATTTTATGTGGTTTTTGTATTTTCAATTTTTTTTTTTGTTTCGAGTGAAAAATTAACCTGTAGTTTTTACTTACATTGGGTAGGTACCTTAATTAATACAAAACTTTATTTCAAAGTATTTGGAAAAAAGCAGAAAAGTCAAATAGGCTTCTGGTACATTTTGAAAAATAATAGCTTAGCTCGAGTGGTGAAAAAATTCTTTTTATAATCTTCCTTTAAGATCCGGAAAAAGGGGTTAATGTTGGCATTCGGCAATAATTGTTTTTGTGATATGAGTTTTTCTGATCTGTACACTAATTAAATTAGACTGTTACAAGCCTATTTTTACTGGTCTTTTAAAGAAATATTTTAACATATCAGAATTTTTACAGTCACTTACGAGAAACTAATAATTTCGAAAAGTGCGCGGGTCAGTGATTGAATTTTTCTTAACTGCTTTTAAAATATTCACGCTCGCTTATAAAAAGAAACCACTAAAATTCCATTAAAATCGAAAGTCATTTTCGAAAAAACTGATAAACTTAAAAAAATGTGCGTGACAGTTCAATGATTTTTAAAACTACTTCTCAAATGTCTTTTTAAAAAAATAACGCCTAAACATTTTATCAAAATCGTTACAATCGTTAAAAAAAAAAATCATCTAAAATGTTTAACTTACTTTTAAGAAGAAATCCTAATAGTTTCATCCAACACGCTTCTGCGTTTCTAATATAAATAAAATGCACGACTGGGTCGCACGAACTTGCTCTTAGAGTTAAAGTTGCTTAAATTTTTAAGACTTTTTATATAGAAATTTGAAAAAAAAAAAAATAAAATTGGTTTTAAAAAAATATAAAATAAAATCTGAAATCATATTGCCCCACAAAACGAGTATGCAGTTTTGATTGATATATTAACATGCATTTTTAGAAAAAAAATTTTCAAAATCGTTAGAGCTTTTTTTTAGAAAACTAATTTTTTATAAATAATTTTTTGGAAAAAAAGTTTTAAAATAAAATTGGTATGCCATTTTGTAGAAACCACTAATCAACATCTAAAAACAAAATTTCAAAAAAATTCAATGTCCCGTTTTCGAAAATTTGATTTTTCAAAAAATTTTTAAAAATCCAAAAATTATTTTTTTGAAAATTTAATTTTTGGTTTATATTTAAATTATATAAATGCTTCTTCACAAAAAGTTTCGTTGAAATCCAATAAGCACTTTCGGAGATAATCGGATTTAAAAAAAAAAACGGTTCTATGACAGGTACCGTTAATAACGATTTTCAAAACAAAATTTTTTCATTAAAAGATAGACCTTAGCTTAAAACTAACATTTGAATTTTTTAAACAAAATCGTTGTAGCCGTTTTCGAGATATTTCAATTTTACTAAAATCGGTATATGACAAGTACCGTTATTTTTGGTCCAAAAAAATTAATTCCAAAAAAGCTCCTTATACAGACAGACTGACAGACAGACAGACGGACTTCCGGGACCCACTTTTTTGGCATTGTCTACCATCGTAATGTCATGGAAAAATGTCATCTCAACTTTTTTTTGTACGAATGCATAACTTGATATATAGTACCTATATCGCAAGTAAAAATAGGTGTAAAAAACAGATTTTTTTTTTACATTGCTTTCCAAATATGGACATATATTTTTTTTTTGCTCATAAGAATAAATATTACAAAATTGTAGAAGACGGTTCCAAGAAAAAGAAACATTAAATATGTACCTAGGCGTTTTAATCGCATATATGAATAATCCTTTCAAATTTCATAAAAACCCATGAACTTGTCTCCTTGAAAATACAATCAATTTTTATTTGCAATAAAAATTTAAAATATTTTTAGTTGCAATAAATATTTTTTTTTTTATGCAAAAAAAAAAAAGAATATAAATTTAAAACAAAAATTATTTAAAATTAAAAAATATGCATGTACCAGTTAAAATTAAAAAATGAAATATTTTTTGACAAATTCCTATTATTTTAGAATTTCGAATTTGGTAAATTTTGTTAACTTTTAATTTAAAGTCTTAAAATTCTAAAATAGTTAATTTTTAAAAGTCTAAAAATTCATAATATAAACTTAAATAAAATTCTAACTAACTTAATAAAAAACAGCTCTGTGAAATAACAAATAATGACAACTTAAGCTTATAGTGTAAAATCAATTTAGTTTTTGTCTTGTGAGAAAAGAATCAAATTAATAAATTTTAAGATATTTCTATTTTTATACTAACTTTTTCATCAGTGTTTTAAAAGAATTCAAAACTTTGGAAGAAATTGCATTCTGAAAAATATACTTTTGATTGTGAAATATAAGTGCGAAAGACCTTTACCGGAAAATAAACTTTATCAGTTAGTTTAAATATTCTAGGAACGCTGTTAATAAAATCAGTAACTTGATAAAAGTTTATAAAATGCAGTAGGTACATTTCAACTATTTTGATTCCTATATTCCGGCTTTATTTTCAGTCAAAAACGAAACTTTTTTAGGTTTCAACTGCTATCAATATTTCTCGACTATAGGACCGACTATAGGACTAAATTTAGTTAAAATGTACTGAATTAGTTGATTTTAAATAAAAAGTTGTTTTTTTTTTAAATTTTATTTTGTCTTGAATATTTTGTTCAGAACTACAGAATCAGTCCTTCATTATTGATTAATATTTTTAAATTCAATCAAATTTAAAAAAATAAATCTGCCCTCTTAATTTAAGTTAAATTACTTAAAAAAAACTCTTTAATATACTTTCTCTTTAAACTCTTTGAACGATTTTGTATAATTTACATTACATTCTGTGACATAAGAAAAACTTTTGTTCCATTTTTGATTTATAATTCATACATAATTCACTTCTAGATCTACTTTAACTTTTTTAGTCCTTATGTGAATTAAAGCTCTTTATTTTCATAGCTCTTGAAGGGAAAAATCTCTTCCATATTTGATTATATACAAAAACTAGCTATGGAAGGTAAAGTTAAAAAGTTGTTATTATTATACTCTCAATGTGTGGTCGACAGGCATTGATAGTGTGTTGGTAAAGTGTGTGTGTGACTTTACCTTTTCTCTCTACTCTGTGTCTGTCGGCCGATACTGTTGACATTACACTCAAATGTGTAATCCTTGACGCCATTAAAAATATACATACATTCATTATATATGTATTTTCATTCATACAATTTAAGTATAGGTGTGTGTAGGGTACATCCGGAAGGAAAGGAGCACAAGCAAAACAATCACATACTACATAGTTAATAAAATTTCAGAGGATACTGTATAATTCTGGAGAAGATGGAGTATAGTTAGTGTTGCGTGTTGCCGTCTTGTAATATATTGTATTGTTTATTAAAAAAAATAAAACTCTTGTACGGAGTTCAGAAATACAAATTATAAGAGCAGTAATAAAGTACGTTTTTTGAACTGTCAGAAAAAAATTGTTCAGAATTGAATCGAATTGTTCCGAATTGTTCCGAATCGTTTCGCATCGTTCCCAATAAAACAAACATTAACTAGATTTCTCGTTGAATTTCTATTAAAATTAAAATTCAATAATTTTGTACACCAATTTGCAATAAGTGATGGCAACACTGCTTATATCTACAAGACACATCTCTACTGAAAATGATTAAAATGACTATGATGATGATGATGAGAATGATGAGTAAAAAGGTTTGTTATCAAGCCTCTAGCACTGTTCTCATAATAATCTAAAAACAACAAAGTGTATTAGTATACGATAGATGAAATGAAATCTCGATGATAGGATGTATTTTATGAGAGCATACAAATCTATTCTCAAACTCAACTGTCTTTCATTTGATATGTATGAATTTGTGTATAAGTAGCTTGCTACATATATTACTTTGCATGTATGTGATTTGTTTTTTTTCATCATTTCTGATGGTGACATAATATCCTTTTATTTTTGTAGTCCCTCAAATTAAAATCATCAAATCAACATAATCGAAAGGGAAAACTAACATAACAGTTAGCATTGAGATATTTTGTTTTTCGGTTAAGAAACCTTTTATATTTGTTTTAGAAACTACAACAATAACTGATTTTGAAAGTCATTCAATTCAAGGACTTTATTTCCTCTTTCTTTTTTTATCAAGTTTTGTATTTTTGTGTATTTTTAAAAATTGACGGTTTTTGCTACAAAAATACCATAGTTGATGTATTATGTATACAAATAAAACTGAATTTACCAAAGCTTATTATTTTTTTTACTCAAATCAATCCAACATATTATGGATATTGAGTTTTTTTAAAAGCTTATGATGTAATAAGTCCCTTTTGACAATTAAATTGCTTAACCTCAAAATTTTATTTATTCGTTAAAATTAAATTGACCGCACACGCTTTCACACACTCGAATAATTAAATTGAATTGTAAATAAATTTAAATAAAAAAAAAAATATGAACAAATAAAAATTCTATGAACAAAAAAATTATAACCTCCCACTACCATACTCGTTTAGTGTGTCTGTCAATGTCCTTTTTATTATACAAGGATTTAAAAATAAAAATATTTTTTCCAACTGAATAAATCAAACATCACTTCCATAAATGTACGTGAACAAACAAAAACAAACCATAGTTACACTTTTATAGTTGGTTGAATATTTTACAAATAAAAATTGTTAAAAGTGAAAAAATAAACTGAGGCTGAAAATGTCCTTTTCAGTTTTTTGTTCATGGTTTTTGAATTTTACTTTTTTTTAGTCTATTGTTGTTGTTCATGTAGGAGGTACTTCCCCTATCTATGCATTGTCATTTTTTTTAGTCATTGTCATTTATACGCTAAGTGTCGCAAAATATACATGTAAAGTATGTCTTTGAAAAAGGAGCTTTAGTTTTATGGAGGAACATTTTATTATTTTTTTTTTTAATTTTCCTAAAGCATTTTTGACATTTAATTGAAAGTGAAAAAAAGGGTGCTTTGATTTTGATGTGTAAAGTACTAAACCAGCATCATGTCATGTTCAATTTTTTATTTAAGCTCAACTGAGTAATCTGCAATATGACAGAGAGTAGTTTGTGAGATATATAAATGTACCTTCAGTGTGTCCCCCGACACTTCAATTAAACCTTTAAAAAATCAAGTATTCATTTGCTTTAATATAACTTTACAAAGTAAAGATTTATGAGAAATTAATTGATTTCTAAAACGCATAAAATTTAAAGAGGAGAAATAGGCCAAATTTGAACTTTTGTGGAACAAAAGAGATAGGACAATTTCATAGACAAAACTACGCAGATATTTTAAGGACTTTAAGATATTGAAAAAAAAAAAACACGACGAAGAATAAAGAAGAAAAGAAAGAAAGAAAAAAATAGTTTTTTTACTACAAGAACGGATTTGTAGTTTTTACGATTTCCAAATTAATACAATTTTCTACCGAAAAATATCAGTTTTTTGGAATTCATATGTTTTCCAACTCAATTTTAGCTTTTTAAAATAATGATCCCTAAAGTCAACTTCCTTCAATATTTTAAGCCAAGAGAGCCATAATGTCCTAAATGATTTTTTTACTATTTATTGAATTTAGAAAAAAACTGAATTTTATCACTTAGGTAGGTACAGAGTAACAATCCTAAAAACACATTTTACAGAAATATATAAATACATACATATGTACATCTAAATTTTTTTTTTTAATGTCATTTTTACTTGCTCTATAGGGCAAGTATTGGTTTCGTGTAGAAAAAAAAAATCGAGGTTTTAATCAAAACCAACATTACGATGATGGAGAAGATCAAAAAAGTGGTTTTCGTCATGCCGTCCGTCGGTCTATGCGTGTGTGCGTCTGTGCGTCTGTGCGTCCATCTGTACATCGAGCTAGGGCCTAAACGGGTGGATGGATTTGCTTGAAACTTGGTACAGATGATTTTTACGTAATTTCCTAGGTCCATTTTTTTTTATTTTTTTAATATCTCCAATTTAACGCATATCTCCCATATAACGTTTTCGAGGTATTTCAAATTTCTCGAAAACGGCTCTAACGATTTCGTTTAAATTTGGTGTGCGCAGTACTCTTATAGATTCAAACAAAACTACGTTTTTAGTTTTTCTCAAAAAATGCCAAGACTGGAAATATGGCGTTGCCGTTTTTCAAAAATTGACATGTTTTTTAAGTCCATATATTTCATCAAAGCATAAGTCAATTTTTTCAAAATTTACAGACATCATAGGTATTGAAGTGTAAAATGTAAAAAAAAAAATTAAAAAAAAAAGTTTTTCAAAAAATTTTTAAAAAATTGAATTTTTTTAGCTTTCGATTTTTTTTTTGTTTTTATTTTTTTTTTCTTCACAAAATCTTAAATTTCCAATAGATATTTAAGATAAAGATGCTTTGAACTACAAGAGCAAGTACGTGCGACCCAGTCGTGCATTTTATTTTTAAAACGGTTTGATGAATGTGCTTAAAATTTTGTTTTATTTTATTTTTTTTTATCATTTACAGAATTTTAGAATTCAAAATTATGAAAATATAAAACTCAGAAAAACAGAATTTTAAAACAAGAAATCCTGGGGTCGAATCACCGCATACGATTTCGATCATACGTTAACGTTTTGACTATTGCTCTCTCTATTTAATCAGTAGAAAAAGATAGGGACACATATCAACCATACGTTAACGTATATATGCAGTAGTTCGACCCCTGAGTTTGCGGATTTCTATACTACATACAATATTTTGGAAAACAGAATTACCAAAAAAAAAACATTTTTTGGATTAAAAAAAATATATATTTTTTTTGACTTGTCAATTTTTTGAAAATCGGTCGATAAATGAACTTAAAAAAAAAAAAACGTTTTAAAAATTAAAAAAAAAAATTCTCCAACTGTGTCGTAAAAACTTGCCTTTAGAGCGCAGGTTGCTTGAATTTTAAAAACTTTTTATATACAAATTTGGTAAATGTATATGAAAACAAATTTAAAAAGAAACTTCGTTGTTCAAAGATATATAAACAAAACACTTAAAATGAATTTGAGCTTCAAAAAAATCTGCAATCTAGTTTCTTTTCCTTCTTTTACCTCTGAGATAAAAATTTAAAAATCTAGGTAATAAAAAAAAAAAAATAAAATAAAATTCTATTTTGTTTTTCAAAAATTAAAACCTGATTTTTTTTTACAGTTTTTAAGTCGTTGGAGTCGTTTTTGAGAAAATTACATTTTTCCATAATTAGTATATAGCAGTTAACGTTATTTTCGGTCACAAAAAATTAGTTTTAAAAACACCTCCGTTTAATTTTCATAAACTGCTGGTAAAGGGGGTCTTTTTTTAAAAATAAAAGATGAAATTCGGAATAAGTACCAAAAACCTAAATCAAAAACGGTACCCCACTCAAAATGTGGAAAAATGTGGAAAAAGAGGAAATGTGCGATAAGTCACAACAAATTATGTTCTTCAATGGTATTCTAAGAACTTTATTAAAAATGTTTCATTTGCCATGGAAATTACAATTAAATGAATCTATACATATTTTTTTTAGGTCAAAGGGTGTTATTTTAGTTTAACAATAATTACCTTGGAAGGTAATCAAATGTGTTGTTTTAGCCCGAAGTTAACGTGTAGATTACCTCATACCTCTCTATCTCTTTTTCTTTTTTCAATGTACAAAAGCCCAAAAACGATCACACAGAAAAAAAGGCATCATTTTCAAGCCTTTTTATAAATAAGTCGAAGACCTTTATGCTATACAAATGAAAGACTATTTTCACTTAAATTCTTTCCTCTTTCACAAGGCACCATCAACCTTTAAGAAAAAAATGCTTCAATCCTAAACGCTTTGGCAAAGGTTCTTCTGTAACAAAAATATATTTTTTTTTTTTTTTCTTTGAACAAATTAGCTACCCCGTCAGTAATGACCTAATCACTTATGCCTTTAATGCTTTGCGATTACCTAAATTCTACCGATTACTTTCAATTTCCAAAGATAAATTACATTTTTTTTTTTTTTGCTTTTGATGGCATCCATGGAAAAAATATTGCCGACGACTTCCCCCAGAAAATGGAATTTATTTTTCTTTGAAAAGAAAAACAACAAAAAACAAAAACGTTTAGAAAGAAAACACAACGCAATTTGCCATCTTTTTTAAATCAAAAACGGAAATCCACCTGTAAGTGAAAGGTGTCTGTTTTTCATCTTTTTCAAAGTTATAAAGGAATTTAATTTTTTTTTTTCTTTAAATAAACAATATTTTGGCGCCGCAAAGTTGCATATCAAAAAAATTACAAAAAAAAAAAAACATAAATACAAAATATTATTCCGTCTCGGTGGAAATGAAAAAAAGATAATATATAAAACCACCTACACTTTTTGATGATTTGTTTTATCCGTTGTGGGTGCGTTTTAGATTATGACAAACGCAAAAAAAAAAAAAATAAATAGCTTGGACTAAAGATAACAAAAATAATAATAAAATAAAATCTAATTTCGTCGCAAAGTCCTAAAAAAACAACCCAAAAATGATTATGATGATGATGAGCACCTGAGTTGTCAGTCCATAAACCATTTTGTTGTTGAATTTAATAAAACTCAAAGTCAAGACCGTTTTTTTTTTTTTTGTAATTTCGATTTTTCATTATTTTTTTGTTTGTTTAAGATTCTTGAGGGTTTAATGGGAAGAACTACTCGACCTTGGTATGAGTTTTTGTTTTGATTTTAAATTAACTTTGTCCTTGAAGAAGAAGTAGAAAAAGAATAAGAAATCCACTAAATCCAGGTTTTCTCTATTCATCTTAGTTAAGGTCATGTTGGCTTATTTTTAGAAAATGATCCTTGTCATCTGAGCCAAGGACATCCGCACAACCTGTTGTGCAATTATGGAAACCAAATAAAATCAAGAAGCATCTCGAAGAAAACAAAAAAAAAGACACAAGGTATTCGCTTTCAATGTAATGAGGGATAAAATATGCAAAGCATTTTCTTCTCGACTTTGATGGGTAGGTAATTGCTTCAAAGAGACACAACCTCCATCGAACCATACCACCGCGTGCCGCACTAGATTCGGAAGCTAAAAATAACCTTTATCTTCTCACTTGGGATCATGATGGTTTTATTTTTTTGTCAGGAAATACGTGGAAATAAAAGTATTTAAGCATCAGGATGATGGGGAAAAATTTCATTTTAAGGAAATTTTAGGACGAGTACCCCAATATCCTGTCAGCTGTCACACGCACACACCTATCGTGAAATTATTGAGTGAAAGTTTCTTTTTTATTGCCTTGAACGGAAAACGATAACTGACACAAAAAAGGGAGTCCCTTGACGAAAATTATTATTATTTTATGATGATAAAAATTATTTATTGCGAAAAACAAAACTTGAGATTGACAACAAAAAGTTTTGAAATGTTAAAACTTTTTTATATGTTAAATATTTTCGGCGAATAAAAAAAGTATTTTTTTTTCTCGGTGGAAATTGAGTTAATTTCCTTCTTTGGTAAAATAAGATTAATCTATAATTCACAAAAAATGGGATTGTTTACCTGAAATTGACAAATATTTAATGTATTGAATCCAAATAATAAATAAGGAGTCTAAGTGGTTTTGTTTGGTTTTCTGTCGATCAAATTGAAACGTCAAGATTTTAATTATTTAACATTTAAAAAACTTTTTGGTGCATATAAGACAAGTCTAACTCATTGTAGTTCATATTTTTAGACTTTTTCGTTTAAAGTTATTCCTCAAATATAGCTTAAATTCATATTTAATATTCGAAAAAAGGATTGTCTCGAATCAGAAAGAAAAGAACTTATCAAATTTCTACGACTTTTGTTTTATTATTTAATCACTATACCTACTAATGAAATTCGAGAGTGTTAAATAAAATTTAAAAAAAGCATTCAAAAAGACTCTGAAAATATTTTTTTACGCTCAAAAAATATGTGAGATCTTTTTGAAAAAGTTTTGTTTGTTACTAAAAGTAAGGCAAATATTTTGAGTAATAGGGTGTTTTTTTATGATGAAATTCAGAATAAGCACCTAAAGTTGTAGAAAAATGTATCAAAGAAATCAGTAGCTTATATGTCAGGTCAAAGGGTGTTTTTTTTTTTTTTTAAGCAAATTTCCGTGTAAAAAAATGAATGATATGAGTTGGTACGGTAGTCACTTTTTTATGCCATGTGAATAACGAATTTAATGAGTCTAAACATCTTTTTAGGTCAAAGGGTGTTTCTTTTTGTATGAAAGGATTATTTCAAGAATCCAGTAAAATAAAGAAAAATGATAACATTTAAGATAATAATCAAGATTTTGTGAATTTGGTAGTAGATATCGTCAATGAAATGAAATCTTTTTATTTTAAGTGAAAAGGTATTTTTTTTTTTTTTCAGAAAATTCTGTAAATACCTAAATCCTAATAAACCAATGATTCGCATATTACGTAGGAACCACTTTGCATAAACTTTCTTTTTTTTCATGGGGCCCAAAAAAATGAGCTTCTGGGTAAAATTGTGTTTAAAAATATAATTGTCTGAAGGTTTTCGGTGTGCTGAATTCGAATCCGAAGTCTGAAAAAATTGATCAGCTCCCGTTTTTGAAATATTACCGTTAGAGAATGCAAAAAAACGTTTTTTTGACTACTTCGGACCTTATTCTTTAATATAAGAAAAATTGTTAGAAGATATTTAGTAACGGTTTCTATAAAAACTATTTTCCGTCTTTCAAGAACTTTTCAAATCTTTCCGATATCTTTGTTATTGCCCGAGATATCTTAAAATGAAGTAAGTGGCTTTGGCTTCATATATCATAAAGGAGATAATGGGAGATAATGACGTTATAAAATTTATGAAATATTCAAACAACTAAGGATATCTCGAGAAGTAAAAAAGATATCGGAAAGATTTAAACAGATTTAAAAAGGTGAAAAATAGTTATTATAAAAACCGTTACTAAAAATGCTCAAACAATTTAACTTATATAAAAGAATAAGGCCCGAAGTATTGCATTTTCTAACGGTAATATTTCAAAAACAGGAGCTGATTAATTTTTTCTGACTACGGATTCGAGTTCAGCACAACGAAAACCTTCAGAAAAGTATTTTTTTGTTCCGGCAACATAATAAAAGTTTAATTTTGTTAACCAGTGTAATTATTACCAAAAATTTGTTGTGAAATGGTACACAGTGAACCTGAACAAGTTTAAGGTTGACCTAAAATGACGACAAAAACTAAAGATGAGGCTTTGTTCCTGAAGGCCTCAGCAATAATAATCCGTTTTTACCAAAATCGGATTATCTTCCTTTTTCGAGATACCCCCGTAAACGTGTTTTTTTTTTCTAGAAAAATTCATATCAACGCAAGGCTCGAGTACGAGAACTTAGGCGCCGAGAATTGAAAATGGTTTTTAGTAGAGGTATTCAATACAATCATTTTTTGTTTTGAGAGGGAGGGTCTATGTCCCCCCTTTAGGCGGGAGGGGCAATTTTATAAAAAATCAAACAAAAAATTATTTGAAAACAATGGCAACACTAACAGTTATGAATGATACCTTTTTTAAAAGCTAGAATTGTACACTTATTTATAGTTTTTAAACCAAGTTATTTTAAACAGTTGTAATCATATATGTACCTTTAAAAAAAAACTAAATTTAAAAATAAAAAAAACTAATTTATTTTTCCAATTTTAATTTTTTAAAAGCGGGTAGTAACGTGAATATTTTTAAGTTTTTAAATGACATACTTAATTTTTTTGTTAACTAATAAAGACATAATTTTACCCATATAACACTGCACACAAAATTCCAACTGTCCTGGCAAAAATGTTGATCATTAAAACTTTTGACAAACAAAATTTTTTCGGGAGTAAAATTCTTTTTTTTTCCAAAATAAAAAAAAAAAAAAACGCTGAACTGTAAATAGCAAAACCATAAAAATTCTTCGAATATTTTGCGTTAAAAATAACATGTTTTTGTTTTTATAAAAACAAAAACAAAAATCTTCTTAATCGCACCTGATGATATTTCGTAGTATAAACACAAAATTTCAGAAAACACACAGAAAAACATATAATTTCTTCCCTCTCACTCTCTTTGAAATTAATTTAAAAAAAAATATACAAAATAAATTTGCTGAATTTAACTTTGCTAAAGAATTCCGCTCTTACGCAGTAAAAACAACAAGCAAATAAATAACGAAATAAAATTCGCAAAAAAAAAAAAAAAACAAATCACTTTCACATCAAACAACACACAACACGAACACCACATCTTATAAATTATCCTACCCCGTGCTCTGCATTAACCCAATTAAATAAGATCAATGAATTAATTGCATTCATTCCAATCTATTTATATCAAATCAATACAAAAAACACAACTCGTGTGGAATTCAGAACAACTCAACCAAAAACCGGACTCCCTTATTTCCGCCCACCGAGAATAACTAAAATTCTTTTCTATTTTAACTCTCAGCTTGCAAAAAAAAAAAAAAACAGGCTACAAAAACAACAACCTGAAGAGATAACACTTGATTTTCGACTCCCAAACCAAACCCCCTTCAATCATTACATTTAAGTACTTAACAGGTGGAAGAACAAATTAACACTACACAACAACATACATATACACTTTTTATGTATACAATTTTGTGTACATCCTTAATTGAATTCGTTCCGCAATTAATTTGTACTTTCGTTGCCTTAATTAACACTATTTGTTAAATACGTTTAATTTATATTCGTAGATTTGCAAGTACTCAACGTTAACGTTACAATATTGTACGGTACGAAGAAACTTTCACACAAAAAGAGTGTAACGAAGTGTTACGTATTAAATTATAAATAAGTCCAATTTGAATTATGCAGTACCATGGATTTCTTTTCATATTCCTTTTGGAGCTCTGCTCTGGCTCCCTGTGATGCTTGCCTTCGAATAATGTTGGTATATCCTTCGGTTCTCTCTCTTTCTCTCTTACGCTGCAGGATAATAATCTCAACCAAACACTCTTGCAAGCTTTACCTACTTTGTATACAATTCTACCATCAGTGTAACAGTAGGACGATTACTATGAATGTAAATCCTTCTTGAAAAACAAACGAAGAGGGAATTTTTCGGCAGAAATATTTCTTCACACATTTTAACCATAAATTAAGTGTAAAACTGGGTCGCACGAAATTGCTTAACCAATAGGCGAAAATTACTTTAATTTACGATAGGAATCTTTCCAGAATACATTTTTTAAAGAGGTCATGAACGCTACGTGGTAAACTAGAAGCTATTAAAATTCATAAAAATGGAAAGTTTATTTCGACATTTTTACTTTGATATTTTAGTACAACAAGCATTTCGCTTAAATAACACTTACATCAGGATTTTCAACTTAAAACTAACCTTAATAACCGAATGATTGTTGCCACACTGAGAAAAAAACCACCTAAAAACAAGCAGATTCAACATTAAATTAATTTTTTTTTGTCAAGATCACCTCCGTCTTAATTTCTTGAAATCCACTTAATTTAAGCGTAAAATCATCTTATTTGTATGTGTAATTTTCAATTAAAAAAAAAAACTCCTGAAATGTACCAGTTCCCGCAGAAATTTATCAGTTCAGCTGTTTTCAAGCTTTGCAAATTGACAATTTGAACTAGTAACTAAGCAATTTCGGCTGATATTTACCAATCTCAAAGGAGTTTCATCACACGGAAAAATAAAAACACCTAAAATCAAGCGGATTCAACATAAATCAAGCGAATTTCTGCATGGTTTTTTGCCAAAAAGAACTTCGACTTAAATTAAGAGGACAAATCTTCTTAATTTCTTGAAATCGAAAATTTCAAATAAATCCACTTAATTTAAGCCGAAATTTTCAATTAAAATAAAAACTAATGAAATGTACCAGTTTCCGCAGAAATTTATCAGTTCAGCTGTTTTCAAGCTTTGCAAATTGACAATTTGAACTAGTAACTAAGCAATTTCGGCTGATATTTACCAATCTCAAAGGAGTTTCATCACACGGAAAAATAAAAACACCTAAAATCAAGCGGATTCAACATAAATCAAGCGAATTTCTGCATGGTTTTTTTGCCAAAAAAACCTTCGTCTTAAATTAAGAGGACAAAAATCTTCTTAATTTCTTGAAATCGAAAATTTCAAATAAATCCACTTAATTTAAGCCGAAATTTTCAATTAAAATAAAAACTCCTGAAATGTACCAGTTTCCGCAGAAATTTATCAGTTCAGCTGTTTTCAAGCTTTGCAAATTGACAATTTGAACTAGTAACTAAGCAATTTCGGCTGATATTTACCAATCTCAAAGGAGTTTCATCACACGGAAAAATAAAAACACCTAAAATCAAGCGGATTCAACATAAATCAAGCGAATTTCTGCATGGTTTCTTTGCCAAAAAAACCTTCGTCTTAAATTAAGAGGACAAAAATCTTCTTAATTTCTTGAAATCGAAAATTTCAAATAAATCCACTTAATTTAAGCCGAAATTTTCAATTAAAATAAAAACTCCTGAAATGTACCAGTTCCCGCAGAAATTTATCAGTTCAGCTGTTTTCAAGCTTTGCAAATTGACAATTTCAACTAGTAACTAAGCAATTTCGGCTGATATTTACCAATCTGAAAGGAGTTTCATCACACGGAAAAATAAAAACACCTAAAATCAAGCGGATTCAACATAAATCAAGCGAATTTCTGCATGGTTTTTTTGCCAAAAAAACCTTCGTCTTAAATTAAGAGGACAAAAATCTTCTTAATTTCTTGAAATCGAAAATTTCAAATAAATCCACTTAATTTAAGCCGAAATTTTCAATTAAAATAAAAACTCCTGAAATGTACCAGTTTCCGCAGAAATTTATCAGTTCAGCTGTTTTCAAGCTTTGCAAATTGACAATTTGAACTAGTAACTAAGCAATTTCGGCTGATATTTACCAATCTCAAAGGAGTTTCATCACACGGAAAAATAAAAACACCTAAAATCAAGCGGATTCAACATAAATCAAGCGAATTTCTGCATGGTTTCTTTGCCAAAAAAACCTTCGTCTTAAATTAAGAGGACAAAAATCTTCTTAATTTCTTGAAATCGAAAATTTCAA
Source organism: Episyrphus balteatus (assembly GCF_945859705.1). NCBI lineage: Eukaryota > Metazoa > Arthropoda > Insecta > Diptera > Syrphidae > Episyrphus > Episyrphus balteatus. Next base: position 26,807,785 of record NC_079135.1, read on the forward strand.
ATAAATCCACTTAATTTAAGCCGAAATTTTCAATTAAAATAAAAACTCCTGAAATGTACCAGTTCCCGCAGAAATTTATCAGTTCAGCTGTTTTCAAGCTTTGCAAATTGACAATTTCAACTAGTAACTAAGCAATTTCGGCTGATATTTACCAATCTGAAAGGAGTTTCATCACACGGAAAAATAAAAACACCTAAAATCAAGCGGATTCAACATAAATCAAGCGAATTTCTGCATGGTTTTTTGCCAAAAAGAACTTCGTCTTAAATTAAGAGGACAAATCTTCTTAATTTCTTGAAATCGAAAATTTCAAATAAATCCACTTAATTTAAGCCGAAAATCAATTTATTTTTATGTGGAAACATTTTAATTAAAAATGATCGAACCTACAACTTTTGGGTCACTATATTGTGGGAAATATCTAAGTAACTAAAGCTTAAGTGTGACTATAATTTTTAAATTTGTATTATTTGTTGTTTTTTTTTTTAACCTGGAAACTTTAAAACTAACAGAATTTAAGCGGATTGCACTTATTTTAAGCGGAACCGTATTGTTTTAAGAAGACGGGATTTAAGGTGCCTTTTTCACTCCGTGCACAGGTACACTTCTTAAAACGACCAGTTTTCGGAGAAATTTACCAGTTTCGGCAGAAATTTATCAGTTCAGCTAGTTTTAAGCTGAAAGTTTCCATGTTTGCTTGCAAATTGCCAGTTTTGACTTGAAAGTAAGCAGTTTCGGCTGATATTTACCGATCTCGAATGAAATTTTTCAATATTGGCTATGAAGGACAAGTTTACTCAGTACTGAATTTTGAAGTTATAGGTACAGCAACGATCTTTAACTGACATTTCAAGTGTTTCCTTTTGTAAATGAAATAAGTACAACACAATTTTGAATCAATCGAATTTCTTCTTGATTTTTTTTTTTTTTTACGAATCCAAAACTTAGCCTTTTAAGACCTTAAGCGTTAACAAGCAAAAGATATAGACCCAGTTACGTATGTGTATAGTTAATATGGAAAAAGCTCTTCTGTGTTTAGCGTGCTGAAGGATCTTTTTTTCTTTTGTGCACTTATAATTCAATTTGAATATTCTATAAGGAAGGGAAATTAATTTTTGAATACGAAAACATCTTTCGGCACAGGATGATGTAAGTAGTTAGTCGTCGTTTTTCGATGTTATCGAACGAAGAGGCTTAAATATCTTGGTTGAGAGTGTTGGCCAAATCTGCTATTACAAACTTTCATAATCAATTCGGGTGTTTTTTTTTTTGTTTCAAATCGAATTGTTGTAAAAATTTGAATACTTGCATAAGAATCAGTCGTTTTAATACCATTCGAATTGTTGCATTTTTCTTCAATTCTTTTACTTTCAAGTATCAATGGATAATTTTATAATAGCCTATCACTGTCTGTATTGTTGATTCTGTAATGAAAAGACAAATTTTATTAGTTGTTGAAAAAAATATTTTGAATTCCATTTTATAGGCAATTTAGCGACATTAAATTTGAACTATCAGCTAAAATCTAAATTAAAATTATTCATGGCACTTTACTAGATTACTCCACTATCTTTAGGATAAATTTTAATTTCGCCTGTAAAATTCGAAGTCTGTCAGTTCCGAGGTTTAACTATCACCACGAAAATGTTTCATTAAATATAACATCAAATATCTTATAACAGCGACAAGAAAGAGGTTTCCAATGATATCTCATTTGTGAAATTTCGATAAGTGGTTTAGAAGTTATGAAGGAACAGATGAACATAGGTTCATTAGGGCGTTCGTTATTTTAGAATTTTTCGAGAATCAAGTCTTTTATCAAACTATTACAAAATAAAACAAATCTCCTAATTTTTTCAGTTTTTTTTTTTGCTCTAGATGTCGCCCACGATTCGCTGTGGTGCATTTGGTGCTTTTTGGCGTCAAAATTCATTTACAAGGCCATTTCTTAACGAAATTTCATGAAATTTGGTACACTGAAGGATATTTGTATGGAGAATACGAAAAAGCTTTTAATTTTGTTTTATTCAAAATGGCGGCCAGAATAAGCCTTCGAATTTTTTTCTTTTTCAAAATAGTAGGTATATAAGCTAGAAATTTGGCTAAATTCAGGTCAAAAAGATTTAAGATTTTCATATATTCATATTCCATAAAAAAATCAAAAACATCTTTAGAACTCTTATTTTATTACGCTATTTCATGAGTAGTTTTGTAAATTAGCACCGTTTTGAGATCTCTTCTATTTATGTTTCGTAAAAAACTTGAATATTTTGGGATTACATGGTTGCCTACTATGTTTTTAAGTAAATATTAGATGACATGATATAATGAAAAATTTCAATGTTCAATAAAACTGAGAATTTTTTTTTCGGTTACTCAAAATATATATACCTACTATGCTAATAGATTTTAATATTCTAAATTCAAATCCCAAGTCGAAAAAAATCTATGACGTCACGTTTCACAGATAGAAATTCATTTTTAACTTTTTTTATCTCAAAAACATTAGGTATACATATCAATCGGAAAACAAAACGGTATCGAATTACTTTTGAATCATTCAGATCAATACCAAGCACAGGAAGTGATTGTTGATTTTGTGGAAGTGTATTTTTAAAATAATGTCTGTCACTAGATGATATTTTTTTATCAAATGCACTTCAGACAAAATTATTTCAACACAAGTCGAGACAAAAATTATTGCGTTGTCCAGCAAAGATTTCATCAAATTTTTACCGCCATTCGATATGGAAGTTTTGCAGTTGCCGACTGCGTTGACACATATTTTGCATTGCGAATAGAATATAGAAATATGATACACTCATATCATCATCTAGTGCAAGTCTAGGCATAAGGTAGACACAAATTCGAGGTCGAATGAAATCATCTACTTGTGGCAGAAGCAATATGGCACATTCCATCGAAGAATATATAAAGTGAGCTATTCTTGGCAAAAAGGTATCAGTTGACTTTTAAATCTCATCTAACAAGCACTTCAGTATTGAATAATAATATTCATCATGAAAACATTCTTCATCCTTTCAATCATTTTTGCCTTTGGTAGTGCATCACTTGTACAATTCTCACCATCATTGTATACAGCTGCCATACCAATTACCACATCATACCATGCTCAGGATAGTTTGGGACAATATTCCTATGGTTATAGTGGTGGTTCTTCGGCCAAGACTGAATACAAATCCTTAGATGGAGTTACTCGAGGATCTTATAGCTATGTGGATTCGAATGGAAAACTTCAAACTGTTGAATATACAGCTGATAGTGTAAATGGATTCCAAGCTTCAGCTACAAATTTACCAAAGGCTCCAATTGATGATAAGACTGCTCCAAAACCAGTTGAGGATACTCCAGAAGTTGCAAAAGCCAAGGCTGAACATTTGAATGCTGTTAAAGAAGCTGAGGCTAGAGCTGCTGAACAACCTGATGACAGTGAAGGTGGTGAACAATCATCTCAAGAAGTCAAGTCCTCCCAAGAAGCTGAAACTGAAAGTCCAAATCGTATGGAAAGTTCAAGTGAACCAGCTGAAGCCTCAAATGGATCCGCTCAACAATCGTCTGCTGAAAATACCAATGGAAATGGTGATGAAAATGGAAATTCTGAAATCACTCGACTTTCAACAAACGGTCTTACTTCGATTGGAAGTGGATTAAGCAATTTAAATGGTCTAAGTTTAGGACCACTTACTAGTAGCGGGCAATTATCAGTGTCTGATTTGAATGCTCTTGCAAGTCTTCAATTAAATGGGGACATTTCAAGTGACCTCCGCAGTATCGATGCAATTCGTCTATCTGAAATCACTCCAGCTACCACTTCCCAGTTACTTTCACTTCCTCTTTCATCGCTTCCACTGCCATCGCTTCGTCTACCATCAAAATCATACAGCATCCTTTCGCCATCAATTTTAACTGCTATTCCAACTCTTGGAGCTACTTCCAGTCAAACAATTAGTCGCACATTGCCAATTTCATTGAGTTCATCTTTTTTGACTAAACGACTTTAATTCTGAAGGAATTCTACAAAACAAACGACCAGTGATCAAAAAAAACGGAATTGTGAAATCCAATTAGTGTCTAAGGACATTCTATTTATTATTATTAAGTTTATGTTTGTCTCTAAAAATCAATGTATTAGTTTTTAAGTTCTATGTTTGTATCCTTCCATTTTCTACTTTTCTACTGATTTCTTTTTGACATTTTTGAAAAACTTGTGATTTTTAAATGGTTTTTGGTAAAATATTGAATTGATGTCCTTCACACTGTATTTTCATATATAACTGTTTTATACAAGAGCACAAAATATATTTAACAAGAATATAAATTTCATTGTTTTTTTTTTTTGTCAGAAGAAGAGGAATAAAAAATAAAATAAGCCTCTCGGTGATAGGGTGTTTTTTTTTTAATTTTTTACATTTCCCTTGCTCAAAAAAACACCATTTCATCTAAAATAATTGTATGACCTCTATGGAAATTGGCATAACTAATAGATTTCAATTGAGTTCCATTTTTAAAACTGATTTTTGGTACTAACTACTCATCTTCTTTTCACAAAAAATTTTTGGACGTTCTTCAGGAATCATTGTAGTTTTGGATTTATTACAGAATTTAATCCAACCCCGGAAAGAAACACAATTTCATGCAAAATTATATTTTGAATTCTCTTTATTCTTGCATTCTACAATAAATGTAACGTTTTAATAAAATTCACTAAGGTGCCCCATACATTTTTTTTTTTACCAAAAAAAAAACACCCTTTAAACCATGATATTCTTAAATCTTATATAATTTCTGAATTTCAATAGCGTTCTTAGTATTATTACTTAGTTTTTGCCTTAATTCCACATTTCTCTACATATAAAAACACACCCTTTCACATGAAACAATGTTTAGACTCAGTGGTGTAGCTAGCCCTGTGGGGGCCCTGTATCCAAATTATTTTGGAGCCCCTCCCATCTTTATATAATTTTTTGGAAAAAAAAGGTTGAAAGCTGGAATTTTTAAGCAAGTGTTAATTAATATCTAAAAAAATATCCCAATTTTTATTTTTCAGAATTTAATTTTTAATTTTTAGTAAAATTAAGAATTTTTTGGAAAATTCGATATCTCAAAAACTAGTGCTAAATTCAAATTCAGAATGTCAAAGGCCATTATACACTCCTCGCCACTTGAATAGGACACCCTTTTTGTTTTTAATAAAGTGGATATAACTCCAGTCTCTTAATAGTTAGCTGTTCAATATTTTACTATTTTGTGTGTCCCCTTATGCACTCTCTCTGTGAGCAAGATCATTCATTTTCAATGCCCCGTTAGTTAAATTTTGCAATTTTTTGCGGAACAACTGTGAAAAAATTGCCCCTATTTTTGTTCACTTGAATAGGACACCCCCTTTTTAATTGGTTTTCGGGTGCAAATCAAAGAAGGTGGAAATGCAAAAATGTTTTCCAATGTCTTTTAGTATTTTTTAGCTAATTTCAATTTAAATGGGTCGCGCGAAATTATTGGCAGAGGAAGAAATAGTGAAAATCTAGAGTGTCATCCGATTTTTCACCAAAAAGGTAAAAAAAACGCATCAAAGCCGAAAAATTTTTTCATTTTTTTTTACGAAACGAGTCCAACTGTCGAAAAAATATGAAAGGCTTAACAATGAGTGCCGTTACTGCAGCTGACAGAAGAGCGATTCAACGACTCGCATAAAATTTACATGACTTTGCCGCCGAAAAGAACGAAAAAGTGGTTAAAAAGCAAGTGCATCCGTAGTGAAGCGAGTGATTTCGAAGGCCAAAGACTTGAGGCGATTGCAGCTTAAGAAAAAACCATGGGTTAACACCTGCAGTAAAGAACAACGCCTTAGTTTCGGTCTGTTTTATGACATGAAGTAAAGCATGTTTTCTCCAATGAGAAAAAAAATTAATTTGGGGGTCCCGTTGGCTTTAAATTTTTTCTTTCATATTTTGCGAAGGAAGGGCTATCCATCATTTCATAAAAATAATACTTGAGGCCAACGGGGCCCTCTAAATTAATTTTTTTTTCGCAGTGGAGAAAACATGCTTTACTTCATGTCATAAAACAGACCGAAACTAAGGCGTTGTTCTTTACTGCAGGTGTTAACCCATGGTTTTTTCTTAAGCTGCAATCGCCTCAAGTCTTTGGCCTTCGAAATCACTCGCTTCACTACGGATGCACTTGCTTTTTAACCACTTTTTCGTTCTTTTCGGCGGCAAAGTCATGTAAATTTTATGCGAGTCGTTGAATCGCTCTTCTGTCAGCTGCAGTAACGGCACTCATTGTTAAGCCTTTCATATTTTTTCGACAGTTGGACTCGTTTCGTAAAAAAAAATGAAAAAATTTTTCGGCTTTGATGCGTTTTTTTACCTTTTTGGTGAAAAATCGGATGACACTCTAGATTTTCACTATTTCTTCCTCTGCCAATAATTTCGCGCGACCCATTTAAATTGAAATTAGCTAAAAAATACTAAAAGACATTGGAAAACATTTTTGCATTTCCACCTTCTTTGATTTGCACCCGAAAACCAATTAAAAAGGGGGTGTCCTATTCAAGTGAACAAAAATAGGGGCAATTTTTTCACAGTTGTTCCGCAAAAAATTGCAAAATTTAACTAACGGGGCATTGAAAATGAATGATCTTGCTCACAAAGAGAGTGCATAAGGGGACACACAAAATAGTAAAATATTGAACAGCTAACTATTAAGAGACTGGAGTTATATCCACTTTATTAAAAACAAAAAGGGTGTCCTATTCAAGTGGCGAGGAGTGTAAAAGTATAATTTAATTTCTGTGGAAAAATTTTTCTCTCCAATATTAGGTCAATCTTAAAAATCATATTTTTGTTTTTTTTTTCTTTTTTTCAATTTTTCTCAATATTTTCATTTTTATTAATTTTCTTGAGGTATCCTTTTTGTCTCTGTTTTTATTGTGAATTTCGTCATTTCTTGAAAAATTTTATAGACTTTTTGGATTCAGAGTTCTTAAAACCATCGAATTTTTTTTTACCAATTTAAAAAAATAAGCAAAAGCTGTTATAAACCAACCCCTAAAAAAAGCTTTTTGGCCAAAAATGTTTTTGAGATCTTTATGGAATCTTTTTCCCTGCTGATAATAAACCTCCCTGCCGAACTTTATCAGTTTATCATATTATTTTTTATATACTTTTCGGTTGTATTTCTTGGTTAGCAAAAAAAAAAAAAAAAATTAAGCATAGGTGTTCATTAAGAAAAAAAAAATGTGGCGTATACGTAACATTTTTTTTTTTTTCTTAATGAATCATTGTGATCATTATCAATGAGAAATTCCTTTTGGATCTTAACCATTGAATAAAATTGACGACATTTTTATAAAGCAATATAAAAGAAGCTATTGGACTTGCATTCTTGAACTAAAATATTGTACTTAATTTAAATAATGTTTAGATCGCAATTGAGGTTTAATGGCGATTAGTTTTTCTTATTTTTTTTTTGCACATATTACGTTCGACACTTGGTATCATTTATAATGTTTTTCAAATTAAAAAGGGAAAAGTTTGCTGACCAACATTGAATACAAAAATATGGTAGTACCATTAAAATTGTATTTGAACAACAAAATTAAGTTTTTTTGTAACTATGAGTGTTTTTTTTTTTTAATTTAAAACAAGCTTAGTACAAAATGTCTCTTATCTGTTTTAAATTCGAATCAATGCTTTGTTTTTAAAGTTTCCTATAAAAAAAATATCTTCTCAATGAGCTTCTTTACATACTTTGACAATTACCGAAAACAACACCAACTTCCTCTGCCTATAGGTATTCTTAATCTTATTTTCCATAATTTTTCCTTTCATCAAGCATGCTGTCAATCATTTTAATCCCCTTTCTACCACATCAAATACATTTCACCTCAGTCATGTTTCTCTCAGGAATTTCTTATACAAAGAACAAAAACAAAATTCCACATAAAATATTAATTTTATGCCATTGACCATCATCAAATTCCAAAATAAAGTTCAATGTACATCATTAACCTTCTTTTCCATCACATTCACAATATCCATTGACAGGCAGCTGGTGTTCCATGGCAAATTTTAATACTTAAATGTTATTAAAGTTTTCACTCCTCATAAAAATTAAAACGAAAAAAAAAAACATAAAAATTTATTAAACACCCATCAACCCTGACCTATTTCTTTATACATAAAATTTAGCAAAATCAATTTGATTTTTCAGTAGGCTACATTATAAAATTCCCATAAACATCATTTCCGGGATTTATATGTATATATATATATATATATTTTTTTTTTTGTTTCAATTAGAAAAATTTAAGTGTGCCTCTCTAAGTATATGTAGCTAATCGAACGAATCACAAAAGTATGTGAAAATTCTTTGGCTATTTTCCAATATCAAAAATAAAAAAAAAGCGAAAAATTAAAGGAAAATAAATCGCTGCTGTTACTTAATTACCTACTATTTGTATCGGCTTTTGCCTTTTGGTTTTGGGTTAAACGATTTGATTTTTTTTTTGTTTATTTTTTCGGGCCTACTTTGTGAATTTTATTTGTCTCGTCTAATTTAATCAAAACGACAAAAAAAAAATCGTCCTCTGAAACTATTCATATCATAATAAAGTGGACCTTTTTTGTTAAAATTATGGTCTTGAAAATTTAAATGTTCGCTTTTTTTGTGAATCCAGATAAAAAAAAAACTGTTGTAGGCTCGAAAACGGAAAAAAATTCGATTAATAAGCAGCCCGGGGTGAATAATCAGCTTAAAAAAAAAAAACACTTTTCGTGACAGGAATCGAAGTTGTAGGCACATTTTGCAAACCAATATTTACTAAATTTTTTAGAAGACGTTTCACTACGCCAAATCACGTTATTAGATCGGCTTTTGTAACAAGGTCTTATCTCTTAGATGTCGATCTAAAACAAATCCACAGAAGAAGCCTTCTTTCAAACTAAGCAAGTTAAAGGTTTCTTAACCAAAAATATAGAAGATTGTAAAAGGTTTAACAAAAACTTTTTGAAGACCGCAGTGTGAAATTGAGAAATTTTGTTCAATTTCATTACATCATTAACAAGCTTAAAAAAAAAGGTTGCCTCTTAAGTCCGAACTTAACTTTCAAGCCAGAACGAACAATAGCTCTAACCAAGTATCATTTTTACCCATCTCGCTCTTTAGCATTCTATTTCCAGTTACGCATACCAAATCTGTCGAAATTTATCTTCACTTTACACATGATAAGGCCAATCATGTTGTCAGCAAAGTAATCTATATATGGGCCTGTTTTAAAGTTTACTACATCAGCGACTTCTAAAATCAATAATTGAGTACGATGGAACGTCAGGAAATACTTGTTATGCTCCAAATAGTGCAAATGTTTAAAGAAAAACTTAGCTTAGTTCAATAGGCCGCACCAATTAATGGTTAGTGTTGTTGATGTAGCTGATGTAATTGATGCAATAAGCTGTGAAATAAAACTCTGATCAAACAAAATAACCGAAAAATTTAAAAACACTATTGCATGATTCTGATCAATTTAAACGGTTCAACTGCAAGGATATGAGACAATTTGTTCCAGTGGCGTTATTCGATCTTAGCTATCGAATGTATATATTGACGCGGTTAAGAAAATAAAATTTAAAGTAATTTTGTCATTGATCAAAGCGATCACGTCTTTCGGTTTTGAGTGTTCGTGTAGCTCTTGATCAAAAAGTCTTACAGATTAATAAGCTTCTTGTTTTGGCAAAAGCAAGGCTGGTAAAAGCACTTCATAACTCCTAGAGAATTGTTCACTCTTTCCTTAAGTGAGTCATGAAGGCCTGATCCTTGTCCTTGCTACAGTTTCCTGACAATGCAAAATTTTCGTCACTCATACGTCACATTTCTATTTTGATCTAGAATCTTGGTTAGAGAATCTGAGTGATTCCTTGCAACCAACACAGAAACTTAAGGGGGGAAAATTCTCTGGATTTTTATAATTTTTGCATTATTATTTTTTTCCCTAAAAATTTCATTTATCAACCGAAGAAACAATTTTATTGTTCTTAGACTTGAATGAAGCCTCAAAAGACCCCAGATAGTCCCGAAACCCATGCGTTCCGAGTCTACCACAGTACAAAAACGAAAACTATAAGCGCATTTTTCTCGAAACACATTTTTTCCGCGCCGTGCAACGTAACTCAAAAACTAATGAAGCTATCGACTTGAAGCAAATTGCTCCTTGAATAATTAGCCATTGCATGAACCTTAAAGTTGAATTTAATTTGTACAGTAAATATTTTTTAACTACTTCTTTGTAAGAAAAACACCTTTTTTTTTAGTATTTTTGATTTCTAATTAATTTTTATTTTTCATTTAAAAAAAATAATTTTAGGTTCATGCAATGCGTTTGAATATCATCTAACGATAAAAAATTTCTCTTTTGATATAAGATGGTTTCCTGGACCTGTGCGTTGCACGGCGCAAACTAGAGGCGCCAACTTTGAAGGGCTCTAGAGCCGCCATTTTGTTCTTTTTTAATTTGAAACAATTTGTATCAATTCTTAATAATATCAGTAATATTTTGTTCTTTTACAAATTCTAATAAATGCTTTCAGTTTTTCATAAAAAATTATTGAAAAATCTGTCGCCCAGAGGGTTTTCCCCCTTAAAAATAACTGCTAGAACTCTAGCCTGCCAGAGAAATCAACTGATGCACCACCATACTCCATATTTTTTTAAATCATGGAATAAAACATTTCTACCGAAATATCTCGCCAATTTTCGTTCTTTGCTAGGGGGAAAATCTTCCCAAGGCTCAAGTTTCGGTTCAGTTATAACTGAGAGTGGCAAAAGCATTTATGAAAGAAGTTAGAAAAATTGCTATGTTGCTCTGATTAGTTTTTAAAAGTCGACAATTCCTTGCAAGAGGTAGAACCCTTGAAAAAATATTTGTATTTTAGGTGTGGTGGAGGCTGGAATTAGAAACCACACCTGTGGTGAAATAGTCCATCACATTAACCATAGCTCCACGAAACATATAGTTTTGTTTAATTCGTCTTGTAGAAGTTCAGAGGTATTTCAGTCGTTTTTCCAAAAGTTTTCTACGCTTGGTAAAGTTTGGGAATCGAAGGCATTCGTTGATAACATTTCACCTTGAGTTGAGTTCGCTGAAATGTCCATCCATTTTCTGTCAGTTGAGGAACTACTACGTCAAAAATATGCAAGAAGCTCTCGAACTTGGAAAGTCCAATCTTTCAATTTCAAGAAAAACAAAAAGCCTGTTTAAGAGCTGCTTACAGGACAAGAGTAGCTACCATTGATTCCATTGAACAACCTTTAACGATATTCAAAGAATTCAATAAAACTGTTGACTTCATTGGAATTTGATGTTAAAGTGCATTTACACTCTGCGATTCAACCTAAATCCAAATAAAATATAACCAAAGCCTCAAAATATTCAACAATTCACCAAAACCACGGTCACTTTTTGACTTTCTTTTTTTTTCTAACTTTCTGCTGAATTTTTGACCTGCCCGCTGATATTTTATGTTTTTCGAAGAATTATCCAAACAAAGATACAATGGTTTTTGATTGGCCGAGTTTTTTTTTTTAAATAAAAACTAAATGAGTGGTTTAATTTTTTTGTACCAACCTTGTCATATTGATTGTCCCACTGTGCAATCAACATTTTCCGTGTATATTTTTGCCGTATGTCATCATATAAAATGCGTTTATTAAATTGTCATTGAAATGTTCATCTATACTACATTTTAAATAACAACTTGCTGTATGTTCTTCTGAACAAACAAGAATTAAAAGTTTACCTGAAGTCTTATTCAAATAAAAGAAAGAGAGAGAGAGAGATATAGTGAGATAAACTTTAGAGTTCCATTCATTCATTATATAGAAATTGCGCCGAAACCACAAAAACACACTCGGGCGTATGAGCAATATTTGCTCATCAGTATAAAACACAAAATGTATCTTTACTCCTCTATAAAAAAAAAATATACCCACGCGATTTTTGAGGTATGAATGTGATGTGTTGCTGATGAGGATGCGTATATTTTATCTCTCTCTTCAAAAAAAAAAAAAAAATAATATAAGTAAACATCCATTTGCACGTACTCCTCTTTGGAACATTGCTGATTAATAGGTGAATGAGGGTAAAGCCAGCAGTGGCAGTAAAAGTGTGAGGTGTGTGTGTTTTTGTTTTTGTGTTTGTGAAGGGAGATAAGCTAGAGTGATCAGGTGGTGGAGGTAAAAATAGTGGGAAGCTGGGAGACAAAAAGAGATATCCCCTGGCAATGAATTTTTTTTTTCTTTCCTTTGACGTCACGATGGCAGTATCTGTATCCCGGAGAACAGCAGCACATCTGGAAAATGCTGAAGGTTACCAAACATGCCGGGATAAACAATTTGGTTTTATAGCTTTGTTTTGTTTTTTTTTTATTTTTTTCGTTATGTGGAGTGTTACTCCTCGTTTATAAACCGTGCTCAAGGCAACATTGGACTGGAGAACCGAGAACGCATTGCTAGTGGATACCTTCCATTAAAACACGTGAGAAACGTGGGTAGTAAACGATATTTCCGGAGAGATGGGACATGTTTTTTGGGGGTTGGTTTGGTTTGGGTAAACCAAACTGCTGTTTGATTTCAAGTTCATTAAATTTGCATGTGAATGTTAGTGGTGGCGGGCGGTGGAGATCTTTTTGTGGGGAAAGAGTATTTGCGAATTTTATGTGTGTTTTCTGACGTCAGACACTTCTAAATCTGAAATAAGAGAAAAACAAGAAAAATACCATTCAACCAGAACGAAAGTAATGAATGGAATTCGAAATATTTTTTTTTTGTTTTTTTTTTTTGTTTTGTTTTGTTTGTTTTTATAGAAGGAAGTTTCATATATACACAAACACAAATATCTCTCATTCATGATTTGCAATGGCCAAAGTCATGGGGGAAATTATAATTTCAGTTCGCTTTTGATTGCAAAGATCCGGATATGAGACTTGCATATAGCTAGCAGAATGGCTATTTTGTGATCTGTGCGCCAATTGATGATGATCTTTGAAATGAAAATAAACACAAATTTATGGGACGATGATGTAAATTCATGATTACATTTAGATTATTTTTATTATTTTTTTTTTTTTGATTAATTAATTGATTGATGGAAATGACTTTGAGTTTTGATATTGAACTTCGTACGTTTGTAGTAATTTCGCTACTTATTACAGAGGACACAATAGTGAAAAAATTTATCAATGGAATCAACAGTAACGTCAATAGTCGAAATAGTTATTGAATTATATTATGAAAAGATTTATCCTCAGCGAACTTAACTTCAGGTTCAAAAATTAAATCATCATGTTTTTACATGCAAAATATCAAATGTCACACCCGTAACAGTGTAAAAATGAATATTTTGTTAGAGTTTTTTCATCATTTTAAGGAAGTTCTGAAGATAAACATTCAGAATAAAACTAACATATGGTTTGATGCAACATTTGTGCTTTATAGAAATTTTATTTTTTTTATTCAAAATACAGGGTATTGATTGTCACGCCCGTGAAGCAACTAAATTGTTAACTGAAACCTAAGCACATACATTATATATATATTCAAATAATTATACATGTTATCTTAAGCAGCAACATTCATTGCATTTATATTATGAGTAAAAGTGTCACACCCGTAACGATGGAAATGTCCAAATATGATTGTTTTGTTTTTAATTTTGTTTGCAGCTAAGTTTCTTTGTGTGTTTTTTTTTTGTTTTAATTTCAAGGATAAATGTTTACAGTAGCGTTTTGACATAAGGGTATTTTTATTGTAACGGGTGTGACATAGTTCCTTTATTTTTTGTTATTTGTTGTTAATAGCTGCAACACCTAATATTTATTTATTGATAAATATTTACAACTACATTTTTTTTAACCTGTCTTTCCACGGCACAAATTCTTAAGATTAGATGTAACGGGTGTGACGTTAGAAAATCGACTCAGTCTGCTTCGGTGACGTTTGCAGTACGCATATATTTGAATGAAATTAATAAAAAATAAGTGGTTTTATAACATTTGAAATTTTAAAAAATTTTTTATAAGGCATCACATTTTGAAAAACTTTGCTTATTGTTCGCTTTACGTTTTTCATAATAAAAAAATCAAAATTATTCAAGAATAAATAAAATCTAAAAATGTTTCAAGGCTTTCGTTTTTACTTCAAACCCAACTGGAAAACTATAGATATCTAACGATAAGACTCGAAAATTTAGCTTGTACTTTTTTAATGAGAAAAGCCAATGAACTGAAATTTGATAAAAAAAAATCTTTTTAAAAATTATTTTTTTGCCTAAAATACTTAACCGATTTTAATCAAAATTGGTGAAGTTATGTATTTTAGTCGTAGGAAGAACATGAAACACTTATTTTTCTTCCAAAAATTCTAGCTATTTTTTAAAGAGCTTTTAAAAAATCGAATTTGAAATCCTTTTTGAAAAAAGCACTTTCATCGAATTTATCTGATAGACAAAAAAAAAAATGTATTTTAATGACAGTGAAGCACCTTCATTATTTTTGGTACCACCAAACGACACTGCCAATCCCTCCAGTGGCAAGATTGAAAACCCGTATAATATTGCATCTTCTAAAATCCATTCGATTTAAAGTGAATTTCTCATGAAATCAAAAATAATGATCAAGAATTCCATTGAAAATAATAAGTAGGTACTTGTAATGTAAACAAGGAAACATTTGAAATTTTAAAAAATTTTTTATAAGGCATCACATTTTGAAAAACTTTGCTTATTGTTCGCTTTACGTTTTTCATAATAAAAAAATCAAAATTATTCAAGAATAAATAAAATCTAAAAATGTTTCAAGGCTTTCGTTTTTACTTCAAACCCAACTGGAAAACTATAGATATCTAACGATAAGACTCGAAAATTTAGCTTGTACTTTTTTAATGAGAAAAGCCAATGAACTGAAATTTGATAAAAAAAAATCTTTTTAAAAATTATTTTTTTGCCTAAAATACTTAACCGATTTTAATCAAAATTGGTGAAGTTATGTATTTTAGTCGTAGGAAGAACATGAAACACTTATTTTTCTTCCAAAAATTCTAGCTATTTTTTAAAGAGCTTTTAAAAAATCGAATTTGAAATCCTTTTTGAAAAAAGCACTTTCATCGAATTTATCTGATAGACAAAAAAAAAAATGTATTTTAATGACAGTGAAGCACCTTCATTATTTTTGGTACCACCAAACGACACTGCCAATCCCTCCAGTGGCAAGATTGAAAACCCGTATAATATTGCATCTTCTAAAATCCATTCGATTTAAAGTGAATTTCTCATGAAATCAAAAATAATGATCAAGAATTCCATTGAAAATAATAAGTAGGTACTTGTAATGTAAACAAGGAAACATTTGAAATTTTAAAAAATTTTTTATAAGGCATCACATTTTGAAAAACTTTGCTTATTGTTCGCTTTACGTTTTTCATAATAAAAAAATCAAAATTATTCAAGAATAAATAAAATCTAAAAATGTTTCAAGGCTTTCGTTTTTACTTCAAACCCAACTGGAAAACTATAGATATCTAACGATAAGACTCGAAAATTTAGCTTGTACTTTTTTAATGAGAAAAGCCAATGAACTGAAATTTGATAAAAAAAAATCTTTTTAAAAATTATTTTTTTGCCTAAAATACTTAACCGATTTTAATCAAAATTGGTGAAGTTATGTATTTTAGTCGTAGGAAGAACATGAAACACTTATTTTTCTTCCAAAAATTCTAGCTATTTTTTAAAGAGCTTTTAAAAAATCGAATTTGAAATCCTTTTTGAAAAAAGCACTTTCATCGAATTTATCTGATAGACAAAAAAAAAAATGTATTTTAATGACAGTGAAGCACCTTCATTATTTTTGGTACCACCAAACGACACTGCCAATCCCTCCAGTGGCAAGATTGAAAACCCGTATAATATTGCATCTTCTAAAATCCATTCGATTTAAAGTGAATTTCTCATGAAATCAAAAATAATGATCAAGAATTCCATTGAAAATAATAAGTAGGTACTTGTAATGTAAACAAGGAAACATTTGAAATTTTAAAAAATTTTTTATAAGGCATCACATTTTGAAAAACTTTGCTTATTGTTCGCTTTACGTTTTTCATAATAAAAAAATCAAAATTATTCAAGAATAAATAAAATCTAAAAATGTTTCAAGGCTTTCGTTTTTACTTCAAACCCAACTGGAAAACTATAGATATCTAACGATAAGACTCGAAAATTTAGCTTGTACTTTTTTAATGAGAAAAGCCAATGAACTGAAATTTGATAAAAAAAAATCTTTTTAAAAATTATTTTTTTGCCTAAAATACTTAACCGATTTTAATCAAAATTGGTGAAGTTATGTATTTTAGTCGTAGGAAGAACATGAAACACTTATTTTTCTTCCAAAAATTCTAGCTATTTTTTAAAGAGCTTTTAAAAAATCGAATTTGAAATCCTTTTTGAAAAAAGCACTTTCATCGAATTTATCTGATAGACAAAAAAAAAAATGTATTTTAATGACAGTGAAGCACCTTCATTATTTTTGGTACCACCAAACGACACTGCCAATCCCTCCAGTGCCAAGATTGAAAACCCGTATAATATTGCATGTTCGGAAATCCATTCGATTTAAAGTGAATTTCTCATGAAATCAAAAATAATGATCAAGAATTCCATTGAAAATAATAAGTACTTGTACTGTAAACAAGGAACATGGATTTATGTATAAGGATTATTGTGGAAAAATTCCTAAAAATCCTTGAATTTTTCATCATTATTTTACTTTAATATAAAAATCAACACCCCTTTTAAATTGAATTAAAAATTTCGAATTTACAAATAAATCCCCTTTCTCATTCATCTTTAAAAAAAAGCACAAAATCCCAACCTCTCAAGATATATAATTGCCCCCCATAATTTTACAACAAGTATGGTTATGAATATGATGAAAAGAGGTCTACAGCACGTTTACTCACAGTGCAGCAAAACATATGAAGAATTAAAAAAGAAAAAAAAAAACAGTCTTTTCAGCGAGAATTCTCAGAAGGCGTATAATATGGTTTTCTCAAAGCTTTCTGAATTCACATTATAAGCATTATTTTAAGTCAAGCATAACCGTCATTAAGAACCTTACAAACACACACACACACACAAACCACTCTCTTATGAAATCACATTAACACCGCCCACCATATCGCATCGTCACCAGCGACCGTTCTCAAGGCTCTTAAGCTTATGTAATTTTTTTGTTCTTCTCTCACTCTCTCTCTCTCTCTCTGCGGAAGAAAAAGTGTTAGCGCGCATTTAATGTCATCAAGAGAATTAAGTCCTTTTATATGCCATCTAATAATAATTATGATGGTTTGCAATTATGAGTCCTTTTTACTAGTTAGCTTCTGTATATTATAATTAACATTAACATCATGAAGTAAATTTAATTTTTTTATTAATTAATTTAATTAATTATACTAATTTTTGTATTTTCTTCTTCTTTTTTTTGTTTTTGTAGAACCCAGAAAAGACAAGACTGATGCACCAATCGGTGGTAATGGCACACTATCACCCAGCACTGAACAGCCATCATGTCAAGGCTCAATGTTACCCCCGCCAGGAGGTGGTGTCGGCGGCAGTGGTGGTGGAGGAGGCGGCGGCATGAATTCAAATATGGGTAGCGGTTGTGGCGGTCAAATGGATTCGCACCAGAATTCCAGAATGGAACGTCCAAATACATTGGGGACAAACAAATCCAATCGGCGACGAGTCAACTTGTATTACCGCACTGACCATTGTAAGTCCTTTTTATTTTTCCTTCAATTTTCTTTTTTTTTTGAAGTTTATCAAAATTTAACTTGATAATTGCGATTGCTCCCTCTTTTGTGCGCATCCCTAAGCCGGAAATTCTTTCTTGCCAGAAAACCAAACAAAAAAAAAACCCAAAACAGTACTAATAACTTTGAATACTTTTGTTAATTTTTTTCGTTTTGTTGTCCTGTTTGGAAAAAAAAATACTGTATTTTTCGTGCACTTTGTTTATGTCCTTTTTTTAATTTTTTTTCTCGCATTTCCATCCATCCGCTATTAAATCGCATTTTCTTCAATTTATTTTTTTAACTTTCGTTCACCTGAAGAATCAAAACATTTTTTTTTCATACTCATAAATAAATTTACAGATCCTGAAGGCGGTGGCCCACCAGGAAGTACACCACCTCCGTACACAGGTGATGGTCATCATAAACTTCCAGGGCATATTTTATTGTCTGACCTTCCAGAGCCTCCAATACCATTGTCGGAAATTGGACCCATCCCACCACCACCGATGTTTTCAACGCCAAGTCCAACGTTGATAGCTGGACGACCACATGGACCGGGAGCTGTTAACGATCAGGATTATCAGGATTATGACTATGGTAGGGCATAGTCGATGTTATTTTTTTTCTTTTCTTTCTTTCTTCTACTTTCTTCTTCTTATTTTTATTTTTTTTTTTACTTTTTTCATTCATTTAAGTCTTTTTTATTCAACTACAATTTTTATTTTTTTCGTGTTTGTTTGTATTCCCATCATAAGAATAATGTTTATCTCTTAATCGTATTTTATGGTTGGCTAAAGGATTGAAAAAAAAATCCTTTTATTTTTTTTTTATTTTTTTAAACTTCATGACTTTGTTTTTAAATTGTGTGTGTGTTTTGTATTAATTACTTCTATCATTCATGGTCATTTTTTATTTTTTTTTTATAGTAGAATGTTGGTAAATTAATAAATTCCTTTATGGTAAATGCTTTTGTTTGTGATTTATGTTATTTTCTTTGTTAATTTTATTCTTAAATATTTAATGAATCTAATTCTTATTAAAAACTGATATTTTAATTTTTAAGCATGAGAAAGTTTTAAGGGTTACAAACATTTTTGAAATAGAATTGAAACCTTTGTTAAAGAATTATTATATTTTATATTGAAGAAATTTTCAAAATTATTCTGAATTGGCAATTAAAATTGGCTTTAGAAATAGGTAGGTAACTAGTGAAATGAGAATGCGAGACTTCCAATTAATATTCATTTTATTCGTAAATTATACATATTGTGTGGGTAGGTCTTTAATTCAAATTTAAAAAAACTAAAGTATCTTTTCTTCAGAAAGGAATTAAATTTAATAAATCAAATATAAACTCCAAGATTTTAAATAAAATAAAATGTTTATTAGCTTTAATTGTTTTAAATATTAGATATAAGATAAACACTGTTTGTGTTTTTAAATACGAATTGATAAACATTTCTCAAAAAAAAAGTAAAGGAGGAATTTTTTTTAAGAGGTTAAAAATTAAATGCACGACTGGGTCGCACGAACTTGCTCAAGTTCCTAAAATGTTTAAGACTTCTATAAAGAATTTTGTTAAATGTAGGTAAATAAAAACTAAAACATAAAATTCGTTTTTCAATTAAATAATTGAGCTCCAAACCAAGTATGCAATTTGATTTATTTTGTTGATGGATTTTTAAAAAAAAGTTTTCAAAATTGTTAAAACCATTTTTAAAAAAAACAATTTTTTTTTAAATACATTTTTGGAAAAAGTGGTAAAATAAATTTTTTTCGCTATTTTTTGGAAATCACTTACCTATCAACATCTAAATCCAAAATTTGAAAAATATTCAATGTCCCGTTCAAATTATGTTTTTTTCTTAAATCCAAAAATTTTTTTTTTCAAAATTTTGTTTTGAATTCATATTACAATTTTATAAGGGCTTTTGTATAAAAAATTTCGTTAAAATTGAATTCGTGGTTTGTCACAAAATCAGATTTGAAAAAAAAAACAAACGGTTTTATAATATCAGGAACCGTTTATAATGATTTTCGAAAAAAAAAATTTCATCAAAAGATAAACCTTGCCTAAAAACAAACATTTGGATTTAGTTTAACAAATCGTTCTAGCTGTTTTCGAGAAATTAAACTTTTCCGACATTTTTAAAAATTGGGTACCGTTATTTTTGGTAAAAAAATTTAATTCCAAAAACCCCAGACTCCTTTACTCTATTCGTATGTAGTGCTAAATCTAATAATTTTTCATTTTATTCGAAAAACTCTATCCGCCAAAATTTAATATATTTTTATTTTGTAAAATCAATTTTTTAAAAACGGATGAATATAAAAAATTTAAATGATGTTATATAAAAAAAAATTAAATGGCATACTTCATTTTGAGGTCAAAACCAGAAGATGTTTTTGTAAATTTTATAGTTTTTTTGTTTTTATTTTAAATTTCCAAAAAAAAAAATGTATGAAAGTTTAAAAAGTTTTAATATCCCAAGCAATTTTAAACATAAAAGCAAGTACGTGCGTTCAAGTCGTGCATTTTATTTTAAATCAGTTAAATTATTAATAAAAAATCGAAAAATCGATTTTAATAACACATCTTATAAAATAAGCATTTTAATCAGCTGAACTGCTCTCGAATAGATACCAACGGAGATAGATTCCCTTAAATGGGTCAGTCTTTTTGAAACTGTATAAATAACTTTAATCAAAATAAAATGCACGACTGGGGCCGCACGTACTTGCTCTTATGTTATCATACCTTTTATGTCAAAGCTTTTTTGTAAAAATATTTTGAATTGGTTATAATTTGATTTTTTAAGGAATTTCATAAGAAATGCAAAAATATGTAATTTTTTTTATAATTTCTTAAGCCATATTTCCGTTATCCGTATTTTTTGAGAAACACTAAAAACGCAATTATGTTAGATTTATGTACAACATTACGTGTGTTAAATTTAATCAAAATCGTTAGAGTCGTTTTCGAGAAAATTGGAATAACTCATTAACGATGCACGGGAAGAGCCGACATCGGTGATTTAAAAAAAAAATTTAATATCATATTTTCACTATACGTATTTTTTGAGAAAAACTAAAAACGCAGTTTTGTTAGATTTACGTACAGTATTACGTGGGTCAAATTTAATCAAAATCGTTAGAGCCGTTTTCGAGTAAATTGCAATACCTCGAACATTTTGTATGGGAGGTATATGTTCTAAGCAAGATATTACAAAAAAAAAAAAAACAACCTTGGAAATTACGAAAAAATCATCTTTACCAAATTTAAAGAAAAACCGTTCACCCGTTTAGGCTGCAGCTTCATGTACACCTTTTTTTGACGACGCACAGACGCACCGACGCACAGACCGACGGACGTCATGACGAAAACCACTTTTTCGGACCTCTCCATCATCGTAATGTTAGTTTCAATTAAAACCTCGAATTTTTTTTTTTGACACGAAACCAATACTTGCCCTATAGAGCAAGTAAAAATTTATGTAGGTATGAAAAAATTGAAAAAATTGAAAAGTTTAAAGAAGAAGAATTAAGTTTACTTATAAAATTATTTATGCATGTTACCTGTTTAAAAAAAAAATGTTTGATGCAAGTTGACAAAGTTTGTACCTTATTTTGAATTATATATAAATAATGCATTAATTTTATTTATATTTTTAATTCTGTATATTCTTTGACACAATTGTTTACATACATAATACTGCATTTTAATTGTTTTGAATAAATATCTTATAAATTTAATGAAGAATTTAAAACATGAATAACTTTCATTAACTTAGATGTTTTATGTTAAATGTAAATTTTATTTTTAAATGCTTCCATAAATATGAATATGTACAAAAAAATTATAACTGCTGTATAATCGTACAACGAAGGTAAGGAGATTGTTAAAAAAATTTAAGGTTTCAATTAGGATTTAAATAAATAAAGAATTTAACTTTTAATTAAGTCTCGGAGAAAAATTAATATCATTCTTGTACCTATATAATATTGATAATTTTTTGTTATAATTGAGGTAAGATTAAATTAAAAAAAAATTAAAAAACTTTCAACAAATGGAATTTTTATCTGTAAAAAATTAATTTAATATGAAAATTTTAAATATTTCAAAAACTTTTAACAAATAGATTTTTGTATCTAGAAAAAATTGATTTAATATAGAAACTTTCAAATTAGATTAGATTTTTTTTTTTTTTTTTGTTAGACTTTTATTAAAAAAAAACTTTTTTTTTATTAATAAAAAATGGCCGTTTCCAGCCATACCAGTCCTTGAATTCTATTGTTTTACGAATGTATCAGTTTTAACGTGTGTTAATAAATTGTAAGTTAAGAAAAATAGCAAGACAAAAAAATGTAACTCTGTTAAATAAATTATTAGATTTTTGTGCAGATATTTTTTTTTTATTTATAAGGGAATTTTTTTTTAGTCTATGGAAACATATTTTCTTAAGGGGGGAAAGCCCTCTGGACGACACCTTTTTCAATATTTTTTTATGAAAAACTGAAAGCACTTATTGAAATTTGGAAAAAGACAAGATATTACTGACATTATTAAGTATTGAAAAAAATTTTTTTGAAATGAAAAAATAACAAAATGGCGGCTCTGGAGCCTTTCAAAGTTGACGCCTCTAGTTTACGCCGTGCAATGCACAGGTCCAGGAAATCATCTTAAATCAAAAAGGAAATTTTTTCCCGTTAGATGATATTAGTACGCATTGCATGAACCTAAATTTATTTTTTTTAAATGAAAAATAAAAATTAGAAATCAAAAAAACGAAAAAAACCATGTTTTTTTTACAAAGAAGTAGTTAAAAAAAATATTTACTGTACAAATTTTATTCAACTTTTAGGTTCATGTTGTGGCCAATAAGTTAAGGAGTAATTTGCTTCAAATTTCAAGTCGATAGCTTCATTAGTTTTTGAGTTACATTGCACGGCGCGGAAAAAAACTAGTTTCGAAAAAAATGCGTTTAAAGTTTTCGTTTTCGTACTATGGTAGATTCGGAGCGCATTGGTTTCGGGACTATCTAGGCACTTTTGAGGCTTCATTTAAGGCTAAGACCACTGAAAATAGTTTCTTCGGTTGATAAATAAATTTATCACGCATAAAAAAAATAATGCAAAAATAAAAAAATTCCGGAGGGGTTTCCCCCCTTAATTTTTAATCATAAATTAAATACAGCTTTATGTTAGCTCTTTATTAGGAAATTTTTAGTTTTTTCATTAAGACTTTAAAATTGATTTTAAGAATGAAAATTAAATAAATGAAAAAAAAAACAAAAACAAATTACCCAATTCACTCATCTTTTTATTTAAATTCATTGTTAATAATTTTTTTTTATTTTTTAGTAAAATCTCATAAATTTAATAAAAATTGTAAGCGTGAAATTTTCCTTGCTTACTAAAACCAATTAAATAATTTAAATAATTTCAATATTTTAACAATATTTTTACAATTATAAAATTTCTTTATTTTTTCTTTTTTTTTTTTAACTTAAAAAAAAATTTAGATCCCGATAATGATCAAGATGAACTTGATTCGGAAGATGAATATGCATTCCAACTGCAACAACCAAATCAAAATATTGACACATGTCGTATTGAGGAAATTCCAGCCAAAGAGCCCAGACCAAATGCAGTTCCTCTTAAATCCGCATTGAAAAAGAAGCCTGGCCAATCAAATTCATCACCTGGTACACCAACTCAAGAACAAGCTAATAATCCTGGCGGTAGTTCATCAGGGTCTGGCGGTGGTAATTCAGGTGGAGGCGAAAGAGGAAGTGGTAGTGGTAATAATGGTGGTTCATCATCATCATCATCATCGGCGAATCAGAGGCCATTGATTGTGAGGCAGGAGGCTAATAACTATTCATTAAAGTAAGTAAACAAACAAAACAAAAAAAAAAAAATGAAAAAAAAAACATCAGAAAATGAAACAATTTTTTTTCTGACAAAATTAAATTTTTTTATCTCTCTTTCCCTCTTTTTTATTCTCTTTAATGCTGCGTAGACCAATTCTACGGCCTCGGGTTAGGATATGGTAATAATGAGTTTCTATTTTTTTTTTTTAATTTTTTTTTGTTTCCTATTTTTTTTTTTTTAATTTTGTACAAAAAAAAAGTAAATCTACTCTCTGCGATTGAAGATGCTTTGAGTTTTTTTTTTTATTACCTACTGCTTAAGTTTGTGTATTCATTTGCCATTTTGAAATTAGCATGAAATTAATGTAAATAATCCTCAGACCATGAAAATGGTCTAATTTTAAATTCAAGGATGTAATTGAGATGTTCCTTTTTGAAGGACTCAATTAAAAGAAAAAAAAGACATAGTTATTAATGTGTTTGTTCAAGAAAAAAAAATGGAAAAAATAATGGAAGAATAAATTAGCCATTTTCATTAAGATTTTTTGGTAAGAAAGATGTATCTTTATGATACAATCTTAAATGCCCAAAAAATTTTAACTTTCTTCCTAGTTTAGGGAAGTCCTTGTTTTAATGTTTTGTAATTTAAAAAAAAATCAATATTATGACATTAATCGCTGCTTAAAAACTGAATCTCGGATAATTTAAATTAAAGTGCGTTGATCCGATGAAAATTTCGTCTGGTCTTATCTAAATTATTCACTCAGAAATTTTGTCTCGTTAAAATAAAAATATTCAATAAAAGTCCTTTAAAGTTCCTTTAAAAAAATGAAATTCCTCTCAGATTGAAATAATTTTTGAAGACACAAAAAACTTTTTCGTCTGCTACAAAAAAAAAAACAACAATCTTTAAAAAAAAAAAACAGTGATGCCAAGTATTTCCCCTCGGGTTACAAAATTCCATGTAACTTGGATACAGAAAAATCCTCCTGTTAAATCTATTGATAGCACTCAAGTATTGAATTAGGCAACACCAAGAATGATGAATGAAAAAGTTTGCCCTTTTATTTTTTTTTCTGTTCTTTGTCCTTGACTATGTGTGCGTAAAGAAGTAAGTTCTTAAGCAAGCAATTTGTTCTAATTAAAAAGTTTCTTGTGTTCATTTTATAATCCACAAGGAATATTAACTTTGGATTATCTGGAAATAATTTAAGAACAAAATGAAACAAAAGTTACAAAATTTTTCAAAAAAAAAAAAAAAAAAAAAAACTTAAAAAAATTAATTCCAATAAAGTAAACGAGAATTTAAAGTAAATTTAGTTTAAACGAAAGCGTTTTGCTTTTGGGTTCTTTGACAGTTATAGTCAACAAAGAGTTGGTTTATAATATTTGAAAGTTTTTCACTTTTTGAAAATCATAGAAGAGCGAGAATAAAAGTTTTTTTTTTTTGGTATGCTGGCTGTCGTTTTCAAGGATTAGAAAAGTAGTAGGTACAGTGAAAAGCAATTAAATCGGAAAATTGGAGAAATAAAGTTTTATTGTAGTACCATTAAGTGCTCCATGATTTGAAGTCTAATTTTGCAAATTCTTTTGGAAGAGAGGGGGCTAGGATTTTTGTTTTTTGTGATGGATACCTACTTGATTTTTTTTTCTTTGGGCTTTATAACCTCATTAGAATTTCAGGATTTAAGGTGAAAAAGCCGAATTTTAATGCTTTGTCTCTTGTATAGTTGACTAAGTAAATTCATAAATTAAATAAAACAAATATTGTAAAAATTCTGGGAAGATTCAGTTCAATTGGGGTTTTGAAAAGGAGAATATTAAATATTCTGTTAGCAGTTTTGAAGACAATCAAGAGACACATTTTTCTTGTTTAGTTAATCGAATTTTGTCATCTTAACATCTTAAAAAAATGAGGTTTCATCAACGTAAAGTGAGTCAATAATAAAAGCAACGATGAAAAGTATAGGACCTAAGTTGCTGCCTTAAGGAACACCAAATTAAGCAGGCGTTTACTTACATTCCCTAAAATTGAGAAGATATAAGTTGAAATTAGGTACTGCTTATTGTACATCGAGTCATCTTAAGCATCGAGTTCTATGAATTTTTTTTTCTATTTTTCGCAAAAGGAAGAAAGTAGAACAATTTTAATTAAAAAAAACTTACCAATTGCGGCAAAACTGTTGAAAAATTGTTTAAAAATTCAACCTAAGAAGATATTAAAAAATAAACCCATAATGAATCATTCAAGCATTAAAATATAATCAAACAAAT
Source organism: Episyrphus balteatus (assembly GCF_945859705.1). Lineage (NCBI taxonomy): Eukaryota > Metazoa > Arthropoda > Insecta > Diptera > Syrphidae > Episyrphus > Episyrphus balteatus. Next base: position 26,833,791 of record NC_079135.1, read on the forward strand.
TGACATCTTTTATAATTATAATCCGCAATAAAAGACCTGGGCTCCTTAATCGATTTACTAAAGGTAAATCCAGCCATCCACCACACCAAACCATACCATTTTTGTAACAACACTTCACACACAGAAAACAATTGTTCTCCTTTCATTATGCCTTATTAATTCTTCAACCTCAACCAGTAGAAATTCCAGAGGACATAATAAAATTAGCTGAAAATTCCATCAATCAATAAACCTTACTAATTAACCTTAAATAAATTAATTTTGTGTAAGTATTCTCTCTACCCGTGTAGATTGATGATGGATTAAATTTGTGACATTTTGTCTTATCGGTAACAAGTATAACTTCAAAGAAGAGAAATTGTTTCAAAAATTAACCAGATGATATTGACGTGGAAACATTTTCTTTTGTTCAAAAAAAAAAGGAGAAGACACAAAAAAAAATTTAGTTTCAGTTTTATATCTTTTGTTTGAGAAATAATTGGTTTTATATGTATACCTTTGATATACCTTTTTTTCTGCTACCAAAAATGCTACTTTTTTTGTGTGTTTCACCTCGAATACAAAAGAATCTTTCGCCAGATAATAACAGTTTATGTTTTTGAAAAGAAAATTTTATTTGCTAAAGTAGGTACACAAAATTTTCTAGTTCCTTTCTTTTCATTATTTCGTGTGTGTGTGTTTGCTCATGAAAAAGAGTCTTTTAAGTTTCAATTGTTTGAAAGAGTTGGGATTATTCAAGGCAAAGAACTGTTGAGTAAATTTCCTCAGCCAAGAAAGGGGTTATTTACAAAAAGGATAATTTATTTTAGAAATTAAGTTGAAAAATTACAAAGTCCTTAACTTAACTTTGATATCATTCCTCACGATATTTTCCACATGAACTGAGAAAAAAAGGATACAAAATCGTTAAAACAAATTTCCTGTCCAAGTCTATAAAACTCTTTAAAAAAAATATTCTATCGCTGGACTGTGTTATATCGGACACTCAGTTGTTAATTCAAACTATCTCAGATAATATTCTTACCATCGTCACAGGAAATACCAATTTTATTTTACATTTTATGTAGGATCTGTATCCTTTTATTGATTTTTTTTTTCTGTCGAAACATCTTATCTGAATAGATATTTGAAAATCTGCAATAATCATCAAATAGTTGAAATTCCATTTAATATTTTGTGTGTCAAATAAGGAAGTAGAAACATTCCTTCTCCTCACATCCTACAACCATTTGCATGTTTTGAAGGACAGACAATTGACGAACAAAAAAACAAAAAAAGGACGATTTTTTTTTCGACACGCGATGTTCTTTTGCGAAGGTGAAACCATTTCATATAAATTTTCACTTAAATGCATATCTACGAGTTGAAATTGTATAAAATACATTACATACATATATCTAACTATCTACTACATAGATATGTATATTTTGGAGGAAAATAATTGAAAACTATAAAATTGTCATGTCGTCTGCATTTCGTATAAGGACATACATTTTAAGAGTAAGAGAGAGAGATTTTAAAATTAAATGAAGCATTTTTGACAAAATGAAATGAAATTTTCAAGGTTCACTTATACCATCTTACTGTGTTGGTATATCTTTGTGTTGATGTTTTGCTCAAATTGCTTTTTTTAAAAGAACATTTAAATATAATTGAATGCAAAAAACTTTATTTGAATTATATATTTTTTCGGCGGAAATATTTCCATTACTAAAAAAGAAACAGACAAAAGGATAAAAATATTTTATTTATGATATTGATTTAGGTATTTTTTTACAATTTAGGGCAAATGGCTTACAACTTTTACCGTTATTTAACTACCAGTGTCTTCTTTCATTCCAACTTGGTTCCATTTGATTCACACAATGTTTATTAAGGTGGGTCAAAAAAATCGAAATTCTTTTTTTTTTGATTTGGTACTCCGAAAAATCGATTTCTAGACACCTCTAGAATATACACACCAAATATGAGTCTTAATATTAATGGGAAGGTCCTCCGCTTTACAATTTTCCATTTTTACATCAAGCTTCTACTAAAAAAAAAATAATTTTTTTATTAATTGACTTTTTAGCAAATTTCTTTACATATTCTTGTAGGAAATTGAACGTTCTACAAAAAAGGTCTTGTACACTTTTTTCGTTTATCTAACCGTTTAATAGATATTTGAGGTGCAAAAATCGAGAAAATCTTTAAAAATTCGTTTTTTGTTCTTAATTTTGTAACAACTTGAAAAATTATAATAAACAAACGCGCAAGACATATTCTTGTAGGAAAAAGATTGTTCCACAAAAAATGTCCTATTAACTTTTTTCATTAATCTAACCATTCTAAAGATATTTGAGCTCAAAATTAAAAAAAGTTATAAAAACATTTTTTACTTTTCAAAATTTTCTAATTCACTGAAAATTCATTATTTTCAAATTAGCAAGATATATTCTTGTAGAGACTTAAACGTTCTATAAAAAATTCCTTGCAATCAAATTGATTGCTTTAACCGTTTAGAAGATATTCGTATCCAAACCAATGCCCACTGATTTCAGTAGTTTTCTTATGACTCGTATGCATTGCGATTTGGATACGAATATTTGCCCCAGTTCGATCCCCGGCCTGGTCGTCTGTTTTTTTTTTTTTTTTTTTCCCTCTTAAAACCCTACAAGTGCAGATTTTTAAACAATAAGGAAAACCCGATTGTTTTAATAAGGTTTCCTTCTTGGATGAAAACCATAGAGAAATCTTATTGTTTTTGTTCTATTTTATGTGGTCTATTTATCTCTGTGTGTCTAAAATCCTTACCGGGTTGGGGTCAAAATTCTGGTAGGGTCAAAATTCTTTTGTCAAAATTCTGCCAGGGTCAAAATTCTTTTGTCGAAATTCTGATTTCAAAAGCAGAATAGAAAAAAAAGCAGAGTTTTTCTTAAAAAAGCAGAATTTTGAAAAGCAGAATTTTGAAGCCAGAATTTTGACCCGATCCCATCCTTACCCTACATTCCTTCCGATAGAGTATTTCAAGATACAAACAAATTTTGTGCAGTATGTATACAAAAATCATTTTATTATTAGTGCATTTGCTTCCATTACAAATTAAAAATAAAATGTATTGTAACTGAAAAATTTTGCATTAAAAAAAAATGTTACCATTGAAAAAAAAAAAAATTTATAGCAACCAAAAAGATTTTGCATTAAAAAAATGTTATTGCAAATGTAAAAAATTTGCATTGAAAATAAAGTTTTTATAATATTTTGTATTAAAAAAAAAAAAAATTTGCAAAAATTTTCTGCATTGAAAAATCAAATCGAAGCGAAATTGCATGAATTTTTTTTCAATATTTGTCAAATTTCTAATAATTTTTCCTATTTGACCATACATTAGCTATTTCAGCTACATATAATATTGAACAAAATGTAAGGCCAAATATTTAAAATTGTAAGAAATTTGACGAGTATTTAAACAAAAATATTCAGTGCACACAATTAGAATTCAATTTTTTTTTTTCAATGCAAAAAAAATTTTAATTTGCAATAGGTAATTGTTTTTTTTTAATACAAAATACATATGTTTATTTGCAATAAAAATTTTATTTTTAATGCAAATTTTTTTCAGTTGCAATAAATATTTCTTTTTTTAATCTAAAATGCTTTTAAAGGACTTAGTACTTATTAGTTTATAACTCTTGGTAGTCGGTCTTCAATTTTCTTTTGGTTTATAGTTCTTCCCCGAAAATTTAATAGTGTTCTTAGAATCTTCATCTAAAATCATTTTTGAATAATTTTTCGGCTTTTTCTGATCTCTTCAGTTTTAATTTGACTTTTTGACTCTTTCTAATAAGCAGCAATAGAAAAACTTTTAAGATCCTTAAAATATACTACCTTCACGCTTGTCTGCTATAAAAAAAAATCATGTGTGCAGTGTGCACTTCACACATGGTAGAAGTGAAACCTTAAAAAATCATTTTCTTGCAAACAAAATCGAAAAAATCTACCTTTTTTTATTCCTTCACATTTAAATCCATTTTTTTTATATGACAACCTATCATAAATTTTATATCATCTGAAAGCTTATTATATGATGCTTCAATCATATTTCTAACAAGCCTACAAAAAGGGTAAGAATTTTTTAAAGCCAACCATGTCGATATTTCAAACTGAGATTTCGGTACTTCCTACACCGGTTGCTGGTCATCGGCAACAGATCTCCACAAGTGTTTTGAGGTATTTTTCAAGTTTTTCAATTTAAGATTGTGTAACTTGTAGAGCACGTACGGTTATGTGTGATACATATATCAAATGAAAAGTTATGTTATCAGCATGCGTATTAAAGTTAAATCAAATTTGTATGTGTAACGTGTTTAAAAAAGGAATATCTAATATGAAATTAACTGAAACTTTGCAAAATTATAGATAATTTGATTACCTGTCTTCAGTATAAATTCCATTTATCTGTCTATTAAAACAAAAAAGTTATAATCAATTGATTTTTCCTGTCGCTTTTTCGTTTCATCGTGTCTCACTACGATACTAAAGATGTTTTCACTGCAAAAACCCGGAGAAACATTGCAGGTCTTTCTTTTTTAGGAGTGTTACTAGATTTGATATTTTAACTTTGCGGCACATTTCTTACTGCCTACTGATATTTCTGCAAGATGCCTTCTGATTTAATCAGCAACTTTTTTCTGTAAATTTTCAATGATACCAATCTTTCTTTGATCTCCTTAAAGAGAAATGCCTTCCCATTGACATACTACTTTCAAAGAAATTGAGTTTTATGGTTCTACACTTTTCAAGCATTTGGTAGTTATTGGTATTGTAATAAAGGATAAACTGGCCTGGTAAGAGAGCATAGAATCAATTAATGAAATGCCACGATGTGAACTTTACAGCAGCATTCAAAACATTTTCTTTTTGTTTATTTTTGTAAGTTACCTTTGAATACCAAAATGAAATGGTCCAGAATCTTCATCATTATTTGTTCATTAACAAAAAAAAAATCACGAAAAGGTTTTATCAGAATTTCTCATTTCTGATATAATTCAAATTCCTTGGAAATTTTACCTATCACTCTAAAAGTCTGCTTATGACAGGTTTTCTTTTTTTTTTCAATTTCTTCAGAAAAATATTTTTTGTTTTCCAAGAAATAAAAGAAAAACCGAATTCAACCAAAAATTAATCTGAGCCATGTTAAAAGTAAAAGAACAAATAAAACTTCTGCGAAATTAAAATTGTGATTGTTGAAGTGGTAAGAATTGGTTGAGCATGAAAGCGCACACTTTTGGTAAATTCCAAAAAAAAAAAAAGTAATAAAGAAACGCACTCGACTTGAATTTAACTCAAAAAATCAATAATTACAGCATGAAAAATGAATCTGAGTTTTTTTGATTTGCTACTTTTGATATAAAAAAAATTCGCTTGCATGAAATTTATTTTTTTCTTTTTTCATAAATAAATTTATTAATTTTATTTTTTGGTTTTTTATATTCACAGTAGGCTCAATATACCATGCCAAGTAGAGAACAAGGAAAACACTCGACCAATTGTGATAAACGAGAATAGTGATAGTGACGAAGGTGATGGCAGAATTCTCTACCGGGGCAGCGACGACAATGATCGTCAGGCAAAAATCGCCCGAAGAGAAAGTTTATCACTGAAATTACAACTGCGACCGGACAAACAGGATCTAATCAATCGGAATATCCTGCACCAGGTGACAGACAACGAGATCAAAGAATCCAAGGAAGCAATCGGTGCTAGACTTATACGTCGGCTATCGATGCGTCCGACTGCCGAGGAATTGGTGGAAAGGAATATTCTAAAGAGTAAATGTAACTGCAACTAATCGGTTGAATTTGCTTGCTAACCGAAAGGCACACCCTTTCTCTTTTTTTCTCTTTTCGCCCCCATTTCCCCCCGAAAACCCTTCCCCAATCCTTTTTTTTTTGTTTTCTCTTTCCCTTTTTTTTGTTTGATTTTGAAACGAACCTCTAGCACAATCACCCGCCGAAGAGAAGAAACAAAAAGAAGAAAAGAAGAGCTATTTGCTGCGGAAATTAAGTTTTCGGCCCACTGTCGAAGAACTCAAAGAGAAGAAAATCATTCGGTTTAATGATTATATCGAGGTGACACAGGCGCACGACTATGATCGAAGGGCCGATAAGCCATGGACAAGACTGACGCCTAAAGACAAGGCTGCCATACGGAAGGAATTGAATGAGTTTAAATCATCAGAGATGGCAGTGCACGAGGGCAGTCGGCATTTAACGAGGTAAGATTATGTGGTGAAAAATTCTTTACAATACGTTCAGGTCTGTATTCAAAATATCTGCAAATATCTTCTTCAGAATGTAAGAAAAAAAAATATTTAGATGCAAATAACTCAGCAACCAAATCTCCAAGAAACTTTTAGTTTTCGGTTATTTAAAGAGCTTAAAGAGACCTTTCTTTTGATATCTCACTCGATGATTTTGGAGGAAATTTTTTAAAATGCATTTTTTCGGCAAGGGGTTAACCTTGATTTTTCTCGAAAATCCCCAAAAAAAAAAATTATAATTTTTGTTACCTTAATGAAAGGCCTGTTCACTGTGAACTCATATCTGTTAACCAAAACTTATTTCGCGACTCTGGTCCGCAGATATTCGACTTAATTTAAGAAAAAAAAATGTTTGGATGCAAATAACTCAGCAACCAAGCGTCCAAGAAACTTTTGGTTTTCAGTTATGAATAGAGCTTAATGAGACCTTTCTTATGATATCTCACTCGATGAATTTGGAGGAATTTTTCAAAATGCAATTTTTTTCGGCAAGGGGTTAACCTTGATTTTTCTCAAAAATCCCAAAAAAAAAATTATAATTTTTGTTACCTTAATGAAAGGCCTGTTCACTGTGAACTCATATCTGTTAACCAAAACTTATTTCGCGACTCTGGTCCGCAGATATTCGACTTCAAATTTAAGAAAAAAAATGTTTGGATGCAAATAACTCAACAACTAGACCTCCCAAAAGCTTTTGGTTTTCAGCTATGAATAAAGCTTGGAGAGACCTTTCTTATGATATCTCACTCGATGAATTTGGAGGAATTTTTTAAAATGCAATTTTTTTTCGGCAAGGGCTTAGCCTTGATTTTTTCTCGAAAATAAAAAAAAAATTATATAATTTTTGTTGTCTAATTACCAAAGGCTTTTTAACTGTGAACTCATATCTGTAAACCAAAACTTGTTTCGGTACTTTGGTCCGCAGATATCTGCTTCAGAATGTTGGAAAAAATAAATTTTTTGATGCAAATAACTCAGCAACCAAGCGTCCAAGAAACTTTTGGTTTTCAGTTATAAATAGAGCTTAAAGAGACCTTTCTTATGATATCTCACTCGATGAATTTGGAGGAAATTTTTTTAAATGCATTTTTTTTTCGACAAGCCCAAAAAAAAAAAACAAAGAAGTTGCAAAATTTCAGTAACCTCGAAAAAACATGTCATCATATATTTCCGTTTGCTTTCATATAGCTCAGTCGGTTAACTTATTTTACAGAAATAACTTAACAATTTCAATAATGTAGATTGTAGAGCATTTACTTTACCTTTGTTTTGAAATTGAATCAAATTCAAAGTAAACTAAACATCGCAACACAAATAACGACAAAGTTTGTTTTTTTTTCACAAAACCAAAACCTTTAAAACAACATTTCCTTATTAAGTATTTGATTTTAATTGAAACTTTTCCTTTAATTTCCGTAACCAACTTCTTTGTTGATCCAAATTAAGGAATCCCCCCCCTTTTTAAAAAAATGTCTCTCTAAATATTGCACTGAGCCATCTCAATAGCAATTGTCACCATTACTGTGTATATTCGTTTTCATTTAGTCCAAAGGACAATGACGAAAATAAAACGAGCTACCCTTTGTTCGATTTCGTTTAAAAAGCCACAAAAACGTTTTTCCACTGCAAATGTTGCATTCTAAATTATACGACAACAGCTCGAAGCAATTTTCGACTTGCCTCTTACCTTCTATCGCCCTCCTTAGCAAAAAAAAAAAAAAATAAAAGAATAGAGCTTACAAAGAATCCTCTCATCGCAAATTCGATTTTAATTGCTTTCCTCTAAAATTCAGCGCAAATATTTGCATGGCCCTGTTTTTGTATGTCCTCTATCTCTTTTCAATTCTCCTTATTTTTTTTTTTTCCTTTTTGCTAATTCTCTATGGTCCGTTGTTGTTTTGTCTTTTAATTGAGGATATATCCACTTGAACATGACCATACAAAAAAAAGACTGAAGGCAGAGAATCTTAAATGGTATCCTGGTAAAGCCATACCGGGTTCCGGTGTAGACTAATTTTTTATTGTGTTAGAAAGGACCATCATATTGTGTCTTTGTGGTTATGTAAGAGCTAATTTCCTTCAAACGCCATTGTTTCTATATATTTTTTTTATTTTTCAAAATTTATCTTTGGGTCTATTTTTTTTTTTTTTTTTGTAAAGGCCAGAAACTAAATATCTCTCAAAAAGTAATAAAATGCATCTAATTAAAAAACAAGAAGAAGAGTGGCTTCTTTGTTGACAAACTCTTGGTCAGGTTAACCTTTTTTACATAAAAGGCAATTAATTCACATGGACGACACGAAAGAGGATTCTCTTCCTGTTGTTCCTTCCTCTCTCTCTCTCTCTCTCTCTTTAGTTCGTTGTAAAGTTTTTCATTGAAATTTCATCGAGATATATAGAATTCCAATGGAAACGTATATAATTCCGTTATAGCAAATACCCCAAAAACGGAATACCACATTGTCAACTAAATCATTCAAAAAATTGAAAGAGCTTCCCTCTCGGATGTGGATTTCAAAGTTAAATTGAGAGGTAGTGTATAGTGATGTTGGAGGGAAATTCGAAATTGAAAGCAAACACCTTGTAATGGAAAGGAATATAATATTCACTGGCAAAGGACTTGACACGTACAATGACTTGTATGTCGGATTTTGGTTTACCTACATTTTTTTCGGTTTGACTTGAATTCTCTTTGATATATTATTGTTTTGGGAATTTTTTATTGAATAAATAGTTTAGAAATGCTGAGGATGATTGTAAGGGGAAATTGTGGTCCTGGATCGTCATATTTTTGGAAAATTGGTATTCTGAATACTGAATACTGACTTTTGAATGCCTTAAATTCAAAGTTTTTTGAATTATAATATTTGTTGAACCCTTATTAACTGCACCTGCCATAGGACCGGGTTTTTTATACAAAATCATCTTATATTAAAATTATAGAAAATTTGCAAAAAACATTTTTTTTGATTTTTTAAAAATATTTAAAATTTTTTTTTATTACCTAATCAATTTTTTTAAAACGGGTTATAATTATATTTCTTTAAGATGACATACCAATTTTTTTTTGTTTTTGAAAAATGGAAACAAAATTTTTATATATAAAAAATTATTTTTTCAAATTTTTCAAAAATTTGATTTTCAAATTTTTGTTTCTAAAAATTCCTTTTCATACAGGAAATCAGATGGTATTCTTTATTTTGTAAAAAAAAAATCAATTAAAACGGTGTTTCATTAATAATAAAAACAGATTTTTATGTATTTTTTTTACATTATCGAAAATGCTCAGTTGCGAATTAAATTACCGCATTCGTCTTGCTTCTTATTTATTACAAAAGGTTCTTATAGTTTTCGTCTGTGGCGGCAGCACCTTAGTAACATGTAAAGTTTTTAGCAGTAGACGAAAATGTTACGTATACGCCATAGTGAATGTAAAAGTTTAAATTTCAAGAAAGTTGATACCAAATTTCTGTGAAATAGGCACTGAAGACCCTTTTTAATCTGAATAAAGTAGTTCAAATGATGTAATTGGTCACCCATGTGTATGGGGTGCGAAATATTTCATTTAACATCGTCGAAAAAAAAAATTAATTTCAGTAAAGTCCACTAAGATTTTTTAAAATTGTATTTTATTGAATTTTCGGTAAATTTAGTATCGTTCTATGATTGAAACTTTATGATTGACATTTTTTTTCTTTTATTTTTCTATTTCAACAGGTTCCATAGGCCATGACAGTTGCAATGGGAAAAAGATTATTACAATTTTGTTAATGTTCAAATTAACAATTCACAAATAGTAATTAATAAAATCAACTATAACAACAACAAAAACCATAACAAATGCAACAACAATATAAAAAATGTCATCGCCAATAATACCGCCGCCGCCACCGCAGCTCCTGATTTAACTACAAATCCAACAACTTTAATAATAATAAAAAAATCAACAAACAACAAAACAACAACAACAACAAATAAAGCAGTAGAAATTGTAGCAGCTGAAGCATCAGTTAATGTAGAAAATATCAACATCAATGTCATCATTAACAAATATTTAAAACTATCATCATTAGAAGAACTACAACAAAAACAACAGCAACAAAATGGGTTTCAATTACCAATTCATCAACAACATCAATTATTACAACTAAAACCAGATCAACTACAAAAACAACAACATCCATGTTTCGTTGTCGAATCAAATATTCTTAAAATATTCATAATTTTCTATCAATTTTTAATTAATTATTTAAATAATTATTATTATAATTATAATTTATATTTTCATCAAAAAATGAAAACTATAAAAATAATTTAAATATTATTTTGGTTAATAAATATTATTTGACATCAATGCAATTACTATTGCAAAAGTATATTTTTTGAAAATTTAACTTATTTGGTTTTTAACGAGACAAATACATTGTTTGTATGCATGAAAAAAAAAAAATCATAGAAACAAAGGAATTTTGAAAAGTTTTTTTGGACTAAAAAAATAAGAGCAGGGTGTTGGATTGAGTTGAAATAGATTAAAACGAGAAACAATAAGACATTAAAATTTTGATTTAATTTATTTTGGTAATAAATTCTTCTTTGTTGCCCACATAAGACAGGATAATCGGTATTTAAAAAAAACATTTAAGTATTTTACATGAAGCAATAATATGTACTGTGATAGAAATACCATTTTCATATTACAAACAAATTTGACGGAAATTCGAGAAAAATAGGGAAATACAAAATTTTGACATTAATTGACCTAAAGAATTATAGCTTTTCAGCAATTAGCCAAAAAATAGACTTTAATAAAATTTGAGCTTTGAGAGGAGAATTATCAAAATTATTCTTGATCAATTTTGACAAGTCTAAAGAATTTTTAATGAAAATGAAAATCATAAAGATCATTAATGTGTCGTTTGACATTAATAAGGGCAAAACTCCTCTTTCAAAACAATTTTTTTTTATTTTTTAAAGGCTTCCGAGCAGTCGTTTTTGTTGCGACAAAGAATTCTCAGCTTAAACAAAAATAATACCATTTTGTTGATGCTTTTATTTTCAAGTTTTAAGTTTTTAGCGTCTGACGACAACCTTTGTTTTAATGTTTTTTCACTGTAGACTTTGAATGACCTTGAAATTGCCCTCAGAATATAAACAACCAATATTCAAACTATCATTTGTTTTAGGACTGTAAATGGCTTAAAAGGTCAACTGCTTTCATTAAATAGTCAGCGAAAGATATTATTAAAAAATATTTTTGAAAATGTTACGTATACGCCATAGTGACTATATAAAATTTAAATTCAAGGTCATCTACCCAATTTCTATCACATAACAAATAATGAAAACTGGAGACCCTTGTTAGCTTCGATATAGTATTTCAAATGATTTAATTGGTCACCCAAAAAAAAAATGTAGCCCTTTAGATTTTTGTTATTAAGAAGAGACCTCAAATTCGGAAAAAAGCATTTCATTTTGCCTACACGTGATAAAAAATTGAAGCTGAAAAATTGGCTACAAAATTGTTTCCTCTAGTTTTGAAAGAGTTGAAATATTTTTTAAAAGCGCTGACAAGAACTTTAAAACTTTTTTTTTAAATTATTTTGTAGAATTGAACTTCAAGTAGCATTTATTGACAGGCTGTCAATTTTTCCCATAAATAAAAATAAGAGTGGCACTGTATCTTCAAAATCTGATTCAAAATAAAAATCGTTGAATCACACCAACGTAAGCAAGAGTTACTAGTAGACCTAAATCCTTTTTTGAGCAATTTTTTTTACATACCTCGTGATTTTCAAGTTTTAAAAGTATTATTTGTCCAAACGCCATAGATTCTTACTAGCCAAACTTACCAGTAAGGTAAATAAACTAAACAACTTGCTAAAGTCAGCAAGAAAAGTTTTTAATTACTTAAGCCTTAATAAATATTTATTTCTGACTGACGGTTTAGTGACCAAAAGTCATAAAGTTCTAAAATCTTGTTCATCAAACAATAGCCCTAAATAAATATCGGCTTTTTTCTGGATTGTTTATTTTGGGTTTCAGATTTCACCTTTCCACTTCTATTTTTCTTAAAAAAAAACAAAGATTTACAAATCTTAAAACAAAAAACAACAAATTTGAATTTTTTTATAGCACCTTTTATTTTTATGATATGATTATATTTTGAACACAAAATATTCCCTGTGAAATAGTTTTTATATTGCTTCATACTTAATTTGAGATCCAATTTAAATTAAATTAATTCTGTTCATTTTGATATGTCCTTGACGATATTGTATACTTTTTTTACAACTATTTTACTTAAAAATTTTAAATCAAAAGAATTTATTGATATTTTCATTATAAATTACCTTAATTGCTATTTTTATGCCTGCGGTACAAAAACAATAACACACAAAAATGATTTTTTTTAAAATAAACCTCATGCTATGATAAAATACAAAAAGTGAAAAAAAAATTAAAAATAAACACATTGGTTGTTATAAAACAAAATAAATAAAGTAAAACATTAAAAAAACATCTTAAATTAAAAAAAAAAAAAACTTAAAAACAAGAAACTGATTCAAGCATTAAATTAAAGAAAAAGAAAATCAAACATGTAACATATAAAAAAAAATATTATTATTTCATGATTAATTTTAAAAGAAGAAAAAATACCATTATAATTAAAATTTTAAATAAAAATAAATTCCACTAAATGTATAAGATTATTAATTTTTTTTTTATTATTTTAAGTCATATTCTTTAAAAAATATTTTATTTCATATTAAAAGAAAAAGAATTAAATTTTTAATTTCATATAATCAAAAAAAAATAATATTAAATAACATGAAATATTTCATTGATCGATATTCTTTTATAAATTTTGTAAATAACATAAAGTATGTAAAAAAATAATAATACAACAACCTCAACAACAAAAAAATACATATATATTTCTTTCAGACATTTCAATAAAATATAGACAAAATATTGCATCTTTTTTGTAGTTATATTAAATTTATTTTCAATTAAATAATTACGAAATAAAAATATTATATCATAGAGCAATACAAATTTTGATTTTTAGAAAAATAAAAAGCATTAAATGTTAATTTGTTTTCTATTATATTGTTTGTTTTTTTTTTTTTTTTTTGTAAAAACAAATTAATTTTTCTTCATTGCATTAGTTTTGTACGAATTAACACATAATAAATTGTTTCTATATTTGTTTCAATTAAATTTAAAATATAAATATATTTTTATTATTTTTACTTATTAAATATATGCAACTAAATCAATGATTTTAATCTACAAGAATTAAAAAATAAAAATAATAATAACAAAAAGGAGTTAAAATAAAATTATTTTAAAACAATTTAGTTAAAATCTTGTTTTTTTTATTTTCATTATTGTTTTTTTTTTTAATTTTTTTTTACATCATTTGAACAAAAATAGATATCAAAATTTACTGTGTCAGATTTATTGTTTCACTCTATAGGTACATTGCGCGTTATTTTGAAACTTATGAAATTATTTATGAATTTCAGGATAAACCTAATATCATTCAATTTTAAAGTTCAAGTGACCTCAACTCCAAATTTATAAAGCGTTTCGCCCAGGTACGACAGTGGGCTCATCAGTTAGATCTGTCGTACCCTTACTAAGACGCCTTATTTTGGTCGATGTTTACCGACTCTATATAAAACTCACAGCATGAATATACTGATCGAAGTTGTCATTTTTTTAAATTTAAAAAAGCTCATATTTCATTTAATATATCAATTTAACAGTTTTGAGATTTTCGAAAGTATGAAAAAGTCATTTGTGTTCAAAAGACTTTAAACGAAAGCTAGAAAATGTGCATTGGCATGCAAGCTCCAACGATCATAATTTTGAATGTTGAATTTTCAGACTTTTTACATTCGAAAATAGTTAAGAACGTTTTATTGGATGGTGTTTTAAAGAATTTTTGTATTCTCCGCTGGCAGCTTACAAACACTGAAAATAATAGTTGTCAAAAAACTTAAAAACAAATTCGGAAAACGATGTTACATGATTTTTATTGACTATATTATTCGATTCATAACTGTTAACAGATTTATTCTATCACGTCTTGTTTTTTTAACCTTACTCATCACTATTCTTCTTATACCTTAAGTCTCAAAAACTCAATTTTTATGTTTAGTAGAAAATATGTTTATTTTTTCTGAAATATTTTTTTGAACCCAAATCAAGATTCACAAATTGTTATCTTCATTAAAGAAAACCATTAGTTATGTTAACCACTAAGATTTTGAAATATAAAAAATTTCTATTTGCAATATTTTTGATTCAAAAAATTAATTTTTGAAAAGAAATCAATATGTACATATATTATGACTTTTTGAGTTTGTATAAGTAGTTTTGCAAAACCAAAATTTTACTGTGATCCAATTCGACGTCAAAAGCACCGAAAAACCGCGTTTTTGAACTGTTAATGGTTAAGTAAATCGAGCTAAATTTTGTTCGGTGACTTCATAACTGTTGCCAAAAAATAATTGTGGGGTGGTGTAGCTAGAGTTTGGTTCGATCCGAATGAATTCAGAATATTGATGGCATTGAGATTAAGTAATAAAGTTTAGTGTGGCAGAAGGTGTTACGCATATCTACACGCAGACTGAACGTTGAACTTTACATAACTTGTCTTGGTTTTCCAGTTTAATTTTCTATCCAAAATAAGACCCAGATATTTAGCTTCTTCTAAAAAGTAAGTGGAATAGAGGGAGGGTCTAGTTGTGAAATATTCAGCCCTATTGTGAGTTTCACGTGAACAGGATTTTAAATCATATTTCACTTTTATTAATGTGATTTTCGGGCGAAAAGTTGTGCACGCTCAGAAAATTCATCGCATTTTAAACTTTTTTTCCAGACATTATCGGAGGTAATCGACAGCTCTTTTCATCCTTAAATTGTGGCGAGGAACAAAAAGCCAGTTTAGCGGAAAATTTTAATTTCCCCTTCGGATGGAACTCGCAATAGCTTTCAAAATTCCCTGCGAACAAAAATATTCTGGGTGAAAACATGTGAAACTCACAATGAGCTGACTATATTTTCTTAACCTTTTTATATTCCAATATTTTTCGAAAAAGTGAAAACAAATGTAAAAAAATATTTTTTCGCCTCACAACCAGAATATAATAATTCCAGGTCCAAGTTAGCAATTCAGATTTTCTGGAAAATCCACATTCGAAGGTCGGCTCTACGGATTCTAGAGAGGAGGATTCTAATATTTAATAAATTCTTAAACAAAAAAACAACAATTAGGAATAACTTGATCATCATAATTTTAATAAATCGCTAGAGTGTACAAAAGAATGTTTAAGGGGTAATAAAACCCTTTGTAAGCACGAAAATGAGTGTCATTTTCATCAGCGTTTAAAACAAAGGAGAAACATTATTTTCTTTCGGTATTAGCTTGTTTAAGTATATTAACAGGTAACAGAATAGGCAAATGTGAAATTTTTTAAATGTCGGCGTAATTCAGGATGATCGCAAACTCCTGTGCTCCCATCGGGCGACCAACTAACTCCTACAGTTTTAAACCGATTGGGATGAAATGTTGTGTGGTGCTTAGCAATACTATTTTCCAGTGAAGACTGTATCTAAAGTATAATTTAATCGATTTTGAATGCATTTCGGTACATTTTATAGTAAGTTCCTTGTGTGTTTTAATATCCGATGATTACTTGTTACCTATACTTTATTAAAAAAAAAAATTAACTGACTTTAAAATATCTGTCATAGGATTGATTTTGATCTACGTCCAAACTTTGAAAAAAATTTAATTTAATACTTTTTGTTTCCTTTGAATACAATGACATATTTTTAAATAAATTCCTACTCAATTATTATTTATTACTCAATTAGTCTTTATTCTTTTTTAAAGAAAATGTCTTCCTTCCACTAATTTAAAAAAAAAATACAATTTTGTTGCATAGTTTTAGTAGTATTTCCTATACATTTAATTTTATCTATACCTACCTATATAAATTTCTTATTTCAAAACAAACAAATCTTATTTGCCAAAAAAAAAACTATCTCGTAACTAAACATCCAAGCTCATTCTCTTCAATTCTGGTGAAGATTTTTCTTAAAAAAAAAAACAAAACTCAACTAAAAATGGTTCTCTGAACAAAACCCGTTTCAAAAGACAAAATATTATTGAAAACAAACAAAGAAAAAAAAAATTCTACAGTTTGCATAAAAAAAAAATAAAATAGACATTTGTACATATCGATAAATATTCCTTAAATTATATAAAAAACAAAATTAACATTTAAACATAAAAACAATGCATATAGCCTAAGAAAAAGAAGAAATTTATATTTTCTAATTGCTTAATCTTAACTAACTTTAAAAAAAAATCGTAGCCAGTGTTTAAATAAACCCAAACAAAAAAATCAATAAACCACAAACAAATTAAATTGCTTTTGATTTTTGTAGAAAAAAATAAATTAAAAATGGCAAACAGGATTAAAAAAAAACATTTTAAATTTTGGAAAAATAAAAAAAAATTTCTTGTCATTCGTTTGACAATTTGGAGTGAAATTTTAAACAAAGAAAATAAACCAAAAATGATCTCAAAAGCTAACCAAACACAAACGTATGGACCGAAGTAGTTAACACTAAAAAAAAATTGGAAAGTTTGCAACGAGCAATAATCAGCGTATCTTCCTTAATTAACAAAAAACAAAAGTTATATGCATATTTAAACTAACAGGACATTACACACTTACATAAAACACACACACATCCAAACATACAAGAAAACACACACACAAATGAACAAAACAAAAAAAAAACATTCTGTGCTCTATGAATGAGATACTTTTTTTATTGATTGTATATTTGATAATAAACAAAAACAAAAAATATATATCTAAGTATATTAAACTGTAGATGTCTACAATAACACTGCAAAACTTTAAATGGAAAACACACTTTAAACAGAAAAAAAAAAATTAAATTTTTAAAACCAATAAATCGCGCTATACAATTAAATTAAAACAAAAGAAAATACAAATTGCTTACATAAAAAACAAGAAAAAATAAAACTTTAAAATATTTAATTAGTAGAAGTTGAATTGAAAAAAAAAGACATGTCTTCTATTTACATTAATACATACATATACTTGTATGTATTATACATATACATATATATTTAAAAATTCATAAACATTAACAAACAAAATTGTAAAAACAAAAAAAATTTGAATAAAACAAAATTAAAATAAAAAATTAAAAAACAACTAAAACTGTGAAGTGAACAAAAAATCACTAAATAAGCAAATCAATTGTGTAAAGTTTGCACATAATTTAAATAAGAAAACTTAATAAAAAAAGTAAATACAATAACTAAATGATTTAGAATGAAAAAAATACTTAAAGAATAAATAACTTTGTTGATTTCTACACAGGAAGTCGTTAATAATAAATATTAAAGAAAAGACAATTTTAATGGATAAACATAAAACAAAACTAAAAAAAAAAAAATAAACAAGTTTAAATAAAAAAAAAAATATTTGTAAAGCATTTGATTAACCGATTGATATTTGAAAGTGAAAAGTAAATAAATAAGCTGATTATAAAATAATAAAATGAAAAAAAAAATGAAACGAATGAAAGAAATTAAATATTTAAAAAAATTGGTTGTTTTAATTCATCACTCAAAAGAAAGATGGACCTGGTTTCCATTGGATTTGGAAGGGAATAAGTAAGTTCATCAAAAGTGTTATATCACTCCGTGGAACGATGGTAGATTTTTAGACTTTTGGCGTCCAAAATAAATTTCCTGGGGGTCTATTGCGTAATACGAAACGAGCGGCAAGTAAACGATAGTGAAGTAAACTATAGTCACGACAAAGAGCGATTATGGAAAACGATAAAGTAGTTTAACGAAGAAAAAAATAACAAAAATAATAAAAATTATTTAAATTATTTCTATTTTAAGTGGAGCGATTGAATATAATTCAATTTTAAAGTTCAAGTGACCTCAACTCCAAATTTGAACAAACTACTTTAATCACGGTGGGCAGGAAGCATCGATAATACAATTTGGAATAAAAATCAAAAGTTCTTAGGCGACAAGAATTGATAACGGTATTTTGTAGAGGAGTTTAACACAATAATTTTTTACTATGGGATAGGATGTTTATTAAAAAACAACGGCAACACTTACAGTTATGAATGATACCTTTTTCAAAAGCCAGAATTGTACACTTGATTCTAATTTTTAAATCAAATTATTGCAATTAATTGTTCTCGAAATAATCAACTTCAAAGTCAAAATTTGGGAAAAAAAAGTAAAAAAAAAAAATCACATTAAATACTATTTTAACCAAGACTGTAAATTCAAATATGAAATAAATCAATAAAATAAACTGCCTCAATTAATTTGTAATCAAATTCTGAAAATTATATTCTTCTATGCCTTCTAGTTTTTGAGAAAATTGAAAATTAAAAAACTACTTTTTATCAGATTTGTATTTTTTTTT
Organism: Episyrphus balteatus; assembly: GCF_945859705.1. Taxonomy (NCBI): domain Eukaryota; kingdom Metazoa; phylum Arthropoda; class Insecta; order Diptera; family Syrphidae; genus Episyrphus; species Episyrphus balteatus. The sequence goes on from NC_079135.1 coordinate 26,852,607, forward strand.
AGCTGTTTTCGTGTTTACATAAACATAATGTTTGCAAGCAGTATGCCCCCTTGCAACCCCCAGCTTGGGCACACTTTTATAGGATTTGGGAAGGGTGCGAGTTTGGGTGAAGGCAAATTTTCTTCAGAATTCTTCAGAATATAAGCGAAAATAGTTAAGAAAATGAAAATCTGATAACAAGGTAATTTTCTTATTTTAAATTTTCTCGGATATTATAAGGCATAGAAGCATATGGTTTTCAGTATTTGATAAGAAATTGATTGAGGCAGTTTATTTCATTGATTTATTTCATATTTAAATTAACAGTTTTGGTTAAAATAGTATTTAATGTGTTTTTATTTTACTTTTTTTTTCCAAATTTTGACTTTGAAGTTTATTATTTCGAGAACAATTAATTGCAATAATTTGATTTAAAAATTAGAATCAAGTGTATAATTCTGGCTTTTGAAAAAGGTATCATTCATAACTGTAAGTGTTGCCGTTGTTTTTAATAATTTTTTCTTTTTTTTATCTTTTTTTTTTACTAAGAACTTCTCTTGACATCAAACTGCTCAAGTAATCTCGAAACATGAGTTTTTTAACGGCAGTTTTTCAAACAATTAAATAGCGAAAGGAACATTTAGATTACTGAAGTCGAATAAAGAGATTTATATCGATTGGCAACGATGAAAATTTTAAACAAATAAATGCGATTTGCCGCAATAGAAATGTTGAAAAGATAACTCAAAAACTTTACCAGAACCATATCATTTTACCTTTACAGTTTTAACTGAACAAGTATTTGATATTATTTGAAGAATCCTTTGTAGATAACAATGACCTCGAATATTAAAAAAAAAAAAAATGCTTTGCGAGTTCCTTAAGTTCCTTTAAAAATTTAAGCTTTTTTAAAAGTTAAACAGATTACATATTATTAATTTAATTTTATAAGAAAATTATTAAAGACTTAAAAATACTGTAAAATTTGTATTGAAAACTACAAAAACATCTCATTTAGTGGTTTCGACCTCAAAACCAAGTATGCCATATAATTTTTGGCGCACCATAGAATTTTTAGAATTTTTGTTTTGAAAAATCTGAAGAGCCGTTTTTAATAAAAAAATGTTCAAACATATAGAGGGTGTCCCAAAAGTTAACGTCGAAACGAAAACTGTAGATAGGGTAGGTGGTGACAGTTATCAGAAAAATAATAAAAAAAAATCGCAGCCATATATTTTGTGAGTTATGGGCATTTGAAAAAAAGTCGAAAAAAAATGGTCACCCTGTTAACTTTTGGGACACCCTGTATATGTATAATAAAAAATTCATCGTTCTGTTTTCAAAAAATTGACTTTTTAAAAACTTAATTTAAAATATTTTCCAAAAGTCCAAAAACCATTTATTTATAATTTTTTGAAATTTTAACTCTAAACTTAAATGTTTTCTGTATCTAAAAACTTTCATTGGAATCGATTTAGGAGAAAGTCAGAAATCAAGAAAACGAATGGCAAATATCGTTAATTTTGTTCCAAAAAGTTTCTATTTCGTGTCGAAAACTCTTAACTACGAAGTTTGAAGTATAAATCGCCTCAATGGCTTATGCTATAGTTCGATCGAGGGACAAAGATACTGACCGACACACAGACAGAGAGACCTACCATTTTCGAATTCTCTATCATCGTAATGTGGACTAATTATAACCCAGTCAGAGTTTCGATTTCGATCGAGAAACTTTCAACTTGTTCATTATATTGACGGGCTTCAAAGATCATAAAGTGATTCAAACATCAGTTTTGATGAAATGTGGTTACAAAATGTGATTGAGTGACGCTTAAATTTGCATTCAAAGGTGTTTTTTATACTTTTTTCCACAAACTTTTTAAAAATTTTCAAACTTATTTTTCAACTAGATAGTTTGAATTCAAAAATCGTTTCAAACTTATAATACTTTATTTTGACACCATTCGGAGTGGATTCAGTCTTAGATAATATGTTTCTCTTTTACTTAACGTTACGTTACATAGCGAAAGGTTCTTGTCTAAACTACAATAACAAATCAAAGTACAGTTAAAACAAAATCTTATTAACAATATTTATTGTTTTCAAAGTTCCTAATTTTTTGTAATAAAGAAAGCTTAGACAAAAACCTTTAACATCTCGAAGTCGTGCACACATTAAGCAAAATTTCAAACCACTCCGAATACTCCGAGAAAAATTTAATTTTAAATGGTTTTTTTTCCGGCAAGGGGTTAGCCTTGATTTTTTCTCGAAAATAAAAAAATGTTATTTTTGTTACCTAAATACAAAGGCCTTTTCACTGAGAATTTATATCTGTAAATCAAAACTTGTTTCAAGGCTTTGGTCCTCAGATATCTGCCTCCGAATGTTAGACAAAAATATGTTTAAGTGCACATAACTCAGAAATCAAAACTTCAGGAACCTTTTGGTTTTCAGATATGAATAGATCTTAAAGAAACCTTTCTTTTGATATCTCATTCGATGAGTTTGGAGGAAATTTTTTTAAAATGCATTTTTTCTCGAAAATCCAAAAAAAAAAAATTATAATTTCTGTTGCATAAATAAAAAAGATCTTTTCGCTGTGAACTCATATATCTGTGAACCAAATCTTGTTTCAATACTTTGGTTTGCAGATATCTGCCTCAGAATGAAAGTAAAAACAATGTTTGGGTACAAATCAGAAACCAAACCTTCAAGAACCTTTTGGTTATGAATAGAGCTTATGAAGACCTATCTTTTGATATCTCACTCGTTGAATTTGGCAAATAATTTTTTTTTCTTTCTAGCACCTTTTGACTTCGAAAAAATAATTGTTTAAATGTTTTTTAATAAAGTTTAAATTTCAGTTTTAAGGATCATCATTTTATCAAATCTATATTCCTTTAATATGTTATGGCTCAGTAAATGATATTTCCCCACAATCCTGACACTGATTCTGAGTACGTGTCATGATTATAAGAAATTATATAAATAGAATAGGGTGTTTGATGAAAATCATAAAATTGATGAGTGTCTTCAGAAGAGGATGATGCACTTAAAATATTTTATCTCAACCACAAAACAACCACACTCCTGACATCTCGAGTCTAAAACGTTGTCATTTCAATGTGTTCGATTAGGATTTTGGTAAATTGATTCTCTCAAAATCGAAGTTTCATAGTTGAAAGTCATTGGTTTGTCATTTATTATCCACGAAAATTTGATGCTCCTTTTGCTTCCTCGAATACCCAGAAAATATTTTTGTATGATGCAAAGAATATACCTCCCCTCTTTTCATTTTATATTCACAGCGAATACACAAAAGTGTATCTACTTTCAAGTCTTTTTTATCCTTGCTTCGATGTAACATACAAAAAAAAAAAAAAAATGATTTATGGATGAAACTTTATAAGCTAACGTAAGCCAAGAAGTGCTCCTCTCTTTTCTCTGTACCTTTTTCAAAAATCTCACCGCATGACCCCATTGATTGTAAATTAAGTGAACACACTTGTGGATAGGCCAGTCATTATATACATTTGGAAATGCAAAATGAGCGAGGAAGCTAAATTTTGGATATGTTGTAGAGGATGCTTAAAAAAGCTTAACTTGAAGTTTTCGACCAAGATTTCCTATGAGCTTTTTCCGCCATTTTGAAAAAAAGGATAAAATTGGTTTTTTGACAATAACTCGGCTATCTGACGAGATGCGAAAATTTTACAAGGAGCTTTTTTGTAGCTTTTAACGAGTTCTACAATTCATGCATACACATTTTTTGTCTATCATGAACCGTTTTCGAGATATCGATTAAAAAAGTCAAAAATTTAGGACATGCCATTTGTTTTTTGACATTATCTATTTTTTGGTGGTGAATATCGAAAAAATTATTAACATAAAATTTGTAGACCTTATTCAGACCTACAATTTCGTGCTTTTATTTTTTTTTTTGGACAAAAATTACGAACTCCAGCGGGAATTTATTAAATGAATTTTTTTTTTTTTACTCAAGAAAACGAAGGGTGGACGTTTTTTCATTTTTTTTGTCGCTTTGATGGTCCCGGTTGAAGATCTTTGTCGTCCGTACACTCCTCAACTTGTGAAATAGGTTGAATCATTGGAAATGATGCTGATATGTACGAAGCATAGTCATCATCATCTCTGTCATCGTCGTCATCAAACGAAATGTCGACTCTGGTGACGTTATTGCATGATTGCCCACTACAATGCAGACAAATAACTGAGCAACTAATTCCTGCTTTCCTACACCCACAAGAAGCCCCACAATTCCCTTTGCATTTGCACGAAATAAGTTTTAAAAGTTCAGGAGGTGCGGGTTCGGCTGTGCTGGTAATTGGTTCAAGTCCGTGATTAGTTTGTCGCCAACCCCATTCCTGAGGATCTTTAAAAAACCCGAGCCAGGTTTGCACCTGCAGATATGTTCGGAATATGTGCTGGCGGACAGCGCTGCTCGTTGGTGGGAGTAGTGTTAGGTGATTCGTTTTATTTATATGCATTGATTTTGCGAAACGATGGAATCGCAAAATATTTATTGATTTTTCTTGCTTATCACCGCCATATAGGGCAATTAGGAATTGCTCTCCTGCGCAAGTTAAGGCATCCGGATCGACCTTTTTTTGTTTGAATAGTTCTATCGATGACCTTAGTTCCGGATGCTTCTCGAGAGTGTTAATAAATTTAAGTTTTCCCATGTTGTAAAACGACGATGTCGTATCGCAACCGCTAAAAGCGTGAATAAAAAGAATATTCTCAAGAACTGACTTACCGTGCTTGAAACTGCTCTGGGAGTACAGCTTTGATGGCGTATTTCCTTTTGCTGGTTTGCGGAAAAATATATTTTTTTTATCCTGTGCAAGTCCAGTAAGTAAAACCAGAAGATCGATATCTTCGCCAACTATTTCCACTGAGTCATGATTTGACGCTTTTTCAATTGCCGTGGTCACAATGATTGTATCTGCGTCTTCAAAAGCTTGCTCTACTTTTATTCCGGTATTCGTAAAATAACGGGAAAGCATTTGTATCAATTTGTTTTTGTTTTGATCCCTTGCAAGAAACTTCTCCTGGCTAACTTTTGGAGTAGTTGATTCATCAAATATGAACTCTGGCGATTGGTTTTTTCTAGAACGTCGCATTCTTTCCGAAGTTTTGGTTCCGGAGAGTCTCATATCAGTCGGATAACCGTCAAATATAATCGTTACATTTTCTCCGAAGTTCTGTTGTACATATCTGACGTATTTTTTGCATATGAGGTCAAATGTTTCGATTCGACCCCAAACGACTTTATGGAGAAGGAATCCACCGTCGATTATGTGGTGATGTCTATCACCAAGTTGTACTATTTCTGTCAAAGGTTCGAAAGCATTGTATAGTATTGACTTTGTTCCTTTCCTCATTCCTTCTTCGGTGAACAACGATAACGGGAACGGAGCAAGCTCGTATGCCAGAAAATGTTTAAGGTCAGTCTCGGAATTTTTCGCGATGCACATTCTTTGAAAAAGTAATAGTGGATTGATCGGAACTGGTTTGCAATTTTGATAAATAAAATAATATAGAGATTGAAGCAAATTGCAAACACAAAGAGCCGGTATACTGTATTTACAAAATTTGGGTTAATAAAACTGGGGTTAAAAAAACCATTACCATTTTCTTCTCATTATGTATTTACTAAATAAATACATACATTTATGTATGTATGTATGTGTTACTGATATAATAATATAAACATTTAAAAAAAAAATGAATAATTTTTTTTTTACAACCGAACGAGCGGTTTGCTTGGCGACTTTGCGGCCAGCTGGAGGTCGTAATTTTTGTCCAAAAAAAAAAATAAAAGTACGAAATTGTAGGTCTGAATAAGGTCTACAAATTTTATGTTAATAATTTTTTCGATATTCATCACCAAAAAATAGATAATGTCAAAAAACAAATGGCATGTCCTAAATTTTTGACTTTTTTAATCGATATCTCGAAAACGGTTTATGATAGACAAAAAATGTGTATGCATGAATTGTAGAACTCGTTAAAAGCTACAAAAAAGCTCCTTGTAAAATTTTCGCATCTCGTCAGATAGCCGAGTTATTGTCAAAAAACCAATTTTATCCTTTTTTTCAAAATGGCGGAAAAAGCTCATAGGAAATCTTGGTCGAAAACTTCAAGTTAAGCTTTTTTAAGCATCCTCTACAACATATCCAAAATTTAGCTTCCTCGCTCATTTTGCATTTCTAAGCCGTTTTTTCCGACATAATGACTGGCCTAGAGCGTTTTTCATGAAGCTTAAATTAAAAAAAAAAAACAAGGATGTTGTAAATCTAGACGCGTTGTAATTTTATAATGGTGCTGGGGAAAGTTTATGGTTCCTATATTTTTTTTTATTTTAAACAACAACGCAGTAAATGGATTTAATTTAGCTATGGCGCATCAGGTGAATGGTGAAAGTGAATAAGTATTATCTTTCAAATTTTAACATTAACGCTACAGGTTTCTACGCGTTAGAGTACCTATAGTTCATGAATAATTATAAAGTTTTATTATTTTGTAAAAGGGATTTTAAAGGAAAAAATTGACCTAGTTGAAGAAAATGTTCATTAAAGGTATGTGCTATAGACCAAATTTACCAACAACTAAAAACAAAAACAAGGTAACCTATAAATTCTTAAGTTAAATTGCCTACTTTTTTTGGAATTTTTAAAAATTTTTTGAAATACAAATTTTTAATTATTTTTTAAGTTTTTGTTAAATTTCTCAAACAATTAAACTACAAATATCTATCTATCTCTCTCTCTCTCTTTGTTATTGTCTTGTGTTTTCAGTCGATCGCCTCAGTCGCCAATGCTGTTAGTGTCTGTACATTTACATATGTGTGGATCAGAATCAAAACCCATTATATCCACTTTTCAAAAAAAATGACTTAGGTATGAGGTTTTGTTCTTATTATTCAAATGCATACGTGGGCCAAATTTGAATCCCAAATTGTATTTTATGGCTAAGATATCAGACCACAAAATATGTAGAAAATAGCAAAATCCATATATTTTTTGATTTTCTAATTTTGTTTTTCTCGATTTACTCGAAATCTCTGAAAGTGGATAAAATGGGTTTTGATTCTAATCCACACATATGTGCGTTGTACGCAGTAAAAATAATAATAATAAACTACAAATATTCTTTAATGAATTTTTACATGAAAAATGGTTATACAAAAATCATTTTTGTAATGCTTTTTTTAAAAAAAGTAAAAAAATTATTGCAAAAAAAATATAAACATTAATATTTTTTATTAACATTTTTTTTTTTCAAATGCAGAAATGCAATAATTTTTTTTTTAATGCAAAATATTTTTATTTGCAAAACAATTTTTTCATTGCAAATTTTTATTTTTAAAATAAAACTTTTTTTTTAATGTATGTATGTTTTACATTTTCATTTTTTCAAAAACATTATTTTTATAATAATTTAAATTATTTTTTTTTAATTTAAGTGCATTTTTTTGTTTGAATTTATATTTTTACAACCTTACATGAAAAGATTTTAATATTATCTGAAACTTTTCATAAGAAAAAAAAAACGTGCGACCCATTCGTGCATTTAATTTTAAAAATATTTCAAATTAATTTGTTTAAAAAGCATTTTTTTTAAAGGGCTGTGAATTTTTTTTGAAATGAATTTTTTTATGCGTCAAATAATATGACATTCCATATTTATTTTTTGAAAAACTTAAAAAAAAATATTTATAATAACCTATTTTTTAAAATAACGACTCCAATGATTTTCAAAATAAAATTTCAAAATATATATTGGATATAAAATAAATTTAAAGGCATAGATACTGCTCTTGCAGGTCTAAACCATAATTAATTTAAAATATGTTTTTCTAATTTTTACTATAGAAAAAAAAAATTGAGATTTTAATCAAAACGACCATTACGATGATGCAGAACTCCGAAAAAGTGGGTCTCGCAATTCCATCCGTGCGTCTCTGCGTCCATCTGTACCACATTTCCACAGCCTAAAAGGGTGAACGGATTTTTTTCAAATTTGGTACAGATGATTTTTATGGAATTCTGAAAGTTGTTTTTTATATCTAGTTTAGAAAGTGTACCTCCCATAAAAATTTTACTATTTAAACCCAATATCTAACAATTTTGATTAAACTTCGCAGACTCACTATTCAAACTTATTTTTTCCAAAAAAAGTCAAATAATTTTTTTTTTTTTCATTTAACAAAATTTTGCCCTAAATGTCGGCTCTCCCCCAATATCATTTCTTCTTAACCCTCTACTGCATGAATTATGAACGAAATGAAATAAAAATTTTTTTAACAATTTTTTAGCTTTATTAGGGGTTGAAAAAAGGTATTACATAGAAATTTTTATTTTTTTACATTTATATACATTTTTAGAAACATAAACCATATATGGGTTAGTATGCAGCAAGTCGATTTCCAGCAAACAATTAATAACCCATATATGGTTTAGTATGCATTCAAGGTATGTTTTGTAAAATATGTTTTTATTACATTGGACTTTCCTTATTCATGGAATTTATTCAAACTCTTTCTTTTATGATTGTTGCAGAAGAACACCTTCCATTTTCTACATGTACACAATACGTTTTCAGTTCCCAAATTTGACATATTGGTGTTTTTGTTTGCCATTCAGGGATATGGTCCATGTTTTCAGTTAGTACTGATTTCAACGGCTTTTGCCCTTGGTTGTTGTGAGTGAATTGGAGTTTCGGGATTAGATGATTCTGGACTTCCGTGACTTGTATATAACTCCCTCAGCTTTGTTTTGTTGCATCTCTGCTTTGATCACCTGCCAAAGCTGAAGGGCATCATCTTTTTTGTGACATTTTAGGTTTTACAGATTTGCAAAAGTGCTCGGAGATGGCTTGTTGATGTTAAAAAGGGCCAGAATCTGAAGCTAGATCGTCATCACTTCGAAAGCCATCACCAGTTTTACCATTTACACACTTATTTTTTCCATAGAAAGTCTTCGAATTAATTTTACAAAAAAAAAAAAAAAATTCCCACAAAAATCATTAATGTAAGTCGCCAACGCATGATAACCCATATATGGTGTTTTGGAAAAAACGCAAAAAAAAAAGACAAAAATTATTAAAAAAACAAAAACCAAACTTCGTAAACATATAAAAGTATAATAAATTCATACGAAACTTATTTTTAATTGTATGCAACTTACTTATTTCTTATAAAAAAACACTTGAAAAGTTCACACTTTTATTCACTGATTTGCACTTTACACATGCTCTTGAAACAATGAGTTTATTTCAGAATCACGACTCTCTCACTGATAATAAAAACCGGTTAATTATACAAAAGTAGACATAGTTTTATTAAAGTTTTTTCTTTTTGACATTTGGTGCAATATAACGGGAATAAATCGATATGAAATCGATAAACCATATATGGGTTAGTATGCGGTAGAGGGTTAATTTCTATAGAACCAGCTCTTAAAATCTACAAGTAAACTAACATAAAAGTGCTTTGAACTTCAAGATTACGTGAATCGTTTATTTCAGAAACAGCATAAGTCCATGAGCACTAACTTTTCAGAAGCAACAAAAAACTGTTTTTCCACAACACTTCAAATTTAGAGTATGCCGAGTTATAATCTAGCTAAAGACGCATTGAAAAACCTTAAAAATATAAACTTTTTTTCAAGTCTTAGCGGGTTTTTAAGACTTTAAAGCCGCTAAACTTATGTCGTTTCTGCTCAAAACGAATTTTTGTTGTTAAAACTTTTTTTTCATCTAGCTATAGCTTTTGAACCCTGCTTATGATCTTAATGAATAAAATAGTAGTAGATAGAGTAAATATTTATCTCTTCATTGATATATAATTTTAAAGCTTGCGTGTCATGATGGCTGCCAAAATAATTTAAAACTGGTAAAATGTCATATATTTAACATTTAAAAAGCTGCCACAGCGAGAAATCTGGCTATAACTTTTGAACCCTGAGTTCAATTTTAATGAATTTAATAGATACATATAGATTAATTCCTTACCTTTAACAAAAGGGTGTGCGTGCCAAGATTGCTGCCAAAATAATTTAAAACTGGTAAAAAGTCATGTATTTAACAGTCAAAAATGTTGTCACCGGATGAAATCTTTCCATATATTTTGAACCCTTTCCTTCTAATTTTCTTATTTTCGTCTGACATACTAATTTTTTTCTGGGGCACAGTGCGGCGACCAATGGAAAAAAGTAAAAACAATTTGATCTTCTTAAACGGTTTTTGAAAAAATGCAAAATTATAGCCAGACACTAGATAAACTGTAAATTTTTTTTTTGTAAAATGCACCTGCAGCAAGCTATACAACCTCTTAAAGGTATCATGTCAAAAGTAGGTCATTTAGTGATGATCTACGAAGCGCTGCACCGCGGAGTTAAATTGCTCCAAATAATCCGGTTTTTAATTGGATACTCTTTAGAAGAGTAAGCTTAATATATTTAATTGTTTTTTTTTTTTACACTCGAAAGCCTTCGATCGTTTTAATAATTGGTTAAGTAACGGTTTATTTCTCACAAAAACAGCTTATTATTAAACTTGAGCATCATTTTCGATTCAGGTGCATTCTTAAAAAAATTTAATAGGTTATAAAGTGGGAAATACGACCTTTTCAAAAAGGTATCATTCATCCGCGTCCACCCGCGTCCCTGCTCGCTATCACTGTTTGTTTCAAGCCTTTTTAAACACAATTTGTATGAAAAACGCACTTTTTTTGAGTTATAAAAATAACAATCCTTAGTGTACTTATGTGACAAAAACTTATAACCGAAATAAAAAATGTTTTTATACACTATTTACTTGCCATGAGACTAAAAAATAATGTTAAAAGAAAAGATCATAAAAATCAGGCTGTTTTGAATTTTTTCCATACATTGCACTGAATCAACGCACTGTGCGGGGTAGGTACCGCTCCGCTTGCCCCAAATGGTGTGTACGCCCCTGTTTTTCATACACATACAATACCTACTTCATATTATGTCGATGGCCCAAGTTATTTTTAACTTTAAGGATTTTATTTCAGTTTTTTCCTGGAAAGTTTTTTTTCGATTTTAGTTTTAAATTATTTATTAATTCTAATTTGTGCCCAATTTTCCATCAATGTTTGAAATTATGTTTTCACGCCTCAACAGATTCTAAAAACAACATTTTTGCGATAGATAGTTTACTGAATAAAAATAATACTTATAGAAGTTACTGTGTTAAAAACATTTCTACTACCTACCTACATAAATTTCCTCCTAAAAAACATTATTCGCTTATTATTCTAAATGATTGTTGTTTTTGCTTACTAACAAAATATGTTTAAATTAATTGTCGAGAACAGAAATACAAGCTGTCATGAATTGAATTGTGAATGAAATTTGGCATAACTATATCAATAAGTTAGTAAGGTAAAGGTTTGTCAGCTTATTTCATTTGTTTATAACTAGAATGATGATTTCATTTTACCCACACAATTATAACAGTACCTATTCTATTGTTTCATAAAACTTATTGTAACATTTCGCAAAAAAAAAAAAATTTCATTCATAATTCATGACAACTTTTGTAGTTCTGTTCTTGTCAATGAACGCCGAACATGATTCAATGGACTTCCCAATACGCACAACAACACTGCAAGCAAGGTTAATTGCCCATAACTGAACTCTATACGTCAAAAAAAAAAAAAAAATAAATATTTAATATATTTCTAACACCACCCACGCACGCATATTTCCAAACTATCAGCAAACTTATAAGTCTGTCTGATGAATTCGTAAAAAAAAAAAAGTTATGCAGCACTTAAACGCAATGATGCCACACACAACACCATCGCAAAAATCAAATCAAAATTGCATTAGAGATTGGTGCGTGACTTCATTTCTATGCAACTGCATATGGATATGTCCCACCTCCTACAAACAGCACACACAAAAGCATAGCTTCATATCGGATTTAAATATCCCAAAAATGGAATCCTAGACTTTGTATAAAAGTAAATTATCGATTACGAACGGAACAGTTTATACTTTCATTTTCATTCGTTGTCAACTCGTTGTTGCTGCCTTCTAGCATCAAATTGATTCGCACAGACTCTCTGGTTCCTATTTAAAATGTTACCTCACGTAAGTCTCCACTCAATCTACTCCTCGGTATCCTTTGTTGTAAAAAAGCTTCAAATTTCGTATACCTAGATTCTCTCAATCGTTCTCGCAATCGTGGCTTGTGCCGTAGCCAAGCCGTCTGGAATTGTACCCATCCTTGGTCCTGGACCGATTGTGACCGCTCACAGCCATCAGTTTGTAGCAAGGACCTATAATGGAATTGTCACACCAACAGTCTCCTTGCTGCCACCACTCGCTGCAACACCAGCTTTACCGGCCCCTCGCTTCTACCCATCGTATTTGCCAACATATCCAACAGGATACTATCCCTACAATCCGGTGTACAGGTACGGATTCAACAATTATCCTTGGGGTGCGTACGGACCAACCTATGTCCGATATCCTCTCAACCCATATTGGTGATGAACGTGTGTAAGTTCAACGTAAGTCGTTATAGGTTAAGTTCCCAGTTCTTAAAACAAAACCTACCATAGAGTAGAACAAGGCAAAAAAATTTGTCAAAATGTGAAATTAAAGTGACGTTAAACAAACAGTTATTGGAGTTTTCTCTTTTCAAAGTGAAGTGACACATGCGGGCTTGGCCAAAGGTTGTAGTCATTCAACAAGCACGATGCTTCCTCATCCTATTTCGTATCCCTGGGCAAATTTTCCTTCCACAGGTGCCCCATTAGATGGTTAAACATTAAAATGCAATTAGCGGAACAATGGCCAAAAGTGCTTAGCCATTATTGCGGTGTCGCATTGCAAGGTTCCAGTTTGACGGTTTTCAACATCCAATTCTAGGTATCAACCATCACCATTGTACACAGGTAGAAGGTGGGTGGTTAGGTACCATCAATGTTAGCTAACTGAAAAGTTACAGACTACCCGGCTGCGGCTCTTTGGTGCCATTCATGTGAGCAGTAGCAGCAGTAGCATCATCATTGGGAGGAGGCCGTTTAAAAGCTTTTAAGGAAATGTTCAGAGGATTCATGGAACGTGAAATTTAATCCATTTTGATCCGTCTTTTGTTAAAGTGGCGGCACATGACATAAAGCCCCTTCTTGTCGGAGAAATGAGCCAAGACATAGGAAATAGGATTGAGTTTGGGTGTGAGACCGTTTTTTGGGTGAAACATACATATTTAACCCAACTCTGCAAAAGAAAAAAAAAAGTCTCTCTTACTTTAAATGTTGCTTCGTGAATTTTTGATAAAAAGAAGTGTGAGTCTGGAATATTATGGGATAATAGAGAGATTAGAGGTAAAAAGTCGAGTGTGACTACATTTAATAGGCGTAAGCTTGAAGGTTCCTATAGGTTTTGTGTGTGGGGAACTTGTTTGTTAGTGTAAGTATGTTTGATGTCGATTTGTATTACAATGCGTTCTTAGTTAAATATGTATTTGTTACACAACTTATAGATAGTGGTGTAATAGTGTTAGGGGGTTTTGTTACAAAACCAAGCCTATTGAGGTTCACTCTAAAGTAAAGTTTGAGTACGATGTTCTGGTGTATTTAACTTGAAAGCCTTTATAAGTTGAATTTATTTATTTTCTGATTTGATTTGGTTTTTCTTTGGTTAAATAAAATTAACTATACGTCTTAGTTTTGTAGGCCTTATATAGGTTTTTGTATTATACCATTTCTGTGGCCAACTGAATGTTGGTATTTTGCATTTTCTTGTAATTCAAGAGTTTCAAGGTCATTCTTCTTAACTCACAGTTGTGTTGTTGGTCAAATTTTTGTTTTAATATAATATGAAAAGACCTCTAAAAACATAATGTATCAAAAAAACTTATTCTTATTATAAAAATTGTAAACACTTGTTTTTTAGTGGCTTTACCTCAATTTTGTTATCTCTTAAACAAGAAAATTTCGGGAAAAAAATTATTAATTGCAACAAAATCATAAAAAAAATATCTAGATATAATTCATCGATCTGTTTTCAAAAACTTAATTCTAGATAACCTTTTATTAGTTTTTAAAATCCAATTTTTTGAATTTTGCCCAGTTGTAATATGGTTGCAAAAATACTTCTGTATCAAAATTTTAGTTAATTTCGATTAACGAAAAAATCTAAATTTAAGAAAACGATTTCAAAAGTACGACTTAATTTGCTATATTACACAGAAAAGTTTTGAGGAATTTTCGAGAAAAATAAGCTTTTCCATATTAGTCATATAATACCACTACCAATAACCAAGAAGAAGACTGGTTTTATAATACAAATTCTATATACCTACTACTGAAATCAGTAAAGTAGAAGAATAAGCATTATATTTAATTATTGATTTAATCTAGCTTTTTACGTATACATACCAATAACCCTTAATTAACAATTTTTAACCAAATTGCATTGGTTTGGGCTGTTGCTCGAAATAGACAGACAGAATTGGGGGACCTACAAAAAGTTTTTTTGGTTTTGCACTGTGGCCCAAACGAATGGTGGTTATTTGTACCTTCATACCTATATTGTACTTTTGAAACAAAAAAAAAAATACTACTACTTGCCATAGAACTGTTTCCTTGAAAATATAATTTTTTGATTTAATTTTTTTTTTTCAAAAATCAATGTAGTTTTTAATTGTCGATTAATATTTCGTTTTGATTGACATACCAAATTTTATTTTGAATATTTGTGAAAATTTGTATACATAGGTATTAGGGTGCTTCTTATATGGTCGAAAAAATCTTTTTTTCGATTTTTTAATGGGACATATGGTATTTTTTTTCCGATTTTAATATTAAAATTTAGGGGTCGCTACCATTCACTAAAGATTTAAGGAAAAAAAAGATCAATTTTCACAAATTTTTTTTTGTTACAATACAAAGTACGCTTAAGACCCGATTTTTCAATCTTCTAATAAGCAGTCAGTTAACTGTCTGTCGAATAAAGATATTAGGCTCATAAAAAATCAGATAAAATCATTGAATTTTTTAATTTAAGAAAGATCACTCAGTTAGCTATTCTACAGAATAACACAAAAAAGAAATGTCAAATTCAAAAACATTCAAAATTAAACTTCATTTTTATTCCGCTGTATTTTCATCAAAATTTTGTTCAAAACAGTTAAAGATTTAATATAAAGTACTTAATTCTGATTACAAATTTTAAAATTTTCTGAGAAAAAAAAAAAACAAAATTTGGTGTATTTTTCAAAACTTTAAATTGTGGTAGCGACCCCTAGAACGTGTTTAAACTGGACCAAAGCTTACCCAATTTATATTTAAGGCAGGAAGAACAAAATGAAAGGGTGTCCCATTAAAATTTCAAAAATTGATTTTTAAGAAGCACCCTAATAGGTATAAATAAAACTACGAGTACGTACATTAAAAAAAAAACCGTTTCTACGATTTTCGAAATTTTGTTTGCTCAAGTTTTTTAGATCAAAACCATTTATAAAGAAGTTTTCGTAACATTTTCGTAACAACACTTTAAAATTTTTTTTAAATCGCTCTAAAACAGGGCTTTCAATTTTTTGTATAGGAAGAAATCAAGTGGCACATCCGTTTAATTACAAACAGATTTAATATTATTTTTTAAATTACCTACATACTTATGAAATTCCTTAAAAAATCATGTTTGTAATAATTTTCTCCTAATTATTTTTCATAAAAAGTTTTAAAATTAGAGATATTTTTACCACAAATAAAGAACGTGTGATCTAGAACCAAAAACTACGTCTTTTTTGTAAAAAAAAACCTAAATTATAATAATAAAGCATTAATATTTGGGAAAAATGTGTTAGATACAAGTGTGTTCAAATTTAATTACATAGTTAGGAATATTTATTTATGTAAGCAACTTTGACTATCTTAACCCATTGCTTTTTTAGTTTTATTTTTTGGTTCTTTTTTTAAGGTTTTTTGTATAAAGATCGGGCTTGGTAGAATACGTACAAATTGAAATTTTTGACGATCAACAGCTTCTGATTTCATGTTACATGAATACAATTAACGATTTCTAAAACACATAACAACACATTACTCTTAGGTATTATATGTGCCCTTAATTATGAAAGTGGACTAAGTCACTCCAAAAAATGGCATCAAATTTAGCCTAAAAATAATTATTATTTAAGGGGTAAAGTTTATTTAAAAGCGAAATAGCAGTAAATAAACTTCTTTATTGCTCCTCTAGTGATTTCATAAAAGAAATATAAATAAATCGTTATAAGAAAATAATTATGTAAGTTTTTCTTCAAACAGTTCAAAAAGTGACTTAGTCCACTTTCATAATCATGGGCACATATTACAAAAAAAAAAAAAAAAAAACAATCTAATTTTTGCTCCTACTTTATTAAAGTGTTTTATTTTATAAGGTCAACAAAATTATACGTATCCCTCGCAATAAGGGTTCATGAGAACTGTTTAATTACTACTGAAAACTTAAAATTAATTATTCATTTTGAAAATTGTCTTAATTATCTTCTTTAGACATTAGACTGCTTGGCTCCCCTTTTAATGTCGAAACATGTTTTATTGTTTTTGATAAAATCTTTTCCAAAAAGCTACCAATTAAATTTCGCTTTCATTAAAATAAAAACAAAAAACAAAATCAATACATATACATTATAGATATTATATAATTTTCAACTTCTTGATGGGTCGTTTCGTTTCAATTAATTCAAACTGTAAACAATTGATTAACATTTTTGCTGATACAGATCAAAACCTATAAACTATGCCCTCCATTATACCTACTTCGGAAAATTTCATCATAATTTCAAATGAAGGCGGGTATAAAGACAAAATCTAAACAAAGCTATCAATACCCCACACCACAATCTTATGTTCCACCATCATCATCCACTCAGCACAAATTAAGATATCTCTCGTGTATGTCTGTTTGTATGAAATTCGCCAAAATTTTAATGTTTTTTTTTTTTTTTTTCTTTCACAATTTCATCGTTTAATTAATGCGTGAAACGCACAAGGATATTCCCATACTCTCTCACAAGTCGCAACAACACCCATCGCGCGAGCTATATCGCATTCAGGCTATTAAGATATAACTGAAAGAAAAAGGCACCATTATTATTTTTGTATCTCTTAATGACACCTTTCACAAGATATCATCCACAATTTCATCAGATAGATATACGACGACGATGAAGAAGTCGAGTATATACCAAAGACAAGGATCAGAGAGAGAGAGAAATACATTGCAAAAGATATCCGCCCAATAAATTAGCAGAGGAAAATTTAATTAATGAAATACACAGCGAAACAGCCAAACTACGTGATCTGGCATAAACTGGGAGTTCTCTCTAATTTAAAATTAAGTCAAGCACACACAAAAAGTCCTCGCCAATATTATTTGCTGGATGTGAGGTAGAGAAGGAGTATGAAGATTGGCAAATGAGTCCCTAAAATGTTCAGAATTCTGGGTATCCTATTTCATAGAATCCTACTTCTGATAGGAACCAAAAGAAGACAAGAAGAAAAAATTACCACACAAAACCCTGGGTTCAAATTGACCATAACTTTATGGACGGGTCCAAAAACGTCCTTCTTCCGACCAACCACCGACACGATGTTGTAGTAGTCATCGGAAGTTCTTGTCCGGCATTCGTAAATGTAATGTTTTATATAGCTATAATTCTTTATTTCAGAGTTTTGTGTTCTTCCGACATAAAAACCAAATAACCGCTGACACAGGACAAAGAATATATCCAAATGTGACCTACATAATATTCGTATTTCGTATAGATACACTGGAACCGTCCGTCAACCCTCATCTCTCAACCCAACGTATGTAATTCAATAAAGATACAGATCAAAGGTTAAGAGGGTTTAGACGATGGCAAAAATGTTGAGAAACAACTTATCGAATGAAGAAAAGTTTTAAGTTTGTATAGACTCAAAAATAATAATAAAAAAAAAACTCTCATCAACGATAAGAATTTTGTCTTGATATGTTTTTGTGGGATGAAGATGAAATTTAATTCAGCTAAGGGGTTATGTTATGAGATGAAATATGATACACATGATTTAGCAGATACATAATAATGAATCGTCATGTTTATATGGTTTAAAAGCCTATTGTGCATGTTGACATATTGAGTGCCATAAAAAATTTCAATTTTTTATGGAGTTTAAGCTCCGAGCATGAGTATGAGGTTAGCGAAATACTTTTCGGAAATGAAATTGCGAGTGTTTTTCGCTAAGTTTATATGAACTTAGCGAATCCAAAATAATTTTCTATTTTGTTTCTAGGTAGTAATATTAGTTTTAATTTTTCTGCTCCGATAGTTTTTGTTTGTTTTTTTTTTTTGGTGTTTCGCTAAGTTAATATCAACTTAGCGCATTCCAATTTGGTTGCTCAATAGTCGCGGTAACTTTGATTTGCTGCATAGTAACGTCAGTTTTGATTTTGTTGCCCTGATTGTTTTTGTTTGTTTTTTGGTTTTTCGCTAAGTTTGCATCAACTTAGCGAATTCAAACTATGTTTATATTTTGATGCTATTTTATTGCTAAATACTCGAGTCAAATTTGGTTTTGTTGCTCTTTTATTTTTGTTGTCTGGATCGTTTCGCTAAGTTTATGTAAACTTAGAGAATCCAAAATAAGTTTCTATTTTGTGTCTATTTTGTTGTTCGATAGTAATGTCAGTTTTGATTTTGATGCTCCTATAGTTTTTGTTTGATTTTTTGTGTTTCGCTAAGTTTATATGAACTTAGCGATTCTAAAATAAAATTTTGTTTTTATTTTATTGCTATATAGTAACGGCAATTTTGTTTTTTTTTGATACGATAGATTTTTTAAGGTTTGGATCGTTTCGCTAAGTTTATATGAACTCAGCGAATACAAAATAAGTTTCTATTTTGTTTCTGGATAGTAACGTTAGTTTTGATTATGTTTTTGTTTGTTTTTTGATGTTTCGCTAAGTTTATATGAACTTAGCGATTCCAAAATAAAATTTTGTTTTTATTTTGTTGCTGGATAGTAACGGCAATTTTGATTTTGTTGATCCGATAGATTTTTTAAGGTTTGGATCGTTTCGCTAAGTTTATATGAACTCAGCGAATACAAAATAAGTTTCTATTTTGTTTCTGGATAGTAACGTTAGTTTTGATTATGTTTTTGTTTGTTTTTTTAATGTTTCGCTAAGTTTATATTAACTTAGCGCAATCAAACTTATTTTGTTGCTCTCTTATTTTTAAGGTTTTGATCGTCTCGCTAAGTTGATATAAAACAAAACACCCAAAAAAAAAACAAAAACTACTGTAGCAAAAAAACAAAAAATAAAGAATTGTGACATTCATCCTTGAAATTTTGTTAACTGTAAAAAAAAAAGTTTGTTCATTTTTCAATGTTTTTATTGCTAAAAGTTATAACTTCAGTCTTTGATTTAAATGATATATTGAGCTGGAGCTGCATAGCTCAAGGATCCCAATGGAGCAAATGGAGCAGTAGCATAATTATAAGCAGCAGCATATCTCAATGGTGCTGAATAAGCTGCTGAAGGAAATCCAAATGGAGCAGCTGTTAGAGGTGCAGCAATTGGAGCAGAAGCCAAAAGTGGTGCAGCAATTGGAGCAGCAGCTAATAAAGGAGCAGCAGCAATTCCATTGTAGTTTCTTGCAATTACTTGGTTACTGGTTGCAGTAACAATTCCAGGACCAGCAATTAGAGGAGCTGAGTAAGCTAGTGGAGCGATTACTCCTGGTTTGGCAGAAGCTGATGCCAAAATAGCGAAGAGAGCAATAATTGTCTGAAAATAACAGATATTGTATATTTTTGTTAATATTTGATAAATATATTTTTTTCCAAAAACTATGCAATACTTACAATTTTAAACATTTTGAATTAATTAAAAAGGTATTGCTGCTGTCTCTTCAAAGTGCAATAATGGAATATAATCATTCACTGCATAAAATATTGTATTTATACAAAAAAAAGTGAATTCAACTTGAAGCCTATATAGTTTTCAAATTAACATTCAAAACGTCACTTCCTTGAAGCACAATTCAGCAAAAAGAAAATAACCATAAAATAAAATGCAGAAATAATGATGACCTTCAGTTGAAAGTGAAGACAGACTTAAATAGCTGTGTCTTGTGTATAGTGGACGTATTATGGTAATTTAGTTCAGTTTTATTTATAATTATTGTTGTGGGATGTTGGGAAATAAAACTGTAACTTTGTTGAATTTTACGAAATAAAACTACTGCAGTTCGGAAAATTAACTATGTACAGATATCAATTGTGTTTTGATGTTATATTCATAAGTCAATTTATGTGAAACAATTAACGTATGAACTTAAAGGGTTGACAGAAGAAGAATTCGCCATATTTGTACCTATTTTATTAAAAACCCGAAATTAGGGGTTCAAATTTTGAAAACTTGATTTTAATTATTTTTTAAGCTTAAATTGTTCAATAAAATATGATTAGTTTCAATATTTGATCAGTTACAGGAAATACCTAACCAATTTTCAGAATCTTAACTTTATGGGTCACTATGGCGTATGTGGAACATTTTCATTTTTGTATTGATACATTTTAACACTGAACAATAACTTTTTTCTCACTGATCAAGGTATGAAATCTGATTCATTTTCATGAGGATATACCAGAAAAATTTTGAAGGTGGTTAATTCTTTGTGTTTTCGTACATAACTGTTATTTTTATAGTAAGGTATACCTAGCAATAAATTTGTCTCTAAAAGTCCACTTCTCAAACTGATAAGATTTTTTCTAAACGGGAACTTAAAATAGATCTGTGTGGCAAAACGATTTATGTGCTGCAATAAAGATTGAAAATTAAGAAGTGTCATCGTTGATGTTGCCAATAACAATGCTGACTGAAAATACTAAAGATGTCGAGTTGGCATGTGGAAAAATACCTTAATATTAGAAACTTTCAGAGGCAAATATCTGTGGACCAAAGACTCGAATCAAGTTTTGATTTGCAGATATGAGTTCACAGTGAACAAACCTATGCATTTAGGTTAAAAAATTAAAAATTTATTTTTTTGAGGTTTTCGGGAAAAAATCAAGGTTAACCCCTTGTCGAAAAAAAATGAATTTTTAAAAATTTCTTCCAAATTCATCGAGTGAAATATTAAATAAAAGGGTCCTCTAAGCTCTATTCAAAACTGAAAACCAAAAGTTGATTAGAGGTGTAGTTTCTAAGTTATTTGCATCCAAACATATTTTCTTACATTTGGGGACAGATATCTGTGGCCCAAAGTCTTGAAACAAATTTTCAAGGTTTACCTCTTAATTTAATAATTTTAATAATTTTTTATTATTTTTGTTATTTTTTCTTCGTTAGTTCCTCTTACGGATACAACAACTTTCGTTCTCACGAGTAATAAAACTGAATAATATTACGGGATCGGGTCAAAATTCTGGCTTCAAAATTCTGCCTTTTTAGCGAAAATTCTGTTTTTCAAAATTCTGCTTTTTTTCTACTCTGTTTTTCAAAATTCTGCTTTAGTACAGGAAAGATAGACTTTTTCGTGGAACGAAATATAGGACGGCTGAATTTTTCAAATCTGAAAGAGGGGTATTAGAAAAGCTTAAGTCCTGGTTTTCGGGACGCCACCCCCCTGGCGAAATCCGCCATTTTGGAAAACGCGAATCGCTCTATATCTTCAAAACTATTTGACCTAGAGAAATGGTTATATGACCAAAGTTCTTGGAAATTTAATTATCTTTTTCTTTGTAATACATTATTATTCTGAGCGGGCAATATTTTTGAGGTTATGTTGTTTTAATTTATTTTTTTTTCGGTTTTTTTAAGATTTAAACATTCCCGGTATTAGTTACATAATTTTTTAAACAGTTAAAGTTATAGACCATCAAATTTCCAATAATTTGATATATTTTTGAATGTCATGCGATGTATGAGTCGAAAGTTATTGATCATAAAACTATAGTCTAAGTACAGGAAAGTTAGTAAAAAAACAGGCATTTTGTGGAACGAAATATAGGGAGGCTGATTTTTTCAAATCTGAAAGAAGGGTATTAGAAAAGCTTAAGTTCTGGTTCTCGGGACGCCAACCACCAGGCGAAATCCACCATTTTGAAAACTTGAATTGGTCTATATCTGCTATACTATTGACTTGACCGAATAAGTTACTCAACCAAAGTTGCAGGCAATATAAATTAGTGATGGGAACTATCGAATGATTTGAACTATCGAATAGTTCATTCATTCATTCATTTATTTATTCGAATAAAAACTATCGAATAAAACTATCGAATAAAAACTATCGAACAAACTATCGAATAAACTATCGAATAAGAACTATCGTATAAAAAAACTATTCAAATGAAAAAACTATCGTTTAAGAAAACTATTCAAATGAAAAAACTATCGTTTAAGAAAACTATTCAAATAAAAAAACTATCGTTTAAGAAAATTATTTGAATGAAAAAACTATCGTATAAAAAAAACTATTGGAATGAAAATAGTAACTAAACTATCGAATGAAAAAACTATTCGAATGAAAATAGTAACTAAATGAATGAATGAATGAATGAATGAATGAATGAATGAATGATTTAAAACTATCGAATGAATGAATATTTTACAACTATCGATAGTTTGATAGTTTTTATTCGATAGTTCCCATCACTAATATAAATATCTTTTCTTGTACATGCACTGTTTTTCGGCGAGGACAACACTTTTTAGGTTATGTTGTTTTATTTTTTATTTTTTCGGTTTTTAATTTTTCTCAGTCTCTATGATGGAAACATAATGTTTAGCATCATAAAAGTTGGATTTTGAATTAAAGCAAAATATGTGTACCACAATATTCTAAGTTTACCGTTACCCACCTTAATAACTCCCTCTCATATCATTTGTTTCTTGTTTTTACGTTACATAAAAGATTTAGCCTTTTTTTCATATCTTATGCAAAAACATATTAGTATATTTTTTGAAAATATTGAAAGGGATTGCTCTTAAAATTCCGTATCTTTGGTTTAAAAATATAATCTTCAAAATTATACCAAATTAATATAAATTTTATGTTCTACAACTTTATTCATGCTAAAAAATTATGTTTCTATCATAGATGCTGAGAAAAATTAAAAAAACCGAAAAAATAAAACAACATAACCTCAAAAGTGTTGTCCTCGTTGAAAAACAGTGAATGCACAAGAAAAGATATTTATATTACCTACAACTTTGGTTAAGTAACTTATTCGGCCAAACCAATAGTTTAGTAGATATAGACCAATTCGCGTTTTTCAAAATGGAGAATTTCACCATGGGATTGGCGTCCCGAGAACCAGGACTTAAGCTTTTTTCTAACCTTTATTTCAGATTTTTAAAAATAAGCCTCCCTATATTTCGTTTCACAAAATTTCGTTTTTTATTTACTAACTTTCCTGTACTTAGACTATAGTTTTATGATCAATAACTTTCGACTCATACATAGCATGACTTTCAAAA
Source organism: Episyrphus balteatus (assembly GCF_945859705.1). Lineage (NCBI taxonomy): Eukaryota > Metazoa > Arthropoda > Insecta > Diptera > Syrphidae > Episyrphus > Episyrphus balteatus. Next base: position 26,876,129 of record NC_079135.1, read on the forward strand.
ATATACCAAATTATTGGAAATTTGATGGTCTATAACTTTAACTGTTTAAAAAATTATGTTACTATTACCGGGAATGTTTAAATCTTAAAAAAACCGAAAAAAAATAAATTAAAACAACATAACCTCAAAAATATTGCCCGCTCAGAATAATAATGTATTACAAAGAGAAAGATAATTAAATTTCCAAGAACTTTTTTCTGATAACCATTTCTCTAGGACAAATAGTTTTGAAGATATAGAGCGATTCGTGTTTTCCAAAATGGCGGATTTCGCCAGGGGGGTGGCGCGCGAAAACCAGGACTTAAGCTTTTCTAATACCCCTCTTTCAGATTTGAAAAATTCAGCCGTCCTATATTTCGTTCCACAATATGCCTGTTTTTTTACTAACTTTCCTGTACTAATTTTCAAAATTCTGCTTTTCAAAATTCTGCCAGCATTATATTTGAACAAAAAAATTCTGCCAATTCTGTTTTTTTTTTATAGCATATGCACTGGCTAAAGAAAAATACACCTCATTAATGTAATTCAACATTAATACTTTCCTAATTTTTTTTATTTGAGTGTCGCAAATATTTTTTGAATTCCATATAGGGGAAGGTGGCCTAAAATGGCCCCCCTAAGGAAAATGTCCTGTATCTCGAAAAACAGTAGCATTCAAACTTAAATGCAATATACTTTTCAAAGTTTAATATATTACTCTTACATTTTTTTCATTAGCGAGTTAAAAAAGTTAAAAAAAGTATTTAATTTTTTTAATTTTCAAGACGTCTACAAATTTCACTGATCAAATTTACCCGGGTAAAATGGCACACTGTCCAAACATACGTTATTTTAAATGCGAAATTGAGTCAAAGGGCTCCTTTCCCATTTTCTTGGAACAAGTGGTGCTTAATCCCCCCAGATCTTTCACCGAGTCATTTAAAACCCAGTTCATGTTGGTTGCTCGTCTCGTTTTTGTAGTTTTTGCAACTTTGAATGTTTTGGATGCTTTTTTCCAGGTTTTTTGACGGAATCAAGGGCTTTCCTCAGTCCAGGACTTCCTCTCTGTACATCGTTCATAAATAGCAACTATTTTCACTTTAAAAAATGAAAATGTGAAAAAAAAATTTTAAATCGCATGTGAAATAGGTATGCCATTTTACCCGAGCACTAAGTAGGCCATTTTGCCCATTTTGAGTTTTTTCAATTTAATTTTTACACCAAAAAAATTAAAATCGTTTTAAACCAACTTATTTCAGTAAATTAATAAGAAATACTTCATGCGTACATACATTAACTTCTTTTTCCAAAATACAATGTTTTTTATACTTTTTTTTTTTGGAAAAAAAATTTCACAAAATTATAACGAGTGTACTTTTTGAGGTGGATAGAGACAGTTTGACCTGTCAAATTTCAAATAATGGCTTGAAGTTGCTGAAATTTCGTATATGTTGGTTTTGCCAGATAAACTAAAGAATCGCGTTCATAAAACTTTCTAATTTTTTTCGATTCTACGATTTCTAGCCAGGGGGCCATTTTACCTTGGGGTGCCATCTTAGGGCACTTTCCCCTACTGACTTTCTTTCAAATAAAATATGTAAACTAATTGGAACCGATGTTGTTTGATACAAAATATTCCTTTTCTTATTCAAATTTTTGAACATTCATCTTTATTTGATAAATTAATGAATTTTTAATTATTTTCGGAAATGTTTTATATTAAACCTTTTCTTAAAATTTTCAAATTTATTCATTCATAAAACAAAAATTACCTAATACGCATTTAAAAAATGACAAATTTTCAAAAAGATGATTTTACAGAATTCTGCAATAAATTAAAAAATTGTTTGGAAAATGTTAAAAAGCGCGCGCTTTTTAACATTTTCCAAACCCTTTTTTAATTTATTGCAGAATTTTGAAAAGCAGAATTATGAAAAGCAGTATTTTGAAAAACAGAATTTTGAAAAACAGTGTTTTGAAAAGCAGAATTTTGAAAGCAGAATTTTGTAAAGCAGAATTTTGAAAGCAGAATTTTGATAAAAGAATTTTGACCCCGGCAGAATTTTGACCCCAACCCTAATATTACCTATCGGCCCGTTTTCTAAAAATTTTGAAGCCAATTTTTTTCAAATTCAAGACTGAAAGTTTTGAGAAAGGTGTGAGAAATGGACTAAGGAAAACATTTCCCAGAGATACTCTAAGCCAATGCTGGTTTGACTGGTGAGATAGATATCACAACAGCTGACATACATTTTGTTAATTTTTAAACTTGGTGAAAACGTTTCTTTTGATTTAAGAACTAAGAATTTAAAAAGTCTACAAAATTATCTTGGGTGTTTTTTTCTTTTAAAGAATTAGTACTTAAAACAATGGTTCCTCAATGATAATTGGTAAAAATGTTTCATTTATAACAGCAACCAGGAATCAGTTTATAAAAATATTTTAGGTGAAAGAGTGTTTTTTTTTTTTGGGAAATAAAGAAAATTCGCTATAAATATAATAGAATCAATGGCATAAATGGTAACCTTATCAAATTTATTAAAAATGATGTCTTTGTCATGGAAATTACAAATAAAATAAGTTTACACATTTTTTTTCATGTGAAGGCGTATTTTTTTAAGGTGTAGAGAAAATGTGGGTCTATTGTGAAAACTAAATAATAAAAGGAGTGTTTTTTCTAATACTCAGTAGTTACTCATTTTTCATTTTATTCACAAAACAATATATTAATAAAAATTACACAAGTAAGTATTTGTTTTTATTGTTTTTCGAATGAAATAAAAAAATGAGTTGTAGAAAAAACACGCCTAAAATAATAAAACTCAGCAAATTTGCGATTGGAATAAAAATCTGAAGTGTCTATAAGAACATAATGGTCAAAAGGCTGTTGTTTTTGTTGAAAAAAAAGTTGAGTGGCCCAAATTAAATTATGTAATAGCGTTACATTTGAAAGGGTGTTTTTTTTCGAAGAAAAGTAAATTCTTTAATTAGCTCCAAAAAGCAAATATTTATTTAGGGTAAACTATCAATTTTTTTCCCACCAAAAAAAAAAAAAACACTCGTTTAACCATGATATTCTCATTGATTCTTACTTTTAATCGCTTTTTTCGATAATCCAATTATTTTTATCTGTAGGTTAAAAAAAAACGCGAGATATGTGAAAAAGTAAAAAAAATAAAATGCACGACTGGGTCGCACGAACTTGCTCTTAGAGTTAAAGTTGCTTAAATTAAAAAAATAAAATAAAATCTAAAATTAAATTGCCCTCCAAAACAAGTATGCAATTTTAATTGATATATTAACATGCATTTTTAGAAAAAAAAATTTCAAAATCGTTAGAGCCGTTTTAAAAAAAAACAAATTTTTTTATAAATAATTTTTTGGAAAAAAGTTTTAAAATAAAATTGGTATGCCATTTTGTAGAAATCACTAATCAACATCTAAAAACAAAATTTCAAAAAACTTCAATGTCCCGTTTTCGAAAATTTGATTTTTCAAAAAATTATTGTTTTTTTAATTTTATTTTTTGTTTATATTTAAATTATATAAATGCTTCTTCACAAAAAGTTTCGTTGAAATCGAATAAGCAGCTTCGGAGATAATCGGATTTGAAAAAAAACCGTTCTATGGCAGGTACCGTTAATAATGATTTTCAAAAAAAAATTTTTTCATTGGAAGACAGAAGATATATCGCAAGTAAAAATTAAAAACATAAATGCTGCAAAAAAAAAAAACAAATAAGAAGTCCTTCATTTATTCAAATATTTGAATTTCGAAGTTGAAAAAAAACTGGTTCACCTTACTTCATACATATTTTCCAAGAATTACACTCAGGCACTCTTAAGACTTAAGTGCTATATTTGACTTAGAAATTTCCCTCTAAAAGCCCTATCCAAGTGTCAAATAATAGCCCCTTTTACTCATTTGTTAACATCGAAAATCCAATCCTTAAAAAAGCTAACGTTTTCTTCATCATCACTAAAAAATAATGCCGTAAATCTAATTCCACAACACGTCTGAAGACTTAAAATACGTAAATAAATCACAAAGTATAAGTCAGCAATTCAAAAAAATCTAAAAAAAAAAACAAATAAAAAAACCGTCTTATATTTCTCTGTGGTGCTTGACACAAGCCTCCATATTATAGAAAAAAAAAAAAAACTCAAACCACCATAATCAAACATCAAGTGACACAATCCTTGGGAAATGTAAATCCGTTGGTAATTTTCATCTCGAGTGTTATGCTGCTTTTTCGTGAAATCAAAGTCGTGGAATCATGAGACGACATAAATTTTGCACTTCCTTGGGAAATTAAGACGCCTCTTGCTGTTTGGTCTTAGAGAGCTGCCTGTTTTTGGTGAGCGCGATATTGGATTGTGATTCCACCATTCAGCTGCTACTGCTATACTAACTGCTTCATGATGGTGGTGTTGTAAGGCAATACCCCAGAACCACGTCCTTCGTCGTCTACTATAACTCCCATCAGAGTGATGTGATGTGAACTCATTGAACCCAGTGGCATGCTTTTATGGATTTAAGAAAGATTGAGTACAGAAGGGAACCCAAATGAGAGAGAGAGAGAGAGAGAGAAAAAGGATATATCAAGGAACGTTGAAAATCACATCGAACGAAAGTGTGCAGAAAGAAATGAAAATGCCACATCGTATTGCCATCTAAAAGATGGAAGTTAACGTTATGGTGATGGAGCTTGAAGGCAGAAGGTTCCGGGTGCGGATGTTCGGTTGAAGATTTGATTAATTTGTGCTGAAATTTACACAGAAGCATGATTCATGGTTTTCACAGGAGCTTTTAAAGAGCATAGCTAGTATATAAGACCCCACAAAACTGGAGCTGCTAATTTATTCAAATCAAAGCGTGCTAATGTGTAAAGGTGCCACAACACGATGCCTTCGAAAACTGTGTGATAATTCAATGGAAAATTATGAATAGTTTAACATTTGCAATTTACTTTTGGTACATATACGTTTTTGAGGGGGTGTTAATTCAGCTGAATAATTTTAATGTTTTGATTAAGAAAACTGTTTTGAGGCGAAAGAGGAAAATTTGTCTCGTTGATTACAAAATGTTTGGGAAACCTTAGCAAAACTAGGTCAAGTCTTGAAATTAGGTTCTTAAATGGGGAAAAAGCAAAAAACAAAATGGCGGATTTTTTGTTTAACAGTAATTTTATTCTTTTTCATCAGTCATTTTCTCGGTAAGGGGCGGCAACCAAAATCTTTTGAAGATTTACAAAAGAACTGGTGCAGCAACTTTAGCAATTGGTGCAGTATAAGCCAAAGGAGCAGAGTAGGCCAATGGAGCGGCAATAGCAGCTGGAGCGGCAGCATATCTCAAAGGAGCAGCGATAGCAGCTGGGGCAGCATATCTCAAAGGTGCGGCGTAAGCGTAGTTGTTTTGAATATCGATGCGGCTACTTCCTTCGGCGGCTGATGGAGCAGCATTGTAAGCCAATGGTGCGGCGTAAGCCAATGGGGCAGAATAAGCCAATGGTGCGGAGTAGGCTAATGGGGCAGAGTAGGCCAATGGAGCAGGGGCAGCAACAACTGGAGCAGCAGCAAGTGGAGCAAGTACACCTGGCTTGGCAACAGCACAGGCAATAAGAGCGAAGATGACAATGATCTAAAAGTAAAGAAGGATACAAAAAATATAAAAACTGTTTGGACTTTCTGTCGAAAATTATTAAACTTACGAATTTGGCCATTTTGTTTGTTTGTTTTGGTTTTGTGATTGCTTACAGTGATGAACTGAATATGCTTAACTCATTCCTGGTGAGCTGCTTTTATACCAAATCACAAGTAGCAATGATTTTTTTATTATTTTAAGTTTGACGGCCTCATTGTGCGTGACCTGAATTTTTAAAAAGATGTCTTACTCTGTTAATTCGATGATATAGGTGTTGTATGGCGCTGGAAAAAAATAAATAAAATTATATAGATCAATTAGTCAATAATGAAAAAAAAAAAAATATTATTTTGCAATTGATATCACGTACGGAAATATATATCAAGGTTCAAAAGGAAATTTTTGTGTTAAGAAACTTATGAATTACCTAAATAATTGTGAGATATACATAATTGACAAAATTGACATGCAACTTAAAAATATCAGGATAATTTAAATGTGTTCTGTCAAAAGTAAGAGTTGGTTGGTGCAGAGGAAAGAGCATAGCTCAGGAACCCAGAGGTCGCTGGTTCAACCCCGGCAAACTTTTTTATTATAATTTTCTGTTTCGATGATGTTGTGGCAGTGTTGTGATGGTGTTGTGGCGGTGTTTTGGCGGTGTTGTGTCGGTGTTGTGGTGTGTTTGGGTGGTGTTGTGGCGGTGTTGTATATGTGTTGTGGATGTGTTGCGGTGGTGTTGGGGTGTTGTTGGGGCGTTGTTGTGGCGGTGTTGTGGCGGTGTTGTGGTGTGTTGGGGTGGTGTTGTGATGGTGTTGTGTCGGTGTTGTGGTGGTGTTGTGGTGGTGTTGTAGCGGTGTTGTGGTGTGTTAGGGCAGTGTTGTGGCGGTGTTATGGGGGTGTTGAGGTGGTATTGTGGCGGTGTTGTGGGGGTGTTGTGTCGGTGTTGTGGTGGTATTGTGATAGTGTTGAGGTGGTGTTGTGACGATGCTGTGACGGTGTTGTGAGGGTTTTGTGGTAGTTTTTCGGTGGTGTTGCAGCGATGTTGTGGCATTGTTTTGGTGATGTTATGATGGTGTTGTTTGAAAAATAATTGATACCATGCCAGTAAAAGCATCTCAAGTTATCATCCTAATGGAATAAGGAATGAAAGTACATCCAGTGAGCCGGTAGCTCCACCTTATCCAATGCCTAAAAATTAAATTGTATAGAAAAATTTAAAATCATAGCTTTATTTAACTTTACTTTAATCGCTTTGCATTTATAAGAGAACTTATTTAGATCTGCTCAGATTCATTAAAATCAGATACATATGTATTGTAAGCTACATTATGCCACAGATAAACTAATTTTGAATTTATAAAAATATCTTAATATAAATAAACTAGTTTACTATAATTTTTTTTTTTTTACTAAAGAAGCGATTAAAAGTGAGTTAAGCTCAAACTCTTATAATTACCCCAAAACATCGTTCTTCTTGGTTACAGTTCTTGTATATTCTTTTTCATAATAATTTAAATGCATAATCTGTTCTCAGCGATAATGGAGCAATGTTTTTAAAAAAATTATACTATGCGCAGCACATTCTTCTTTCGCACGTGAATTTGTTTTTTTTTTTATATCCACAAAGCAAGGACCTAAATAATATAATCTGGAGTAGGTACGAGTATATACATTAAGCAGGACAATAAATTTCATTTTATGACTTCTTCGTTTTGTTAATAATGAGCGGGTGTATTATCCTTTTTGAAAAATTTGCTTCAAACATTATGCATAAAGTACTTTGGAGTGGATTTTGTGTGGAACAAAAATACATGACTTGGACTAAGGAGAACAGGAAGTAAATTATCGTAGGAGGATATCAGTACTTAAGTATAATTAAGTGAGGCTTTGGAGCTACCATGATACTAATGGAAATGGAAAGAATACAAAGAAAAATGGTTTATCCTTGGAAATTTGTGTTAAGAATGATACCAAACTTGGTAAGTCAAAAAAAAAGAAAAAAATCCGAAAGTGAATAAGTTAGAATTCATACATTCTCTTAATATGGCAAAAGTTACACGATTTCAGGTACACCTTGATTTAATAAAACTACATAATAAAAAAAACTTCCTTAGAAACTTCCTTTCGAATGCACATCAAAATTTAACTTTAAACCTAACCTACCCACACCCATTACCAGAGTCCTGACTGATGATGGTGATTCAAGAAATATTGGTTATTTTCCCATTAGCCTGGCCCAAGCTGTCGCTATACTGCACTTTGGTACCAACTTTTTCAAACAAAAACCACCAACATCTGCTTTTCCTAATATGTCTTTCTCCACTCTCATCCTCTTCTTTCTCTCTCTTTTTTTGTTTTTTTTTTTTCAAGGTAAAATGTATACATTTTCCAAGGAAATTGTGTGTACAGGAAGTCTACTCTAGTTTCACTCTCTTTCTGTACTTGGTTGTGGTCTTTATGGTAATTCAGGTGGCATTGGAGGCATCATTTGAGGAGGAGGTTTGAGGTTTATTGGGAGGAGGGTATTGGGAGGAGGGCATTGGTTTTTATACTATAGCATTATTTTACCTGTTCAAGCAATCATAATATTGAACAAAATAACCCTTCAAAGTGAAGTAATATCTAAGTATTGATGCTATACACAACATTAGATCGATACACACTATATAAGGACGAATAGTGGTTTCACTATTTTCTCGTTTATATTACTTGTTTGTGTGTTTGTAGGTTTATATTGAGGTGTCTTTGAGAAAACTTTGTGAATTCATTTGATGCAGATATGCATGCAGTTATTTTTCAAAAAGAAAGAGAGAGATAGAGAGAGATAGGAGCATTAAAACTAATGCAGATTGAAATGGAATCTTTAGTGATATTTTGCATTTGGATTCTTCAAAAACCATTCAAGGACCAACGATGCAAAATCATCATCATCCATCGTTGATATTTTATCAAAGAAGTAAATAGTTTTTGGCTATCTCATAAAGATGAGAGTTTTGTCAAACGAGAGAAGGAATTCCATTCATTTATGGTTTAGAATTGAGTTCTTTAAAAAAACAAATCTTAGGAAATGTTGATTTCAGGGTTCGGACTTCAGTTTCAAAATTTCGAAGCAAATTTGAAAAAAAGTGAAGTAGATCCAAAATTTCGGAAGTAGATTTCAACATTAAACTTTCAGAACATTTATTTCCAAAAATTTATTCAAAAAAAATTATTTTTCTTTATTTTTTTATTATGATCTTTTCCAAAAGATGTAACGGTGCTTAATGGTAAAACGGTTAATTCAGCATAATCTAACAAATTTTTGATCCGGAATTCTTCAAAATCAGTCAAAATTACTTTGACAAACTTTATTTCTATCTTGAATTCGAAGAATATTGGCCTCCATTCATCTTTTGAGATATCAGTTGAGCTTTATTTCTCAATGCCTCGACCAGATTTAAAATTGAAGTTAAATCCCTTTCTCTAAATTTATTACTTGAAAAATATTTTTCAATTAAGAAATAGAAGTAGATCCTGAAAAAGAGAAGTAGGGAAGTAGATTTTATTTTTTGCCCAAAATCGAAGTAAATCTACTTCGATCGAAGTAAAATCCGAACCCTGGTCGATTTTAAGATTGATTCGCATAGATTATCGAAAGGAAGAAAAGTTGCAAAAAGAGATACCTACTTCTTGATTTTAAATTAAAATGCTTAATGTTAAATAATATTTAATGCAATCAAATGTCAATAAATTTGAATTAAAATATGTAGGTATTGTATTTTTGACTCCCATATCAAAATTTTGTTAGAAATACCCAACAAAAAAATAACAAAAAATTTGAGCCCTTAAAAATAACATTAAGCAGTAATTATTATTAATTAATTCAGATTTCAGAACTTTTTTGTACAAAATTATATGCTTTACAACTTTGTCATATACATAATTTTGTTTTAAAATTAGCCACTTTGGAACTAACACCTTCAAATGCCCTGGGTAATTATTAATAACCCTCTGTCGGTACACGGGTGGCACGACAAAAATGAAAAAATTACAATTTTTCCAAAAAGTTTTTGCATTTTTCTCACTTTTTTTGAGGTTATATAAAAAACTGACTTGAAAAAAGATCATTTTGTTATCTTCAACTTTTGTATTTAACTTTTTACGATAGGAGTTCCCCTTTCCACAGAAATCTTAAATAACACAATTTTTGACACCCATACCCCTTTTTCTCCAACCCACCTCCTTTCCCAAAATTTGTTTGTAGGCAGTTTATTCTAAGACTTTCATATAGCGAAAGTGGTGGCAAGACCGTTTTTGTACTATGTTGTATAAAAAAAAAAAAATTAAATTGGCAGGACTCGTTATATAAAATAAATGGCTTCTGGTAAGATCGATTATGTCTGTAAGAAGTATGAGCAAGTTTGGTTGAAATCTCGAAATAATAGAAAATTTTGTGATTTTTCATCAAATCGTCATGTTGATAGTAAAACAATAAAAAAAAATAAAACCGACTTTCTTTGAGTCAATCATGATCATTTATTTCCGTTATCATTCTTCCCTTCTTAGAACAGAAGAGGAGCTGAAGCGTAGTTCAATGGAGACGCATATCCATATGAAGCAGCGTAACCGAAAGGAGCTGAGTATGCCAATGGAGCAGCATATGGAGATGCTACATATTTAGCAGCCAATGGTGCAGCAGCCAAAGGAAGAGGTGCAGCAGCTAAGGGAGCAGCAACCGGGGCAGCAACATATTTGGCAACAGGAGCAGCGAAAACTGGTGCAGTAGCAATTCCATTGTAATTCCTTGCAATTACTTGGCTGCTGGTGGCAGTGACAACTCCTGGAGCGGCAGCAACCAATGGAGCAGAGTATGCAAGTGGTGCAGCAAGAAGTCCTGGTGCTGGCTTTGCAACTGCGCAAGCGATGACAGCAAAGATGACAACGGTCTACAAGAAAAAAAAATCAAAATTACAAAAAGATCCTTACTGGAATATTTCAAAAGTCATAAACTCACGTATTTGAACATATTGAGATGGATATTTTGTTTATTTAAACTGCTTCAAGAGGTGTGAAGTCGTTATAATGCTTTTATTACTTCAAATCAAGTCATTTTATACCTCTTTAGTTTTTCATTTGATCAATCAGTGAACGTGTCTCTACTGGCTGTAAAATAATTATAAATTCAAAACATGAATAAGTTTTGCTTACTTTTTTTTGGAGATATTTTTTTTTTTTTTTGTTTAATGGGGCGTTTGTTCGTTCATCCGAAATATCTGAACGTCTATAGTTTTAACTTGACCTTTGTATTTGGAGTTTTTTTTTTGGAATTACCGTACATTATGAAATATCATAATAAACGTGTTAATGAGTTGAAATTTTGAATTAGGTAAGGGCACTGATAGGATTGTTATAGTCTAGTCACATCAACTTAAACGAATTACTTAACTGAGAACTAGTTGCAATATAATTTCAGATAATGTAACTATCTTGAGAGCATTCTATAGGAAACGATAGTCTTTGGTCTAGAAGACTTTATGAAAATGTGTTAATCTAGATTTTGGCTAATAGGTGCCAAATATTTATAATTTCAGACAAATATTTGTGCTGATACCTACCGCCATTTTAACGCCAATTTTAACTTACTTCCAGCTAAAAAGTAGGTACATATCTCCAGAACACGCAAACAATGAACTCTGCTTAGAAATGACTATTTTGAATGCATAAGTGTCTTGAGGGAACCTATAAGTCCACAAAAACTCAATACCTGCATTTCCCTGTTAAGTGGGGTTGGTCTCAACAATCATGGTTTTTTACGATTCCTGTCAAAATTAGATAATAAAAAGATCTAAAACTTCTACTAAAACCATATTTTTATTAACCTCAAAATTAGTGAGAAAAATTCAAAATTACGATTTTTTGGTTTTTTATTTTTATATTTTACAAAAAAATTTCGATACCTTTTTTTCGAAAATGACTTTTTGATGTTTAAATGTACTATAAGTTGAGCACCACGTTTTGGTACCATTTTAGTTGTTCTATCATGTATACAAATGAAACTAGAGAGAAAATAAAATTGTGCAGCCGATACATTTCCTCACAGAGTAATTTTGTTTTTTGCGTTTCCTGAACAGTTTAAGAAATGTCGCTTAATACATTCTTGCAGGAAGGTATCGATTTGAATTTGAACACTTCGCCGAACACTCTTTCCGAATTTGAAAATGGTTTTTGTCTAAAAAAATTCTTTTCAGCAGATAATATAATTTAATTTTACATCAAACAATAAAAACAGAAGTAGCATTCTGAAAATTCTTGATTGAAGTTCCATCATATTTTGTTCTAAGTCGACTTTTTATTTAAGGAAAGTGCGTACTTTTATAGGAATTGTTCTATGTCCAAATTAATTTTTTTTAAACTGGGTTTTAAGTTTAAAAAATATTTAAAAATAGTATGCACATACTAATGAGGTAAAATTGTATGGTTTATTTAAGAGAAAAGAACAAACTTAATAAAAACATACTTAACTTGAACGGCGAACGAGCAGAAAAATGTCGCTTTGAGCCAATTTGAAACTTAAAATTAATTTAATTTTAATTGAATTAAGGGCTTTTGAAAGAATGGTAACTCAATTCAGATTTTTGAAAATAAAAATTATTCAAAAAATTTTAACATGTGGTTTTTAAAACTTTTTCGTAATATAAAATGCATTTTTTTTCAAATTTTTTTGGCCATATTTATTATGATCTGAAATTATAAAAGGAAATGTCAATATGTATTACGGTTTATGAAAAAAATTAAAAAGTATTGCATTTTCGAAGAACTTTTTTGAATAGAAGTTTTGGAAAAAATTAAACTTATTTTTTTTTTAAGTTCAACTTCTAAATATAAAATTATTTTTTATTAATTTAATAACCCTTACTGTTGAAAGTTAAATAGAAAAAATTTAAAGTTCTTACTTACCAAAGTCTTTGAGAAAATCAATTATTTCAATGCAAAAATTCAGTTTTTATCAAAAAGACCCATTGAAATTGAAGTAATTTTTATTTTTTTTTTTAAACTGTAATATATATTACCTTTTCCTCTTCGGAATTCAACTGATAATAAATATGGCAAACATTTTTTAAAAATAAATTCATATTTTATTAGAAAAAGTTTGGAAAAAAGTCATTTAAATTTTTTTTTAAACATTTTTTTTTAAATTCTGAGTTTGAGGACCATTTTTTCAAAAACTCTTCATTAAATTTAGTGGATTTAAATTTAAGAGATAAGAATGAGCTATTGGCTTTTTAAAATTGTATTTTAAAATATTGTAGGTGTTGCCGTTGTTTTCAAAATATTTTTTTTGTGTTTGAAGTCAGATTGTGAGAAAATAGCATTTATCGCTTAAACGATGGAAGATTGTCCCTTACTCCTTTATACTTTTTTCCTTAAATTACCTAGAGAATGTTTTGCTATCATTTGTTTTATGAAATTTAAGCAAAAAAAAAAATGGTTTTGTTCAAAAAAAATTTAATTTTAATTTAAAAAAACAATACGGCAACACCGGCAATTTTTAATCTATAGACTTTAAAGTATTTAGGTAATTAACCTACGTTTGAAAAAAAAAATCGTCAAAATCAGAGCTGTTCGGCCGGGTTCCCTAATAATTTATAAAAATCTGAATTGAGTTACCATTCTTTCAAAAGCCCTTAATTCAATTAATTTAATTTTAATTTTATAAATATGACTAAGCTTCTAGCTTTTTAAAAATGTACATTTAAATATTGTAGGTGCTGCCGTTGTGTTCAAATATTTTTTTTTGTGTTTGAAGTCAATTAATAAGAAAATTGCATCTATCGCTTGAACGATGAAAGATTGTCCCTCACTCCCATATATTTTTTTTCCTTGAATTTTCTAAACAATCTTTTGGAATCAATTAATTCATGAAATTTAAGAAAAATTTTTGAAAACAAAATTTTTTGTTCACAAAAATCTTCAATTAAATTTAAAAAATCAAAACGGCAACACCGGCAATTTTTAATCTATAGACTTTAAATTATTTTTAATTACCGACGTTTGAAAAAAAAAGATCATCAAAATCTAAGCTGTTCGGCCGGGTTCCCTAATATTGCCAATTTTTGAGCTTTAGTTACTCCACTATAATGTTTTTCAGCAAAATATTGATTTTTTGAATTTTTGACGAAATTAATTTGAAAAAATTGCCTATTTTTAAATCAAAAAATTTACCGATTTTTTTCTATTTTTGAAAAGTTTGGGATGCATGTTTTAAAACCTTTTATTAAAGACTATGTAGAAAAACTACACTTTAATTTCAGACAAATAATATTGGGAAAAAAAAAATAAAAAAAATAAAGGTTTTTTAAGAATGATCCTGAACTTTGCAGACAATTTGTCTGCTGAGGTTTGGACAGCCACCAAAGTCGCAAAACTCGTCTGATTTTGAAAAATTAAACGGCATTCGCTTCGTTAAATAAAAATGTAGATGAGATATTTTTTAGTTTTTTTTTATTTGTCTTAACAAAAAAGTTATATCATAAAAAACGCAAAAAAAAAAAAAATTATTTAAAAATTTTTATACTTTCGTCACCACTGTAATAATGGACACATTTTCATAAAATAAACGCCATTCACTTCGTTAAATAAAAAAGTTATGGCCAAAAAACACTAAAAAAATTAATTTAAAAAAACACCAAAAAATTTTAAATTAATTTTTTGGTGTTCTTTGCGTTTTTTGGCCATAACTTTTTTGTTAAGACAAATAAAAAAAAACTAAAAAATATTGCCCTTAGATTTTTATTCAACGAAGCGAATGGCGTTTATTTTATGAAAATGTGTTTATTATTACAGTGGTGACGAAAGTCCAAAAATGTTTAAATTAATTTTTTTGTGTTTTTTGTGTTTTTTGGCCATAACTTTTTTGTTAAGACAAATAAAAAAACTAAAAAATATCACCCCTAGATTTTTATTTAACGAAGCGAATGCCATTTAATTTTTCAAAATCAGACGAGTTTTCCGACTTTGGTGGCTGTCCAAACCTCAGCAGACAAATTGTAAAGTTCAGGATCATTTTTTAAGATCGATTTTTCCGTAATTGGCACTAATTTTGGCTAGCCAGATTTTGCCATAAAAAGCAAATTGTTTTTTTTTTTTCTCAACTCGAATCAGAATTGCTCAAACGTGAACAATTTTAGGCATCGAATTTTGAACTTCCAAAAACACTGTTTTTTTGATCCAAACAAAACGTAAAAGATAGAAATAAGACAAAAAATCGTATTGTTACATTTTTGTCAAATTATTTAAGTTAAATACTTTGAATGTACAAATTGCATTTCTAAATTTTCAAATTTTTGTCAGAAAAAGGGTTACCAGATGCATTATTTTTCCGAACAATATAATTTAATGTGTACCTTTTTAGGTTACGGTAACCCTTTATTTCTATTCTAAAATGGGTCCCCTCTTCGTGTACGTTTAATATAGTTTGATTTAAATTTAATATAGCTACTTGTAATACAAAAAAAAGAAGACGTGTATTGAATTTCAACTCTTACCAAGATTAAGAATATAATCTAGGTGCCTAGGAATTAGTTTTTTATTAAAATATCTTAGACCTTTAAACTTTTGATTACATTTTTATTGTTTTGTATATTCAAAATATTTGAAATTAGTAAAAAAAAAATAAATACAAAAATTAAAACCTAATTTTGTTGGTTTTGAAGAAAGTCTAATAGGATATTGATTATGTCGAAAAAACAGGCTAATAAGGAACTAAGACGTTCACGGGTTTTTATTGCAGGAATCGTTGAATGGGTTATAAAAGAAGATACAACCGCGGAGTGCTATTAAATGAGAGGGTGGAAACTGAAGATAGGGGTGCAAAAGCCCCCATTTTGGTTTTTTCAATATACCTCGTAAACCAAGCAAAATTTTGATATATTGCACATAAAACTTTTTGTAGAGAATTAAATTTCCTATTGGAATAATGTTTTTTAAAAATTGAAAAAAAAATTTCCATACCACAATAGTTGTTTTTTTAGTTGTACATTTTTTTTGGGTTGAGATAGACATAAACATTGCTCCAAAGAAAAAAATAAGATTAGATTTCCTTCAAAACGCTGTGCTCACTAAATTTTTTCATTGAAAATTAACCGAAGTATGGCCATTTTAATCTATCTTTTTTTCGCATTTTTAGTTTTACTCAAGTAAAACAGAAACATTTGAGGGGAAAGTACGATAACTTAAGCACAAACAACTGATAATGAGATTTTGTAGAGGGGTTACATACAATCATTGTTTATTATGGGAGGGGGGGTCAATGTCCCCCCGTTTTGGCGGGAGGGGCAATTTTCTAAAAAAAAAATACTTAAAATAAAAAAAAATTATTAAAAAACAACGGCAACACTTACAGTTTTGATTGATACTTTTTTCAAAAGCTAGAATTATAAACTTAATATTAATTTTAAAATGAAGTTATTTTAATCAATTGTTTTTGAAATACCCGATTTCAAAGTCAAAACTTGTGAAAAAAAAGTTTAAAAAGCACATTGAGTACAATTTTCACAAAGACTGTGAACTTCAATACGAAATTGATCGACAAAGTAAACTGCGTTAATTGATTTCTTATCAAATCATGAAAATCATAATGTTCCTATGCCTTCTACTTTTTGAGAAAATTGAAAAATGGACAAATACTTTCATTATCGGAATCACTCGTTTATTTCAAAAAGAATTGATTTAAAATAACTTCATTTTAAAATTAATATTAAGTTTATAATTCTAGCTTTTGAAAAAAGTATCAATCAAAACTGTAAGTGTTGCCGTTGTTTTTTAAAAAAAATTTTTTATTTTAAGTATTTTTTTAGAAAATTGCCCCTCCCGCCAAAACGGGGGGACATTTACCCACCCTCCCATAATAAACAATTGTTGTATTTAATTCTCTACAAAAAGTTTTATGTGCAATATATCAAAATTTTGCTTGGTTTACGAGGTATATTGAAAAAACCAAAATGGGGGCTTTTGCACCCCTATCTTCAGTTACCACCCTCTCATTTAATAGCACTCCGCGGTTTTATCTTCTTTTATAACCCATTCAACGATTCCTGCAATAAAAACCCGGGAACGTCTTAGTTCCTTTCTAAACTACATAATCAATAGCCTATAAATCGATAGTCCTAAAAACTAGGACAGAATTTTTACCGTGTAGAAGCTATAGATCTTTCTATTATATACAGCTTTTGTATGCAACATTTTCGAAAGGAGGGCTACTTTTTACAGAAATAAAAAAAAACACTTTGTTTTACACGCAACTCTAATCCATATTTATTCCTTAAAGATCAATTCATGCCGTTCAATATAAAATAGGTCAAAGAAGCTAAAAGGAAGCTTACGATCAACTGGTACTATTGTACTAAGTCTCGTCTGTGGCTTAGACATTAGGGTGGGTCAAAAAATCAATTATGTACTTTTGTAGATCCGACTCTGAATAATAGATTTCTTGCATTCTTTTTGAGGTCTTTGCATTCCTTTTGAATCCATACTTTTCTTTCGTAGATGTGGGTTTATAAAGATGAAAAAAAGACTACAAATAACGAATACAATGACTTCAAAAGAAAGAAACTACCTACTACAAAAAGAATGAAAAGACTACTTGCATTCTCAAAAGAATACCTGGTAGATAAAATTTAAATACTGATTTCATATTCTTTTACAACCCTGTTATCTCAGAGAACTCTTCAAAAAGAAAAAAAAATCTTTAAGAAGATCTTCGAGACTCAGGAATCAAGTCGGCGAGTTGACCGAACCACCCTAACGATCAAAACTGTTCGAAAGTTATAGTATAAAAAAATATTAGGTCACATATTCCGATTGTACCTACTCTACTTTAGAATAAAAAAATAAAATTTGTTTTGGTAAAAAAGTAATTTTTCTAATTTTATTAAAAAATGACAAGCTTTCAGTCTTCCTGGATCTTTTTAGTTATTATTATTGTTACGCACTGGAGCAACAGGTGATTGAGCTGAACTTGCCGCATCACGAGCTGTTTGTGGTCCATCAACTGGAGCAGGAGTAGCAAATTTCTGTTCATCATCTGCAGCTGCGGGAGCTTCTGAGACAAGCTTAGCAGGAGCTTCTACTGAATCGGCTTCTGATGAGTTTTCCGATGGAACAGCAGTCATTCTGGTTGTTGCAGCTGTCGAAGGATCAGCTAATTGAACTGATGGAGGAGCAGCAAATTGACCAGCAATTGGTACTCCTGGAGATGCAGCAAGAGGAGCGGCGAAAGGATAAGCGTTGATCTGGCCAGGGAAGGCGTAAGGCAATGGAGATCCATAGAATGCAGGGGTGGCAGCGTTGTAGTTGCTTAAGAGAGGAGCACTGTATCTTAATGGAGCAGGAATAAATTGAGGACCAGCAAATGGAACTGGTACTGGAGCGGCAATTTTAGCTGGAGCAGGTGCAACAGCTACTGGAGCAGGAGCCAAAGGAGCATTTAATGCAACTGGAGCTGGAGCTATTTGAGGAGCAGCAAATTGTGCAAAATTATAGCTTAAAGGAGCTGAAACAAATGGAGCAGCGGCATATGGAGCAGTTATTCTAGCAGCAAACGGAACTGCAAATTGTGGTCCAACGTTGTAGTTATTTTGGATATCAATACGACTGCTTGCTCCCGATGCAAGACCGTATGCCACAGGAGAGGTGTAAGCCAGGGAAGGCGAGTATGTTAATGGAGATGAATAAGGTAGACTGGAAGCATAAGCCAAAGGAACGCCAGCCAAAGGAGCCACTAAACCAGGACCTGCCGATGCAGTAGCGATAAAAGCACAAAGGACAATGATCTGAAAGGATATATAAAAAAAATTTGAATCAGTTTCTAATTTTTTTATTAAATTGACAAATTTGATTAAAACTTACAAACTTGGCCATTTTTTTTTTGGGTTTTTTGTTATCTTGTTTTGACTGTTTTTGGTCACAGACGTGAATTGTTTATGTTTAACTAAAAGACCGTTGATAGGTATTTATAGCCAATTTGTTTGTCTAAGACTTTTTTTTTTTTCTTTAAAGTGAGTTCGTGATCTGCATGAGGGGAACTACTTGTCATCATAAAAACTACTAACTGTCTGTCCACCCATCATGATTTGGTGCGAAACGGATTTGAATTTTTTTTTTTTGTTGTCTTTTTGAATTTGTTTAAAAAGACTATATCAACAAAGCTGGTCAAAGTCAAAGAAGTCTTTAAAAAAAAAATGCACATTAATGAGGGTAATTGTTGGTGTAAGAAGTCTTGTTCAACACGACTTGTGGCTGGTGATATGCTTAACAAATTAAAACACGAAAAATGACGATAGTATCTTAAGTTATTCTTTAGGTTATAATGCATTCAAGGTTTTGTGATGGTATACAAAATTATACATTCTTTGGCTAAGAAATAGTGCATTTAATATTCTTCGATGGTTTTGAGTTTGATTTATTTGGCAAAGAGTTAAACACTTGTTAGTTGCGGCTCACATAGGTACTGCTGGAAAAAAGTGTAGGCAAGGTGTTATATTTTCCAAGACATGATTAATACCAATTTTGAAGGCAAAGAAGTCTGAGAATAATATAGAGAAATGGTCTAGGTACTTAAAAAATGCCCCATAGAAAATATAAAAAAATCGATAAAATGAGTCTATCAGGACCAAAAAGATCAGTGATAGCAGTTTTTGTCTTCCTTGAATAGAACCAAGGCTTGAATGGCGCCAAAAGGTAAAATGATTCAAAGGGGCCCGGAACTACTCCGAACCAAAGAAACAAACAAAAGAGGTTGTCTGTAAAGCCGGTTTACGGACGATGATTTTACGTGATAACGTCGTCAGAAAACAGGTTGTGTGCTTTTGTTTAAAATGAGTCAATTGAATCGTTTACTTATTTCAAACAATCATAATTTACAAGATGATATTAATTTTTTTATTTTAAAAGCAAATTAAAAAGCCAAGTATTTCTTCTTAAGAATAAAACCATTTTTAAATTTTTACAATGAGCAAAAAGTATAAAAATGATTTATTGAAAACAATCATTTTCATCAAAACAAGCAAAAAAAAACATGAATTTTTATCTTCTTACTTCATTAATTCTATTTTTTTCCCTAACAACCTACATAAAATTTTAATAACATTCCTATCTGCTCTTGGTCAAAAGTTATAACCTGTTGAATTCTAAAATTTTATTTTACCGTTATCTCAAAATTGTGTTTAAGGGGTTATATCTAGTTGTAATTTTGAAAAAAATCAAATAATTTTTTTTGCATATTTTGGTTGTACATATATATAAGAATGTTGTCCGAAAGTTTCACATTGATAAAGCAGTTAGTTTCCGAGAAAATACATATTAGTGAAGACTTTTTAACTTAGTTTACATGGTTCCCAAAATGTTTAAACGCGTTTTTCTCAAAACTGAGTTTTCAAAGTCGGTGAGCACGATTACTCCGGAATGGCTGGACCGATCGGCTTGAAATTTTTACTGAATTTTCTTTGATACTTTTGTCAGGTAATGAACAAAGGAAAAAGGTTTTTGACATTAATTGAATTTTTTATGCCACTTTAAAGTGTAAATTTTCGTGAAAAAAACGATTTTGGTCTTTGGGAAGCCGCCATTTTGTCCAAAATTAAAATTTTGACTATTCCTGCGTTCATTACCTGCATTCGTCTATCCTGGAAATGAATCTTTTGGATTTTTCAATTTTAGGTGATTTGGATCATAGACATCTTGCTCACCGCCAGACACCTTTTTTTGGAGGTCGTCTAGGAGATCTACTACAAAAATAACGGAACCCAATATTTTTTTAAATACACAGCGAATTCTTTTAATACATTAAATTTGCTATATATACATGTATTCTTTATGTTTATATAATTAAATGGCTCTTCACAAAAAATTCTCAAAAAAGAACATTTTTTCGCACTTACAACTAGATATAACCCCTTAAGAAAATGATTGAAACTTCGCACACATGTAGTCGTAGTCATGGTCTATCATTATTCCACATACCTTATATCTGTATCTATTAAAGATATAAAGATCAAAATAAAAAACGATGAAAATCGGTTAAAAACTGTCAAAAAACGTGTGTTTTAAAAACTTGTTTCTTCCGTTATTTAGTCAAAACTCACTAAACGATTCCAATTTTTTGTCCTCTGTCCTCTTAGTTGGAGATTTTTTGAACGCTCCAAAAAAAAGCTAAAAATCAAAAATTACCCAAAAATACCCCTAAAAAATAAGGTGTTTTTCAAAAATTCATATTTCGAAACGCAGAGTGTTGGAAAAAAACGCCTAATTTTTTTTTCCTAATCTTTCACCTGGCATCTTTAGAATTGTCAAAAAAAATTTCCTTTACCCAAAATCATCATTTTGTCATAGCCCCAACACGTGTACAACTATCAAACAAAACGTTATAGCTTAGTTTCAAATTTTTTTTAGAATTTTTTCTTAAATGCAGTTATTCTTAAATTAATCTCATCTATCTATAGCAAAAAAAAAAATCAATTCCCTACGACTTCACGTTTAGATTTTAGCCCAAATTTTATCTTTCCGTTTTACCCCTGTTTACCCTATTAAATGACGGAATTTTTAAAAATCCTTCATTTGGATTAAGCTTTAGGTTAATATCTTTCAAATAAGCTATAGAAGATTTTTGTATCTTTAATAGTTTATTTTTAATTTTGAATTGAATTTTTTTGCCGCACTGCGAAAGTGCGAGAGTGTAACGTTAGAAAATGGCGTCACTTTTTTGTGGTGGCTGCCACGGTTCATCGATTTATAAGACGTTATCACATCAAAAACGTGACATGTGTCACCAGTGCCGTACCTAGCCATTTGGGGCCCTGAATTGAATCTTTTTTGCAGAGCCCGTTTCCCATCTCCAAAAGTGATTCATAGCCCTAAAAGTTATTTTTTACCTAAATAATATGTAAATATAAATATGTTATTAAAAAAAAAAATTTGTTGGCACTTTGTAGTAATTTAACCAACAACCAAGGTTTAAAAAAATATTTAATGTCCCATTTTCAAAAAACCTAAGCCGTCGTTGGAGGTACATTTTTGTATGAAGTCGTGATTTTTCAATCACAAATATAATGTGACTGTGATTTTTAATTCACTCTGGTTACAAAAAAAAAACATTTTTAAACCTTCGAGAAGGGCTAATGAAGCTAACATATAGATTTTAATCAATTGATGCGATTTTACAAGGGAAAGTCGTTGTTTAAGCATAAAAACCCGTGCACGTGGGCCCCGCCATAGGTCAAAAATAAAAAAAGTAAATGTCAATTTTTTAAAATCCAATGATTAAACAACGTTCTCGAATCTCCCATCGAACCAAAACCAAAAAAAATTTGACGGTTACCCTTTTTTTCATTTCTTAATAGCCATTCAAAGTCGGTATATAAAAAAAGGTACAGTTTTTTAATCGCTGCACTTATAAGGTGTGAACTTGCGATAGTGATAGCGGGTGTTAAAAGTTGTGAACAGTATTAAATTGTTATGGATATTAAACGAGAAGGTTAATACTTTTTAAAAACATAAATTATATTGTTAAATAACATTAAGGCTAATTGTAATGGGGCTCGTTAGCGAAGCAATTTTAACCATTTTTATTTAGCTCAATTTTCATTAAATTAGAGATTTAGTTGGTTTGCCTTCGAGTGCCCTCTACAATTTAAGTTCTCAATTGAAGATTACCGTCCTACCTTTCGAAATAATAATAGTTTTTTCCCCTTTTTTCCCCTTTTCGAGTAATACGAGTTTAAATGACGATACACGGAGAAAAAAAATTACAACGTAAAACAAAAAAAAATTCCTTTTTGGCACTATTATTTTTATAAAAGACTGAACTAGAGGCTAAGGGTAAAGTGCTCGACTGACAGGCAGGTCCATTTCCGGCATTAACCATTTTTTTTTTATATTTTAAAAAAAAAAATTTTTTTACCTTTTTTTATTTTTCTTTAAAAATAACCAAAATTTTAAAAAACTGACTTGATGCATTTTTTCGCAATAATAAATCATATAAAATGATAATACAGGAGTTTCATTAAAAAAAAAATGGTCATTATATTTTTGACCGCACTTTGTATGGGAGTTGACCCACTGTGCCGTGATTTAACAGAGCTGTCTGTGATTTTATTGGGGAAAATGCGACTCTTGATTTTACTGGGGAAATCTATTTATTTTACCAGAGCAATAATAAAACTGGGCAACAAGGGTTTTGAATTTTTTCGACGGTTTTTAGAGTGCTGAACTCGAATCCGATGTCAGCTCGCGTTTTCGAGATATTCCTGTTAAAAAATCTCTATCATCGATTTTTTAGACCACCCAAACTAAAGCTGCTAGAAAAAAACTGAGGACAGATTTAAAATCATCGATGCTAAATCACTAAAAAAGAAAACAGTTAAGAAGCTTCATAAAACATAAAAAATGTGCAAATTTGTTTACCAGTGTAATTTTACCGAGAAAACTCTTGGTTTAACTGAAACGACTCGTACAAAACCTTGATATTTTATTGGATGAGCCGCAATTTTTTACGAGCGACAACCCGTGATTTCTCCAGAGCACTATTTGATTTAACCAAAGCATGTCGAGATTTTTTTGGGCGGGAAACGGTGATTGATATTAGCAAGCGATTAATGATTTTAACGATACAACTTGATTAACGACGTGTTTCCAGTTCTTACTTTAAAGTAAATCGTGATTTTATCTAAGTGACTGTTGATTTTACGAGTGAAACTGTGAGTAACCCGTGATTATTCTGAGTAATTAGTGATTTTACTGAACCAAACTGTTATATTTTTTTTTAGGCAATTCGTGATTTTACTAATTTTAACGAGAAAATCCTAGATATTTATGGGTGACCCTTAATTTTTATTTTTGCCAAGCAACTTTGGCAACACTTCTACCGTAAAGGCTCTCCCAAACTAATGACGATAATCGGCAAAAGAAGCTGCTGAAAACGTTTTTGCTTTGAAAACACACCCGAAGGTCAGCGTTCCAACGTTTTGAATACAAGCCCGCTGTCGATATCTTTAGTTTGGGAGAGGTTCCAGTGCATTTATAATTTGACCCAATAGCTTGTACCACCCCAATCTTATTTTTTTCTTATTCGATAGAGAATTGTCTGTATATCATAATCACTAGCGAAATTCATCTTTTGGCTGCCATCTTTACTTTAAGTTCTTATTAAATATATCGAACTCTTTTCATCCTATGGTAACACAATCAACGTGGACATATAAATTTCCCGTATTTTATGTTAAGAACATTTTCTTGATATTGTGAATATTAAAAAAGTTATAGGTAAAAAAATTTAAAAAGAAAACTAATATTTAAATTTTTATCAAAATTTTGAAGAAAAAAACGTCCGAAAAAATATTTTTCGCCTTTAAAATTCGTTATGATTTGTTAATGTTATTTTGCACTTTACTTAAAACCAGGACGTAATGGAGTCAAAAGGATCTCAGATTCGGACTAATCGACCTAATTCGTTGAATATGCCACTTTTTGGATTTTTATTCATTGCAAAGTTTTAAGAGTTAAGACAAAAAAATTGTAAAATGTGCAGTCTGGTTCTATTATTTTTTTTAATTACACTAATCCGAGCAGAATTTCACTTAAAGCAAAAAAACAGTACAAAAATTCAATCAGAATTTCGTTTAAAAAGATTAAGTCAAAGAAAAAAGCACTCTCAGAGGTAAATTCACTTAAAAAAATTCCCAACAAAAAAAAAAAAAACAATACCTGAAAATTTGAGACCAATTTCATTTGTTCCTTTGTGTTTTTCACCAACTCTACGTGTCCTTAATATAATTGCATCGTTTGGTGGCTTCTCACAATAACACAAAAAAAAAAAAAAAAAAACTTAACAAGAACCATTTTTCTTTGGTGTAGAAGCCACTATAGAATCCTTGAGGGCAACACGCATAGAAAAAAAAGAAAATATAAAAAATCGCTCGAGGCGTGTTTTTCACATTTATATATTTTCCACCTTAAGTTGTAGGTATTTCTGTATTCGAATACTTAGAGCGAATAATTTTCACATTTTCACAACTCGCTTCAAAGAATTCCTACTCCTAAATTCTTAGAAGTGTAGGAACCTTAAAAATATTTTTCATAAAAAAAAAATAAAATAAATATAAAAACAAAGCAAGAAACTTACCGTAAAAAAAAAAATACAACGAGATTCTGGCACAGACTTAGTTATTATTTTTATTTGTATATATTTGCATAGAAGAGGTGTATTTTATAAATATTCTCAGAGGAATACCAACCATGCACACGTTTCAGGCCAATAATTTTCAAGGCAAGTCGAGCAGTACTTCTGTGCTAGATGCTATAAAGTAGTAGTTGTTAGCTGTGTGGTATACCGGTTGGATGCTTTGTCAATGGTACTGCGTCTTATTAAGTCCATAATGGAATTCTGGAAGAAGCTCTTTCAGTGGTTATAATGACGATAGTTGCACGTTTTTATAGTGCGAGGGGGTCTTGGGTGGAAAAAACCCTATTTGTTGGCTCCCTTTAACTCAAGATGCTCTGAGACTGGATTCTTATTGTTTCTGTGAGAATAAATTTTCAGCATTTAATTAAAAGAAAACCACCTGTTTTTTTTTTAACGTGAAAGTAGTTTCTTTAGAAGTTGCAGAGAGAAATATTTATGTATATAGAGCCTCTTGGGTGTTAAATGGAACTTTAATGAGTTCTTCTCACAGATGATCATAGTTTTCCCATGATCTATCTGTATGGCTTGTCAATTTGAACTCAGGAAACTGCGGTTATTTTCGGAACCTGGGAATCCTTTCTGTCGCAGCGTTACCTCAGCGTTACCACACTTATGTATCAATTAATCAAATGGCGTGAAAAAAACGCATTTACTCATGCGGTGATGCTGCTGCCAGAAAAGGACTTGCCAAATTCCCAAAACTTCGTAGCGTTACACAGCGTCACCACAACCGCACTTCTGTGTGATTCCAATAGAATCAAATGGCTGCAAAAGAAGCATGTGTGCTCCGGGTCTAAATGTTAGCGTTTGTGTGAAGACACAAGCAAAATCCCAAAATACCGCAGCGTTACCACAACGTCACTGTACTTGTGTATGATGTCTAGAAGATCAGATAGCGTCAAAATAAAACACAAGTTCCAAATGTTTAAACTCGTGCACTGACGCTTCGGGAAAAAAAGACTCACAGGTTCCTAAAATACCGTAGCGTTACCATAGCGTCACTGCCCATTATCATGATTCTTTTAGAATCAAAAGGTGTCCAAAAACGCCTAAATGAAATCATTTATGTGGTTACGCTGCGGGAAAAAAAATCGCATGTTCCCAAGACACCGAAGCGTTACCGCAGCTTTACTGCACTTATGTATGATTCCTTTAGAATAAAAAAAAATGCATGTGTGCACCGGGAATAAATATAAATAGGTACTCGTACGATTATCAAAACAGAAGAGCGTTACAACTGCTTCACCGAACCTGTGTATGATTCCTATAAAATCAAATGGCGTGAAACAAGTTGTTTGTGTGCAGTAGGCTTAAATGTAACCACTAGTGCGGTGACGCTGTGAGAAAAAAGACACGCAGATTCCTAAATCACACCAGCGTTACCCCAACGTGACCAAACCTGTGTATGATTTCTATAGATTCAAATGACGCATGTGTGTACCGCCTCTAAATGTAATCATTCGTGCGGTAACGCTGCGGCAAAAAACACTTGGCTGTTCCCAAAACACCGAAGCGTTACCACAGCGCCAATGCACTTGTGTATGCCAGAACATTGGTTATAGAATGTTTTTTTCAATCAAACCTTGAACAATCTTATACCTATAAAACTCATATGTGCCTTTTTGCCTATATACCACCACAACATTCAATTCTGAAAAATTTTTCTTCGCACTAATTGGAAAAGTTTTTTGGTTAAAAAAAATAAACCAACACCAGCCTGTCATCAGCGTTACCTCAACCTAGCAGCCCATACACATCCTGATGAAATATCAAGAACAAAAGCTTCATACTCAATTATACCCTTTCATCAGTCTTATGCATCTTCCATGGAAGGAAGAACAAAAAGAGAATTAAAAAAAAAGAAAAAAAAAAGGACACACGCACCATTGAAAAACCTGACTGACACAAAATTCTGCGTCAAAAAAAGTTTCTTCTTTGCAATATTCTGAGGAAGCACCATAATAATTTTGCATTGAAAAACCTTGCTTCCTGTGTGTTCGCTCTTCAAAAGATACGAAGAGAAAAATGAAATTAAACAAAAAAAAAAAAAAAAAAAGTTATTCCTTAGCACAAGAGAGAACACACAGGAAGAAATGCACCATATTCGGAAGAGCCCAGTTCCCTGTCCCCCTCCTTTTGTACCCCAACACTCAGCTAACCAAAAAAGTTTGGTTCATGAATATAACCAAGGATTCGAGTAGATAGCTTTATATATGCGTGCGTGAATGAGTCTAGAATCTGGGGGGATCTCTCTGCCGTTCGATATCATCACGAGAAACTATGTAGACAAAAGTTTTCTGCCAGCTATTTGCATACAAGATTGGAATGTGGCACGGTATTGCATGTAGGTTGGTTTCAGCTCGTTTGGGAGGGTATATGGCAAAAATGACGAAACGAAGGATATCCCCGCAACAAGAGTAAGAGAGAGACAGAGAAGGATTATTAAATTTGAAACTTAATTAAGCATGCAGAATGTTATCCATTGTCTTCGGAAAAGAAAAACCCAACTTCATCGTTATTCTGGAGAAAAGTTTGGCATGTTTCTGATCAGGGGCGGATCCAGGATTTTTTTCTGGGGGGGGCACAAGGGACGGGTTGGCAAAAAAAACAGCAATAACAGTTAGAAATAAAGTGAAGTACCATACGACTGACTAACAAGCAGAAAATTTTAACGACCCACAGTGGTCTAAAACCTGGCCAAAAATATTTAGGCACATTTCCCACATCAAATAGGTACCAAATGACCAAAAAGTTATTCGGAAGGAAAAATTTTCATTTTCTTGTTACAGTAAAAGCCACTTAAGTGCTAACCCTCTTACTCCTGGATTAGCCGGAAGAAAAAAAATATAAAAAATCAGAAAATGCACGTACAATTCTTTATTTAATTTTTTGACTTAAGTTGTTTCACCAAATAGTTTTTGAGAAATTAAGTTTTAAAGATGAAATTTTGAAAAAAAAATGTTTACGTTTTTTAATTGATTTTGTATAAAATTTTGCAATATTATGGACATAATTATACCATTAGTTAATGACCTATTAGTTTTTAGTCAAATACTAAAGACTTCATTCTAATAAATATTAAAGTTCCTAAGAATAACAAAAAAAAAAACTGAATCATACTTTTTTGCCGGGAAACCCAGTTTTGTTTTTTTTTATTTGCATTAACCTTTTGTAACCCAAGGTCGTAAATTTAAAAATTAATAAGTCAATCGATTGGCCTTTATCTTTAATAAAACACGTATTTTTTTAAAATTCAATAAAGTCATTATTTACTTAGTTATTTCGATATTTTGGGAGTAAAAAAAAAGTTTAAATAATTTATTTTTATATAAAAATGCAAAAATTCAAGCAAAAAACTATCTAATATTAATTTTTAGGCACTTTCCTAAAATCCAAAAATAAAACCCCGTGGGGTTTACTAACAAAAACTATTTTTTTTCTGAATTTCGTAGTTTTTACACAAATTTGCTTATTTTCAAAAAAAGCCCAACTTTCAACATTAACTGTCAATTAAAAACTATTGGTTAGAAAAAGCTATTTATTAGAAATTTGAAGTACTATTTCGATAAAGCAATACTTAAAGATTATAATATTAGAAGCTTCAAAAGAAAAAAAATAGTTTGTAGAGCTTTTATGCAATCTTTTTCGGTTTGTTACAGAAATGTCACATGGGGCTACAAGGGGTTAAATTGTTTTATACCTCAAGAATGTTGTGTTCAAATTGTAGGTCTCTTGGAGCCAAATTGACCAGGTCTTTATTTTCGGGGTGCAAACTTGGGCAAACTTCTGAAATGCAAGTTTGTTCTACATATCCAGCAGTTCTATAATATATAGTTTATGCAATTTTGTGACGTGTTCCGCTATTTTAAAAACACTAATGTTAAAAAAAAAAACAACGAAAAAAGTGCAAATTTTTTGACCCCTCTGTATGAAAAAATAGAGTTGCATATACAATTATTTTTTTTATATCATTCAATGTCATTCGATGTCCATATCAAAATTTTTCACCAAAATCACTTTGAAAATTCACTTTTTTTTAAATCGAAAAAAAAATTCGTGTGTACCCAACAAATAGCCGTTTATTTATTTGTGAGGTGGAGCTATTCATGGGAAAGGGATGCAACAATCAACAAAATTCGCATTTTCAGCCAGAAATAGACAAGAGTTTCACTCAAGTTCTTTCTGTTATTATTCATATATTTTTAAAACTCTTATAGTTTGATTTCCTTTAAGTATGAACTTTAAGTTCTGGGGGGGGGGGGCACGTGCCCCCGTGCCCCCCCCCCCCCCCTGGATCCGCCTATGTTTCTGATATCCAGTTATAGTAGAGAGGTGTATTCATCCATAGTTCTAACGAGTTTTATAAATGTGTACGTACATACCCTTAACCTCCCCATTTCAGCCGGTGGAGTTATTTTTTTTTCTTTCTTTTTGAGGTTTTTGGTACTGTTAATTCGTGAAAACACAGTCTGACCAAATCATAGAGTCCTAGTTGGGTGATGTAGGTATTTGGTATCATTTACCTTTTTTGTGGAATGTAATATTTTTGCAACTTATTTGTTTGTTAGGAATTCTATGAAACAAAACAAAAGGATTATTGCTTCAGGTTGCTCCATTTTTTTTTTCTTTTATTTTCAATTCTGACGTTAGTCCTTTAGCTAGGTTCCAAAGGATATACGTGATGTCATTACACTAAAAACAAAAACAAAAAAAACTTAAAAAGTTTCTCGGTTGTTGCAAGTGTAATATCCTCGTTACCAGGAGAGATTGTCTACTTTTATTGTTTTTATTTCTCGTGGAGGAAGAGTATTTTGTGATAAAAACAGTTTTTGTTTTTATTATTTTGATTTGGAGAATGCTTAATATGAAAGAAAAAACATCTGCTTCCAGAAAGAATAAAGAGCAGGAACGCAGGAAGTATACATATATTACAGATAAGGTGTTACATGTTTCTATTCTTTGTAGGTGGGTACTTTCGTTTAGGTATATGTTTTATGTGTATATCACGATGAGCGCTATTGCGATAGCTTGAGATAAGTTTAAATATATGACATGAGCGTCAAGTGCGATAGTTGCGAAAAGTACAAAGAGTGCGACGAATGCGGCAAGTGCATCAAATGTGGCGACAAATGCGACAAGTGCGTCAAATGCGTCAAGTGCTACAGCTGCGTCAAGTGCATCAAATGCGTCAAGTGCGTCAAATGCGTCAAGTGCGTCAAATGCGACAAGTGCGTCAAATGCGTCAAGTGCTACAGCTGCGTCAAGTGCATCAAATGCGTCAACTGCGTCAAATGCGTCAAGTGTGACAAATGCGACAAGTGCGTCGAGTGTGACAAGTGCATCAAGTACGACAACTGCGTCAAGTGCGTCAAATGCGTCAAGTGGCGTCAAATGCGTCAAATGCGTCAAATGCGTCAAATGCGTCAAATACGACAAATGCGTCTAGTGCGACAAATGCGACAGGTGTCGATGTGTTTCGATAACTGCGACAAATACGTTAGGTATGAATAAGTGGTGATAAGTGCAATAAGTAGGTACAATAAGTGCGACAAGTGCGACCTGGGGTCTATGAAACAGGAACTAATTACAATTACGAAGTAATGCAATCTTACTACAAATATTGGGAAAATTCTATTTATACCTATATCAACAAATTTATTGCTTACGAAATACAAACAACAACTGTAACAAACGTGATCAATCTACCGACAAATAATAATTATATTGTTATCAAATCAAAGCAAAAATTGAAATTATCTCGGTCTCAACTTGACGCCAATTGAAAGCAATGTTATATGAATACTAATTAGGTAATTTTCTTACCTAGCAGTCTTCGTAACTTCTGTGACAGTTAAAATTCATTTAAAATGTTAAACTTAAATAAAAGAAAGTGTAAGGTGAGTACCGGTTTAGTATAATTCTTGCTTCTATAAAGAAAGATTCAACAAAAAAAAAAACTTCACTCAAAAATGTTTAAATACGTGAGTTGATCTTAAAATTTAACCTTTTTTTTAATTTATAGTGTTTGTATTTTTGTTCTAGATCATTGTTATGTTTGCTCTGATTGCAAGTGTTGCTGCTAAACCGGGAACTATTACACATATTATTGCCCATTCACCTTCATTAGTTGCTACTCCTTTGGTCCATTCAGCACCTTTGGTTCATTCAGCACCTTTGGTTCATTCAGCACCTTTGGTTCATTCAGCTCCTTTGGTCCATTCAGCACCCTTATCAGCTGTGCCCTTGACTTATTCAGCACCTTTACCAGATAGCCCATTGGTTTATTCAGCGCCTTTGGGATATGTATCTTCTTATGGGTACTAGTCAAAAGCTTATTTTTTTAAGAGGAAATATCGATATTTTGTGAACAATAAAATTATTCTTTGCCAAAAAATTAAAATTGAGTTGAGTTGTGTTGGAATGTGTTGTTTTGAGTCAAGTTGATAAAAAGTGGAGTAAAAGAACAAATATTTCCACTAAAATAAAATTGTCATTTTTTCGATGAAAATTACACCTGATTTAAAGTTTCAGCAAAAAATTACAACCCAGCCAATATTCAGCGCCCAAAAAAGTAACTATTTATAAGGATTAATGCAAATAAAATCAGTTGGCGTGGTATTAAATCAACACAGAACATTTAGCCGAGTAAACAATAAATTAATGGACTTTCTTTCATTGCAACCGCATATATCCACCAATGCAACAAAGTAAAGAAAAGCTTCATTTAATTTACCACCCCTCCGTTTAACCAAACCAATAATTACCCCATCCCTCTGTTCTACCCATTTATTCCGAACCTTTCAGCTTATTAAAGTTATACTGATTTGTGCGTGTGTGTGTATCGAATCAAAATGCACCGCAAAGTGCAATCTCATTAAAATTCCGCAAATGAAAAGCTGGAAATTATTTCACAGTTACGGTCTAGCTTATAGCAAAATTTGTGTATAAAAGGGCAAAAGAGGGAAGGAAGGGAATGTTGGTTGGTTGGTAATTTCCATTTATAGCTGTAAGTTCAGTCGCACATTGTGCAATTATATTTCGACGATGATGGTTGAAGCAACAGAACAGAGCACAGTAACAGCTGTGGATGGCATCAACGTAGTAATAGCAAGGTCCTTTAGATAAAATTCCTGAGACCACCCCCCTCCTCATCACATCATCAAGGCTGTGTAATGACAGAGTGAGAGAGAAAGAAGGAGGTATCCTACCCAGCCACAGAGTCACACAGAGTCGACCTCGACAGGCTAAATTTCAATTCGAGAACGCGCATAATTGCCACATTGTGTCACAGAGTGTGCGGACCTTTATCGCCCAGCAGAGAAATGGATATGAAGAAATGTTTCACGACCAATATTTACATATACAACAGCAACGAGACTCTAATATTTAGTACAGAACAGAGGTGGGTGGTAAATTGCGATGCTGTGATGATGGTTTGAGGGAATAATAATGCTTTAGGTTGAATTTGCGACAAAATCTTTGCACTGAAAGTTTAATTGAATTATTAAAACACAGAGAAAGAGAGAGGAAACGTTCGTCGTCATCCAAAGGAATGTGCAATATTACATATTAACGAGGAAATTATTTTAATC
This sequence comes from Episyrphus balteatus, assembly GCF_945859705.1. Lineage (NCBI taxonomy): Eukaryota > Metazoa > Arthropoda > Insecta > Diptera > Syrphidae > Episyrphus > Episyrphus balteatus. The sequence continues at coordinate 26,908,556 of NC_079135.1, forward strand.
AATTTAAGGACCACAAAAGTGTCCTGGAATAATACCCAGTTTGGGTGCAAAAAATATTACTTTCAACTGTGTATGAAAAACTAGAGATAAAAACAAAGATGAACTTTTTGTGGTTTGACAATTTTTAAAATTGTACTGATCACAATATTTGGAACATTTTCTGCGTTATTTTCAAATCCTTATGTTCCACAATTTATATTTTTTTTTTTAAATTGGTAAAGTTTTTTAACGGATTCATTTCAATATTTTTTACTGCAAATTTTAGCCTTGCGAAACATGAAAAATGTAATGTGAAAAAATTGTTGAATATTTATGTAAATTAAAATTTTTACGTAACTTTAGTATATTTTGTTGTAAGCTGTAAGCATTTTGGTATTATGCTTTTATTTGCAATATTTTGTATTTGAATCACTGAAAACATTAATAGAATTTACTGATTGAAAATTGTATCCAAAAAAATATTAAAACTCAATTATTTTGGTTCAAAGTGTTATAATCAAATCAGTCAGTAAGACGACCGTTGAGCTATTTTGTTCATAAAGTAAAAGGTGTTGGTGTCAAAAAAATGAGAGATAAATAAATAAAATACACGATTGGGTCTTTTTAGAGCGTTGTTAGAAAATTCATAGGTACCTATATAAAATATGTGAAAATTCATAAATAATAACAAAAATATTTTCAAAAGAAAATTTAGCTGCTTGATTTTTTTTACATTAAAAAAAAAAATTATTTTTAAAATTACAAAAAAATCTTTTTATCGGTTTCGACCTGTAAACGAAAGTATGATACATATTGATTTCTTGTGTACCAAAACAGTTAGTTTTTTTTTAAAACCATTCGAACTGTTTTTTTTTTAATTAAAAAATTTTAAACTTTTAAACTTTCAAAAAAAAAAAAAAAATAATAATAATAAATAAATCATTTGGAATGCCATTTTTCAAAAATTATTACTCGTAGCAAGTTATTATTAAAAAAAACACCTAAAATGAAAATTTAAAAAATCCAATGTCCCGTTTTCGAAACATTGATTTCTCAACTTTTTGAAAATACAGCCGATAACCTCTAAGTCGAACTTTCGGGACACAAAAATTGATTCGAGTAAGAGGGAAATTCGAGTTAGAGGAAATAATTTATTCTTTTTTCTGCAAAAATGTTCATTGAAAATGGTGAAAAAGTTCAAGTAGAGGGAAAAAATATGTCAATATTGAACATAGCTATTTTTGAGATATTCTTATATTAAAAAAATAAATTGTTCTGTGAAAAGTAACGGTAATAACAATTTTTTTTTATCCATGAGAAAGGGTATTTGTTTATAAACGGAGAATATCTGTTTCTTTGTATCTACTTACAATACTTCTCTTATAAGCAAGTAAGGTAACCCTTTTCAACGCAAAAATATTACAAACATTTTTTTTCTGACCAAAAAGCCTAATTATGTGAGTTGTTATTTAGTAAAAGGCTTTAATATACAAACGATTTTAGCTTAGACATTTCGAGTGTCATCTCTTGTGTTTTTTTTTCTTCTTTATTTAAAAAGGGTTACCAGTAACCCCTTATATAGATCAATATTCTCTTTTATACTTTTTTTTAAATTTGTTTGATTTAACTAAAAATATTATATTATGCAGAATTAATATGTTGTATGGTTGACGCCGCATATAAATTCTTTTTAATAATGGCAATCATTATTTTTTAATTTTCTATATCAACGCATTTTTCAATTGACACCAATTTTAACCTTTATTCATATGAGCTAATCACACTACTTGAACCATTTGACCCTAGAGTATGGTCACGTTGTAAGGGGATGTACGACAGAACCCCGAACGGAAATTTCGAGAGATAGATAGAGAGATAAATTTCTAAGACCCTACAAATGCTGTATTGATAACACCGGCACACAAAAAAAAAAAAGTGTCATGAACCAGAAACCAGACCTATCTTTCTATATGTTTTTGGACCCGCTGAATCCGAATTTCAAGTCCGTTTGGCCCTGTCACCCTCCAGTTTTGAGTAATATGCAAAGAACTCAAAAAAAGGTAGTTTTTGGGGTCTTTTGTACACTTTTCTCAAAACTGGAGGGTTACCGGGCAAAACGGACTTGAAATTCGGATTCAGCGGTCCCAAAAACATATAGAAAGATAGGTCTGGTTTCTGGTTCATACAACTTTTTTTTTTGTGTGCTAGCACTGTCGCGACATGTCGCTGTCATACCCGGCACACAAAAAAAAAAGTTTCATGTACCAGGAAGCAGACCTATCTTTCTATATGTTTTTGGGACCGCTGAATCCGATTTCAAGTCCGTTTTGCCCGGTCACCCTTCAGTTTTGAGAAAAATGCAAAAAACTCCAAAAAAGTCATAAAAATTCAAACAAAATGCACTCACAGCTCAAAACTGGAGGGTGATGGGACCAAACGGACTTCAAATTCGGATTCAGCGTGCCCAAAAACATATAGAAAGATAGGTCTGGTTTCTGGTTCATGACACTTTTTTTTTTTGTGTGCCGGTGTAATTGAAGAGAATTCGACCCTCTAGGTTACATTCCAATCGGTGTCAATTTGTTTATAAGATTTGAACCATTGCCATTGGCAGGGTCCAAAAGCTTGTGCAATGAATTAGAGTCAACCCTTATTGCAAAAAAAAAATGTTACACATACGCCACAGTGTACCCGTGTAATTATTGGCTGTCACATTTATATAAGACCAAATTTTATGAATCAGTTTTATTAACAAATCTTTAGTAATATGGAGATTTTTCTTTAAAACTCCAGCGGGTTATAGTAAATATTAACTTTAAGACCAACAAAAATTATGTGTAGGTAGAAGAGTTTCCAATAAATCAATAACTGCATCTACAATAAAACATTCACACTGACATCTTTTCAAATTAAAAAAAAAATCGAACTGTATGTAACTGAAATATTAATATACCTAAATTTATACTTCATTGAATTTGATGTTTCAACTTCAAAATCAATCAAAAGAAGCAAAAGAAAAAAACTACCTCATTTGCATTAAAAGCAAATCCATATCATTCAATTTAATGTCACCTGCTATAGTTTGTTCATGAATTTAAAACAATTCTCGTGTGTATTTGAATTATCCAACATCCACATCATCATCCTTATACTACACAGATCGGGTCTTATTTAATTTAACAAAAAAAAAAAAAAATCGAAAAAAAAAATAAAGAAACTTTGCCAATGTGTCACAATTCTTCTCATGCATAATGCATTAAAGAATTGCTTCCTTTTTTAACTCCAACTTTTATAAAAAAAGGAAAAACTTCTTACACACATGCGCCATTATTATGAAAGAGAACAAATAGTAGCTAGGTATCCTGTAGAAAGAAAAAAAAAGAATTCATATATGTATCTGATTCGATTCAAATCTGATTTAATAGAGGATATCCTATCTCGTCGTCGTTCGTCGTTCCCGTTTGAAATAAAATCAAATAATCATACACAATATTCAATGTGAAACTTTGGAGGATCAATATTATATGTAAAAAAGGAAGAAAGGAAGAATTTTATCCCTGTTTTTTGATTCTGTCAGGATGAGAAATTCGAATACACCATAATAACGAGGAGAAACTTTTTCCTTGGAATATATCGAACACAAGGATGCGATGATGATGATGATGGAAACAACATCCTGGCGCACACTTTTCTGTGCATCAATTACGCCTTAGAATATTGATCATCATTTCAGTGCACAGAGCCATTAGTGTGTGTTTCTCCTTGAAACTCCGCTCCGCTTTTGAATGAATATTCATTACTTGCAATTTATTTTTATTAAAAAATTACGAGTAGGTACCTGAAATTTGAATTTTCATTTGGAGTTGTGTGCGATGGAAGAAGAGAGAAAACTTCTTTCACGTTCATTTTACATTAATCTCGGATGCTAGAAAACTAAAAGGAGTCTATATGATATGGATACTTCATACTTTTTTGCCAAAAATAAAGAACAAAACGAAGACTTTGGCGTGCCCTTAGTCTTCTCTTGTGTTTAAAAGTGAAAAATTGTCAAGGATACCTTCCAATTCCTTCTCATATTTTTTTTTTTTCGAGAGAAACGCGAAACCCATAAAGAAGAATATTAACTTTAGACTCAGTTCATTGTTCTTTAGCCGAGAAGATTCATGGGAATGCTGGTGTTTGCAGGAGGGTTACACTCGTAGGAAACCATGTTTGCAAGCTTCAAATGAAATTATGAGATCCCAGCAAGTGCACTTTGAACATATATTTCAAATGCCAATTGAAGGGTTTCTGTTCCTTTTTTGTCTCCTTCCACAACCCTCTTAAACACTCGTAGCTTTGAAAACTATTTATATGAATGTTCAACATTTATTGAAACGAAATGTGGGAAAATTTTCGTTTTTTTCTTAACATCCTTCGACTTGCATACCTCTATATAAGCCTTCAAAATAGTTTTGGGAATTGCCAACATTTTGGATATTATATAAATTCCTTTTTTCGTTGCTTTTTTTGGCGGAAAAGAGAAGCATATTTTTAGTGTGCCAACATTTATTGAAAGAATTCGGAAATTGCTTGGAAGAAAGATGAGGTCCTTAGGGAGGAAGACGATGCAAAAAAATAGTAGAATATTATTGGCAAAAGGAAAAGGATGAAATTTATTGATACTTTCCCTTTCAATATAAGAATAAATGATTTCTTTATTTCCTTTTTTTTTTTTCAATTCAATTGAAATTGCGCAGAATTTTTCGTTTAAAATAATAAATTTTATGGATTGTAAAATGAATTTGTCAAAAAAAAAAAAAGAATAAAAAAAAAATGTCCATCAAATACAGAAAGTCAGACCTCAAAGAGAGAAATGTTCATAGTGAGCATTAAGGTACCAAAATTACATATACCTACATACATATTTTTTTTTAGATTTTCGAAAAATTCCAAGGTTTAACCCGTTGTCGAAAAAATAAAATTAATTTAAAAATGTCTCGAAATGCCTGAGTGAGATCTTAAAAGAAAGAAATATCTCTTTAAAATCAAATGAACGGACCTATGATTTAAGGTACCTACAAAAATTACAAATCTATTTTTTTTTTTTGATTTTGTGAAAAATGCATTTCAAAAATTTCCTCCAAATGCATGGAGTGAGACCTCAAAAAAAAAAAGCTTTATTTGTGAATAAAGCCCATTATATTTATTTAGGTCTTGTTGCTATTATATTATTACAAATCAATTTTTTTATATATTTTCTCAAAAAAATAATATGTTTTTTTCACTTCCTCCAAATTCAAAAAGTAAGACCTTAAAAAACTTGTCTCTTTAATTTCCATTCATAATTGAAATCCAAAAGCTTCTTTAAGGTCAACTTACATAATATAATTTTTTTTTTTTATTTTCCAGAAAAAAATAAAGGTTAACCCACGGGTCGTTTGAACGCGACACTACTCGAAGTGTCTTGCACTCCAGATTTTTTTAAGCAGAAATGTTCCTTTAAGGGTCTAAATAGTAAGAAAAAAGCTTATTTAAAATTTTCTATCGAGCTATTCGTTTTTTACGAGCTTAATTAGTTATGAAAAAACGTACTTTTACGTACTTTCACTCACGTTTTTGTTAATAACTCTGTTAATAATAATGGTGGGAACTCAAATAATGGCTCTATTTTTAGAAGAAATATGCTTCTTTTTAACGGTGTTTAAATCAAATTGCCATAATTTTTATATCTTCAGATATTCAAATCTTAATCCATTCATTTTTTCTGCCCAATTCGATTTCACTAATCGAAAAGTTTTTTTTTTATAGAAGTGAGAGTATACTTTTCTAATGGTTTTTCGTATGCTGAACACGAATCCGAAATCAGAAAAATTCTATCACATCACGTTTTTGAGATTTTACCGTTAGAAAATCAAAAATACCCTTTTTTAACAGTTTTTGAGGTTAACCCTTGTCGAAAAAAAATACATTTAGAAAAATTTCTTCTAAATTCATCGAGTGAGGTAGCAAAATAAAGGTCTTTTTGACCTCTTTTCATATCTGAAAACCAAAAATTTCTTGAATATTTGGTTTCTGAGTTATTTGCGCCCAAACATTGTTTTTTCTTACATCTGCGGACAAAAGTCACGATTTAAATTTTGGTTTACAGACAAAAGTTCACAGTAAACAGGCTTTTGCATTTAGATAACAAAAATTCTATATAATTTTTTTTTTTTTGATTTTCGACAAAAAAGCAAGGTTAACCCCTTGCCAAAAAAAAAATTATTTTGAAAAATTTCCTCTAAATTTATCGAGTGAGATATCAAAGGAAAGGTCTTTTAAAGCTCTATTGATATCTGAAAACCAAACGATTCTTGGATATTTGCTTTCTGAGCAGTGGCGTAACTAGCCCTTTGGGGGTCCTGTATCCACATTTTCTTGGAGGCCCCCTTCATCTGCTAGACTTGGATACAGCCTTAAGCCTTAACAACGCATGGGTTCGAAAAGTGAAACGCATTTTTGTATAGTTTTCCGGACTATTTGGCAAAAATTTGAAGTAACCCAAACCGAAATGCAATGCTGAAACCTCGGATTTGCAGCTGGATTAGTTTTCTACAAAATCGGGAATGTAAGCGATTCATTTCGGTCTAGGTTACTTAAAAATCTGCAAAAAAAATTTAAATTTTGCAAAACGCTTGTAAAATTTAACCCATCGAAATATGTATGTAAACGTTGACTTTAAAGTAAGATTCTGGATTTGAAACTCTTATTTAATTACTTCTGTCAACTCATCAAAAGAGCGCTTCGTTATGTTCCTGCTTTAATTTCTGAAAACATGTCTCACTTCCATGAGACATGTCTCATGAGAAATTTCTAACGAGAAATGTCTCATGATAAATGTCTCATAGGAAATGTCTCGAGAGAAATGACTCATGATAAATGTCTCATGATAAATGTCTCATGATAAATGTCTCATGATAAATGTCTCAAGATAAATGTCTCATGATAAATGTCTCATGAGAAATATCTCATGATAAATGTCTCATGAGAAATATCTCATGATAAATGTCTCATGGGAAATGTCTCGAGAGATAGATAAATGTGGATAGATAAATGTCGAAAGATAAATGTGGATAGATAAATGTCTCTAGATATATGTGGATAGATAAATGTCGATAGATAAATGTGGATAGATAAATGTGGATGGATAAATGTCGATAGATAAATGTCGCTAGATAAATGTCGCTAGATAAATGTCTCTAGATAAATGTGGATATATAAATGTGGATAGATAAATGTCGATACATAAATGTGGATAGATAAATGTGGATAGATAACTGTCGCTAGATAAATGTCGCTCGATAAATGTGGATAGATAAATGTGGATAGATAAATGTCTCAAGATAAATGTCGATAGATAAATGTGGATAGATAAATGTGGATAGATAAATGTGGATAGATAAATGTGGATAGATAAATGTCTCAAGATAAATGTCGATAGATAAATGTGGATAGATAAATGTGGATGGATAAATGTCGATAGATAAATGTCTCTAGATAAATGTGGATAGATAAATGTGGATGGATAAATGTCGATAGATAAATGTCGATAGATAAATGTCTCTAGATAAATGTGGATAGATAAATGTCGCTAGATAAATGTCTCTAGATAAATGTGGATAGATAAATGTGGATAGATAAATGTCGATAGATAAATGTGGATAGATAAATGTGGATAGATAAATGTCGATAGATAAATGTCGATAGATAAATGTGGATAGATAAATGAGGATAGATAAATGTGGATAGATAAATGTCTCTAGATAAATGTGGATAGATAAATGTCGCTAGATAAATGTCTCTAGATAAATGTGGATAGATAAATGTGGATAGATAAATGTCTCTAGATAAATGTGGATAGATAAATGTGGATGGATAAATGTCGATAGATAAATGTGGATAGATAAATCTGGGTAGTAAATGTCTCTAGATAAAAGTCGCCAGCTAAATGTCGCTAGATAAATGTCTCTAGATAAATGTGGATAGATAAATGTGGATAGATAAATGTCTCTAGATAAATGTGGATAGATAAATGTGGATGGATAAATGTCGATAGATAAATGTCGATAGATAAATGTCTCTAGATAAATGTGGATAGATAAATGTCGCTAGATAAATGTCTCTAGATAAATGTGGATAGATAAATGTGGATAGATAAATGTCGATAGATAAATGTGGATAGATAAATGTGGATAGATAAATGTCGATAGATAAATGTCGATAGATAAATGTGGATAGATAAATGAGGATAGATAAATGTCGATAGATAAATGTCTCTAGATAAATGTCTCTAGATAAATGTGGATAGATAAATGTCTCAAGATAAATGTCGATAGATAAATGTGGATTGATAAAAAATGTGGATTGATAAATGTGGATAGATAGATGTGGATAGATAAATGTGGATAGATAGATGTGGATAGATAAATGTGGATTGATAATTGTGGATAGATAGATGTGGATAGATAAATGTGGATTGATAAATGTGGATAGATAAATGTGGATAGATAAATGTGGATTGATAAATGTGGATAGATAAATGTGGATAGATAGATGTGGATAGATAAATGTCGATAGATAAATGTCGCTAGATAAATGTCGATAGATAAATGTCGCTAGATAAATGTCGATAGATAAATGTCGCTAGATAAATGTCTCTAGATAAATGTGGATAGATAAATGTCGATAGATAAATGTCTCTAGATAAATGTGGATAGATAAATGTCTCTAGATAAATGTGGATAGATAAATGTCTCTTGATAAATGTGGATAGATAAATGTGGATAGATAAGATAAATGTGGATAGATAAATGTGGATAGATAAATCTGGATCGATAAATGTGGATCGATAAATATCCGCCTGAATTATTATTTTTTTTTTAGTTAAGATAAATTTAATTAATTTTTAAGTAAAGTAAAATTATAATTTTTTTTAATTATAAAAATAAATTTCAAATTTTTAAATAAATTAAAACGAGAGGGTTCTCGTTTACTAAAGTAAGGAGGGACTGTGACGATGCGTCACAACTTATATCCATTTCCAATAAAGAAATGAAAATTGTATAAGTAATTATACACAATAGGCATACCCGCAATGCCCACACATTATCTTCTCTGAAATGCATACGCATGCCATGTGACGTAGCCACATTATTTAAAACAAAAGAATAAACAAAGAAATAAGAATTCATGTTTTCATATAAATTTAACTTTTGACTGCGTTACAGTTCACAGTGAGTTTCACCCGCCGATATCATATGAGGAAGCAAAAATTATCACAAAATGGTCGATCTTGCGATTCTCTGTTTCCAAGTACCTATTCATTTAGTGTATAGACACAGAGCCAAGTAGACCCGGAAAGAGACTTGGCAATTAGAGGCAGCTCTTCTTGATCGTCATTTTCTTGAATTTTTGGTCCTAAATAGTAATTAAGTAGCTAGTTATATTAGGGAATCAGAAATAAACACAGGTAGTTTACAATAGAATTTAGAACAGGAAATTATTATTATACTAACAAATTATACCGGAATTATCTCCACATTTTGGGGACATAAGGGTTTCCATTGGGATTCCCGCAGACTACTCCATCGAGCTTCTCTTTGGACAAAGGTTCTCCTAGTGAGTTCCGACCAGAATTATCTCCACATTTTGGGGACATAAGGGTTTCTATTGGGATTCCCATAGACTACTCCTTCGAGCTTCTCGTTGGACATAGGTTCTCCTGCCGAGTTCCGACCAGACTTCTCTCCGTATTGTGGGGACATAGGATTCCATTTGGATTCCAATGACTTCTCCTTTGAGTTTCCTAGCTCATTGGACATAGGTTCTCCTAACGAGTTCCGTCCAGAATCCTCTCCAGGTTGTGTACTGGGGACATAAGGGTTTCCATTAGGATCCCATAGACTACTCCTTCGAGCTTCTCGTTGGACATAGGTTCTCCTGCCGAGTTCCGACCAGACTTAGGATTCCATTCGGATTCCATAGACTTATCGTTTGAGTTTCTCGTTGGACATTTATTCTCAGTGTGAGTTTCGACCAGATTTCTCTTCGGATTGTGTACCGGGGACACCAGAATATATGAAGTAACTTGTTATAAGTAAAGATTAAGACATTGTATATGTATAATAAGCTTGAAGTGAACAATAAATAAAACCGATTGAAATTAAGGATTAAAAGGCTGTTTCCTTGAGTTTGGAACTTTCAAAAACCCAAGTTTTGTTGCTTCTTTGGGAAGAATCCTGGAACCCCCCTGAGCTTACCTCAGCATAAGCAAAAAAGCATCACAATCTATCCACATTTATCTTTCCCCAGTTATCTATCGACATTTATCGATCCACATTTATCTATACACATTTATCTATCCACATTTATCTATTCACATTTATCGATCCACATTTACCTATCCACATTTATCGATCCACATTTATCTATCCACATTTATCGATCCACATTTATCGATCCACATTTATCTATCCACATTTATCTATCGACATTTATCGATTTACATTTATCTATCCACATTTATCGATCCACATTTATCTATCCACATTTATCTATCCACATTTATCGATCCACATTTATCGATCCACATTTATCGATTAACATTTATCTATCCACATTTATCGATCCACATTTATCTATCCACATTTATCGATCCACATTTATCTATCGACATTTATCGATCCACATTTATCTATCCACATTTATCTATCGACATTTATCTATCCACATTTATCTATCCACATTTATCGATCCACATTTATCTATCCACATTTATCTGTCCCCAGTTATCTATCGACATTTATCTATCCACATTTATCTATCCACATTTATCTATCCACATTTATCTATCCACATTTATCTATCGACATTTATCTTGAGACATTTATCGATCCACATTTATCTATCCACATTTATCTATCGACATTTATCTATCCACATTTATCTATCCACATTTATCTATCCACATTTATCTTGAGACATTTATCGATCCACATTTATCTATCCACACTTATCTAGCAGATTTGAAAAGAGCAACTTCGAAAACATACGACTGCATACCTAGTTGAAAAAAATGCAATTTGGAGTATACGGCACTCCAATACTAGGGCGACGATTTATCTATCGACATCTATCTATCGACATTTATCTCCCGACATCTATCTATCGACATTTATTTATCGACATTTATCTATCGACATTTATCGATCCACATTTATCTATCGACATTTATCGATCCACATTTATCTATCCACATTTATCGATCCACATTTATCTATCCACATTTATCGATCCACATTTATCTATCCACATTTATCTATCGACATTTATCGATCCACATTTATCTATCCACATTTATCGATCCACATTTATCGATCCACATTTATCTATCCACATTTATCTTTCGACATTTATCGATCCACATTTATCTATCGACATTTATCTATCCACATTTATCTATCGACATTTATCTATCCACATTTATCGATCCACATTAATCGATCCACATTTATCTATCCACATTTATCTGTTCCCAGTTATCTATCAATATTTATCTATCGACATTTATCTATCGACATTTATCTATCCACATTTATCTATCCACATTTATCTATCGACATTTATCTTGAGACATTTATCGATCCACATTTATCTATCCACATTTATCTATCGACATTTATCTTTCGACATTTATCTATAGACATTTATCTATCCACATTTATCTATCCACATTTATCTATCCACATTTATCTATCCACATTTATCGATCCACATTTATCTATCGACATTTATCGATCCACATTTATCTATCCACATTTATCGATCCACATTTATCTATCCACATTTATCGATCCACATTTATCGATCCACATTTATCTATCCACATTTATCTATCGACATTTATCGATCCACATTTATCTATCCACATTTATCGATCCACATTTATCGATCCACATTTATCTATCCACATTTATCTTTCGACATTTATCGATCCACATTTATCTATCGACATTTATCTATCCACATTTATCGATCCACATTTATCTATCCACATTTATCTGTCCCCAGTTATCGATCGATATTTATCTATCGACATTTATCTATCGGAATTTATCTATCCACATTTATCTATCCACATTTATCTATCGACATTTATCTATCGACATTTATCTTGAGACATTTATCGATCCACATTTATCTATCCACATTTATCTATCGACATTTATCTATCCACATTTATCTATCCACATTTATCTATCCACATTTATCTATCCACATTTATCTTGAGACATTTATCGATCCACATTTATCTATCCACATTTATCGATCCACATTTATCTATCCACATTTATCGATCCACATTTATCTATCGACATTTATCGATCCACATTTATCTATCCACATTTATCGATCCACATTTATCTATCCACATTTATCTATCGACATTTATCTATCCACATTTATCGATCCACATTTATCGATCCACATTTATCTATCCACATTTATCTGTTCCCAGTTATCTATCAATATTTATCTATCGACATTTATCTATCGACATTTATCTATTTACATTTATCTATCCACATTTATCTATCGACATTTATCTTGAGACATTTATCGATCCACATTTATCTATCCACATTTATCTATCGACATTTATCTTTCGACATTTATCTATCGACATTTATCTATCCACATTTATCTATCCACATTTATCGATCCACATTTATCTATCGACATTTATCGATCCACATTTATCTATCCACATTTATCGATCCACATTTATCTATCCACATTTATCGATCCACATTTATCGATCCACATTTATCTATCCACATTTATCTATCGACATTTATCGATCCACATTTATCTATCCACATTTATCGATCCACATTTATCGATCCACATTTATCTATCCACATTTATCTATCCACATTTATCGATCCACATTTATCTATCGACATTTATCTATCCACATTTATCGATCCACATTTATCTATCCACATTTATCTGTCCCCAGTTATCGATCGATATTTATCTATCGACATTTATCTATCGGAATTTATCTATCCACATTTATCTATCCACATTTATCTATCGACATTTATCTATCGACATTTATCTTGAGACATTTATCGATCCACATTTATCTATCCACATTTATCTATCGACATTTATCTATCCACATTTATCTATCCACATTTATCTATCCACATTTATCTTGAGACATTTATCGATCCACATTTATCTATCCACATTTATCGATCCACATTTATCTATCCACATTTATCGATCCACATTTATCTATCGACATTTATCGATCCACATTTATCTATCCACATTTATCGATCCACATTTATCTATCCACATTTATCTATCGACATTTATCTATCCACATTTATCGATCCACATTTATCGATCCACATTTATCTATCCACATTTATCTGTTCCCAGTTATCTATCAATATTTATCTATCGACATTTATCTATCGACATTTATCTATCCACATTTATCTATCCACATTTATCTATCGACATTTATCTTGAGACATTTATCGATCCACATTTATCTATCCACATTTATCTATCGACATTTATCTATCCACATTTATCTATCCACATTTATCTATCCACATTTATCTATCGACATTTATCTATCCACATTTATCGATCCACATTTATCGATCCACATTTATCTAACCACATTTATCTATCGACATTTATCTATCCACATTTATCGATCCACATTTATCGATCCACATTTATCTATCCACATTTATCTGTTCCCAGTTATCTATCAATATTTATCTATCGACATTTATCTATCGACATTTATCTATCCACATTTATCTATCCACATTTATCTATCGACATTTATCTTGAGACATTTATCGATCCACATTTATCTATCCACATTTATCTATCGACATTTATCTATCGACATTTATCTTGAGACATTTATCGATCCACATTTATCTATCCACATTTATCTATCGACATTTATCTTTCGACATTTATCTATCCACATTTATCTATCCACATTTATCGATCCACATTTATCTATCCACATTTATCTGTCCCCAGTTATCTATCAATATTTATCTATCGACATTTATCTATCGACATTTATCTATCCACATTTATCTATCCACAGTTATCTATCCACATTTATCTTGAGATATTTATCGATCCACATTTATCTATCCACACTTATCTAGCAGATTTGAAAAGAGCAACTTCGAAAACATACGACTGCATACCTAGTTGAAAAAAATGCAATTTGGAGTATACGGCACTCCAATACTAGGGCGACGATTTATCTATCGACATCTATCTATCGACATTTATCTCCCGACATCTATCTATCGACATTTATTTATCGACATTTATCTATCGACATTTATCGATCCACATTTATCTATCGACATTTATCGATCCACATTTATCTATCCACATTTATCGATCCACATTTATCTATCCACATTTATCGATCCACATTTATCGATCCACATTTATCTATCCACATTTATCTATCGACATTTATCGATCCACATTTATCTATCCACATTTATCGATCCACATTTATCGATCCACATTTATCTATCCACATTTATCTTTCGACATTTATCGATCCACATTTATCTATCGACATTTATCTATCCACATTTATCGATCCACATTTATCTATCCACATTTATCTGTCCCCAGTTATCGATCGATATTTATCTATCGACATTTATCTATCGGAATTTATTTATCCACATTTATCTATCCACATTTATCTATCGACATTTATCTTGAGACATTTATCGATCCACATTTATCTATCCACATTTATCTATCGACATTTATCTATCCACATTTATCTATCGACATTTATTTATCGACATTTATCGATCCACATTTATCTATCCACACTTATCTAGCAGATTTGAAAAGAGCAACTTCGAAAACATACGACTGCATACCTAGTTGAAAAAATGCAATTTGGCGTATACGGCACTCCAATACTAGGGCGACGATTTATCTATCGACATCTATCTATCGACATTTATCTCCCGACATCTATCTATCGACATTTATTTATCGACATTTATCTATCGACATTTATCGATCCATATTTATCTATCCACATTTATCGATCCACATTTATCGATCCACATTTATCTATCCACATTTATCTATCGACATTTATGTCGATCGATAATGTGGATCGATAAATGTGGATAGATAAATGTGGATCGATAAATGTCTATATAAATAAATGTGGATCGATAAATGTCGATAGATAAATATGGATCGATAAATGTGGATAGATAAATGTGGATAGATAAATGTGGATCGATAAATGGATAGATAAATGTGGATAGATAAATGTGGATAGATAAATATCGATAGATAACTGGGGACAGATAAATGTCGATAGATAAATGTCGATAGATAAATGTGGATAGATAAATGTGGATAGATTAATGTGGATAGATAAATGTGGACCGATAAATGTCGATAGATAAATGTGGATAGATAAATGTGGATCGATAAATGTGGATCGATAAATATCGATAGATAACTGGGGACAGATAAATGTCGATAGATAAATGTGGATCGATAAATGTCGATATGTCGATGGATAAATGTGGATAGATAAATGTGGATAGATAAATGTGGATCGATAAATGTGGATAGATAAATGTCGATAGATAAATGTGGATAGATAAATGTGGATCGATAAATGGATAGATAAATGTCGATAAATAAATGTGGATCGATAAATGTCGATAGATAAATGTGGATCGATAAATGTGGATAGATAAATGTGGATCGATAAATGTCGATAGATAAATGTGGATAGAAATGTCGATAGATAAATGTCTCAAGATAAATGTCGATAGATAAATGTGGATAGATAAATGTGGATAGATAAATGTGGATAGATAAATGTGGATAGATAAATGTGGATTGATAAATGTGGATAGATAAATGTGGATGGATAAATGTCGATAGATAAATGTAGATAGATAAATGTGGATAGATAAATGTGTGTCGATAGATAAATGTGGATAGATAAATGTCGATAGATAAATGTCTCTAGATAAATGTGGATAGATAAATGTCGATAGATAAATGTGGATAGATAAATGTGGATGGATAAATGTCGATAGATAAATGTGGATAGATAAATGTCGAAAGATAAATGTGGATAGATAAATGTCTCTAGATAAAAGTCGCCAGCTAAATGTCGCTAGATAAATGTGGATAGATAAATGTGGATAGATAAATGTCGATAGATAAATGTGGATAGATAAATGTGGATGGATAAATGTCGATAGATAAATGTCGATAGATAAATGTGGATAGATAGATGTGGATAGATAAATGTGGATTGATAAATGTGGATAGATAAATGCGGATAGATAGATGTGCATAGATAAATGTCGATAGATAAATGTGGATAGATAAATGTCGCTAGATAAATGTCGCTAGATAAATGTCTCTAGATAAATGTCGATAGATAGTGGTATAATCGGGTTTTTGGATTTTTTTTTCAAAATTCCGAGAAAATCCAGTTTGAAAGTTCGAGTAAATTGTTTTTTTCGAAAAATCCCCGAACCTTTGAACGCTCCTGGAAGCTAAACCGCTTGAGAGAAATTTTTGGCAGTGATGCCAAATGGTAGCTTGTGTCATGGGCTTACGCTTTGCACATTGTTAGATTATTAAAAAGCTCATCTTCCATGTTAAACCGCCAAATCATGCCTATTTTTTCAGCATCGGGCTTAACTTTTTTTTAACCTTTAAGTTCTCCCAGTTTGAGAACCCGTGGACCTACAGTGATGGGAGTTGTACCCAAATGTAGGTTAGAGTCCCCGTTACCTTTGGGTATAAAAAAATATTTTTACCCTTTTTCAAAATCCCGAGATATAGGCGTTGGAAGTTGGGGGTGCGAAAAGCTTCTGGGAGCTGGATTGATAAATGTGGATAGATAAATGTGGATAGATAAATGTCGATAGATAAATGTCAATAGATAAATGTGGATAGATAAATGTGGAGTGATAAATGTCGATAGATAAATGTGGATAGATAAATGTGGATAGATAAATGTGGAGTGATAAATGTCGATAGATAAATTTCGATAGATAAATGTATCTAGATAAATGTGGATAGATAATTGTGGATAGATAAATGTCTCTAGACAAATAAATAGATAAATGTCGCTAGATAAATGTCTCTAGATAAATGTCTCTAGATAAATGTCTCTAGATAAATGTCGCTAGATAAATGTCGCTAGATAAATGTCGCTAGATAAATATGGATAGATAAATGTAGATAGATAAATGTCGATAGATAAATGTCGATAGATAAATGTCGATAGATAAATGTGGATTGATAAATGTGAATAGATAAATGTCGATCAATAAATGTGGATAGATAAATGTGGATAGATAAATGTGGATTGATAAATGTCGATAGATAAATGTCGATAGATAAATGTCGATAGATAAATGTCGATAGATAAATGTCGCTAGATAAATATGGATAGATAAATGTAGATAGATAAATGTCGATAGATAAATGACGATAGATAAATGTCGATAGATAAATGTGGATTGATAAATGTGAATAGATAAATGTCGATCGATAAATGTGGATAGATAAATGTGGATAGATAAATGTGGATTGATAAATGTCGATAGATAAATGTCGATAGATAAATGTCGATAGATAAATGTCGATAGATAAATGTGGATAGATAAATGTAGATAGATAAATGTCCATAGATAAATGTCGATAGATAAATGTCGATAGATAAATGTGGATTGGTAAATGTGAATAGATAAATGTCGATCGATAAATGTGGATAGATAAATGTGGATAGATAAATGTGGAGTGATAAATGTCGATAGATAAATGTCGATAGATAAATTTCGATAGATTAATGTCGATAGATAAATGTAGATAGATAAATGTGGAGTGATAAATGTCGATAGATAAATGTGGATAGATAAATGTGGATAGATAAATGTGGAGTGATAAATGTCGTTAGATAAATGTCGATAGATAAATGTCTCTAGATAAATGTCGATTAATAAATGTCTCTAGATAAATGTCTCTAGATAAATGTCTCTAGATAAATGTCGCTAGATAAATGTCGCTAGATAAATGTGGATAGATAAATGTCTCTAGACAAATGTCTCTAGACAAATGTCTCTAGACAAATGTCTCTAGACAAATGTCTCTAGACAAATGTCGCTAGATAAATGTCGCTAGATAAATGTGGATAGATAAATGTCTCTAGACAAATGTCTCTAGACAAATGTCTCTAGACAAATGTCTCTGGAAAAAATGTCTCTAGACAAATGTCTCTAGACAAATGTCTCTAGACAAATGTCTCTAGACAAATGTCTCTAGACAAATGTCTCTAGACAAATGTCTCTAGACAAATGTCTCAAGATAAATGTCGATTAATAAATGTCTCTAGATAAATGTCTCTAGATAAATGTCTCTAGATAAATGTCTCTAGATAAATGTCGCTAGATAAATGTCGCTAGATAAATGTGGATAGATAAATGTGGATAGATAAATGTGGATAGATAAATAGATAAATGTCGATAGATAAATGTGGATAGATAAATGTGGATAGATAAATGTGGATAGATAAATGTCGATAGATAAATGTCTTAAGATAAATGTCTCTAGAAAAATGTCTCTAGACAAATGTCTCTAGACAAATGTCTCAAGATAAATGTCGATTAATAAATGTCTCTAGATAAATGTCGCTAGATAAATGTCGCTCGATAAATGTCGCTAGATAAATGTCTCTAGATAAATGTCTCTAGATAAATGTCTCTAGATAAATGTCGCTAGATAAATGTCTCTAGATAAAAGTCGCTAGCTAAATGTCGCTAGTTAAATGTCTCTAGATAAATGTCGCTAGATAAATGTCTCTAGATAAATGTCTTGAGAGAAATGTCTCAAGAGAAATGTCTCAAGAGAAATGTCTCAAGAGAAAATTCTCATGATCAATGTCTCGAGATAAATGTCTCGAGAGAAATGTCTAATGATAAATGTCTCGAGAGAAATGTCTCGAGAGAAATGTCTCATGATAAATGTCTCGAGAGAAATGTCTCGAGAGAAATGTCTTGAGAGAAATGTCATGAGACATTTCTCATGAGAAATTTCTCGTTGCACATTTCTCATGAGAAATTTCTCATGAGATATGAGACATATCCCATGTCTAATGAGACATGTACCATGAGACATTTCTCATGAAACATGTCTCATGAGACATATCCCATGAGACATGTCCCAAGATTCACACTTACCGGTGCCAGGAGCTGACTGTCGATGTTATTTCGTTGACGACCGGAGCCAAACTGAATATTGTGAGTGGTGTGTGGCCCTATTTATAGCAAAATATGATCCTCCCGCAGAAATGTTTAATTCTATTTCCTTTTTTGTTTAGTAGTAGGTACACTCCGCCCCTGGGTGTGGTGTTTTAAGTTTTTTTTTTTCTTGATAGACAAAGTCAGATTGGTAGGGTTTTCAGACCCATCCTTTGCTAGTTTTGTGTGGCATGATTCTGGAGGGTGGACCCTCCAGAACTTTTTTATTTATATTTTTTTATTTATTAGCCTACTTCCGATACGATAATAGAAAATAGGCTAAAATTGATTTGGGGTAATTTGACCCCCCAATACCCCTCCTCTATTATAATCAAGTTTTTTTTTAGGTTTATAGATTTATGTGAATTTTTTTTATAAACGTCTTGTGCTCTGGTCTCATGGGGGCTTCTATAATTCGAAGGCCCTGTTACATTGATACAGCTGGTACAGCACCAGCTACGCCTCTGTTTCTGAGTTATTTGTGCCCAAACATTGTTTTTTGTTACATCTGCGGACAAAAGTCACGAAATAAATTTTGGTTTACAGATATAAGTTGACAGTAAACAGGCCTTTGCATTTAGATAACAAAAATTCTATATAATTTTTTTTTTATTTTCGAAAAAAAATCAAGGTTAACCCCTTGCCGAAAAAAAATACATTTTGAAAATTTTTCTCTAAATTCATCGAGTGAGATATCAAAGGAAAGGTCATTTAAAGCTCTATTGACATCTGAAAACCAAACGATTCTTGGATATTTGGTTTCTGAGTTATTTGCGCCCAAACATTGTTTTTTCTTACATCTGCGGACAAAAGTCACGAAATAAATTTTGGTTTACAGATATGAGTTCACAGTAAACAGGCCTTTGCATTTAGATAACAAAAATTATAAAAGTTTCATTTTTTGGGATTTTCGAGAAAAATATCAAGCTCAACCCCTTGGCAATTTTTTTCGGAAAGGGGTTAACCTTGATTTTTTCTGGAAAATCCAAAAAAAAAAAAACATTTAAAAAATTTCTTCCAAATTCATGGAATGAGATATCTAAAGAAAGGTCTCTTTTAGCTCTGTTCACTAATGAAAACCATAACTTCTTTTGCGGTCTAATTTTCCATTTATTACAAATCTATTTATTCTTAGATTTTCGAGAAAAACATTCTAAAAAAATTCCTTCAAACGTATGGAGTGAGACTTTAAAAGAAAGGTCAATGTCCCCCGAAAGTTCTTTTGAGGTCATGTTGCTACATTATTACAAATCAATTTTTTTTTTTTTTTTGATTTTTCCGTTTAAAAAAATTAATTTAAATCCAATGTCTGAGACCTCAAAAAAAAAATTCTCTTTAAAATCATGGTAAACATTAAGCATTAAGGTACAAAAATTTCAAATCCATTATTTCTTAATTTTGAGGAAAAAGTTAATTTAAGAACATTTCCTCCAAATCCAAAGTGTGAAACCTCTAAAAAAAAATATAAATAAATAAATGTGTCATTTTTAATTTTCGAAAAAAAATGCGTTGTAAAAAATTCCTTCAAGTTCATAGAGTGAGACCGCATATGAGTTGCTTAGCTCTTACAAATCAATTTTTTTAAGATTTTTGAGAAAATGCATTTTAAAAAATTTTATCTAAATCCATAGTTTGGGACCTCAAGAGAAAAAAATGTGTCTTTAAGTTCATAGTGCAGAACCTTTTGCAATTGTAGTAGTAGTTTTATTAAAGTTATATTTAACAATTGTTTGAGACCTTAAAAGTAAGAAATGTTACCTTAAGTTCATATTGAATAGCCAATAGATCAATTTTTTAAAGTACAAACAATACGTACTTATTTAAGATTTTCGTTAGAATTGGTTAACCAATTGCTAAAAAAAAAAGGAATTTCAAAAAATTTCCTCCAAATACAAAGATTGAGACCTCAAAAGAAAGCTCTTTTTACGAATAAAACCCTTATGTTCTTTTGGAATCTTGTTGTTGAATAACCTGTTGTAAATCTTTTTTTTTTATTTTATAAGAAAATACATTTTAAAAATTTTCTAGAAACACAAATTTTGAGACCCCAAAAGAAAAAAATGTGTCTTTAAGTTCTTGGAAACAAACCTTTGATTTACGAACAAAAACATTTTTTTTTTTTTTTAATTCCCTTGCCGAAAAAGAGCATATTAAAAAATTTCATCCAAACGCAAAACGTAAGACCTCAAAAGAAAGGACTCCCTTAGCTCTTTACATAAATTAAAAGTTAATTTGAGAATTGTATGCTGAAATTTTGACGACTCTATTAATTCCAGAAAGATTAATTAATGTTAAATAATGAAATAAATCATCCGCAATCAAACAATTCCTTCCACATAAAGACACTAACAGCAAATTAACTATACTATGTAATAAATTAAACTTCAACTTTAAAACCAAACAAATCTTGGCTGCTTGCTCTAATTAAGTGCTTTTGTGTTATGTAACTTTACAAAATTTTAACATAATTTATGCTGACAGAAAATAAACAAACAAACAAAAACAAATCCTTGAAACTTATCCAAGAAATAATAAACCAAAAACAATTCCAATTTATTCTACTATGCGACAATATTGACCAATTTTGCCCACACAATGCAAATAAATGTAAGTCACCAATGCAAATGCACCACTTCCACTTTATTTACCTATGCAAATTTATTGCTACGCGTTGCATACGCGAATTTCATGAGGCGAAGAATACCTACGTGCAAATTAACGCATATAAAAGCCCACACATATCACAGTTTAAAGCATATTCCAATCACAGCTCTTTCCATAAGCGGACATTTAGTTTTTTGCCAAAAAAATCAACCAAACCAAATCAAAATGGCCAAAATCGTAAGTGGTCTGGAGGATCCTCCAGAAAGTTATCCTTATTTTTCTATTTTTTTTTTAGATCATCGTTCTCTTCGCTCTCGTTGCCTGTGCTACTGCCAAGCCAGGAGTTCTTGCTCCATTAGCCGCAGCTCCAATTGCAGCTGCTCCTTTGGCCTACTCAGCTTCCCTGACTGCAGCTTACACAGCACCACTCGCCTACTCGGCTCCTTTGGCCTACCCTGCCCCATTGGCTTATAGTGGATCTCTTATCGCTCCTGGAGGCAGCAGCCGAATTGATATCCAAAACAACTACAATGCAGCTCTCCTATCAGCTCCTTATGCCTACGCTCCACAAACCATAGCTACACCAGCCGGTTTGGCCGCCTACAGAGCTGCTCCTTTGGCTTACACTGCTCCAGCTGCCAGACTAGCCTATGCCCCAAGACCTATCGCAGCTGCAGCTTACACCGCTCCAGCAGCCGCCTATGCTGCCCCCTACGCTGCTTCCTATGCCTACACTGCTCCTTTGGCTGCCGCTGCTCCCCTAAGATATACATCTTCACCACTTTTGCTGTAAGAAGACTGTCAAAAGCCTTTAAAAAAAACCCCGTAGAGAAGCTGTAAAATAAATAAAAAAAAAACCCTTTTCCCGTTTAGTCGTATAAAAAAGTATTTTTATGGAGTTTTTCTTGAATTTTTCTTCTTTTGCCATTTCAAGTGCTGTGGTCTTTTGGTGTGGAAAGTTGGACAAGGAAAAGGATTTATGTATCCTTAAGCTGTCCGTGGGTTTTAATCGTATATAGCGTTGAAGCGCTTCGCGCACTCTTGCCACTCATGCGGAAAGGAATGTTCGCTTGCTTGGTCGTTTTATTCTGTCGCGTTTTTCGCTAGCGTCTCCCTTTTTTGCCTTGGCTCCACATATATCGCCCAGGATAATTTGTTCACCGAGCCATTCAATCGGATTAAGGATATACACGATGCGGTATAATGCGGCAAAAATGCTAGAAAGTTTTTTTTTTTTTTATATGGAAGGTATTCCTAAACTCCGAAGCTCAGCATCGTCAACAATTTGAAAAATCAGTTTAAAGCTGAAACTTTGGTAACAGTTAGACGCTGTTGGTCTTCCAAATTTTTTTTGCTCCACTTTCAGAAAAATTCTGAGATCTATCTTTTACAACAAAAAAAAAAATGCCTCCCATTATTCATAAATTATTCTGAAAGTCCTTATCGTTTTGGGGCATTTTTTCTGCTGCGTTGTTGTTGGGCCTGGAGTTTTAGAGGGAGGATATGGGCTTGTTCTGGGTGGCATCGTTTTGGTGTTTCTTTAAAGTGACGACAACCGACCGACCAACCACACAACTTCAACGATGACATAAGTGAAATTAGATTTTTCCATGAATTTTCTCAAGGGACTATAAGGACTTTAAGTCAAAAATGTGTTCCTAGTAGTGGGTAGTTTGTCTCAGAGTTTAAAAAAAAAGAGTGATAGATAGGAAAAAAAAAAAATGTAAATTTATGCAAAAAACATGAGCTGTCTTTGGTGTGCCTTCCATGCGATTGTGTCGGTGACAGGTGATGCTGTTGTACCTTTACCAAGGATGGAATTCATTAATATTTTTTGGGTAACATCCAGTAAATTGGGTTTTTGGGTAACAAAAAAAAAAAAATGCTGGCAGGTTGTTTTTTTTTTTGCATAAATTGATGTCCTAAATACTAAATTCCTTAATTTTAATAAGAAAAACATACATAGATTAGGTAAGGGAATGAATATTAAAAATTCAATCAAAAGGACAAAATCGATTAAATATTTAAAAGTGCCAGAAAGTGTAGTATAAATAGAAGCTTTTGAATCCAGGTCTTTAAGATAACTTCTTTTCTTTTACGTTTTTTTTGAACTTTTTGTTTTCGGCTAATTTTTTTTTTCATTCTTTTCAGTTCAGATTAAATTCAAAATAGATAATATTACATGGTTACAATTTTTAGTTTGGAGTTTGCAAATTTATACCTTTAAACTTTTCAGAACATCAGAGACTGCAGTAAATTTCTGACTGACCTTTCGAAAATGGACAAGTTTAGGTAGAGATTTAACTTTGACCTTGATAGTTAAAATTTACATCTCATATGACCGATGAAATAAAATGTACGACTGCTCTTATAGAGTTCAAATTCGTTTTTCAAAGGAAAAAAACAACATCAAAAATCAAATTGAGCACTAAAACAAGTATGCAATTTAGTTTCTTTCATTAAGATGCGCAATTTTTTTGAAAAACTAATTTTTTGTAAATAACAATTTGTGCCAATTTCTAGTAATGGCATTTTGTAATATAATTTAAACTACACCTAAACTAAAATTTCAAAATTATTCAATTTCCCGTTTTCTAAAATTTGATTAAAAAAAAATTCTTAAAAACTAAAATACATTTATTTAATTTTTTTTTTTGAATTCCGTTAATAATGATTTTCAAAAAATATGCAATTTTAAACAATATCGTTGAAACCATTTTCGGCGTAAAAATTAACTGCTTCTTCGTTGTCCATTAAAATTATGTGCTCATCCAGTATATCCAAAGCGCAAAGGTACCTAGATTCGGGATGTCGTTGAGGGGCTGTCATTCTTCTCATCAGCTAATTGGGGTGAACGGAGATATTTCCTACAAGTATCTTCTCCGATTGCAGTGTTTATTCGGATGAGTTTATTCGGATACCTCATTTACTGTAGAACTCATACAGTTTCCGAATGTGAGATTCAACTTTTACCACTGTACAAATTTCTCTAAGCCCCATTAAATCATAGGAATTTCTAGTATAATCAAATTTTAACCGATTTAAGTGGTTTTACCTGTATTTTCTCAGTCGATTTAAAACCGATTTTCATAAAGAGTCATTGAAATTAGAAATAATTAAGTATTAATTATAACTATAAATTAAAAAATAACATATTTTAGTGCAAGTATAAGTTTAAAATCAATGTCAAAGACAGTATTTTGGATATTCTTGAGCTTATAAAGTCTAGTAAATGACTTCACTTGCAAATGAATTCACTTATAAATATAAAAGCGTTAAGTGGCCGTAATTATATCGAGTTTAAAATTTTCGAAAAACCCATTTTTGGATTTTTGTGAAAAATTTAATTTTAATTATTTATGTATTAATTATGTATCGAATAAAAATATGTTAAGAATGGTATATCAAATTTTTTTTTTTTTGAAAATTGTGCTAAAATTTTGAAAATGGAATATTTGAAAGCAAAAACAGTATATTTGAGTTTTAAAAATTGTTCTTTGGAGTGGTATGAAGAGTTTAATGGAAGCATACAGTTCATAATTTAAAAACACCCTTTAATCTTTGTTATTTTTATAAACATTTTTGGTTCATGGTTATTATATCACCTGAAACACTTTCACTCACTAAATTTGACAAGTATTACATTTTATTCAAATGGTATTTTGGCACTTGTTGTATTTCCCTAAAAGAATACGTTCTTATGTGAAAAATTAAAATAGACTTTATTGATTCTTTATTTTGTATGAAAAATAAAACCTAAGAATCAAATTTTACTACCGTAGTACTATTTTTAACAGTTTTTCACTAATATTTTAACCTTCATTTAATGGCAAAATAGAAACCCTAGTGAAACACAAATATGAACAAAGCCATTAATCTACTGTAGGTATTTGGTCGCTTGTATCAATTAAACAAATAAAAATAAAATGCACGACTGGATCGCACGAACTTGCTCTTAGAGTTAAAGTTGCTTTAATTTTTAAGACTTTTTATATGGAAAAAAAAAAATAAAATTCGTTTAAAAAAAAAATAAAATAAAATCTGAAATTAAATTGCCCTCCAAAACAAGTATGCAGTTTTGATTAATATGTTAAGATGCATTTTTAGAAAAAAATTTTCAAAATCGTTAGAGCCGTTTTTTAAAAAACTAATTTTTTATAAACAATTTTTTGGAAAAAATGTTTTAAATAAAATTAGTATGCTATTTTGTAGAAATCACTAATCAACATCTAAAAACAAAATTTCAAAAAAATTCAATGTCCGGTTTTCGAAAATTTGATTTTTCAAAAAAAAATTTTTTTAATTTTTTTAAAAATCCAAAAATTATTTTTTTTTTTTAATTTGTTTTTTGGTTTATATTTAAATTCTATAAATACTTCTTCACAAAAAATTTCGTTGAAATTGAATAAGCAGTTTCGGAGATAATCGAATTTGAAAAAAACGGTTCTATGGCAGGTACCGTTAATAATGATTTTCCAAAAAAAAATTTTATTAGAAGATAGACCTTAGCTTAAAACTAACATTTGAATTTTTCAAACAAAATCGTTGGAGCCGTTTTAGAGATATTTCAATTTTACTAAAATCGGTATATGACAAGTACCGTTATTTTTGGTCTAAAAAAATTCATTCCAAAAACTCCTCTGGAGAGTCGCCAAATAACGCTACATGCCAAATTTGACATTAATCGGTCCATCCGTTTAGGCTGTAGCTCCTTATACAGACAGACAGACAGACAGACAGACGGACTTCCGGGACCCACTTTTTTAGCATTCTCTACCATCGTAATGTCATGGAAAATGTTATCTCAACTTTTTTTTTGTACGAATGCATAACTTGATATACATATAGTACCTATATCGCAAGTAAAAAGTAGTTTAAGCTTGTTACAACTAAAGCCTAGTACGCAGCTGAAGCGAAATGAAATTTTATACAAAAAAAAAAATAAATAAATAAAAAAAATTCACACAGGAACACACAATTTTTTTAGAAAGTTTTTGTTGAAGTTCTCGTTCCATTTAGCATTATAAAATACTTTGAAATATTGTTTCGTATCGCCAGATGAACATACAATTTCTAACTTGATCAACTTTTTCTGTTCACCCTCTCTTTCACATGCTGTAAAAAAAAATTCAATAAATAAATACAAAAAAGCACGTATACGCCACAGTGTATTTGGACAACTTTATATTCTTTGTCATCAGTTTAAATAAATAAACAGAAAAAAAAAATCCTCTCAAGTATGTAAAAAAACAAAAATTTTAAAACATAAAAAAGTTTCTTTGGTTTTTCAATCAAGTTCATTTATTTTGTCCGTTATCATTTCAAAACACAAGAGGAGCTGACGCATATCTAAATGGGGCAGCCAATGGAGCCGAGTATGCGAATGGAGCTGCATATGGAGAAGCTATGTAGTTAGCGGCCAATGGAGCAGCAATTGGAGCAGCAAGAGGCGCTGCGACATATTTGGCAACAGGAGCAGCAACAACTGGTGCAGCAGCAGCATAAATTGGTGCAGTAGCGATTCCATTGTAATTTCTTGCGATCACTTGACTACTGGTGGCAGTAACAACTCCGGGAGCAGCAGCAGCAACTAAAGGTGCAGAGTATGCGAGTGGAGCAACTAATCCTGGCTTGGCAGCAGCGCAGGCAATAAGAGCCATAATGACAACGGTCTAAAATTTTAAACAAGTTGTTAGTTTATTGATCCGAAAAAAAAAAATCGTCAAAATTAACTTACGTATTTGAACATGATAATTTTGGGTTTGAGTTGGATTTGATTGTTTCCAAGAGGAGTGAGCTTGAAGTCTGTTTTGGTTGACGCCAATTCAAGACTTTTATATCAAATTGATGATGGATACGTGACCATGGGATATGTCTTGAATGGAAGAAGCTCATTGAAATTCGGTGAATGAATAATTTGCGTCAATTTTTGTTTTATTTTTTTTTTCGTTTGGCCTTTATTTGGTTCAATTTTGAAAAAAAAATAAAAAAAAATGGTAAGTTGTATGAATCATACATTTTTCTTTCTGCAGACTGCCTATAATTGACCTTGGTCATGAATGTCTATTTTGAAACAAAAATTATTCCAAAATGGTAGAGATTGATATTTAATTTTGAATTTTTTTTTCAACATCACATCAAAATGAAATTTTCTATTTTTTGATAAAAATAAATCTCCCTCTAAAAGTTAGTTAACCCCCCAAAAAAAACCTAATATTTTAAAGTCAAACTTATTGAAATAAATTATATAAAATAAAAAGTTCTATGTTAAATCCTTTGAGGCGAATAAAAATTAACTCCAGAGGAACGACGACGAAAAAAAAAACACATAAAGCCAAGTTGTCGTTGGAATTTATTATGATGGTGGTTCCCTTATAGTTTTTAAATTTTTATTTTTATCTCTTTACTGCATTCACGGTTTGTGTACACTTTAAATAAAAAAATAAATAAAAGAAGAATGTTCTATCAAAAGCTATGTGTGCATCCCAACCGGAAGTAGGATCAACTTTCAACAAACCTTTCAAGCGAATATAAAAATGTTCATCGCAGTTTTACAGTGTAGACATTTTCGATAAGGTACACCTAAGAATTTAAAAACCTAATGAAATAATTAAATTTAAATTCTTAAAGAGATAATGCGACTTTTCAAACTCATCTGAAATTTTTTTTGAAAATATTTGTATTTAAAAAAAAAATGTTGCTGAGACGAATTTCCTTCAAAAACTATATTTAATTAGGAAGATAATAATGTAGGTACAATTTTTGTGAAAACTTAATCAAAAGCGAATATTATTTCTAATTTTTTAAAAACTATAAGGTTTAAAGGATTTTTTTTATGTTATCAATTAAATATTAATATGACAGTTTCCTTAAAAAATTATGAAAATATGTACATAGTTCTTTCTTACTATATTTCGTTAAAATTTTATGTGGATCATTAGGCTGTTCGATAAGTTTTCGGCCTCGCCAATATAACGCAACAAATTTTAAACATTTTTACTTGCGATATAGGTACTATATTATATATCAAGTTATGCATTCGTAAAAAAAAAAAGTTGAGATAACATTTTTCCATGACATAACGATGGTAGAGAATGCCAAAAAAGTGGGTCCCGGAAGTCCGTCTGTCTGTATACGAAGCTACAGCCTAAACGGATATAGCGATTAATGTCAAACTTGGTATGTAGCGTTTTTTGGCAACTCCCCAGAGGGGGTTTTGGAATTTATTTTGAAATTCCTCAAAAACGGCTTCAACGATTTTGTTTAAAAAATTAAATAGTAAGTTTTAAGATAAGGTCTCTCTTTTAATGAAAAAAATTTTGTCCGAAAATCATTATTAACGGTACCTGCCATAGAACCATTTTTTAAAAATCCGATTTGCTCCGAACCTTCTTATTCGATTTTTACGAAACTTTCTGTGAACAAGCATTTATATAATTTTAATATAAGCCAAAAATAAAATTTCGAAAAGAATAATTTTTGGATTTTTAAAAAAAAATTTGAAAATTTTTTTTTCAAAAATCAAATTTTTGAAAACGGGATATTGAATTATTTTGAAATTTTGTTTTTAGGTGTTGATTTGTGATTTCTACAAAATGGCATACCAATTTTATTTTAAAACTTTTTTTCCAAAAAATTATTTATAAAAAATTAGTTTTTTTTTTAAAAACGGCTCAAACGATTTTGAAGTTATTTTTTTCTAAAAATGCACCTTAATGGATCAAATAAAACTGCATACTTGTTTTGGAGGGCAATTCGATTTCTGATTTTATTTTATTTTTTTTTTTAAAACGAATTTTATATTTTTTTTCAATATCTTTTTTGTTTTGTTTTTATATACCTACATTTCAAAAATTTCTATATAAAAAGTCTTAAAAATTTAAGCAACTTGAATTCTAAGAGCAAGTTCGTGTGACCCAGTCGTGCATTTTATTTTTTTTTTAAATTTTGTATTTGTTTTTATGTAGAACTTTTTTAAAATTATTAAGGTATATTTTCCTTTTTAAATTCTTTTCAGTCAGTTTGTCTTAAAGTTTTGCAGAGTATTGACTAGTTATGTTTTTTGTTAAGAGCTCATCAATCAAAATAATTTCCTTAAGTCATCAACTTTTACAATTGAAAACACTCCACTTTTATATCTTCTGTGAAAGAGAACATTTAGTTTTTTAAAACTTAGACGGTTACACTTTCAGTGCCTTGCCTTTTTACCTTTTTTTAAAGCCGATATGTTTTTCTTTTATTTATCATTCAAAGAAATTTCGATCTGAGAAATAGTTTTTGAAAAATTAATTTTCAATCCCAAAAAACTCCTAATTTTATTCTGCAAAATTTTATGTTGTCAAGTACAGTCACTAAAAAAAGAAAAAAAGGTTTCTTTTTATTTTTTACCAACGACAAAACATTTTTGCATCTAATATTCTGTTTACGTTTAAAAACATTGTATTTGGAAAACTAAATCAGTACTTAGTTATGTACATAAAATTTTGGAAAAGTCATTATCAATTTTACCATAAATTTTGTTTTCAAAATTTTAATTTTGAATTTATTCATAAAATAGTTTTATTTTAAATAAAAATTAAAGACGAGGTTTTTAACCTTACAAAAATGTATAGCATGTCAAAAACTTGGTACATAACTATTTTTGTCAAATATTGTAGAAATGAAATACAAACAAAAGCTTAAATTAAAAAAAAAATTAAAATATAAATATTATTAATATAGACACACAAACATGGTAATCCTATTCAAACGAAAAAAAAACTCCGAACAGTTGTTCTTATTTTAAAGATTACAACACACATTTTTTTTCAGATAGAAGAGAATATCAGCTAATTTTTGGTATTAGTTTAAGCCTTTTTCAAAATTATAGTTTTTATTCAAAATTTTTTTTTTGCCATTTGAATACGGTTGTTATGTTTTGTTGTATTACAATCTACAATAAATATTAACCCCCAATTTCAACGAATATTATTTTTGTATTTTTGTCAAAAAATATTTTACTTACTTAAAAATGTTGAAATCAAGCAACATTTGCTAAAAAAATAATTTTTGGATTAAAAAAAAAATATTCAATATTTTTTGTCAATTTATATTTTCTTTTTTGAAAATTTTGTATGCATAAAAAACTTTATAAACAAAAATGGTCACGAAAATTTTGAATTTTTTTTTTTCTCAAAATTCTGTCATTTAAAAAATTAAGTTTCATACTTTGCAGAAACTAGATAGTCCAACATTTATGGAGCAATATTGTGAAGCTTATTTTATGTATTTTAGTTTTTGTTGAGAAAAAAAAAATAAAACTTTTTATATCTCAACTGAAATGCCACTGACTGTAGTTCCTAGAAAAGTTTGTTCCCATCATAAGAGCCTTCAACAACAACACACAAATAAAAAAAAAATCCCAAAATGTCTGTTAGTCAAACACAAAATGAAAATACCACCTGCCTGTAAAATACTTCAAGCAAATTTTTCTGGATATTATCTCAGGAGAATTTATAAATTTTTTTTTTTTTTGTAAGTCCTTCTATAATGCCGTTTTCCTGGTATAAATAAGCTGAACAACAATTTTTTTTCCAGAATTATTCTTTTTTACTGTCGGGACTTACTTTGAAACCAACCAAAGGAAAAAGGGAATATTCCCAAAATTATTTTTAAACTGGTCAACAAAACTTAAAAAAAAAAAAAAAACAAAATAAACTTTGTTAAGGGATAAAAGGCAGAATCCTTATAGGAAAAAGGGAAGAAAAAAATATAATAATTGGACAATTAATGCAATTTTAGAATTTTTTCATGAAGAAATTTTTAAGGATATCTGCCCCTTCACTACGTCATTAGTTCGGTGATATAAACTTCAAAAAGTTTGACTTTGTTTTGGGTTATGGTTCTAAGAGCTGTTTGTTTGAGGTTAGAAAGATGACAAAAATAAGAGGGTTTAACATAAAAAGTTTTAAATAGCTACCTGCTATTATTGCCACAAGGCTTATGCATTTGAGTTGTTTTAAGCAACTTGTAATTTATTCAATCTGAGAAATGCCTTAAACATTAAAAGCTTGATTTTATTCAACTTCATTTTTCCCCTTTTTTCAATATTATTTCTTTCGATTAATATAACTAACAACTCATTTCATAAGATAACAACCGACTGACGGACGATGACAGGAAAAACTTCTCATTTTATATCTTCAGGCGCACCTGATGGAGTTGAAATAACCTCATCTGCACTTGAAAGAAACTAAGATCTCTCTGAACACTGAACAGTACAGAGGCCAGCGTTAATTAAATTGAACATCTATCTTCCGGAATTATGTCAGAATAATCGAAAAGTTTTCATTCTCAACACGATGCACTCTGGTTGGTACTTTTCTCTATAATATGATGGCCACAGGGCTGAACCTATACCAATACCTATCGAGTTATATCGCAGTTAAAAGAAGGAAGTGAAAAGTTTATTCCTCAAGCTATTTTACAGATTGATAAATACCTATAAGTATGTAGGATGTAGGCACCAGTGCAGTTTGAAAACTTAAGAACTACTTTTTGCGACTCTCAATCATGTAATCAAAATGAAACCTTTTCACGTTTATTTCGTTGAAACTTTTTGGACGTTTCGAATTTTTGATGGTTGTTGTTGTCCGTTCGTTTGCTTTATTACTCTGACTGCGTAGTAATTGGGTGGACTTTCAAGGACTGAGGATTTTTAGGAAAAAATGCCATCATCTTTTCTGTGGACAGTAGCTTTTAGAAGATTTTGAAATTTTATCATCCGTCTTGATTCTAGATTCATATTTAAAATAAAAACAAAATATTGTAATCAATTGAAAAGTGAAAACAAATCATGTGCGCAATTCACACGTGGTAGAAGTGAAACCTTAAAAAATCATTTTCCTTGCTGAAAAAAAAAAAACAAAATCGAATAAATCTAAATTTTTTTTATTTCATCACCTTTAAATCCATATTTTTTATATGACAACCTATAATAAATTTTTATCATTTAAAAGCATATTGTTTCTGCTCAAATTATTTATATCGAACATGTCTATACAACATCTACAAAAACTTTTCATAACAAAGAAAAAAAAAAATAACAAAAATAATAAAAAAATTATTAAAATCATTTTAATTTTAAGTGGAGCAATTGAATATAATTCAATTTATAAATTGAACTTATGAATTGAATCAATCACTTTGCACCAAAAAAGCCAAAAACATCAATGTTTTTCTTCTTCTAACACCATTAAATATATTTTTGTAAATGAAAACCTATGTATAAATTGTATATCATCTGAAAGGTTATTATTTAACCTTTTATATGAAGTTTCAATCATATTTCCAACCATGTCGTAATTTCAAACTGAGATTACGATAATGATAAAATTAAAAAATAGAAAAACACACTAAAAATTTATTAAAAACCAACTTCGATAATATTGAGGAAAAGTTGTGATACAATTTAAAATTGTTATTATTTGTTGTTCAAAAAAAAAACTTATACATTTTTAAAGAAGATTGTGAATCAGCAATATTTGCTGATGATACAGCAATACTATCATCGCATAAGTTCAGTCTCAATATTGAGACGAATCTCAAAAATGCAATTGAAGTATTGGAACGTTATTACAACAAATAGAAAATTAAGCTTAACTTGGAAAAAATGCAAGCGATCTTTTTTTCAAGAAAAAGAAAAGCTTGCTATCTTCCAAGTAATCAGCTGCAAATCAGTGGTATAAATGTTGATTGGGAAAAATCAGTTAGATATCTTAGTGTATATTTTGATTCTAAATTAACGTTTCAGGAACATATAAATAAAACACTGAAAAAAATAAGTGTAGCCATAAAAATGCTTTACCCATTTATTCATAGAAAGTCTCTGTTATCAAATAAAAATAAGATAATACTGCACAAAGTAGTTTTTCAATCTATCTTTCTGTATGGTTGTCCCGTTTGGGGAGATTGTGCAAAATGCCACATGCAAAAGCTACAAATCTCGCAAAACAAGATTTTAAAAATGATGTTGAACCTACCATGGCATTATTCAACACAAGATCTACATAAAAGAGCAGGTGTTGAATTGATTTACGAAAGAATTCAAAGATTTAATGAGCGATTTATATTAAAATGAAGTTTTGCTGAAAATAGCCTCATTAGTGAATACTGCTTATAAAAATAAAATAATTTTTTTCTTAATTTGTACATATTTGTATCATTTAATGTTACGTTTTTTGCTTAATTATATCTTTCTTTATTTTACTTACATGTTAATTATTTATTTATTTATTTTCTTTTTTTTTTAATTTATTGTTTATTTATTAATTTATTTGTTTTATTTATTTACGTGTTTATTTATTTTTGTATATATTTTTTGTAATTATTATTTGTTTATTTCAATTATATTTTTGTTTATTTGTTTGTTTATTTATTTATACATCTATTTATTTATTTATTTTTCTATTTATTTATTTATTTATTTATTTATATTTATATATATATATTTTGAATACAAATGTTTAATCATCTAGTCATTTTAGTTTTAAGTTTTCTTCTTTTTTTATATAAAAAATAAATAAAAACCAAAAAAAAAAATCAGAAAAAGAAACAAAATTATATAAAAATATAAAAAATATAAAAAAAAAAAATGTTAAATATATTACTATTATTGTTATTTATATATATATATTGTATTTTTTTTTTTTTTATTGAAATGATGGTTTTTTCTTTCGTGTTTTCCTTCAAACTCTCTGTTATTATGTAAATAAATATTGTAAAAAAAAAATAAGGTTTCAGTAGAAAGATATTATATATCAAATCTCTGTATGAAAAATGTGCGGTGGCAATCCTTGAAAAAAAAAATTATAACGAAATAAAGAAATCTATCTAATCTACATTTTTAAAATCAGTTTAATTTTGCCAATAAATAGAAAACAATAGAAAAAAGCAAAAAAAAAAAAATATTAAAAATACAATAGAAAAAAAAATCATGCGTCCGTTTAAAATAAAATGCACTACTGGGGCCGCACGTACTTGCTCTTGCAGTTCAAAGCACTTTTATGTTAGCTTACTTGAAGATTATAAGAAACGTAGGGGAAGAGCCGGCATGGAGGCCAAAATATGTTAGTTAAATACAATTTTATTTTATTTGACTTGATTTTTTTGAGAAAAACTAAAAATGCAGTTTTACTGCAATTACTTTGAATATTACGTATGTAAAATTTTATCAAAATCATTAGACCCATTTTTGAGAAAATTGCAATAACTCCATAATTATGTACGGGAAGAGCCGACATCCGGGATTTAAAAAAATGTAAAGACCATATTTCCACTCTCCGTATTTGTTGAGAAAAACTAAAAACAAAGTTATGTTAGAACTATGTACAGCATTACGTGTGTTAAATTTAATCAAAATCGTTAGAGCCGTTTTCGAGAAAATTGCAATAACTCCAAAATTTTGTATGGGAGGTATACGTTCTAAGCGAGATATTAAAAAAAAAAAAACCAACCTTGGAAATTTCAAAAAAAACATCCATACCAAATTTTAACAAAATCCGTCCACCCGTTTGGGCTGTAGCTACTTGTACAGATGGACCGCACGGACGCACCGACGCACGCACAGACCGACAGACGTCATGACGAAACCCACTTTTTTGAACTTCTCCATCATCGTAATGTTAGTTTTGATTAAAACCTCAAATTTTTTTTTTTTTGACACGAAACCAATACTTGCCCTGAGCAAGTAAAAAAAATTGATTTTTCGAAAATGGAAAAGAAAAAATTTTTCTCGATTTTCACATTAAGGTTATTATAAGTTTATGGGATTTAACGTTTAAAATGTTCAAAAAATTTATTTTTTTATTTTTATTAAAAGTTTAAGCTTATTTTCTACACCGAAAAAAAAAACCAATATCAATTTTACATTTTTTAAATATCAGCCAAAAATGCTCTATAAAATGTGTTTTATGATATATAAAATGTTAAAACAATATTTTTACTATCAGGATGATATTTAAATGTCACATTTTGAATTTTTTTTTTTTTTTTTTTTGTTAATTTATTTGCATTTTTTCATATCAATTTTGCATTCCAAATTATTGAAAAATATTAAATAAAAAATTCTTAATGTGTACTAATTTAAAGGCGCTTTGTGTTTTTTCGAAGTAAAATATATTGTCGTTTTCGATTGGTTTCACTCAAGAATTCAATCATTCTGAAATCGAATGGAACAGTTCAAGTTGCTTCCACTCAATTTTGTTTTTTTTTTTTTGTTTTGTGTTTGTGAAATTTCAAATGTCAAATATTGATATAATTTTTTTTTTTCAAACTAAGAAATTATAAAAATTATAAATAAATAAGTGAAGACGACGGAAGAAGAAAATAATAAAAATATCATTCCACTGCATTAAGGTACCCATTTTAATCTTATTATTAATTTTAATTTAATTTAAATTTTTGAGTTTTTTCCATTGTCTATCATTACTATTAACTTACAAAAAAAAAAAAAAAAAAAAAAACTACTTTTTATAAGTTCAAGTGCTTGAAAAGTTAGTTTTGGTTTGGAAATCAGTGATCCTAATCATAGATCAGTGGGTTTTTCAATACTTTGAAAGCAAACACATTTCATAATAATATGGACCTTGTATGTGCCTCAGTTTCGAAAAAAAATCGAGTTGTATACATCCAAGTGATAAGCCGAAGGATTTGTGGGTCACTATGGTGTATGTGTGACATTTTTTTTTTTTTCTTAGAAAGTATTAAAATAGTAAAATCGAAAGACAACATTCTCAGATTAAAGGGAAGTTGTAGCTGGTTTTGTAACATGGTTTTCATTGCTAAAAAAAAAAATAAGGGCGATTTTTTGCATTTAATTGATCCAAAATTGCATTAATTTTTTTTATTTTATTGAAACTAAATGTTTTGTACATAAAATATGCTACAAAAAAGTAAAATTTTATCACATTAAAAATAAAATAAAATTTTAATGAAATTGTCCAAAGTTAAATCGTTTATTTTGAAAATGGGGATAAGTCCATTTTATAAATATTTTCAGGCGAAATAAGAAATGGATACACATTTTTTTTTAAAGATTTATTTACCATACTGTTTTCAATGTCTTTGAAGTTCTTATATTTCACTTAAAATAAGACAAAACAAATTTGGTAAATATTTAAAAAAAATGGAAAAATTTAATAAAATGCACTTATCTCCTTTTCAAAATAAGCTAAATTTAATTTATTAGTTTCGTTGCGATTTAAACATTTTACTTTTTTATTTTTTTTTTTTTTTTGTAATTATTCTTTTTGTAAAAACTTAAACACATATTTATTTAAATCATAAGAAGCTTTTAGTGCAATATTGTAAGAGTAAAGGTCCTCGTACCTTCTGACTCCAAGCAATTTGCATTAAAATGACTTAACCATTAAAAAAGAACTCCCTCTCCACAAATCACTTTTTCAATCGCAATGAAATCTCTACTTCCTGCTTTGAATTTGGAAAATCAGCTTTTAATGTGACGACAAGAATGAACCCTACATGAATAAATGAGAGACTAGACTCGACTTGTAAAGCAAACCGGAAGAAATATGAATGAATAATAATAATAAAAAAAAAAAGAACGAATTCTCAAAAAATTCACCTGTAGTCATCATCAAACATAATCTTACCCAATTCCACACATACACACTCACAGGACTCTTTTATTTAAGATGAAGATAACCTCAAATTTATTATAAGGCCAGTTTAATGCAGTGATCTGACTTTATCATGAGCATAGAGCAACTTTCCCATCATCCCCACTCACACACACACACACACACACACGAATGTCATTATGCTCAAGATGATGATGCTACTATGATGACGGAGATGTTCCAAGAAGATGAAGTTGATATCGTCCTATGATGGAAACACCCGGAACGTGACTTGAATACTAATACAGCAACATTGTGAGTTTCCTTTCCGGGAGCTAGACGTATAGAAGACAGTTCCAGGACCTACTAATTCAATTCATGGGAGGGCAAATAATCTTCAAAAGAATTCTATGTCTTCCTTGCTCCTTCCGGTTTGGCAGCAGCAGCAGCAGCAGCGGGGGCTATTCAAATTTATTTTGGCGATAGAAACTTAAAAAAAAAACTACCAGATTCTCTGTGTGTCCTTTCATCGACTGCATTCTGCAGTAATGTTATTTCACTTAAATTATTACCCCCCAGGCAAGGGAAAAGAATTCTCTCTCCTGCAGTGAATCTGCTCTGGTCGTTTACCCTATTTCACCAAAAATAAAAAAAAATTAAAAGAAAACTCTCAAAAACTCTTACCACAAATGACGAAGAAAAATTCCATCCAAATGCAAATTGCTGCTACTGCTGCTGTGTTGGGCTTTGGGGCAAAATAACAAATCATTGCTTGGTTGTCCTGGTTAATTTTTTTTTTTTTTTTTTGGTTGAAACTGCTGCAAACGAAACTTCTTCTAAACTGGCTAAAAGCAGCGTTAACTTGAGATGGTTTATAAAACTTGGTGCCAATTAAGTGTATGCAGTCGGAAGCAGAAGAAGAAGAAGAAAAACTGTGTGGAAAAGAAAACCCCTTGACGAAAAAGTTTTTTTTACGAGGAAAAGTCGATTAGGCGCTTGTTGTGTATTTTGTTTTGGCCCGCTGCTGGCTGCTCTCTCTGAAGGCGACATGACACAAAGACGGCAGCAGCAGCAGCCCCTTCACGACGACATTAAAACTTTAGACTATTTCTCGCCGCCCCCAAAAAATTTGCGTAACCTTTTATTAGAGTTATATACCTTCTCTATCTTTCTCATTTTCTCTAGAGAAATGGACAAAGTCTTAATAATAGGAACATGAAGTACGGGCCAACAACAACTATATACTTGAGAAAGAAATTGCATTGGGAAGTTTTTTTTTTTTTTTTTATTATTATACTCTCCACTCTTAGCCATCACCAACATCAAAGTTATAATGCCAAAGCTGAGCAAAGTGAAGGCAATTTTAGCAAAAAGTTTTCCAATTTTTTAACCATCAACTCGAGAGAAAAGTTTGCTTCAACCCAACAATATAATTTAGCGGAGTGAGGAAAGAATTTGTTGGAAGAAAAGGTAGATAGAGTGGGTAAGTTTCTACCTACTTTTGCTTCCTTAGCATCAACTGGAGAATTTTAAGTAATTGGACAGGAATATGGATTAATTTGGTGTAGGCGACCGCAGCGGTTATAGAGTTTTCTGTAGATTTTGGTTATAAAATATTTAACTACTGCGTCTTGGCAATTGATTCTTGATGTCGTTCAAAATTAATTAATATTTTAACTTTCGAATTTTAGTCCCACTTTGAAATAAAGGGCAGTTTGATTTAATGAAAAATTTTAATTGTTTCGTTGTTATTATTAAGCCGATAGAATTGGGGTTTTTTTTATAAAAAGTTATCACGCCTTTCCGATTCTTAAATTAAATTTTTTTTCTGTATTTAAAGATTATTATTTTTTATTAATTTTGTAATTCTAAGAAGAAATGCTTTTATAACGCGATAGAGCTTTTGAGATAGTCCCTATACTGGAATCTCTCATTTGAGAGTTTTTACCGGAAAAGTTTTTCGGAAGTTTTTAAAATTGTTGTAAAAATTTGGGCGTGCTCTATCCGAATTTTTGACTTTACCACATCGTATCTTGTGCTCTTTTTTACTATATTGGAAAAATGGCATTGAAAAATTGTTTTTTGTAATTTTTATAAATAATATAATTTTAAATGCAAAAATAAAATAGTAAAAGTTAATAACAAGTTACATAAACAATTTTTTTGTAAAAACAATTTTTGGGGGTTTCTGTGTACAACAATCAAAGAAACCTTCATAAAAGAAAAAAAAAAAATGAAAACAATAGATAAATGTAGTAAATATCAATTTTTGTTCAACTGTTTTTATGCGACTTTTGCATGTAAACCTACAATGAAGGAAGGTTAGGCAAAAGTTTCGTAGAATGCAATAGTTTTTTATGTTAAAATTCATCAAGAACAAAATTTAGTTTATTTTTTATGAACATTTGTTTTAAAAATTACAAAATTACTTCAGTGCTCCAAATAAAGTAGATAGGCTATGCTATAGGTATTTCTATTATTTTCTTCTAGGTATAACAATGAGTTTTTTTGTATTTCAATTTTTAACGTTAGAACCCCTAAAAAACAATTTTATACACAAAGAAAATTGAAACGGACGAACATTATAAATTTGTATTTAAAATTTATTTTTTATTATTTTTTATTATTTAAAAATTATTTGTAGGTATGCAAAAAAAAATTAACAAAAGTATAAGGCTGGGATAGACCTCTGGTGCAAACGACAAATCGTTGAGTGGTTTAATTCCCTGATCTGAAAAAAAAAATCGATTTTTTGTTTTTGGAAACAGGAAAACTGCAAATTTTTCAAAATTTTTATTTTATATGTCACTAAATTATTTCTTTAAAATCGCAAATTTGCTTAAAAATCAAATGAAATACCTAGTTTGTAAATCCAAATCATTCAAAAAGATGTTTGAGTTTTTTTTAAATCTTATATATAAAAATGAGTTCGTTAAGTGTGTGTGGCCGATAAACTCGCGTTTGGCTGGTCCGATTTTGGTAATTTTTTGTTTGTTTGAAAGGTATTAATATGTAGATGGTTTGTATAAAAAAAAATAATACCTTTTCTCCCACTTTCACATAGCTGTCAATTTGTACGAGTGAAAAAACACTCTTGCTTTTTAAAAAGTTTAACTAAGCTTTATTTGTAAAAAAATATATTAAGACAGGCTTTCAAAATAATAATTATCGTTTATAGTCTGTGATGCCTGTCAACGTTTGAATTTGCTTGAAGCAGACACTCATTGGGACTCAACGCTTCCTGGTGCATCTGTTTTGTCTTCGCCACATCATATTGTTCTCAGTAAATATAATCATATCTTATCCTTCAAATCCACTCGAACTTTAGATTAGGATTAGATGTGATTAGGATTAGATACACCGAATGCGCCGTGTGACATTAAATCCACATTTGGATTACACAAATGAAAAAATGTATAATCAAGTTGTGATCTTTATTTAGGCCACGTGTTTTGTTTGATGATTGCGAATAAAGCATTAGCACAATTATAATTGGTTGCTCCAAATCGTGAAGAGCAAGATGTTCTTGATCAAGAAATACTACGCGGAAGGCAATACAATTGCGTTGAATTAAGAATATTTGTGCAAACCAATTCCCGAAGTATGACACTATTATGCAAGGTGTCATCAATCAGAGTTGTGGTTTGTATTTCTTAGATGCACCCGATGGTACGGGAAAAACATTTTTGATATCATTACTTGTACCATAAATACGATCTGAAAATAAAATTTGTACCGAGGAATAACGTGACATGCTTAACTTTAATGGCAAGGATCGCATTTCGCATAAACATAGAAGCTCTGATCGTCTGGATAGTACGTAATTTTCTTAAATTTGGAGTAGTTTTTTTTTTCGTATAAGACCAGACAAGTAGGTACGTTAATCAAATAAAACAACATCCTCTGATCATTATTGGCTGTGCTGCTATTTCAGGGAAAGGAAAACGCCATAGCTCCAGACCAAAACAAAAGGAGCTTGGGAACGTTTTGATTTTACGATTTCAGAATAGGCTCGAGACTCGAAGCATCTATATCTATGCAAGACTGGGTCCTTGCCATAAAGTTAAGAATGTCACGTTATTCCTCGATATACAAATTCAAGTATTGGACCGGTCTGATAATTCTCCCGGCATGAATTCCATAGGAAACTTCTTTTGGAGCTTATTCCCTTATGTACGTTATTTGTATCAAAAAGTATGAATTTTTTGACTTTTTTTAAGGCAATCCGTATCTACATGATAAGCGCAGGTAAATGGGATAAAAAAATTAAAGACATTTCGACAAAAACTTTAAAAATTCAGCACCATGAACCAAAAAAATTTTTATATTTTTTCGCTTGGACCTAATAATATGGCAAGGCTTTTTGATACATTATAGTCCTGGTATATCCAATGAACTCAAAAACTCCGTTTGGTAATTTGATACATTGCTTTCATTTGTGATAGGGTCAACCGATTTGTAGGCAAAACATTGTGCATTTATATAGTTTAAAATTGTTGCATTGATTTCAGAAACATTTTTATTTGTAACAGCCATTATTGCACGTTCACTCAGCCAAGTATGATTTTTGTAATTTGTC
The DNA here is from genome assembly GCF_945859705.1 of Episyrphus balteatus. NCBI lineage: Eukaryota > Metazoa > Arthropoda > Insecta > Diptera > Syrphidae > Episyrphus > Episyrphus balteatus. The sequence continues at coordinate 26,950,738 of NC_079135.1, forward strand.
TTTATACTTGGAAAAACACTGAATCAATTCATTTTTTGAATTTACATTGAAAAAATTGTTTTGAAGTGTAATTCGGCCTTCCGAATCAAGTGCCGCTATTCCATTAACAATGTCCAATAACTGCATAAATTACAATAAATTGGTTAATGTTCATTACAATAAACCAGTTTTTTTCGGTTTAAATGTATTTTCAAACAGGTTCTATTTTTTTAAAAAGTACACTCAGCGAAGCGGGTGGGGGTTAGCTAGTTTCTTATAAAAATTAAATAATTTATTTAATTATAATTGAAAAATAAAAACAAAAAATATTTTGAAAAAAGAAAAATATGCATAAAATAATTTTTCAATTTTCTCAAAAACTAGAAGACATAGAAACATATAGTTTTCAATGTTCGATAAGAAATCAATTGAGGCATTCTGGACAAAAATAGTATAAAATGAGTTTAAACAAATTTTTTCACCTATTTTTAACTTTGAAATCGATTATTTCACAAACAATTGGTTATAATATATTGATTTAAAAATTATAATTAAATGTACAATTTTGCCTTTCGGAAATGGTATCATTTATTACTGTAAGTGTTGCCGTTGTTTTTTAATATTTTTTTTTTTATATTAATAAGTTTTTTTTAAGAAAACCGCCTCTCCCACCTAAACGGGGGAGATAGACCCCTTTCCCATAGAAAAAATGTTTGTATTGAACTCCTCTAAAAGAACCTGTTATCAAATCCTTCTACGTGCCAAAATAACATTTTTGTTTTAGGCCTAAAAATTCGAGTTTTTATATCTTTTTCTAAGCCAATTTTGAACTGATTTTCATAAAAAATATCTCGTTTTATTTGGAAGTAAATATTATTTAAGAATATATTTTTAAAACAGCATGTTGTTATGAAAACGAAATAAATGGAATTTTTGAACTTTGTCAGCTTATAAATTCTAGTTGGTTTAATCAAACCACTTGTTTGAAAAATTTTTAAAAAGGTCTAAATGTCTTCTATCTAAAAAAAGAAATCTAAAATGGGTACAAATCAGACGAAGCTAGATTTTTTTCAATGGGTCAAGGTCCAAAAACACTCCAGTGCAACTAGTTCTACAAAACGTGATAGGTTTCTGCCCGCGTATATTTTAAAACTTTGTTTTTGTAACACAGTGTTATTAAAAGTATTCTTTTTTCAAATTTTTGCATGCAAGACTTTAGAATTCTAAGCAACTTTAAACATGATCATATACAGCCAACGCCGAAAAAACCTTCACACTTATATTTAACGTTGCTTGGACTATTTAGATGTAATATTTCAGTGTGAATCTCGTTTTTTGCCCTTTAAAGTAGGTTTATGTTCTAGAAATGAGTTTAAAATTAGAAATGTGCAGCTTCGTAAAGATGGCCCTAACACCTTGAATTATTGTTGTTTTTCAAATTTGGAAATATGTAGGTATATTTTTTTATAACTTAAAATATACATAAATACAATTTAAAAACTCAAAAAATTAATATAAAATCAAATAAAAATAACAATCATTTAAAATTATCTCAGGACTACTAAAAACAGACATATTGTTTTATTAAGCAGTTATACTACTAGCGTTTTTTTTTTTTTGTCGCGGGGTGTATCTGTGTGCAAGTTCACTAAGTTGTATTAAGGCAACAAGCATAAAATTTCAAACATTTCGTGTCATACGATACTGCAAATCAGTGGCGTATTGAGGGGGGGGCTCAGGGGGCTCAAGCCCCCCCCAAGCCTCCAAAATAATGTTACTATTTAGCTGATTTCATCATAATCTACATGATCAACTGAAACTTCTTCGTAAATCGTAGAGATTTAGAGGCAGCTCAAATGATCGAGCCCCCTCCAAATTCTAAAATGGTTGTTTGTGTTTGTTTGAGTAAGTGACTTAGTTGACGTTGAGGTTTGGGATTTTCTGGATTTTAGTCCAATTCAGAATTCTTCAAATAATTTGTTTGTTGTTTTGACGTCGAATAACATCACCGTTAAATTTTGCAAAGCTTCTTATGCAATCACGTCGTATTTTATTGTCTTGAGTATATTACTTTTTTCAGAAATAATATTTTTTTCAAAGATATTGGAAATACAATTTTTTTATATCTCAATATCTTAGTGGTCAACATAACTAATGGTTTACTTAAGCAAATTCCAGTTTGTGCTTCTGATTTGTATTAAAAAAGCAACATATTATTAAAAAATATATATTTCGGATTAAACATCAAAAGAATATTTCATTGAAAACTAGTTTTTGAGACTTTTACGTTCTGCATTTCACTTTTTGAGCATTCACTTGCGTTGCCGATAGTGAAATTAGGTGTTCTACTTTTTTTCGCTCATTTCGTTTTTCTGATCGAATACAATTCGCTTTGTTTCTGCTCGTGAACTTGGTATCTTTTTCAATGAATCTCCAATTTTTGGACAAAATATTATCAAAACTTATATTTTTATTGTTTTGTAATGTTTATTTGTTGTTAATTTAATACTAAATACATAAAACACATGAGGCATGAAATATCATGCCTCTGTGTTTGCAACCTCATTCGCTTTACACTTTATCTAATTCATTTTTCTTTGAAAATTTGCAATAATATCGCCCATGTTCTGCATTTGACTAACATATTTCATATGTCTCGCAAAATGTGACTTTTTCTTTTTTCTTTTAAATTCTGCTTTTTTCCAATAAAGTTGCCAATAAAATTGCATCCATGTTCAAAGTAGCAGTAATTTAACTTTAGAAACAAAATAAAAATGGATGATCCTTCAGTTTTGACAGTTCGAAGCATTTTCGAAGTTTTCGAAATCGATCGAAGATCAATTTCACGTGAAATTGAAAAGTGATACCAGTTCACTTTCGGTAGAATTGCGGAAATATGGGCATTTATACCAAAAAAAGTGATGAGTATAGCTCAAAAACTGTAAACAGTTTTGAATTCAGCACATGAAAAAGTTCGAACGAAAAAGTGTTTTTTTTTTTTTTTTTTTACAGATTACTAAGCACCTTGCTGTTTGTGTAAAATGTTTGGGATACAAGAACTTGGAAAAATAGCTACTTTGAATGTGAAAGGAGACAGTAGTACGAAGTTGTTGGGAGCAGTAAAATGCTACTATACGACTTTCAGTACCGCAGCACAGCGCTTTTCTCTCAATCAAAGATGAATAAAAAAAGAGACAAATTTATAGTACATTTAACTTATCAAAAATTTTTGAAAAATTTTTCAGCCCCCCCCAAATTTTTTTCTGGATACGCCACTGCTGCAAATAAGATAAGGGGACAGACAATTTCCCAAAAATCAAATGGGTTACCTGCATTTATCTTTCTTTGTAATGACTTCTAAGTGCTAGGTCAGAAAAAACACTTTTTTTGGTTAATTTGATTGAAAATAATCACCAAAAACTATCACAATAAAAAGTCAAATTTTTACCCTCTGATTCTCATATTTTTACTGCTATCGTTTTTCACACTGTCAAATCGTAAAGATTCATAACTGAAGACACCTCTTTGACCAAAGAAAGATTTTAATCTTAGAAGTTAAAATATAATACAACAATAATAATTAGAAAACTCAAACAATCAAAAGGAATTTTCAATCAGGCATTATTTCTTGAAGACAAGAAAAAAAAAAAAAAAAAAATAATGTGTGCAATTCACACGTGGTAGAAGTGAAACCTTAAAAAATCATTTTTCTTGCAAAAAAAAAAAAATAGAAAAAATCTACCTATTTTTATTCTATCTCCTTCAAATCCATGTTTTTTATACGACAACCTAAATAAATTTTATATCATCTGAAAGCTTATTGTCTTAGCTTATATACATTAATGTCGATCATGTCTATGAGACATCTACAAAAAGAGCTAGAATTTTTTGAACTCGATCAATTTTCATCAAAAAAAGCGAAAAAACACGTATTTTTATTTTCTTACGCTATTAAATCCATTTTTTTCCCTTACAACCTATACAAATTTTTACACCATCTGAAAGCTTATTGTCTTAGCTCAAAATATATACATCGATCAGGTGTATGAGACATCTACAAAAAGAGCTAGAATTTTTTAAACTCGGTGAAATTTCATCCAAAAAGCAAAAAAACATTTATTTTTATGTTCTCATGCTATTAAATCAATTTTTTTGTTTGACAACCTATACAAAAATTTATACCATGTGAAAGCTTATTATTTCACCTTGTGTATTGATGAAAGAATCTTATTTCAAAGATGTCTACAAGAGAAGTTAGAATTTTTTAAAGTCAACCATGTCGAATTTCCAGACTGAGATTACGGTACCTCCTCCACTGGTAGCTGGTCATCGCCAACAGATCTCCACAGGCGTTTTGAGGTATTTTTAAATTTTTTTCGATTTAAGATTGTGTAACTTGTATAGCACGTTACGTTATGTGTGATATATCAAATAAAAGGTTATGTTATCAGCATGCGTATTAAAATTAAATCAAATTTGTATGTGCACTAGATCAAAAGATATAACGTGTGTTGGAAAAGAACATCTTTTTACCGTTATCTCCGAATTTTGAATATGAAATTAATTGAAATTTTGTACAATTATAATTTATTTAATTACCTATCTACAGTACAAATTTCATTCATCTATCTATTAAAAGAAAAAAGTTATAACAAGTTGAAGTCGTGTCGCGTTTTCGTTTCATCTTGTTTCAAATCACTACGATACTAAAGAAGTTTTCACTTCAAAAACTTATCCAAAGAATTAAAAGAATTTCTTAGATCTTAAGAAAAAAATATAATGTGACTTGTTTGACAAAATGGAAAGACAATCCTTTTGAGTATCATTCTTAATTAAAAAAGACGACAGCCACAACAAACCATCATCAGCACCAAACCTATAGCGGATAAGAATAATAATTCTTCTTCGAGCGCATTCTGTTGATGACACTCCTTATTAAAAGTAATCACAATGCGCGATATTCGCCTTCTATAGAAAGGTATTAGAATCAGGACTTGAGTTATGTATTTAGTCATGACTGTAAACTTGTGCGGTATCAGCAGAAATAAACTCGGCATTCTCAAGTGAATAGGAAATAAAGAAAAAAAAAAAATATGAAAAAAGCAAATATTCCTAACATCTAGTAAATGAGAACAAACGAAATGTCAACCCCATTTGGCTTTGTCACTTTTTACCTTTTCAGACAAACCCTTTTCTCTCTCCCTGGCGGGCGCATCCGGAATAGTACACGGCAACAACAATAATCAAAACACAAAACCAACCAAATGACATTCTTAAAAGTAACAAACATTCCAATATAAAAAGATGTCCTCCTCATCGTCATAATCGTCATCGTCGTCATCAGGATCCTTATCGCCGAATGCACCACCACCACCACATTGAGGTAGGAAAGCATTCAGCAGCGCAATGAGCAGAAGTTTTTTTTTTTTATTCTCATTTTTATGTTTTTTTTTGTTCGATGAACGGAAAAAGGATACAAGACTTGTAAATGGAAATAGATTCCTCGGGGGAAATTGAAAAGGAGCAAGAAGTTCCACAACGCGCGCGACGCGACAGAAATGGAGCAAAAGATGCATTTGGTGTTGCTATTACAGAAACACGATGCAAAAGAAACTAATGTTGCTTCTGCTCCTGTTAGCTTGTAGCTTGCTGCAAACATTATAAGAATTTTATTTATTTTAAGCAGCAGAAGTAGTCAGCAAAAAAAAAAAAAAAAAAATCGAGGTATAGAAGAAATTCCATTACTAGCTATCGTCATTTGGGGAGAGCACACTACAAAAAAGGTGTATACAATATTCGTATATAGATGATGTTGGATATGGAGGCACCACCTGCTTTTTCAGGAGATGGAAATTCATTATTCACCAGATAGCATGTCCTATTAACTTCCGACAGGAGAGTTGGTTTCTGCTGTTTATAGTCAACGGATAACGAGGCTGGATGCCGATGACAGGGTTTTTCTGCTTTGTTAATATTTATTAAAATTCATTAAAAGTTCACGTAAATGTTAAGAAGTTTGCATTAAAAATCTAATGGAATTTTAAAATTGAATTGATATTAATCAAGATGGTAAAGTAAAGGGGGATTCGAATACAGAAATAGTGCGATAGTTTAGGAAATTGATACCAACAAAATTGGATTTTTGTCCACAAATAAGAGCTTTTAATTTCTAAAAGAGATATTAACACATATTATTTGAATAGAAGAAAATTTGTATACCTACTCCCAAAATTGATAAAAAAAAAACAAAGAAAACGCCTTTATTTTGTATCAAGTTCGATGGTCAGCTCTTTTGTTTTAAGTTATAGCCTTATGCTGGATATGATTAAAGTGGAGGATAATCATAAAATTGGCTTGACAAAAACTGTACTTTATTCAAATTAAATCTATATTTGGAGAATTTTTTTTTAAATGTATGAAGCAGCTTTGAAAATGGCGATCAAATAAAAGAAAAAAACATTTAATTGCATTCAGTTGGATTTTTTTTTTTTTTTTTTCTGAAAAAGCACTTTGGTCTTCAGTCTAGTTCATTCAAGTTAAATAAGCCTGATTGAATGGCATTAATTTTTCACAATATTCAACTCGGTTTTGAAAGTACATAAATAAGATTTGACAATTTTTAAATATTTTGAAATTTTTATAACCATGAAAGTATTTTTCTAAGACTTTTTTTATTGAACTTGGTTTTATTAAAAACGGGATTAGTTCACCAACACAAAAAGAAGTTTCCAATTAGGATTTGACAACTCACCATCAATGACAAAACTTTCAAATGATTTATGTAGCTTAGGCTACAAGTAAGAGTGGCTAACCACGGCTTAGCCAATATAAAAGTAAGAAAAATAAGGCTTCCTTCAAAAAAATAGAATGGTGTCTTTCTGTTCAAAATCTACATCCTATTGATATTTACCAGAGTTTGGGACTTGCTGACACATCGGCATCTTTCTCATCAGTTACTGAGGCTAACGAAATAAAATGCATGACTGGGTCGCACGAACTTGCCCTTAGAGTTAAAGTTGATTAAATTCTTAAGACTTTTTATATAGAAATTTGGAAAAAAAATAAAATTCGTTTTTTAAAAAAATAAAATAAAATCTGAAATCAGATTGCCCTTCAAAACAAGTATGAAGTTTTGATTGATATATTAAGATGCATTTTTAGACAAAAAAATTTTCAAAATCGTTAGAGCCGTTTTTTAAAAAACTAATTTTTTATAAATAATTTTTTGGAAAAAAAAGTTTTTAAATAAAATTGGTATGCCATTTTGTAGAAATCACTAATCAATCCGGTTTTTGAAAATTTGATTTTTCAAAAAAAAAAATTTTCAAAATTTTTTTAAAAATCCAAAAATTATTTTTTTCGATATTTTATTTTTGGCTTATACTTGAATCATATAAATGCTTCTTTACAAAAAGTTTCGTTGAAATCGAATAAGCAGTTTCGGAGATAATCGGATTTGAAAAAAAGGGTTGTACCGTTAATAATGATTTTCAAAAAAAGTTTTTATTAAAAGATAGACCTTGTCTTGAAACTTATATTGGAATTTTTTAAACAAAATCGTTGAAGCCGTTTTTGAGATATTTCAATTTTACTAAAATCGGTATATGACAAGTACCGTTATTTTTGGTCCAAAAAATTAATTCCAAAAACCCCTCTGTAGAGTCGCCAAATAATGCTACATACCAAGTTTGACATCAATCGGTCCATCCGTTTAGGCTGTAGCTTCGTTTACAGACAGACAGACTGACAGACGAACAGACAGACGGACTTTCGGGACCCAATTTTTTGGCATTCTCTACCATCGTAATGTCATGGAAAAATGCTAGGTAAAATCTTTAAAAAATGTGTTTTTTTTTTTATTCAGTCAAAAATGAAAGCTTCTTTTGGAATTAAAAAAAATATTTTTTGTAGCATATCAGCAATAGAACGTTTTTTTCTTATTTATTTATGAATTTCTAGTAAAAGACCAAAATTAATTAAAATTTTTCAAAAAACACATTTTTGGACTTTTAAAAATATTTCAAACATTTTTTTTTTTTGAAAAACTATTTGATGAATTTTATCCAAATTTCGTTTTTAGGTGTTGAATAATATTTTCTTAAAAATGGCAACCAACTTTTTTTGTTTGAAAAATCTAAAAAAACGATTTTTGAATTTTTTTTTCTAAAAATTCCTCTTTATGCAAGAAATCAAATCGTATACTTGGTTTTGTATAAAAGATCATTTAAAACGGTATTTAATTAATTATTTTATAATTTTGCACACTACATAAAAAAGTCCTTAAAAATATCAAATTTTAAATTTTCCCTAAATTTGTTCATTAAAAAGCTTTAACATTAGAGTTAAAGCTTCGACTCCAGTCGTGTCTTTAAATCCATTTCTTAATAAAGTCCTTCAAGTAGTCATGACTCATGAAAAGTCGAAAACATTGCGAACCTTGTACCTATTCTTTGATTGAAGATGTTTATGGTAAGAACACAAAATTAATAAAAAATCTAATTAACTTAAGAAAATAAATGAAATAAACTTTTTTACTGTTCATAAAAAATATCCCATAAAAGGTCTAATTTAAAATCGGGACAAACGGTTTTAAAAAATTTTTAATGATCAACATTGAGTGACAAGGCTCCAAATCTAGTTAATATGAAAAAAAAGTGATATTAATAAAATCCAAATGCCTGCCATGAATTTTCTCACCAGATGTCATCTCACACCGAAGAACGCATAGAAACGAAAACAATATAATAAAGACTACACGTTCCTCTAAATTCCCAATCAAACATCACCAATACTCGAAAAAAAATTCAAATTCCAAAATAAAAAAAAACGAAACTCGTAAAACCAAATGACTCTGCCAGCCTCATCATCGTATATTGTCAGAAACGCTCAAGGCGAAATCAATAAACAACCTCCTCTAAGTGCTATTGGCAAAAAACAAAACAAAATAAAAAAAAAAAAACAGCGAAAAAAGATACCATCAACGTGTGAACAAATCTCAATTGAAAGTCTCTAGATTCACATCTAGGGCGCGTCAGAGCAACCAACGGAAGTCAGGACGTTTGTAACTATACACAGTAGATGCGGATGATGGGCCAAACTACCATGCAAAATGGATGAGGCATCCAAAAGTATTGGAGCAGGAGGTGTTGTATAGCCACAAACGCTTCGCTTCGAGTGTATTGAAAGAGATAACCTCCCCAAACTCCTCTTTTTTGAGCCTCACGCAGTCATAGCCGATAGCATAAGAACAAATAAATAAATTTAAATACCTCCTCAACACATCGACTCTCTCTGATGTCGATGTCGATGTGTATATAGATGGATGGATGGAGGATATCCTGTTGACATCCTTTTACTCATTCACAATTCAATCCACACCACACAATTCGCCGCACATCGATATCAAGTTGTATTGAATTTTAAGCTATCTTCATCGTCATCAAAGTCGTCCTCGTCGTCGTTGTCTTCGATACCGCTGATGCCGATGGCTGCGTGTTGTTGCGATGGTCTTGATGTCAGGACAGGGATAAGGATCTCTCACAGCCCTCGCAGAGCTCTGAAAGAAAAAGGCATCTCTCATCCTTTGACAGAATTCTGCAAAGATATTGTGTACGCCATTTTTTTTTTAAGTCTTTTTGTTTTTTGTTGGCTGTGGTTTTGAAGGAGCTGAAGAAGAAGAAGAAGAAGAACAATTTCAAAAGCAACCGTTTTTATGCTTAGAGTTGGATAAGTATTCCGCCATTAACCCAGTTACTCGTATTTCGGTTTATATTTATTTTGTTGGCACAGTGCGATGTTGGGTTGGAGAGGAAATACAAATAAAATATCGGGGAAATAGAATTTTTTTTTTCTTTCGTTCTTCTGTCATAATCCTACGGTTTTATTTTTCTCTCTGGGAAGTAGAAATCACAGAAATCAACAAGAGGAACCAAAAAAAAAAAAAGGTAGCACACGTTTTATCCTGGCTGGAAACTAGAACAGATTGCGGTTGGTAAGGTAGGTATTTTGTGTTTTTTGTTTCTTCTGAGATTTTATCTATCCTTGCTTCTCTAAGAAGATTTAAGTGGTTGGAAATCCCTTAATGTCAACTTCTATACTTTTCGTTGGGTTTCAAAGGCTCGACTGTAGCAATGGAAATTCACGTGGAAAAGCTGATAGCTGGCAGGGCTAAAAGGAAAGTGGTTTTTTCTTCTATATCCATCGAATCGGAGAAAAAGGGATAATTTTTAAAAATGCAATAGCTCGATTATGGTGGTTTGAACTTAAAGATGAAAGCAACATAATTCTTTGGGATTAAAATAGGCTCGAAAGGGCAATGATTGTAAAAGTTTTTTTTTTTTTGTTTTAAGATTGAATGGTTTTTTGTAAACAAAATGTCAATTTTTCATTTCAAGGTGATTTTATTTTTTTTTTAGATTTTATGATGAAATTCTATTAAAGCATTGGAAAAACTGATATTATCAAGCTTTGTAAGGATGTGAGTCATGACTCATGATACTTTATACGCCGACATAGTAGTTCAGTAGTTCAATTTTACAAAGTGAAAAAAATAATGAAAATTATTTTTATTTTTAAGCGGAGTGATTGAATATATAAAAAGTTATTAACTTTTTAATTGAATTAAGTTCAATTTTACTTTATTACGAGTATCGGTATAAGCGGTAGTTAATTCTACGGTTTGAAATGGATTTGTAAATTTTTTCGTATTTTCGTTGCCATAAGCGGCCTTGAAATCGATAGAGGATTCTGTGTATCGGTTAGATCTTAACCGAAATCATTTTTATCCAAGTCTATAAGATTGCTGAAAACAACAAGAGTTTTTTTTTAAAGTTTTACAAAAAAGCGAACAAAATTTTGGCATACTGGAAGAAAAAGCCAATTTGTGATGCGAAATGCTTGCAAAGAGATGAAATTTGGCGATTTTTTTTTTATTTTTGGATGAAAAAAAATTTGTATGCATCAGAAAGATATTAGGTATACCTCTCAATTTTTTTGAGTTTTTGTATGTCTTTCATTAATTACGAGTATTGTTGAAAATATTTGCGGAAAGAAGGACATTTTAAGGACAATGGTTATTGGTTACTGGTATCAAAAACTTATTAATTATATTTATTATGGAATACACTTCTGTAGAAATTAGTTTTGCCATTACAATAATTGGTCCAGTAAATGTGTTGAATTTGGGTTGCGGTCGAAATTCTGTATGTTGCCAAATTCTGTATTTAAAATACTGTATGTCAAAATTCTGTATGTGCAAAATGCTGTACGAGCAAAATTCTGTACAGCAAAATTCTGGTTAGTCAAAATACTGTATTTCAAAATTCTTCACATCAAAATTCTGTATATCAAAATTCTGCAAAAATGCTGTAGGTAAAAAATATCGTTTTGATAACACGGTGTAACACTCAAAATATACGCGGGCGGAGACCTATCAGGTTTTGTAGAGCTAGTCGCACTGATTACGAAACGGTATTTTAAACCCCCAAAATCTGGAGTTACGGGCAAAAAACGGTTTTTTGGACCTTCGCCCATTGAAAAATTCTAGCTTCGTCAATTTTTTACCCATTTTCGATTTTTTTAAAGTTTCTGATAGAAGATAAATATAAATATACCTTTTCAACAATGTATAAAACATGTAACTGGGTTAAACCACTTAGAATTTATAAGCTGTCAAAGTTCAAAAATTACATTTTTTTCGTCATTTGCCCAACTTTGGCATCAATTTAAAGTATATGTTTTCAAAACAACATGCTATTTAAAAAATATATTCTAAAACTATATCTATTTCCCAATCAAGCGAGGTATTTTTTATGAAAATCACTTCAAAATTGGCTTAGAAACAAATTTTTTTTCGATTTCAACCCAGATACAGAAATTCGAACTTTTAGGTATAGAACAAAAATGTTGTTTCGGCACGTAGTAGGATAACTTGGGCGCCAGGATTTGATAACGGAGCTCAATACAAACATTTTTTTTCTTTGGGAGGGGGGTCTATCTCTCCCCGTTTAGGTGGGAGGGGCATTTTTCTAAAAAAAAATTATCAAAATAAAAAAAAATTACACTAATAAATAATACCATTTCCGAAAGGCAAAATTGTATATTTGATTCTTATTTTTAAATCAACATATTTTAACCAATAGTTTTTGAAATAATCGATTTCAAAATTAAAAATAGGCGAAAAAAAATTTTTAAAACTCATTTTATACTATTTTTGTCCAGACTGTGAATTTTAGTAAACAAAAATTACTCACACAGAAAACTGCCTCAATTGATTCCTAATCGAACAATTTGATATTCTGTATTGGCCCTGGCCCTCATCTCTATCTAATAACTTACTTAAAAAGTTATTCCAAGAAGTAACAACACTTGTTCTTTAAGTAACGTTTTACAAATTATAGCGATTTGTTTCTTCATTTTTACAACTCCATTATTGATATAGCCAAAGCTCCTAAAAACCTAATTCACACAAATTCTTGCCAAAAAAAAAAATGTCTAAATTAACTCCATGCTGTTTTTTATTATTCTTTAATGAAAAAAAAAATCCTCTAAAAAAAATACACTTTTTTCCAGCGACTACAAGAAAAAAATAACTATCCTCCTTCTTCCAAAAACCACACACATACAAAAATACAAGAAAAAGTCAATTTCGTATTCCATTCACATTTTCTGCATTCAATTCAATATTTCACTGTCCAACTGTGTTCTTTTCTTATTGAGGAGTGATCTCTGTCATCCGGACCGATTTTCAGAAAATTCAGCAATTTTCCGCAGCTTAATTTTATTGGTTCTTCATTCCACCCTCCTCTATTGTGAAGTTGAGTTCTTTGCCAATGACTTGGAAAATAAAAAGACTAAGAGGAGTAGGTATATCTTGTTTGAAGATGAAGAAAGCCAAAAGCGTTTCTAATTGAATATCCCACTTCTGATTTTCGATTTTTTTTAAATTCCAATGTGTAGACATACAAATGTTTGTTCAAACAAGACTGAGAGTGGAGTTATTTAAAATCTTTAAAAAAGGGTTCCCACTTTCCCACACTCATAAAATCCCAAAAGTTCTCAAGTTCTCCTTTTAATGATGGGTATGTGTTTATATAAATTAAGGTAAGGTCACATGTGACAAGTCCCTCGCATCCATTCGAAAGAAAGTTTTAGAATATCTAATGCAAAGGGACCTAAATACATTAAAGAGGTTAACGTTTCTCGAGGACGAACTCTATTTATGTTTATTAAAAGAAATCCCCGATGTCAACTTCTAGCACACTATTTTCTGCTGCTTCTTCTTTTACTTATATGTAGTTTGTGTAAACCCCAAAAAACCCAAACCCACTTTAAGCTTCCTTAGGAAAATTAAATTAAGTATCTATATGAAGAGTCCGAAGGAGGAGGAGGAGAAGAAGAAAAGATGACTCGCAGAGAAAAGAGGATATGTTCAGGACTCGAGAATGACTTATCTGGATTATTTATGTTTTGCAGTGGCTCTGCCAGGATATGAGAGTCATGAAAAATATGAAATTTATGCTGCTACTATACCCGAGCAATTTATTATTTCGGCCTTAGCTCCGGATGGCTATAAAAAGAATTTCAAAGCAGCAGCAATCTTCCGCATCATGTCCTTGCTCCTTATGCGAGTCAAGGAGCTTGTATATAGTTTTGTTTGGTTTTTTTCTGTAATTTTTTTTTTGTTAATTTTTTTTTTGAGGGAGGAAACATATTTTTGGTGCGATAATGTGTGTCATGGTATTTAATTACTTTCCAACGACCGACGCGACATTTGGATTTATCCTTGGGAGTGAGAGATGCATTATGTGGCGAAAAATTGTTATGAGACTGCCAGCTGCTGTTGCATTACCGAAAACTGGTGCGAGGCATAGTAATTGCTTTGGGAATAAATAGCTTCTCCGCGAGTAAACCCAAAAAAAAAAGGACTCTTGGGTAATTCCCGTTTACAGAATATTGGAGGCTTTCCATTTAAATTTTAAGCCTTTTCGACTCATTTTTTCAACCATTATTATCTTCTGAAGATGAATTTACTACGTAAGCGCCAGTAAAATAGACTTTTAACTGAAATGTGGTGTTTATTTGTTTGTTTGCAGCCTGTAACAAGGTTTGGTAGCACTTATTTAGAAGAAAACTTTAAAAAAAAAAACATAAATTTTGTTCGAATCAATCACATTCATTTATTTCCGTTATCAATTTTTTTTTTTCTTCTTACAACAGAAGAGGAGCTGAGGCATAGCTCAGAGGAGACGCATATCCGTATGAAGCAGCATATCCTAGAGAAGCAGCAGCCAAAGGTGCGGAGTATGCGAATGGGGAAGCATATGGTGAAGCAACGTATTTAGCAGCCAATGGTGCAGCAGCCAAAGGAAGTGGTGCAGCAACATATTTGGCAACTGGAGCAGCAAAAACAGGTGCAGTTGCAATTCCATTGTAATTCCTGGCGATCACTTGGCTACTGGTGGCAGTAACAACTCCTGGAGCGGCAGCAACCAATGGAGCGGAGTAGGCAAGTGGTGCATGAAGAAGTCCTGGTGCTGGCTTTGCAACTGCGCAAGCGATGACAGCAAAGATGACAACGGTCTAGAAAAAAAATTACCTATCCAATTTTACAAAATATAGATTTTTAGAAAAGTTGTGAAGCTTTTATAACTTACGTATTTGAACATGTTGGTTAATTTTGAGTTTTTTTTTCGGACTGAAATGATCCAAGAGAAGGTTAAGAGTGGTATGATTTCATTGCTCCAGTTCATATCAATTTATAGGTCTTGACTTTTTTTTTACTTTTTCAATACTCGTCATTAATCATTGTCATTGGAACAAACAGTAGTTGGTTAGTGAGCACCAACGAAGCTTATTAGAAATTCAAAACGTGCATCTTCTACGGGTAACATTTAACGGCCGCCTCGTAAACGTTAAGAAATGTTGGTTTTGATATGCATTGGTAGTACTCAAATTCCGTAACGTCTGATCTTGACCTTTCGTTGCAAATATTTTGGGGAATGTTTGGACGTATTGCGTACTGGTGGCGATATCATGTTTTAATTGACCGTCAATAATTTTTTTTTTTGTTTTTTTTTTTTCAGAAAAATGATCTTTTTTTTTATGATAGATTTAAAATCTAGAGAATAGTTGCTAGACGTTATTTAAGTTTTACTATCTTGGCCATTTGCCTCGCGAAGGTGTTAACAAAATTTTGGAAATCCTAGTATAGCCAGAATGATTGTTTTGCTAGGATAATGGGAAAAATACAACTTTCATCGGATTACAGTCAGATAAGAATTTTAGAGTAGTCGCGTTTTAGCTCTTGAATTTGATTTATAAGATTTATTTTCAGCGAAAACGGTTAAAAGTTGACCTATTTCATTTTTTTTTTTTTTTTTTTGTAGGAATCTGAACCATTGAGAGATATTTTAAAAAATAAAAAAGGAATCTCAACCGATAACCTTCCTCTTTTTTACTTGCGATATAGGTACTATAGGGCAAGTTTAGGATTCGTAAAAATAATCGAACTCGAGATAACAATTTTACATGACATTACGATGATGGAGAATGCCAAAAAAGTGGGTCCGGCAATTCTGTCTGTCTGTCTGTCTGTCTGTAAGAACCTCGAGCTACAGCCTAAACTACTGAAGCGATTTTGTTCAAACTTGGTAGTTAGCAGTTTTTAGTGATTCCCTAGAGGGGAAATTGAAATTTTTTTTTTATGATCAAAACTAACGGTACCTGCCATATAACGGAAATAGAAAAGTTAATTTTTTTCAAAAATGGCTCTAACGATTTTGATTAAAATTTTTATGTGTGGTATTACACATAAAAGCCAACTTTTGAAATAAAAAAAAATATTTTTTGTACCGTTATTAACGGTACCTCTCATAGAACGGTTTTTTTGGTTTCTGAATATCTCGTACAAAATTAACCCGATTTCAACGAAAATTTTTATGCAAAAGCAATTAAATAATAATAATATTAAAATTTTATAAAATTTTCAAAAAGTGCATTTTTGGATTTTTAAAAAATATTTCAAAATTTTTGTTTGAAAAATCAATTTTTTGAAAACGGGTTGGTGAAAAATTTTGAAATTTCGTTTTTATGTGTAAATTAATTATTTCTTTAAAATGGCATACCAACTTTTTTTTTGAAAAATGTTAGAAATTTTTTATGTATAAAAAATTATTTTTTTAAAAAACGGCTCTAACGATTTTGGAAATTTTTTTTCTAAAAATACCTTTTTATGCAAGTAATAAAATGGCATACTTGGTTTTTTGTAAAACATAATTTAAAACGGTGTTTTTTGAATAAAAAGCTTTAACATTAGAGTTACTTTTAGCATAAGAGCAAGTACGTGCGACCCCAGTCGTGCATTTTATTTAAATAAATCTTGAACCTCAACAGAAATTTTTTTTAATGTACCTACCTAAAGTGGTAATTCAAAGATTGAGTTGCAACACGCCCCGATTTTGCCAGCACAGTCTTGTTTCGATCTTTTTTCGATTAAGATAAAATGCACGAGAGTGCAAGTTGCTTGAATTTTTAAGACTTTTTATATAGAAATTTGCGAAATGTATAGGCATATTAAATACCTACAACAAAAAATCAAAATAAAATTTGTTTTTCAATGGAATAAAACAAGATCTGGAATCAAATTATGTTGTCTTATTTGATATATTAAGATGCATTTTTAGAAAAAAAAAAATTTAAATCGTTTGAGCAATTTTTTTAAAAACTAAATTTTTAAAAATAATTTTTTTTGAAAAAAAGTTGTAAAATGAAATTGGTATGCCATTTTGTAGAAATCACTAATCAACATCTAAAATCAAAATTTCAAAAAAAAAAATTAATCTCAAATTTTCGAAAATTGGATTAAAAAAAAAATTTATTTTTTTTTTTTTGTAATAGGTACAAAAATTATTTTTTTCAAAATTTAATTTCTGATTTACATTTAAATTATATAATGCTTTTGTACCTATAAAAATTTCGTTGAAAACAATTACCAGTTTGGCAGAAAATCAGATCTAAAAAAATCGAGCAGGTACCGTTAATAATGATTTTCAAAAAAAAACTTAGTATATGACAGGTACCTATGGGTGCCTTTATTTTTGGTGCAAAAAAATTAATTCCAAAAACCCATCTGGAGAGTCTGAAAAAATGCTACATTTCAAGTTTGAAGTTTGAAGCTCTTTATGCAGACAGGCAGACAGACAGACGGACTTCTGGGACCCACTTTTTTTGCATTCTCTATCATCGTAATTTCATGTCTGATTGTTATCTCAACATCTCAATTTTTTTTTTTTTTTTGTACTCAAGTAAAAATTTCACGGTTTGTGCTTACATTCTTATTCGAAAACTTTCGGAAAAAAAAGAATGTGAATGCTATTAGGTATACTAGTAAGTGAGAAAGTATACATCTAGTTAAAGGTCTCAAATTTTTGTTTCCCCGAACGAGTCTAATTTATTATAAAAAGTTCGGTGTGCCATTTTTATCTTTCTTGGGCTGAAATACCATAACTTTTGTTAGAATTGGAATAATTTAAATCTGTAAATGATAAAAGCAAACAATTTGTAAATATTATTAACTTTGAATCATAAATTAAAGCCATTTGACTTGAAAACCCGCCAAAAATGACTTTTGTGTACTTAAGACCTCATCGATCTCTCACCTCTCTAATTAAAAAAATTGTTAGGCCCAGAGTTATCGTTAATTTTACGCACAACATTTTAAAGGTCCATTAAAAAAACTGCCCCAAAAAATGTAGAATTCGCAAGCTACCCAAACCAAAAACTCTTGACGGGTTTTCGTTAGACGATTAGATCTTACAGCCAATTTATCATAAACTTCTGTTGCCTTTATCCTTTTTCTTTCTATTCAATTTGCAATTTCAATCACTCACATTTAAATAAACCAATATACCTCCAACAAGCAATTCCACCCACTACATGGTAAAATTCCAACACCATTCCTATCCTTTTCAAGTTATTTTTAAAATTTCCATCACAAAAAAAAATATCTTTAAGGTCATCTCGCATATTGTCCGACTTTTCCATTTTCGGATTATAATTGAGTGCTCCTTTATAGTCATGTGTCATTGTCTTTTACAACCGTGTAGCTATTATTCAATTGGCTCTAAGGTCATCTAATGGCCTGTTAAAGCTGTGAGCCAAGTGCGTGTATATCAAAAAACATTCCAGTAGCCTACACTACACATACACACTCTTCTTGTAAGCCGCATCTGCCTTGAATACTAATTTTATATCGTATCGTGTAAATCGGACGAAGTGTGCCTCTTCAAAAATTTGTATGTACGAGTTGGACATTATTAAGCAAGCACGCGTGCCAATGGCATATACTGAAGAAGTTGCATGTTCATATACTTGAACAAAAAAAACAAAAAATACAAACCATTAAGTTTGAATATAAAAAGGTCTGGCAAATGAAGAACTGTCATCAGTTGGAGTAATCTCATAGTTCAATCAACAATCTCTCACCAGAACACCATCAAATTATATTCAAGATGTTCAAATACGTAAGTTTGAAGGATATTCTTTAAGTCATCCTGAGGATTAATGTGTTTTTTTTTTTTTTATTTTGAAATTACAGACCATTGCCGTCTTTGCTATGATTGCCTGCGCTGCTGCCAAGCCAGGAGTAGTTGCTCCATTAGCCTACTCATCCCCTTTGATTGCTGGCCCAGGAATTGTGACTGCCACTAGCAATCAAGTGGTGGCAAGACAATTCAATGGAATCGCTTCAGCTCCATTGATTGCTGCACCTGCACCCCTCGCTGCTGCACCCATTGCCGCACCATTCGCAGCACCATTCGCGGCTAGATACATCGCCTCGCCATATGCCGCTGCTCCTTTGGCTGCTGCACCAATTGCTGCCCCTTTGGCTGCTGCTCCATTGGCCGCTAGATACGTAGCTTCACCGTACGCTTCCTATGCTTCTCCACTGATCGCTGGTGCTTCGCCATATTCTTATGCTGCATACACATCTCCATTGGCCCCAGCTCCAATTGGTGCTTACTCAGCTGGTCTGCGTTATGCCGCTGCAGCTTCACCAATTGTTTTCTAAATATCGAGGACTCTGTAAGACTGTGATAGCTAAAGTTGAAATGTATTATAATTGTTGTTAAT
Source organism: Episyrphus balteatus (assembly GCF_945859705.1). NCBI lineage: Eukaryota > Metazoa > Arthropoda > Insecta > Diptera > Syrphidae > Episyrphus > Episyrphus balteatus. The sequence goes on from NC_079135.1 coordinate 26,969,848, forward strand.
CCTTAGCCTTTTTAGCCGTAATAAAAAGCATTGTTATTTTGTTAACATACATTTCAAGTTTTTTTTTTCGCAAAAAGGTCATATTATTTGCATTATATGCAACAAGCTGACGACAATTTTGTGCAATTTTGGTAGAATGAACCGAAAATCTTTATTTTGTTGTAAGTTTAAAACAATTAACACCTCATCATACTCAGTATTGAATTGGTCGATATTTTTCACCCAAAGAAGTTGTAAATCAAGTCTGAAAAATTTACTGCCAATCCATTAAAAATATAACAGATTCCGACAATCGTTTGTCCACCTCAAGAAATGGATAAAAACAAAAAATCATCGTTTGTCCACCCTACATTTAAGAAATATTCAAACTAAAAAATTTAAAAAACTTCAAAATTCCCAACAAAAAAGTTACTCATACACCACAGTGTATGTTACTAAAAATTTCAAAGTAATCTAAAATCCCCAAAAACTACTTTTTACAAAAATTCATCTACCTGCCTATGCGTATCTTATGTGCATGTAACATGTAGTACACTGAAAAAAAAACAACATCATTTTAACATTTTTTTAAATATCAAATTAAATATCTTATCAAAAAAATGTGAATTCTTGAAAAAGTAGTTTTTAGGGATTTTAGAAAAAAAAAAAAAATATTTTGTATGTAAGTAGCTATAAAAATAATTTTTTTTTTTTATTATATCTTAAACGTAGGGTAGACAAATGATGATTTAAAGAATATATGAAGAACTCGAACGAACGCAATTGGTTTTATACGTCGATTTTATGAAATTGGTGAAAATTTGACGAAGCTAGATTTTTTGGAAGGATGAAAGTCTAAAAAATCCATTTTTTGGCCCTAAGTTCTAATTTTTAAGGTGTTACGGAATTTTTAAATACCGTTTTGTAATCGGTGTTACAATCTCTACAAAACGTAATAGGTTTTCGTCCGCGTATATTTTTAATACCACAAAATTTAATTGTACAATTGCAAAAAAAATGATTTTTTGCAACGTTTAAAAGTCCATAACTTTTTTTCTTATGGTTTGCACTAAAATTTACTTTCAGATAATGAAAGCTTATAAAACTTCAAATCGAGTATAAGAAAAACGGTTTTTCTACATACTCCAGAAGTTTGCAAAAAATGCAATTGTTTATAACAAAATCAATTATTTATTAATAATTTGTTGTTTTTTTGAAGTTTTTTTTTAGTTAATTGTTGTGTATACAATTGGTAATATGTGTACCAAATTTCATTAATTTCTATGTTTTCATTACTGAGATACAGTCATTTTAACAAAAAAGACGCACAAAATTTCATTTGTTTATAACTTTCAACGAAATTGAAATTTTTCAAAAATACTTTTAAATATTATATTTGACATATGTATACATCTTCCAATAATGCAAAAAAAAGTATCAAATTCGAGAAGTCGGTTTTAGGTGGCCCACTTGAGAAAATTTGACTCTTAATCAAAATTTTCAAATTCGGCTTGCTTTTCAAGTTATAGAAAAAAACTCAAAAAGTAACAAAAAAAGTCAAGAATATTGATCGTTACAAAAATGGTCATATCTTTATAATTTATCCATAGATTTTGAAGAAAGTAATCTTTTCCAGAAAATGTACTACACATGAAAAATATAAAACTAGGAGGACTCGAAAGATTTTGATTTTTTCTTTCAGTAATAAAGTTTTTTTTGCAAAAATTTCCTTTAAAAAATGCATTGCACTTAAACATCAGGAGTGACCCAGAAAAGTTGTTCTAGTGTTTCTTATCCAGTAATATTTTTTTAGATATTATTTTCGAGTTTTCTCGAATCTATATGGAAAGTATTACGGCAGTTGGTGTCCAAAAACTTTTTATTTTTTGGTAAACTAGTTTAATTTTTACGCAACAAAAAGCACATTTTGATTGTAAAGAGGTTAATAATTTGAAAAAAGTTTGTTATTAATTTTTTGAACTAAGGGTGGGCTGTCCTGGGCTAACTTTGGGCAATAAAACAAGACGGATTTGAAAAGAAATTAGCATTTGGTGATGCCAACTTTACATAGCCGACCATAACGTAGGGTAAGTTGGTATAAGAGTGCGCATTTTAGACAAAATACCAAATAAAACAATAACAAAAAGAATTTAACTACTTTTTTTATATATAGTTTTTAGTTTAAAATCAAAGCAACGAAAAAAACTGGTAACAAAAATGTATTAATTCAAAAGTTATAAACAAAATACCGCATTAGGAAATTTGCGCACTCTTATACATCCTATTGTGTAAGAGTGCGCGGCTTAGTTTGTAAGAGTGCGCAGCTGCGCACAGGTGTAAGTTCGCACAAAAGTCGCAAATAAAATTGCCTATCTTTAAATAAACAGAGTATTTTTCAACCCATCACTCCTTGCATGAGGAACAATCAATTTAGTCTTCGATTAATGGTTTGGAGAAAATTTCAATATTTCCTAGTTACTCTCATTCTCTTGTTTTTTGTAGAACTTTTATTTGGTTTTTTTTTGGTTGGAATTGCTTTTTCTAGCTGCTGTTTATTGGTATATGGACAAATGCTTTCTTTTTGTCGACTTTTTAATGTCCCATACTTTGTTTATTGTTATTTTTGTTGTTAAGCGGAAAATTTGATTTGTTTGGCAAGAAATATTGGAAAAAAAAGTGCTAAGAAACTTAAACTTAACTAGCACCTCTGTTTACACATTTGCATGAAATTTTGACAGCAGTGCATCCAGTCTTATATTCCCTTTCAAACCGTAGAAAATGGCCTTGCGCACTCTTATCAACCGCGCACTCTTATACTATCCTACCCTACACCAAATTTAAAAAAAATTGCTAGAGGCGTTTTCAATAAAATTGTTCCAATAGTTCGAAAACGTTATATATATATAAAAAAAAAAGTGGTTGTCTGTAAAGTCAAGTAAAAACAAGTTTTGTGCTTTTGTAAACAAAAAATGATTTAAAAATAATTTATTTGCCAACTACCATGTAAAAATATTTATAAGATAATAATTCTTAAGCTTAACCCCTTAGGTACATATTTATATCAATCATAATTTACAAAAAAAAAAAAAACCTTTTTTTCTAACAATTTACACCATTAAAAAGTTGAATATTTCTTCTAAAGAACAAAGCCGTATTGAAATTTTTTACAATGCGCGAAAAGTATTAAAATAATTTATTAAAAACAATCATTTCTAATGAAAAAAGTGAAAAAATCATTTCCATCACCCAAAAATCAATTTTATACCATCTAAAAGCCTAATATTTCAGCTCAAAATTTTTAAATCGCCCATGTCTGGCGAAACCAATAATTTTTTTTATCAAAAAGAAAAATATCAATCTTTTCTATCTTCTCAAACCATTAAATCAATTTTTTTTATGACAACCTATATTCAATTTTATATCATAAGAAAGCTTATTATTTCACCTTTCATATGACGCTTTAATCATATTTCTACAATGCCTACAAAAAAAGTTAACATTCTTTAAAGCCAATCATGTTGAAATTTCAAACGAAGAATACGGTGCTTCCCACATTGGTGGCAACAGATCTCCACAGGCGTTTTGAGGTATTTATGAAGTTTTTTATATTTAAAATTTTTGTATCCCTCCTTTGATTGTTGGTTTATTGTTTTAAAGATTGGTTAAAATTGCGTTGGTTCGTTGTGCGAATAACAAAAGTCCCCGCTCCGTTTTTGATTCGAACCTAACCTCCATTGTTAAAAAAAGAATTCAAACAGTTTCAACTACTTCAAAATCTCTTGATACGTTATTTCTTTAAAATTTTATATTTTTGATTGAGTGAAATGTCATTTCCACTCAATCCGCTCAAACAAACTTCACCACCCGAAAGCATTCCTTCGAAAAGTGTTTAACATTGTTAGGAGTTTTTTTTTTTTTTCTCTTCAACCAGCTATACTTCTGCAACTGACACTCTGACATTGAATAAACAGTTGGTACTTTTGGCGCACCCTTTCCGCAAATTCCTTTCAAATAACGCTAACGAAAAATCGAACACCAGAAAGAATCACAAGGAGTATCTTCAAAAAATCTTTAAAAAAAAACTTTGGTCAATGAAAAACATCGTTCACAGAAAAATTCCATCAGAAACTTGAGAGCAAACAAAGTTTTTTCCATCCGATCCGATTTAGTATATCTCTCTGATACGACACCATTATTATTTTGGTCGAAACAAGAGTGTCATGCGCATTTTGGTCCTCCAGCCAACTGTCATGGAAGCAGAAATTCATTTTAACACTCACACTATCGTATTCCATTCCACTGGAATGTTTCATTTGTACGAGTAGTGTGCGACTGCATTTCACGTGGTTTTCATTTCGAACGTTAAGGATAATAATGAAAAGGATGTACTCGTAGATGTCCATGTCCATAGCCAAAAAAATTCCATCACACTATTCTTCTTCGTCAATGGTGCGATTAAATGTCCTTCCTCAAATCCTCTTTTTGGTCCCCCCATATTTTCGATCGATAAACACCACCACTTGCTTCGTACGAAACAGATGAAACACATGGATGTCCACTTCTGAAAAGGAGGGGCGGTTTTTCATCATCATCATCAGAGACACAACATTTTACACACGTTGTCACGCTCGTATTGTCGAATCACCCTTCTCTCGGAGAAGAGCAAGGAAAACGAAGCCGGCTAGAGATGAATTGAATTATCGGACATTGCAGGGTTCACAAATTTGGGTGCGGGCGTAAGGACTTTGGCATGGTATCAGGCGACCAAAAATGATCAATGGACTCGCGCTAGAAATTCCGATGCTGATGTATACTGACCACCACCAACAACAACTCGTTTTCGTAGTACTACAAAACTGACATGTGCGCTTTTGTGTAGTATACTCGTTCGAGCCTTTGGGGAGAGTGTTATTGGGCTTGGATACTATACTCTTTCGTCCTTGTTTGTAGAGAAGATACATCCTATTTATCTACTTTAAGGTGGTTGAACATTGCGGAACTCTATATTCTGCTGATGTGTGGCTGAGGGTGCGTCTTCGTTATCATGAAAATTCAAAGCGACAGGAAATGCATTAATACCATTACACAAACACACACACATAGAAAAAGAGGATATATTTATACCCCCCGAGAGACCGACCGAAGTTCGTTTGGTTCGAAAATCGCATACAACGAATTTTGTTCGTTTCGCTTCCACGTGTTGCACATCCGGTGGCGAGTGGGTGAACTATGGAAAGCATCCTGAAATCGATATACAATCGCATAAATATCCAATCTACATCAGGAGCTACTTCTGATGGGGTTCTCTCTACCTTTGGGGCGTTTCTGGCGCGACATGAATTCCTAATGCTAATGATTTGCATTTTCATTCGAACGGTGACACTTTTATTCACAAGGCGAGTGTTTGTGTGTGTGTGTGTGTGTTGTGGGCCAGTGGGGATTCTATAGGAGTGCTATAGGACGAGTAGGACACATAAATAGATTGTCGTCGGTCGTTGCGTGCTAGACCGTAAATTAACAAATCATAAAATTAGTGTAGAAAATTTGATTAATCTATAAATTGAATAATCGGGGATTAAGCTTCGATAAATGATATAGAAAATGGACTGTATGTCGTTGTGAATGAGATCATTGGGAGCTTTATGGGAAAAACAAGGATTTTTGTTTACAATGGGACAGTCTGTGATGGAGGAATGAGTGGATTTTGGAAATATTACTGTGATGGGAGTGATATTTGAATATGATGAGATTATTGTCGGTAATTGAATTTTGGAGAGCGTGCTAATGGGTTTATTACATTTGCTAGACGGTTTTTATTTAAGAATTGTTTTTGAATTTTTTTGATTTTTCAGTTCGATGACATGTCCTGAGGCAGGTTAAATCCTTTCAACTGCTTTTATTTTTATTTAGTACAGGTAAAATAGTAGGTAGGTACAAAAAATAACTTAATGAAATTTAAAAAAAAATTCTTACCCTCATGAAATTTGGCAAAAAGTTTGAAGAGAACTCAGATTCTAAGTATAAAAAATTTTCTTGAGAAATACAAAGAGCAATAAAAACTAATATAAGGAGTCTACAAAAAGCCATTGATTAGTTTGTAACTTCTAAGAGTTTTATACTAAAAAATTTCAATTTATCATCGAAAGAAAAAATAAAATAAATCATTGGCTATTTGGGAGAATTTACAGATTTTACTGTCTCTGTGACACCATTTGACCTAAATTTTTTTTATGAAAATTCTTTTGTTCTGTTTTCTATCACAAATTCAACGTTTTTACAAAATTTCATTATGGTGACCAATCAATTTTTTTTTTTTTTACTCAAAAAAAAACACCCTTTTAAACATGGTGTTCTTATAGATACGTGTTTCAAATGTCAAAAGTATCACTATTTTTGCTTAGTTTTCCAATATAGGTACCCATATTTTCTCTACACCAAAAAAAAAAAACACCCTTTACATTTTATTCGTAATTCCCATGGCATAAACAACATTTTGAATAAATTTCGTAAGGATACATTCATACCATTGATTTTATCGGACTTATCGCGGATCTTTCATATTTCCCAAAAAAAAAAAAAAACACCCTATCACAAAGAATGTATTTATAGACTGCTAAGTTTTTTGGTTTCTGTTCTTATAAATGAAATATTTTTTTAATAATTTGCATTGGGGTACCAATTTTCTCCTAGTATTTATGGTATATTCTGTATTCTGTTTATCATTTCTTAAAAAATAACCTTTCACTCAAAATAATTTTGTATAATCTTTAGATTCTTAGTTCTTATACAAAAAAGAAATAGATTAACAAAATTTATATTAGCTTGTATAGCACCTTTCTCCCATTTCCCATATAACGCAACCCCAAAAAAAAAAACACCCTTTCACCAAAAATATTTTTAAGAACTATATTTATTATATTTGTCCCTATTTTTATGTCATTAGATTCACCATTAAAAATAGAACCTTAAGGTCGTGTGCGAATTGCGTTAAAATGTTGGTTAAATTTTCTACCACGAATAAATTTTGACGTTTGATTAAAAAAGGGATCAAATTTATTTTTTTGCTGTGCGGATTGGGTTAAAATGTGTTAAATGGGACTTTTTTTGGTACTACTTTGATTAAAATTCCCTCAAAATATAAAGTTAAATTTACTAGTATGAAAATGTAAGAAATTCTCAATTTCACATATGTACTTTTATTTATTTTTATTTTTAATTCATTCTTCGAACACTAATTCATAGTTCAACAGCTGCCAACAAAATAGAAATATAAAAAATAGAAAACAAACATACATTTTCAATTTTTCAAAATGAATAATAATTTGAGAAAGTACTTTGTATTAATACTTTTATATTTCTTAAAATATCAACGCATTATAACAAAAAAAAATTCAAATCTATCTTGATCTTTCTATCTTGAGAAACGTCAAATTTTAACCACTAGTGTCAAATTTTACCCTGCTCCGCAGCTGGGTAAATTTTAACCCATTTTATTCACCACGCTAGTGTCAACATTTAACAAAACGTCAAATTTTAACCAACATTTTAACGCAATTCGCACATATACATACACATGTGTCAATATAATCATATATTGTCAAAACATGACAATTTGGCAACCAATGTCAGCTATCGTAATTCTTATTTTTTTATCTACCGACGAAAAACGCGCACACCACTAATTTTTTAACAATAATTACACGGTGCGACACTGAAAATACACCCGAGAAATAACATAGTGTAGGCTGTTAATATGGTCGAATAATGCATACAAATATTTTTGTTATATTTTTGGAACCCTCCATTTTTTTTGTATTTACAAAAAACCATTTTTACAGACCTTACGATGTAATCTATCAATATTTCAGTCATTTTTCTAACAACTCTCAATATGTTATATGTTTTTGGAAAGAGGATTTCCAGACCTTTTGAATGATGTATAGAAGTCTATTGTTTAAACAAATTAAGTGTAGGTTTTTATCCCACAAATCTTGAAAAAGTGATTTTTTTCACAATTTTTTCAACTTTACCCAATTTTGTTTGAAAAATAAAACAAACAAAAAAATAAAGTAAGGTTATATTCTTAGGCACAAATTGGCGTATTTTTTTATTGAATTTGACCAAAACTGCGGAATCTATGCTATTTTTTCGTAAATAGAAAATGTGGTTTTTCATGATGTGAATTGCAAGGTGCACAATAGGGTGTTCGTTATTTTAAAATAATAAGAATTTCTATGCTCCTACGATCTTATATGGTTAAAAATAAACTAAAAAAAAATATTCCCCAAGTTTCAAGTCTCTAACTTAATTCTAACCTGTGCCGCCAAGCGGTTGAAGTTTCTTATGGGAATAACATGGGGTTTCTTGGACCTTGTTCGATCAATTTTAATTTCCAAATTTCGTTCAAAAAATTTAAAACTTTACAGACTCAAATTTAATAAGTGTAGCTATCATGTGAAAATTTTTCAGATTTTTAATTGTTATAATTTTAGAGATTTAGCTTGGTATAAAAATTCTTTTTTTCAGACTTTTTCAAAAATCGCTTTTTACCCGTTTAATGTCAAAAAATTAAAAAACATACATTTTTATTCACGAGTAACTAAACGTTTTTTTCTAAACAGTATCGTTACTCGTTTGTTTCGTTACTGGGTACTGAAGTAACGAAACATACGAATAACGATACTGTTTATAAAGTAACGTTTCGTTACTCGTTACTGAATTGAATATCTGCATTTAAGTAACGAATACATACGATTTACTACAGCTCTATCGTTGGGTATAACCAATAGAATGAAAGAATTCTGGAGACATAGAGTTAATAAATAGTTATTTCAAAATATCCCTTACTTCCACAGAAAAGGCTTCTCAAAGCTGAAAATAATGCACAAATTTCAAATGGACTTGATCCATTTTTATTATTCTGAACGCCTCATTTGTCTGATGAAACCCGACGCGCTTTAATATGTTTAATATCGAAGTTTTTCCTTTCTTAATGAGCAACTAAGACGATTTTTGAAACTTTGCTTGGATGTATTTTATGGGACCATTTTTTTAACCTTGGCTAGGTCCATTATAAAGGGAACCACTAAAAAAACATGGGGCGAAACCTCCTTTTCGTCTTTGTGTTAAGTAGGTTTAATATTTCTTAAATGATTTTTTTTTTGTTTTTCAAAAAAAGACTTCTTATTTTCTGTTTGTTTTCAAATTAAATATTGAAATGAGTTAGTTTTATTTTCATTTGAGCTAGTTTTCTTATGTTTATGACTTTTTTGTTTGACTATTTCTTGTTCTTACAACAGAACTGGAGCTGAAGCGGCATACCTCAGGGGTGAGGCATATCCATAAGCAGACGCATAACCCAAAGGAGCAGCAGTTAATGGAGCTGAGTATCCCAAAGGAGCTGCTGTGTATGGTGATGCAAGGTAATTGGCAGCAAATGGTGCAGCAGCAATCAAAGGAGCAGCAGCTGCTGCTGCAGCATAGGGTGAGGCTAAGTATCTAGCAGCAAATGGAGCAGCAACAACTGGAGCGGCAGCAGCTAATAAAGGAGCCGAGGCAATTCCATTGTAGTTTCTTGCAATAACTTGACTGCTAGTTGCAGTCACAACTCCTGGAGCGGCAGCAATCAAAGGAGATGAATAAGCAAGTGGTGATGGAGCCAGTAGTCCTGGTTTGGCAGCAGCACAAGCAATTACAGCTAAGATGACAATGGTCTGTAAATGAAAAGAAAAGAGAGTTTGCTTTGATTAAATCTTCTGTGTTCTACATAATCCTGAGAGCGAAGAAATATATCCTTGGTATAAAACTTACATATTTGAACATTATTGAATTGTTTGTTTTTGTTTTGCTGGTGGTCTTTAAGAAAACACTCTTTGAATTATGCGTGACTTACTTGGGTTTACTTTTGCTTTTATAGTGAATATAAAAAAAAATGTGTTTAAAATATGCATGGAATTTTGTGTTTATAAATAAAGTTGAATTGGTGTATAAATGAACTCAAAAGCAGTTAACAACAAGCATGTAGGTAATTTGTATTCAAGAAATGCCAACAGTAGTATTTCGCTTTTATGACTCACATTATAGTCATTAGGAAACTTAACTAAAGTAAATTGCCATTTTGCCAACGGTGGCATCACAAAACTGTCTACTGTAACCTCAAATTTTAAACGTGACTAGATTTAAACTGTAATTATGTTAGCTTAATTTTGTTTAAAAGGCATAACATAACGGTTTAATTTGTTGAATATATGAAAAATTTTCATAACTTTTGTAATTCTATATTTTTTCTGATTTTTATTTTTTTTTTTAGATTTTTACCAAAATGAAAATATCTTTAATTGAATAAATTCACGATTGTGTCGCACGAACTTGCTCTTGTGGAATTAGTTTCTTTGAATGTTTTGCATTCTAAAGATTGACTTTAAGGGGTTATACATATCTATCTATTTTGACTTTTCCTTCGTTCGTTACCTGCATTTGTCTATCTTGAAAATTAATTTTTTGTTTTTTTTGAAGTGAAAACTTCTTTAGTATCGTAGTGATTTGAAACAAGATGAAACGAAAAAGCGACACGACTTCAACTTGTTATAACTTTTTTGTTTTAATAGATAGATGAATGAAATTTGTACCGTAGATAGGTAATTAAATAAATTATAATTGAACAAAATTTCAATTAATTTCATATTCAAAATTCGGAGATAACGGTAAAAAGATGTTCTTTTCCAACACACGTTATATCTATTGATCTAGTGCACATACAAATTTGATTTAACTTTAATACGCAAGCTGATAGCATAACCTTTAATTTGATATATCACACATAACGGTACATGCTCTACAAGTTACACAATCTTAAATTGAAAAAATTGAAACATACCTCAAAACACCTGTGGAGATCTGTTGGCGATGACCAGCTACCAGTGTAGGAAGTACCGTAATCTCAGTCTGGAAATTCGACAAGGTTGACTTTAAAAAATTCTAACTTCTCTTGTAGACATCTTTGAGATAAGATTTATGCATAATTATACAAGGTGAAACAATAAGCTTTTATAGGTTGTCAAACAAAAAAATTGAATTAATAGCATGAGAACATAAAAATAAATGTTTTTTTTGCTTTTTTTGATGAAATTTCATCGAGTTTAAAAAATTCTAGCTCTTTTTGTAGATGTCTCATAGACCTGATCGATATAAATATTTTGAGCTTAGACAATAAGCTTTCAGATGATATAAAATGTATATAGGTTGACACATAAAAAACATGGATTTGAAGGTGATAGATTAAAAATAGGTAGATTTTTTCTATTTTATTTTTTTTTTTTTTTCAAGAAAAATGATTTTTTAAGGTTTCACTTCTACCACGTGTTAATTGCACACATGATTTTTTTTTTTTTAATTTTAAGTGACTTGGATCAGAGATATCTTGCTAACCGCCAGACACCTTTTTCTGGAGGTCGTCTAGGAGATCTACTACAAAAATAACGGAACCCAATATTCTTTTAAATAAAATAATAATAAAAATAATAGTGAAATTATTTACCTATCAAATAATTTATTTTTTTCGGATTTTCGTAAAAATCCAAGGGGTACAAATTGTCGAAAAAATACCTTTTCAGCCGTTTTTTTTAAATAATTTTTTATACATGGTAAATCCAAATTTTCCAAAATTTTTCAAAGAAAAAAAAAATTGGTATACCATTTAAAATAAAATAATTAATCGAAACATAAAAACAAAGTTTAAAAAAATTAATCTACCTACCTGTTTTCAAAAAATTGATAAAAAAAAAACTGAGTTGAAATTTGTGTACAACATTCAAAAACAAAAACGCTTCTGTATAAAACTGGTTGAATTTGTTTGAGTAGTTTACGAGTAAGACAGGAATGAAGAAAATGTTTCTATGACATGACAGGTACCGTGAGTAACATTTTTTTTGTTTTTGAAGTGAAAACTTCTTTAGTATCGTAGTGATTTGATACAAGATGAAACGAAAACGCGACACGACTTCAACTTGTTATAACTTTTTTGTTTTAATAGATAGATGATTGAAATTTGTACTGTATATAGGCAATTAAATAATTATAATTGTACAAAATTTTAATTAATTTCATATTCAAAATTCGGAGATAACGGTAAAAAGATGTTCTTTTCCAACACACGTTATATCTTTTGATCTAGTGCACATACAAATTTGATTTAACTTTAATAAATCACACATAACGTTACGTGCTCTACAAGTTACACAATCTTAAATTGAAACAAATTTTAAAAATACCTCAAAACACCTGTGGAGATCTGTTGGCGATGACCAGCTACCAGTGCAGGAAGTACCGTAATCTCAGTCTGGAAATTCGACATGGTTGACTTTAAAAAATTCTAACTTCTCTTGTAGACATCTTTGAAATAAGATTTATGCGTCATTATACAAGGTGAAACAATAAGCTTTCACATGGTATACAATTTTTTATAGGTTGTCAAACAAAAAAATTGATTTAATAGCATGAGAACATAACAATAAATGTTTATTTTGCTTTTTGGATGAAATTTCATCGAGTTTAAAAAATTCTAGCTCTTTTTGTAGATGTCTCATAGACTTGATCGATATATATATTTTGAGCTAAGACAATAAGCTTTCAGATGATATAAAATTTATATAGGTTGTCATATAAAAAACATGGATTTGAAGGTGATAGAATTAAAATAGGTAGATTTTTTCTATAGGTTTTATAGGTTGTTAGGTAAAAAATGCATTTAATAGCGTGAGAAGATAAAAATACGTGTTTTTTCGCTTTTTTTTATGGAAATTGATCGAGTTCAAAAAATTCTAGCTCTTTTTGTAGATGTCTCATAGACCTGATCGATGTATATATTTTGAGCTAAGACAACAAGCTTTCAGATGATATAAAATTTATATAGGTTGTCATATAAAAAACATGGATTTGAAGGTGATAGAATAAAAATAGGTAGATTTTTTCTATTTTATTTTTTTTTTTTTTTTTTGCAAGAAAAATGATTTTTTAAGATTTCACTTCTACCATTTTTGAAAAAAAAGAGTTTTTTTCAACACGCTCAAAATATTCAACACAATGGCGTCCTTAGTTCTTCTAGGTTGCCTTTTGAAATTTAGTACAAATCTTTGAATATTCGTATAAAAATTCGTAAAAGGTATCTACACTGAGGGAAAAAACATGATTGCAAATCACTTTGTTAAACTATTTTTCAGAATGATTTAAATAAAAATTAAAAAAAAAAATTCTGCGGGATCGATTAAAAACTCTGTGGACTGTGGTCAGGTCACAGAGGCTTTTCATTCATGAAAATAGAAATTAGTGTGATAAACCATAAACTGCAACTAAAGCCAAGCCCGACAAAAACTTAAAAACTTTTTCGCATTGTTCGGGATAATATTTTTAAGGGTTTTTACCAAATTAGTGAAAACTTCATATAATTAATTTTATTTTTTTTTCCTAATTTGTACTTTTGTTTCATGGAAAAAGGAATTGAACCAAAGGGACAATTTTTTATTGATCTAAGAGTACTTTGGCCCATTATTTGAAAGCTATTTTAAAATACTTAAAAAAAAAAAACTAATTCTTTAGATTAAAAAAAAATCTAAAAACTGCACATTATTGACTCTACCAAATTATAAAAAAAAATCGAGATTAGAAAATTTTTTTTTTGAAACTACAAAATCAAAATTTTTTCTACACTAGGTTTTCAATTTATTTTTTTTAATGAATCTAAAATTTGTCCGATTTTCAGCCAGGTTCAAATTTTACCCTGATTTTCCCTAATAATTTTTTTTTCTTCTTTTACTGGAACGAAAAAAGCTATCGCAATAAAAACAAAATTTGGTTTTGTAGTCAATTATATTCATTTATTTTCGTTATCATCTTTTCTTCTTACAACAGAAGAGGAGCTGAAGCATACGAGTAGCTCAAAGGAGACGCATATCCGTATGAAGCAGCATATCCCAAAGGAGCAGCAGCCAAAGGAGCTGAGTAAGCCAATGGCGAAGCATATGGAGAAGCTACATATCTAGCTGCTAATGGGGCTGCAACTGGAGCGGCAACATATTTGGCTACTGGAGCAGCAAAAACAGGTGCAGTTGCAATTCCATTGTAATTCCTTGCGATCACTTGGCTACTGGTCGCAGTGACAACTCCTGGAGCGGCAGCAACCAATGGAGCAGAGTATGCAAGTGGTGCAGCAAGAAGTCCTGGTGCTGGTTTGGCGACAGCGCAGGCGATGATAGCAAAGATGACAACGGTCTACAAAAATACAAAAACCGTTTTATTACTAAGCGATCCTTTGGAAAGTCTTGAACTCTGAATAACTTACGTATTTGAACATATTGAAGAGGTTTTGGTTTTTTTTTCGGACTGAAATGATCCAAGAGATGGTAAAGTGTGTTATGATTTCATATGCTCCAGTTCATATCAATTTATAGGTATTCACTTTTGCCAAACTCGTCATTACTTATTGTCAATCGAACAAACAGTAGTTGGTTGTTAGCACCGCCCAAGCTTATTACTAATTCAAAACATGCATGAGCCATTGAGCACGTTGGTTAGATGCCTCTGTCGGTTTTGAAATTTTGGTTTTGTTTATGATTGGAAACTTGATTGTGTCGTCGAACTTAAATTCCGAAATGTTTGATCTTGACCTTTCCTTTTATATATTTTGGGGATTTTTGGAGGTGCTATCATGTTTTTAAATTACTGTCGTCGCATATTCGATAAAGTTTTACCGAAATTTTACTATTCTCTCAAACGTATTTGGTCTTTAACGAATTACATGTCACAACCTAATTTAAGAACCCATTTTATATCTAATGATTAAAAATTTACAATTCATGTCAAAAAAATGTTAATTGTCAAAGTCATGTAAAATAATTTCCTAAAAGTCCTTGCCTCAACAAAAATATAAAACCTCCACCAATTAAACAAACAAATTAAAACAGTGGACAGCACTGGTTCATTTATTGTAGCTGTGTGTTATAATAGTCTCCGTGTTTTTTGTCGTTTTTATTAGTAAATTTTTAAATTTAATTTCAAATTTTTGTGTTAGTGCACTGAAAAAAGTGTACTATTTTGTATTTATCTATAATAATTCTCTTAATTGTGTTAAAAGTGTTTAAAATTAAATAGTATATGGTAATAAAAAAAATAGTCTCCGGTAATTATTAAAAATAAAAAAAAAAAACAAGTTTCCCTCAGTTTGAGTGTTTTTTTTCTTTATTTGCATGTGTCAGTGTATTTTTCCTATAGGTATATGCATTAGCACTTCCCCTCATTATAAATTCCATTTATTAGTTCATAGCTCACTTTCTTTTGTTTTAATATTTTTAAGCCCATTTTATTAGCTTCTTATTTGAATTCGTTTTTAAAATATTAAAAGCGTCCGCGGTTCAAGTGGTAAAAGCGTGGTTCTTTTTGATTATTTTTTTTTATTCTTAGGGGTTCAGGTTCAATTCCCGCTGTCTGACCAAAAATCAATTTCTTTTTTTTTAATTGATTTTCATACAATTTTTTTTTTTTTTTTGTTTTTTTATTATTTCTTATTTAATTTGTTTATTTCAATATTATTATTTTTTCTTATTTTTATTATTTTTTTTATTTTTTATATTTTTAAATATCATTTTTACTTAATTTTTTTTATTGTATTTCTCATAAATACCATGGTTTGCTCGACTAAAAATTGTTCTGATGGGTCGATTTCTACTCCTTTATATGCTTGTTTCGGACCGTGTGGTAATCTCTACCATGCAAAATGCATTGGTTCCACTAATGGTTTTATCGAAAAGATTTCTAACTCAAAGTTTGCCTATTGGTATTGCCCTGATTGCCGCGAATTATCTATATCTACATTAGCTTTCAAAATGTCTTCTTTTAAAGCAGACATTTTAAAACTCTCAAAAGGTTTCGAAGAACTTCTGAATGTTTTTAATACTGCGGTCTCAAATTTAAATTCTTTTTCCATAACTAACAGTATGGTAAATAACTCCACTTCAACTGATGATTTAGTTCCTGACCTTCCTCCATATTTAATTTCTTCTCACGATGATGATATTCTTGCCCAGTCTGGTTCCGGTATAAACAAAGCTCATGTACGTACCCAAAAAGTTAACAAAAAAAGAAGGAGAGACAATTCATCGAATGTGAAAAATTCTGGTCCATCTCCAAAACGCACAAATCTCAACACAAATCCTCATCCTATTGCCGTATTACCTGATCCTACTCAACCAGTAGCCTCGACAACCACCGTTGCTAGTACTAATATAATCAAGGCTGTTTCGAAACCAAGATCGATTTTCGTTTCACGTTTAGACCCTAATACATCTCCTGATGATATTATTTCCCATTTAGTTTCTTGTAAAAGCATTCCTTCAACAGCATCTGTTAAGTGCACAAAAATAAGTAAGCCCAATAGTTTTATTTCATCATTTAAAATTGTAACAAACCCAACTTATTTTGATTCCATTTGCAACACTCATATTTGGCCCCTAGAAACCTTAGTTAAAGAGTTCTCCATCACAAAAAAACACCCTGTATCTAAAACACCTTCGACAAAAAACTCAGCAGGATTGCCCTCTTTTACCAAAACGTAAGGGGGTTACGCAGCAAAACCGCTGACATCTTCATGAATTCACAAACATTTCCACATGATATATTTATTTTAACAGAAACTTGGTTAAATGCTAGCTTTTTAGACACGGAACTATTTTGTCAAGAGTTCTTAGTTTACAGAAAAGATCGCCACACTGGAAATGCAAAGGAACTCGGAGGAGGTGTCTTAGTAGCGGTTCGAAATAAATTTGTTTCTTCTTCCATATCATTCCCGTTTAAGCTCTCAATTGACTTAATCTGCGTTAAAATTTCTTCAATGACTAAATCAATTTATATTCTAAATGTATATATCCCTCCAAAAAGTACATCATCCTCTTATACAGAGCTTTCGATGGCTTTAGATTACGTACTTGACCTGTCTTGCTCCAATAGCAACATATTACTTTTAGGAGACTTCAATTTACCTCACATTGATTGGGTCCCTTCCGATGATGAAACATATCAAGAAGCTTCACTAACATCTTCACAAAATGAGCTTGCTTTATTAGACAAAATTTTGTATACTGACTTACAGCAGATAAGCTGTATTAAAAACTATAAAAATCGAATTCTCGATTTAGTATTTTCCTCTGACGCTATTAGTACTCTTGTTCTAGAGTCTAGAACTGGTATCACTAATATAGACGGTTACCATCCACCTTTGGATATCTTCTTTGACTGGAGCAATCATATTACTGAAAACAGTAACGATTTTGATTGCTCTTACACTCTTGATTTTAAAAAAGCAAATTTCGAATTGCTTTCTGAAAACATATCTAGTTCAGGGATAGAAAATATACTTACATTATCTAATATTGATGAAGCAGTTACAAATTTTTATAACATCCTTAACAGCTGTCTTGTAAATTCCCTTTCCATGAAAAAATCAAATAATAATAATAATTTTAGTCACCCTTGGTACACAAAAGACCTAAAAATACTTAGAAATAAACGAAATAAAGCATGGAAACTTTTTTTAAGAACCCTTTCACCAGTTGATCACGCTTCTTACGTTGAACTATTTGAAGAATTCAAAACTCATTCAAAAAATTTGTACACCGACTACATGATTGAGAAAGGAAATTCCCTAAGAAAAGATCCAAAGTCATTTTGGAACCTTGTTAACTCAAAGAAAAACTCAGATGGATATCCAGCAAATTTCACTCATGAAGATATTACATTACATCAAACATTTGACATTTGCAATGCTTTCGCCAGTAACTTTCGTAATTCATTTGTTAATAAGACTGTTGATGTTGACGAAGTCTATTTCAAAAATTTACATTCATATTCCGAAACGAGCTGTACGAACATCCCTGTACTGCAAAGTACTGTGTTAGACCTTCTTTCATCCTTAAATGATGATTGTTCTGCTGGCCCAGATGGTGTGCCACCAATAGTATTAAAAAACTGTAGAAACTCCCTAGTTCAGCCTCTAACATTTTTATTCAAACTTTCCGTCAAGTCAGGAAAATTTCCCTCCATCTGGAAAAAGTCATTCCTCACTCCTGTTTTCAAGAAGGGTGATAAGACAGATATAAAGAATTATAGGCCTATTTCGAAACTATCCTGCATTCCAAAGGTTTTTGAGCAAGTTGTTTGTGATAGTCTAGCATTTTATAGTAAAAATCTGATAAGTGAAAAGCAACATGGCTTTGTAAGAAAAAGATCTACTACAACTAATCTTCTTAGCTTCTTAAATAAATGTTCAAATGCATTAGAAAAGGGTAATGAAGTTGACTGCGTTTACACTGACTTTTCAAAGGCATTTGATCAACTTAGTCATAAAATAATAATCTTCAAATTAAAAGCTTTTGGTTTTCCACGTATTTTTATTGCCTGGGTTGAATCTTATCTTAACCAAAGATCCTATCAGGTCAAATTTAGAAACTGTCTTTCAGATATTTTCATAGCCAACTCTGGAGTCCCTCAGGGAAGTCACCTAGGCCCATTTTTATTCATTTTAGCTATAAACGACGTAATCTCGTGCATAACTTCAAGTGATATTCTAATATTTGCTGATGATATGAAGATTTTTAAAGAAATTAAGTCTGACAATGATGGTAAAAATGGCCTTTCACTTAACCCAGCTAAATGCCAAACAATTACATTCTCGAGAAAACGAGTCATTAATACTTTTGATTACTACATCTTGCAACATAAACTTTGTCGAGTATTTAGTTTCAAAGACTTGGGTGTCCAATTTAGTTCAAATTTAGGATTTACTGAACACATCAATTTTATAGTAAATAAAGCGAGCTCAATGCTTGGTTTTATTAAACGTTGGGCAAAGGAATTTGATGATCCATTTGTTACTCTATCTTTGTACAACTGCTACGTTCGACCCCATCTTGAGTACGCTTCTCAAGTATGGAGTCCTTTTTATGAAGTTCATAAAAACCGAATTGAATCTATTCAACACAATTTTGTACGCTTCGCTCTAAAAGGTCTTCCTTGGACCGATCCTTTCAACTTGCCACCTTATGAACATCGTATTCAACTTCTTCAGATGCAAACTTTAGCACAGAGACGTGTAAATAATGATTTAATCTTTCTTCATCAGCTAATTAATTCCCAAATTGACGCTCCTGATCTATTAGCTTGTATTGGTATAAATTATCCGGGTGGATCTCACCTTTTACGAAGATTTGAACCTTTGCATATCGACTTTCATAGAACAAACTATGGTATTAATGAGCCTCTTAGTCGCATGAGTAAACTTTTTAACTTGAACCATTCATCCTTAGACTTTAATTTGACGAAAATGGGTTTAAAAACATTGTTTCGAACCAGTGCTCCACAATCGTGACTGTTAATCAATGTTTTAAATAAATTATATAATGTTGGATTTTTTGTACTTATAATTGTATAACTTGTAAATTTGTTCGTAATTATTTTGTTTTATATTGTGCATGTGGGAGGTTGTATTTTTTGTTTACTAACCACTAACATGCACTTATGATGAGCCTCTGATCGTAGATAAAAGCTTGTTCTAAGCTTACTACATCAAAGAATCTGAAGTGAAAAAAAAATAGTATACACGAGCACGTTATTATAGTGGTAGGTCGTATAAATGTAAGCAGATATGGCGCGCATTCTCTATCTCTTTCTCTCTTTGGATTTGATTTATTGTTTACGTTTTAAGAACTGACCTACATTTCATAATAATAATTAGCGTTGGTATTCAATAACATAAGCAAACATACTTCTTCCATTGAAGCAGACATAAAAAAAAGAAAAAAAAAAAAGAAAACTTTTCGATTCTATGGAAACTGCATTGAAAAAGTTTTAAACAGCGTTGTTATATTATTCAGAAAACTGTTGTTGTAATTCTATAAAAAAAAAAGATACAACTTTAAGAATTAACTGTTCTGCAAGAAAAAAGTAATTTTTTACCATTTTTGTTGCACTTTAGTTCAATTTTTGAAACAAAGTACATCTTTACCATTTTAGTCCCAACAACCAACCAAAAACTTAATTTTTGAACTATTCTGAACATTTTTGAAAAAAATGCATTTCTACCACCCTTGACGCCCTCAATATTGCAGTTTAGTCCAAACTTCAACCGAAAATTGAAGTATGGAACAATTTGAACATTTATGAAAAAATTTAATTTTTATCATTTTTTATGTGCACCAAAATCAAGTTTTAAACTTTTCTGTACATTTTCGAAAAACTTGCATTTTAACCATTATTATTGCTTTTTCCATTGCACTTTAGTCCAAACATCGATCGTAAACTTAATTTTGGAACAATTCTGGAGATTTTTGAGAAAAGTGCATTTTTTTCCTTTTTCATACAATTACCATTGCACTTTAGTCCCAAATTCAACCGAATATTGAATATTTGAATAATTCTTATCAGTTTGTGAAAAATTGCATTTTTAAATATTTTCGATGCACTAACCATTTCACTTTAATCTAATATTCAACCGAAAACTGAAGTTTTGAACAATTCTGAACATTTTTGAAAAAGTGCTTTTTTTACGATTTTTGACGCACTTACCAAATGTCACAGAGTTTAAAGAGCTTGTATAGAGCTTGCTTCAGAATTTAATTTCTTATAGAAGTTCGAACTTGTTTAACAAAATCTATTAAGTTGCTTAAATACAGTTAAGGAAACTTAACCGAGGAAAGATTGTTTTTTTGGAAAGGCTTCGGTAACTGAACTTAAAGAAGCTTTGCAGAAATTGCGAAATTTTGTATTTGTTTTTTGTTTTGACATTGAATAATAGAAGCTCTTCCAAAGCTATCTTTCAAATATTTCAGCTTCGATAGAGCTTCGTTAAAGCTTCTTTTAGAATTCTTATAGATCTTATAAGGATATTGCTATAAAGCAGGCATGTCAAACTTGCGGCCCGCGGGCCGCATGCGGCCCACAACGCATAAATCTGCGGCCCATTCCACATTTTTAATAATTTTGAGTTTAAGTTTATAATTTACAGTACTTTGCCATATTATTAGGCCCAAGCGAAAAAAATGCAAATTTTGTTTCATGTTGCTCAATTTTCAAAGTTTTTGTCGATTTTAAATTTTGATAAAAAACAACGTACAAAAGGAAATAAGCTCTAAACGACGTTTTTTATGGATTTCATGACCGGAGAGTTTCCAGACCGATCCAATAATTTAATTTTTGTATAGAAGTATAACGTGACATTCTTAGTTTTATGGCAAGGACCCCATTATGCACAAATATAGAATCTTTGAGCCTCAAGCCTATTCCGAAATCGTAGAATCAAAACGAAAATGTCTTTAAGAGCTTAATCCCTATTACACGTTATTATTTATGTTATTATTTATCGAAATTTATGAATTCTTTTACTTTTTTTTAAGTTAATCCGTATCTATCTTTATCGGTCGTATCAAAAATAATCCGCACAAAAATATTAACTTTAATACTGAATATATAAAAAGGCTTGCAGATTTATGTCTTTGAGAGACAAGTTCTCTTGATTTTCTTCGCTTTTTTCCTGTTAAATGTACCTGTCGATGCGAGTTGTTATTTAAGTCATTAAGAGGAATGAGTTACCTATAAGATCCAGCCTAACTAACCTTGGTCTTAGAAAAAACATGGTAAATGGAATACATTAATGTTATCATTTTTCCTGTTTTTCATAAATTTATTTTATAAAAATTTTAGTTCTACTTTTTTCTGCGGCCCATAAAAATTTTGATCTAGCTGTTTTGGCCCTTCGTTACCATTGAGTTTGACATGCCTGCTATAAAGGATCCAACTCGTATAATGTTTTCCTTTTTCCATGTTCAAAAATCGTACATTGAGCCAAAAAACAACGTAAAATCAATCGAAACCACTTTGAATCAATGGAAAATCACTACATTTTTAGCCTAAAGTGGAAAATGATTGAATCAAAGTAGCACACTTTAAATCTAAGTTGTTCACACATTAAAAAAAAATAAAAAAGTAAAACTGGCATCCGCTGGGGATCGAACCTGCTATATCTGGGTTGACAAGCTTGTGCTTTTCCACTGTGCCATCTCACTTAAAAAAATTTATGTGACAAACTGTAAGTTAACCATAGGACGATTTTTAGAAAATTATTGAATATATTTTTCACCATTGATTCAATGTAGAACGGATTAAAAATTACTATGCGTTTTTTCTCTGAGTGTACTAAAGTTTAAAAGTATCTTAGATGTAGCTTCGATAGTACCTTTATCGAAGCTGAAATGTTAATTGGGATGTCTTCATGATGAATACCTGTTGAGCAAGATAAAGTTCAGAAACATTCTGCCAAATCTGTCTTTTTATAACAACCCTGTTCTATCAATAGCATACTTCGCCACTACAACCTTTACAGACATCAAAGTTATATTTTTTTGAAAGAATTCGCGTTCGTGAGCTTTAATAGTTCGACACAAAAAAAACTAGGTTGTTGGAAGTTGCCTTTCTATACTAACATTTTTTCCCAATATCATGGTTTTTTATTTTTATATCTTCATTCATTTTTGTAAGGCAATAAGGAGTATAGGAAAAAGAAGGAAGCTCCAGTTGCAAGCAAGCAACCTTCGTGTAACAGCATAAGTTGAATTTTGTTGAACATATGCTATAGGTTTTGTTGGCGTGGCAGGTGTATTTTTGTATACACAAACAAGGTAGAGAGGGGTATTTATAGCTGGAGCTGAGGAGGCACAACGTGAGCTTTATTAGCCCCCATAGTCGGAGGATATCCAGGACACAGAATAGCAAAAACGAAAATCGAATTAGTTCTTACGTGACATTTGTTCCGAGAAGAAGAATAAAAGTTAATTTTAAGTTGCAACAAGAGAGTACTCACAAAATGGTTCATAAAACCACCACCAACAACACTGCCACTACCATCAGCAATAATAATAACAACAATTTCAATGAGGATACTGAAAATTGTAATCCCAACAAAATAAATCCCCTAAACAACAACGCCCAGCAAAATAATGATGACCAGCAGCAACAGCAAAAAGACCCCCCAAATACGACTTATTGCAACCGAAGGACTTGGATATCAGTCGAACGAATGAACAGTCTTCGAAAGTTGGCCCAAGAAGCCGTCCACTCCAACAAAACCTTCACCATTCGAGGGTGTTTCAACTCAGTAAGGAATGCTTTGACAGCCCGAGGATGGGTCGAGAAATTGGATGTGCACCGGAAACACATACCATCGGGAACGTGTCAAGTGACCTACGAGGACATCGCCCAGAACTTGCCCAAACGTAAATTCAGTGAGTCCCGTCGTCAGTACATCCTCAAGTGCGAACGTAGTATTCTATCAAGATTCCTTGAGCACGTTCCCATTGACTTCCTTTGGACGGCCCGCAAGGAAAAATGTGACTACATCGATTTGGCCAAGAATCCCGTAATGATGATAAATAAAATTCAGCGTGTTCCCTTCACCTCCAAGGAGGGTTTGTGTAGCAATTTGAAGGACTTTCATTGGTTCTATGAAGAGGGTATTTCGGAGCTCTTCTTCCCTCGCTGCTTCAATGCCTGGAGCCCCGAGGAACTGGCCGAGTTTATAGACAATTTCAAAATCACCGCATGCATTTCGTTCATCAAATGGATGGTCGATAAGTTCACAGAAACTGGCTACGATGGTGTGTTTTCTGCCTCCGGCAAGGTTCCTTTCAATGCAATTGAATTTGCATTCAAACGATGCAACGAGTATGTGGATGCGTGCAATCATCAAGACATTGATTTGGAAGAGCTACCGCATGTGTGGGAGCACGACTGGGATGCTTTTTTGAGCCAGCAGCATTTGTTGGCCAATCAGAATGGGCGTATTTTGGCCGATCCACAGAGACTGGTGGAGAATTTGATCAAAACGGGAAGTTGTATTTTGGAGAATGTGAAGAAGAATTGGCCACAATATTGCTTGGACGGGTATCAGAATATTTGGATTATTAAGCCGGCGAACAAGTGTCGGGGCAGGGGGATTCAGTTGATGGATAATTTGAAAAAAATCATGGGAGTCATCAATCCTTCGGTGGCTTCGAAAAGCAGATTTGTTATACAGAAATATATTGGTGAGTTTTTGAATGGGCGAAAGGGTTATTTCGTGCAGCTCTGCATTCAAATTATAGTTTCTATAGAAGAAGAAAATTTGGAAAGCATAGAGAAAGGAGTTGTGTGTGTGGGAATGAGAATGTAATTAACGCCATTAATTTTGGTCGAAGGAAGGAGTTGTTGTGTGTGTGTGTTTGAAAAGGAACCACAAAATTCTATTATTAAATCTTTAGCTCTGTGAGGTAACTGCCTCTTTCTCTGCTCTCTCTTTCTTACTCTTGAACGCGTCATCATGACAATAATTTATGGTTGCCAGGAAGGTAATTTGTTATCTTTGAGGTTTTACCCATATGCGTGTGTCCTTGATATGTTTGATGGTGGATTATAATTACTCATGAGTTAAGAATATTTTGTTCTCTATATGATGATGGTTTCCGTTGTTTCTGCAAGGTTTTTTTGCACATTAAGTTTTGTATGTTGTTTGTTTTAGAACGAAAATGCGTCAGTTACACCAACCGGATTTCATAAAGGCAAATTAAACTATTTTTAGAATAACGAAGAGAAATATGTGGGAAGGGAAATATAATGTTGTTTTAAGATATTTAAAATGTCAACACACGAAGGATATTTTTTTTTTTAGAGGATATTAATAAATTTGTTATGATTTATAAATGAACCTATTCCTTCCTTGATTATATTAAATTATTTAGTTTTTGGGAGACATTTTGAACATGAGAAATTTAGGCTGTGGTTTGTTAATGAGTTCAAGTTCATTTTTCAAGTATTTCAGACAGTTTCAAGGAAGTAAAGGATCAATTTTACGAGTAGATAGGTACTTGTTAATGAGTAATTTGAGAAAATTTAGCAATATCAAGTTTCACGTGAAAATAGTTTTGAAAGTGATAAAAAACTTTGATTGCACTAGGCAAAGTAACAAAAAGTGCAAACTAAAAAACATAAATAGGATAATGGAAATAACAGCGGTTTTTTAGTTTTTCACAAGCACAAATAAAATTTAAATTTCGTATAAGGAAGTGAACTGAGAATATTCTAAAGGTATTTTCGGTGGTTCTTTAGAAAGTAGGTAAGTTGTTTTTATTTTTTTTTGTTTTTAAAGACAGAAATTTACAGTACCTGTTATATAAAAGAAAATTTAAATTCAAAAACGATATTGATTAAAAATATCGCAGGAAAGTCGTTAATTTGAAACAAAAATAAAACAATTTGCAACTGGGGTCACACGTACTTGTTGTTATTGTAAAAGAAACTCTATCTTAAAGCTTTTTTACCGAAAAAAAAATTAGAGAAAATTTAAATTTTGTTATTTTTAATTAATTTCATAAGTAGTGTAAAAAAAAAATAAAATCGGCTTTTATAATTAATTGAACATCGATTAAAATGAAATTATTCACAAAACCTAGTATGCAAATTGATTTCTTGCATAAAAAGGAACTTTTAGAAAAAAAAAATTCCAAAATCGTTAGAGCCGTTGGTATTCCATTTTTAAGAAAATATCATTCAACACATAAAACGAAATTTCGATAAAATTCATCAACCCGTTTTCAAAAAATTGATTTTTCGAAAAAAAAATTTTGTAATACCTACCTACCTAGTTTTTAAAAATCCAAAAATGTGTTTTTTGAAATTTTTTTTAGTTTTTAAATAACATTTATTTTAACATGTGTAAAAATTTTGGTTGAAATTTGCTTTGTCGTTTACGAGAAAGTCATAAATCAAAATAACCGTTCTATGACAGGTACCGTTAATAACGGTTGAAAAATTTTAATCAAAATCCTTACAGCCGTTTTATAGCAGGTACCTACCTTTATCGCAAGTAAAAAATGTATTTTTAAACTGGTATTAACGGTACCGGCCATAAAAGTGTTTTTTTTTTCAGACTCTTTTGTAGTTGAATCAACAGATTTCAACAAATTATTTTTTTTTTCGTGAGGGTACCTTTTACATCATTGATTTTATTGGACTTATCGCGGATTTTCCCTATTTTCCCAAAAAAAAAAAAAACACCCTTTAACCTAAAATATTTGTATAGACTTTTTGGGTTCTTGGTTTCTGTTATAAATCAAACATTTTTACCAATTTTAATTGGTGTAACAATTTTTTCCCAGTGTTTGTGGTACTAATTCCGAATTTCATCATTTCTTGAAAAAAAAACACCCTTTCACTCAAGATATTTTTTTACTTTTTATAGATTCTTAATTCTTATACCAACCAAAACTATTTCACCAAGTTTTAAAAATTAATTAAATATAAGTTAGCTGTTATGATACCTTTCTCACACACAACTTAACCTATAAAAAAAAACACCCTTTCACAAAAAATATTTTTAAGAACTTTATGAATTCATTGGCCCTGTTTTATCTTAAGCCTTCATCCCGAATTTTATCAGTGTAACATGTTTTTCACATGGGTTTCGGTTATATTTTACCTGTTGAGGTCAAAAAACAAGCACCCTTGTTTTTAATCAGCAATAACTTTTCTTAGAGCAATCGTATTGTATTTATTTGTATGTCATTAGATTCAGCATCATAAAATGCTTTAAAAACATGTGTCATATGATGATATTCGACTACAAATTTTTTTTCAGTATATTTTTGACCTTCACCCCCTCCTCTTGTCAGCGAAAAAACACCCTTCCACCTAACTTTTTTGTATAGACTTTTTTGTCCTTGGTTCTTATCCCAAAAGCAAACTTTGTGCCAAGTTTCATGAGTGTAACAATTTTTTTTTTATTTCTTGATTTATGTAGGTACTATTTTACCTGTACTATACCTATATCTAGTGTTTTTAAAAATTAGATTAAAAAAAACCTTTTTTTATATTCATTTTTTGTTTTTGTTTACCATTACTTTTGTTTTTAATGTTGCAAAAATTTTTATAAATGTAGGTATAAGAATTACATTTACGAAAAACGATTTTAACAAATTCTCATGCAAATATTTCTAAAAATCGCAGTTTGTTTTGTGGTGAAAACATTTTAAGAGTATCTTTTGAATTAAAAAAAATAAAATTCATGCATATATATTAGGGTGAGTCAAAAAAATCGAATATTTTTTTTCTATACTTCGAAAAATCGATTATGAGCTCTAAATAGGTATATTAATTAGAAGTTCTCTCCTTTGCAGTTTTCCATTTTAACATCAATCTTTTTAGCAAAATTTCTTTACAGGGCTTATACACTTTTTCGTGTATCTAAGCGTTTAAAAGTTATTCGAGGTCCAAAGTTTGATAAAATCATCAAAAATTCGTTTTTGTTCTTAATTTTGTAACAAATTAAAAAATTAGGTATACCTACTAATCAAACAGGCAAGAGATATTCTTGTAAAAAACAGATTGTTCTACAAACGCCCTTTTTTCTCAATAAATCAGTAGAGCCGAAAAATTTAATACATATCTTGAAAAAGTTGTAGGTATGTATTATTGTATTATATTTTAGGGAACTAATAAAAAAAAGTCATCCTAATATCACCCCAATATCAATTGTCACCAACGAAACGTTTTCTTGTCACACCCGAAATATTTTCTTGTCACACCCGAAATATTTTCTTGTCACACCCGTAAAAACATTCATTTGCTTGAGATCTATAAGATGTATAAATCTTTCACGTGTAAATCCTAGAAATCATAGAAATGTTTTCTTCTTTTTTTTATTTTTGAAAAATCCATTTAATCTTTTAATTTTTAATTTTGTATTCATATTTCTGAAAAACAACTTTTTTGTACTTCTTTTAGAACGACCCTTAATCATCCACAACACCAAATTTGACATCCGTCAATGGTTTCTCATAACAAATGTTCAGCCTTTAGTCGTTTGGATGTACAAAGAAAGTTACGTTCGATTTAGTTCCCAGGAATACAGTCTCAGTAATCATCACGAATCTGTTCATCTCACAAACCATGCAATTCAAAAGAAATACACAAATGGAAAGCGCGATAAACGTCTACCAACTGAAAATATGTGGGATTGCTACTCATTTCAAGCTTACCTTCGTCAAATTGGTAAATCGGAAATGTGGGAGGAAAGAATTTATCCTGGAATGCGAAAAGCTATAATTGGAACGGCTTTAGCTTCGCAGGATAATATTGAAAGAAGACAAAATACATTTGAAGTCTTTGGAGCTGATTTTATGGTCTGTGAGAATTTCTATCCTTGGCTAATTGAGGTCAATGCAAGTCCAGATTTTGGAGCGACAACAAGTGTCACGGCAAGAATGTGTCCACAATGTTTGGAAGATGTTGTTAGAGGTATAGTATTTTTGCATATTTTTCATTTTTGTCATACTTTTGTTTTACAGTTGTAGTTGATCGAAAAAACATGCCCAAAGCCGATACCGGAAATTTTGAAATGATCTATCGCCAAGTGATTCCTCCTTCGCCAGCCTACATGGGACTCAATCTCTCGATAAAAGGTAAGCAGCTTCTACCAAAGACAGCTTACCAACAACAAAGAATTCGTCGAGAACGAGCTGCTACTACAATACAATATCGTCGAATTCTTCAATCAACTGCTCAAGTAAATCCACTTAGTGTTCCTGTGACAAATCTCAAGGAAATGCCAACATTCAATGCAACAGACAATCTGGAAAGGGTCTTGCAAACTCGAGCTTCTAAACGAATTGAAGCTATTTTAGGAATCAGTCCAAGAGACAAAGACAAACTTTCCATTCTGAAGGATCAGTTATTGATGAGTTCGAAATACACCAGTCCGCCAAAATATCAAGGCCAAAATAATATTGAGGCTTACCGAAATGCTCTTAAATCAGGACCAGTTGCTTCAGTTCAATCTCCAATTACACCAAAAAAACGTCCGAATCTTCGAAGAAATTGTGACCAACGACCAATGACCGAAGCAGAAGTCTTTGATCCAAAAAGTTGCTATAGTTTGATAACATCACCAAAAATAGCAGTTAATAATAATCGAAAGAATGAAATTGCTAATTTACTGTGTTCAAGGTCAGAAGTCCATCAAGGAAGATCACGCAAAAATTCTGTATCAAAAACATCGAAAAAACATCGATTTTTGAGCACTCAAAGTGTTGTTGCTAAGAAGCAACAAGTTGCTGAAAGAAATACGAAAAAGAGAAAAGCTTCATTGGAATTACCTTCGACAGACATTAAATCATTCCATGCTGTTGGAAAAGGTTTCCTGGCATGGAAAGCCAATCACAAATTGAATAGAAGTGCACCATTGATAGTTTTAAAGAAGGAGGATAAGACTTCTAGAAGATAACCTGCCTTAATCAAGCTATACAAAAGATTTCAGTGCTTAAATTGAAAGCTTATATTGTCAATTATTGTTAAGTTTAAAGTAAATTTTGTTAAAAGTCGTTAAAATAGTTTAATTGTTTGTTGAAATAAAATTTAAAAAAAAGTTAGACATAATGAATGGTTTTATGTTTTGAGGTAAATTTTTAGCCTTTTCCTCTGACAATTCATTCTTAAAGCAAACACCTTTTAAATTGTCTGAAAGAGCACGATCATGTCTTCATATCGCAATAGACTGAAAATACCCAAAATAAAAATGGAAATGTCAAGATCAAGTCTTGCTGAATTTAAGTTCGATGAACACCAATACAAAATCACTTACAAAACTGAAATTTCTTAACGATCTGGTGGCAGTGGTGATGGCGTTCAACGTGTTTAATAGAAGATTCATGTTTGGAATTTATAATTAGGTAGTTTTGGTACCAACCACACCGTTTCTTCGGTTGACAATGAAGACAGAAGTGAAGAGGTATAAATTGATATGAACTGAAGCATTTTAATCATATCACACTTTGCCACCTCTTGGATCATTTCAGTCCGAAAAAAACTCAAAATTAATCAATATGTTCAAATACGTAAGTAAACATCACAAATTTCCTTAAGATGTGTTTGTAAAATTAGATTTTTCTTTTAATAGACCGTTGTCATCTTTGCTGTCATCGCTTGCGCAGTTGCAAAGCCAGCACCAGGACTTCTTGCTGCACCACTCGCATACTCTGCTCCATTGGTAGCTGCCGCTCCAGGAGTTGTTACTGCCACTTCTAGCCAAGTGATCGCAAGGAATTACAATGGAATTGCAACTGCACCTGTTTACGCCGCTCCAATTGCCAAATATGTTGCCGCTCCAGTTGCTGCTAATCTAGCTGCTGCTCCACTTCCTTTGGCTGCTGCACCATTGGCTGCTAAGTACGTAGCTTCACCTTATGCTTCTCCATTGGCCTACTCAGCTCCTTTGGCTGCTGCTCCTTTGGGATATGCTGCTTCATACGGATATGCGTCTCCTTTGAGCTACTCGTATGCTTCAGCTCCTCTTCTGTTGTAAGAAGGGAAAGATGATAACAAAAATAAATGAATATGATTGACAAAAACACTAAGTTTTGTTTTTATTGCAATTACTTTCAATTTGTATTCTAATCCATTCAAAATAGAAATTGAAAAAAAAAACCTGGTTGATAAATCGGTACACACTTTCGGTTCTCTAATTTTTTTTAAAATTTTTGTTTATAATCTGGAGAAAATAAATAATATGAAAATATTTCCAAATACATAGGTTACAAATTATACATAAAAATAGTGCTCAATGTTAAAAATTATCCTAGGCAAGAAAAAAACAAACAGCCTAAATAAGTTAATAAATTTGAAATTTTGAAAATTTTAAAAAACTCATTTACAAAGAATAACATTTCTTCATTTTTATCAAAAAACAAAACCGACTTACATGGATCAAAACTGGGTTTTATGGTTTTTCTAATAGTTCCAGCTTTCCAATACAAAAAGAATTATCAAAATTGGTTCACTCAGTCCAAACTTATGAGGAAAAAAAAAATACAGACGAATGTAATACCTCTTTCTTTTTGGAAGTCGGTAACAAAAGACATTTACCTTTTTAGCACTATTATTAACAGAGAAATTATCATTGACATGGGTTTTCTTAAAACTTCGTTACTGAAAAAAAAATGTTTTTCTTAGAATAATAACCAAGAATCCCCTCTTAAATTTTCCTTAGGTATCTTATTCCGGGAGACCCTGTATATTTTTGTAACACAGTTAGAGTAAAAGAATAGTCAATATATCGTCAATAGGTGGTATTAGTTATAAATGCGTTAGAGCTAGGTATTTAAAGAAAAAATTTCTTCCGTATTTAGTGACCTTTCTTTATAAAACAATATGTATCATCTTCGTCGCTATATAAAAAAAAAATTATATGTAAATTGCACATATAATTTTATGAAGTGAAACCTTAAAAATCATTTAAAAAAATCGAAAAAATATAACTTTTTTTATTCCATCACTTTTTTTTATATGACAACCTACAATAAATTTTATACCATCTGAAAGCTTATTGTTTCAGCTCAAAATATTTATATCGACCATGTCTATACAATATCTACAAAAAGAGCTAGAATTTTGTTAACCCAATTAGTTTTCATAAAAAAAAAAAAACAAATCAATCAATCTCTTTTCTCTTCTAACGCCATTAAATCCATTTTTTTAATGACAACCTATAATAAATTTTATATCATTATTATTTCACCTTTTATATGACGCTTCAATCATATTTCTACCATGCCTACAAAAAAAGTAAGAATTTTTTTAAAGCCAACCATGTCGAAATTTCAAACTGAGATTATGGTACTTCCTCTACTGCTGGCTGGTCATCGGCAACAAATCTTCACAGGTGTTTTGACTTATTTTTCAAGTTTTTCAATTAAAGAGCACGAACCGTTATATGTGATATATTAAATGAATGGTAATATTATCAGCATGCGTTATTAAAGTTAAATAAATTTGTTATGTGCTCTAGATCAAATGATATAACGTGTTTAGAAAAAGAACATCTTTTCACCGTTATCTCAGAATTTTGAATATGAAATTAATTGAAATTTTGCACAATCATAATTTATTTAATTACCTATCTACTGTATAAATTATCATTTATGTATCTATTAAAACAAAAAAGTTATGACCAATTGATTTTCACTGTCGCTTTTTCGTTTCATCTTGTTTCAAATCACTACGATACTTAAGAAGTCTTTACTTCAAAAATTCTGAAAAAAAAAAAAATATCGAGTCGATCTATGACTGTTAATGATTTTTAAAAACAATTTTTTTTATAAAAACAAAAAAAAATAAAATGGACGACTGGGGTCGCACGTACTTGCTCTTATGATAAAAGTAGCTTTTATGTCAAAGCTTTTTAGGAAAAATATTTTCAATTAATTATAAATTGATTTTATGAGGAGTTTCATAAGAAATGCAGAAATATGTAAAAAATTTTTAAATTTCTTACGCCATATTTCCGTTACACGTATTTTTTTGTGAAAAACTAAAAACGCAGTTAAGTTAGATTTACGTACAACATAATCTGTATTAAATTTAATCAAAATCGTTAGAGTAATTTTCGAGAAAATTGTAATAACTCATTAATGGTGTACGGGAAGAGCCGACATCCGCGATATAAAAAAAGTTAATGCCATATTTTTTTGAGAAAAACTAAAAACGCAGTTATGTTAGAACTACGTACAGAATTACGTGTGTTAAATTTAATCAAAATCGTTAGAGCCGTTTTCGAGAAAATTGCAATACCTCGAACACGTTGTATGGGAGGTACATGTTCTAAGCGAGATATTAAAAAACAAAACAAAAAACAACCTTGGAAATTACGAAAAAATTATCTGTACCAAATTTCAAGAAAATCCGTCCACCTTTTTAAGCTGCAGCTTCATGTACAGCTTTTTTTGACGACGCACAGACTGACGGACGTCATGACGAAAACCACTTTTTCGGACTTCTCCATCATCGTAATGTTAGTTTTGATTAAAACCTCGAATTTTTTTTTGACACGAAACCAATACTTGCCCTATTGAGCAAGTAAAAATGTGTCAACAACTATCATTTGAAATTTTTTTAACAAATTCGTTCGGAGATGTTTTCGAGAAAATTTAAATTTTCCATAATTTTTATAAGACAGCTATCTTTTTTTTTTTTCGTCCACAAAAATTAAAAATTAAAATCCCTCTGGTGAGTCGGTTCCCGAGAGATCACCGAAATTAAGCATCATTGACCGCTGTTAGTTGAGAGATGGGGGACCTTTAAACCAACTTGCTATATCTTTATGTATTGTACCTATATGTATAATGTCTTGTGCCGTAAAAACCAATGGTCTCAGTGTCCAGTGCTGCTGTGTTTCTAGTCATTTAAATTCATATTCGGAGTAAATTTTATGAAATATATGTGATATTTTTATATTAAGGCCAATTTTTCAATAGTCAGTTAAACAATCATAATTAGTACTTATTTCCCAGATAGAGAAAAAATAAATTTTTCAACAGTCAGATATAGCTTATTCCTTTAATAAATCAATGAATAAGGCTATCTGCTTTTTTCAGAGACGAATAAAAATTATAAGAATAATCTCAACAAAAATATTGGGCAGGTTCAGAAACGTTAGGCACTAAATATTTATGTAATGGGCAGGTTCAGAAACGTTAGGGACTCAATATTTAGGTAATTTCTCGGCTTCTGATTGGTCAACTGTCAAAAAAAATCCTTCCAATTTAGGTAATTTTTTTGGAAAGCTGACTGGAAAGTTAGGCAAGAAATTTTTCCCTAAAAAATTAGGAAAGCTATTTTTGTCAACATGACAGCTGATTGTTTTTAATTACAGAATTATGGTAGCAGAATTAAATTTATTTGTGTGAAAAACGAGTAAAAAGTGCATTTTCGGTTATAATTAATATTATTTATTTATTAAAGTGAAGTGAAATTTGGTGTCTGCCCATGCGATCTCTAAAATTTTCAAGTTAATTTTGAAATTTGACAATAATGGCATATCCAAACTTATTTAGTCAATTTACTCAAAATTTCCGTTCTGAAAATGAAGTTACCTAAATATCTAGTCCCTAATATTTAATGAACGTGACCAATTTCTCGGTCTCTGATTGGTCAGCTGTCAAAAAAAAAAAATCTTTCCAATTTAGGTAAAGTTAGGCAAGAAAATTTTCCCTAAAAATTTAGGAAAGTTTTTTCTGTCAATGTCTGTAAACGAAGCTACAGCCTAAACGGATAGACCGATTGATGTCAAACTTGGTATGTAGCGTTATTTGGCGACTCTCCAGAGGGGTTTTTGGAATTAATTTTTTTGGACCAAAAATAACGGTACTTGTCATATACCGATTTTAGTAAAATTGAAATATCTCGAAAACGGCTCCAACGATTTTGTTGGATTTTTTTTTTAAATTTTTGTTTTTTTTTTTTGAAAATCATTATTAACGGTACCTGCCATAGAACCGTTTTTTTTCAAATCCGATTATCTCCGAAACTGCTTATTCGATTTCAACGAAACTTTTTGTAAAGAAGCATTTATATAATTTTAATATAATACGAAAATAAAATTTTCAAAAAAATAATTTTTGGATTTTTGAAAAATCAAATTTTGGAAAACGTGACATTGAATTATTTTGAAATTTTGTTTTTAGATTTTGATTAGTGATTTCTACAAAATGGCATACCAATTTTATTTTAAAATTTTTTTTCCAAAAAATTATTTATAAAAAATTAGTTTTTTTAAAAAAGGCTCTAAAGATTTTGAAAATTTGTTTTCTAAAAATGCATCTTAATATATCAATCAAAACTGCATACTTGTTTTGGAGGGGAATTTGATTTCAGATTTTATTTTTTTTTTAAAACGAATTTTATTTTTTTTTTCCAAATTTCTATACCTATAAAAAGTCTTAACAAATTTAAGCAACTTTAACTCTAAGAGCAAGTTCGTGCGACCCAGTCGTGCATTTTTTTTTTTAAGTTTTCATATTCAAGTAATAGAATTACTTAAATGCTTCTGTAAGTATTTAGACTTTTTGTTAAAATCGGCTCAATCCTTACGAAAAATGCAGGAATAATAAAAAAAAAACGATTCTATGGCTGGTAGGCACGTCCAAATATGTTTATTTTTTCAGCACAAAAATTTACCACGAAAAAATTATAAACTTCTCTATTTTCGTTTTATATACATATGGCAAGATCCTTAAGTTTTGGTGCAAATTTCAATTCCATCCAAAACTTAATTTGTTGCAGACTTTAAATTGATATAGGAATTCCTTGAAATGTTTTGTATACCTACTGCATAGAAGTTTCTACTGATTTTCATGCTGGTGTGAATTATGACCAAGCTTGTCATCTTTTTTTTGCTATCTTGACTGATGGATAAAAATAATGATCCATATTAATTGAAATATAGAAAAAAAAAACAACAAAATTTGTGTTGGAGTCAATCATGTTCATTTATTTTTGTTATCATCTTTCCCGTCTTATAACAGAAGAGGTGCTGAAGCATACGAGTAGCTCAAAGGAGACGCATATCCGTATGAAGCAGCATATCCTAGAGGGGCAGCAGCCAAAGGTGCTGAGTAGGCCAATGGAGAAGCATAAGGTGAAGCTACGTACTTAGCAGCCAATGGTGCAGCAGCCAAAGGAAGTGGAGCAGCAGCTAGAGGAGCAGCAACTGGAGCGGCAACATATTTGGCAATTGGAGCAGCAGCGTAAACGGGTGCAGTTGCAATTCCATTGTAATTCCTTGCGATCACTTGGCTAGAAGTGGCAGTAACAACTCCTGGAGCGGCAGCAACCAATGGAGCTGAGTAGGCAAGTGGTGCAGCAAGAAGTCCTGGTGCTGGCTTTGCAACTGCGCAAGCGATGACAGCAAAGATGACAACGGTCTATAAAAATACAAAATCCATTATTATTAAGGAATCCTTTAGAAAGTCTTGGAATCTGAATAACTTACGTATTTGAACATATTGAAGGGTTTTGGTGTTTTTTCGGACTGAAATGATCCAAGAGATAGCAAAGTGTGTTATGACTTCTTTACTCCAGTTCATATCAATTTATAGGTCTTCAATTTGGTCGAACTTGTCATTACTCATTGTCGGGAAACCGACGAAGTTACGAATACCAGAGTTACGGGGGACAGAGTTACGAGCGTCAAAGTTACGCGAAACCGAAGTTACGAAAAACTAAAGTTACGAATTCTAAAGTTATGTTAAGTTATGACATGTGATTTTTGGGTTGCGAGGAACGAAATGGAATTATGGAAATACAAACAAGAGATTAACATTTTTCTCATTGGTCAGAACTAAATGAGTAAAGCGAAAATGGGTGTTATTTAATCTTGTAAAATTTTGATTGGATAGGTATAGATATACATATATGGTTTTGTTTTTGTGAGAAGATAGCAAAAACGTTGAAATAGAAAAAAAACATAAGTATACTTATGTAAGTTTGGGGGACATAATTGAAATTAACTTCTTATTTGTCCAACTAATATTGCACCTACGTATCGATATTCTCTTATTTATGTTTCCATAATTCCATATCGTTCCTCGCAATTTTTGCCAACCCAAAAATCACATGTCATAACTTAACATAACTTTATAATTCGTAACTCTAGTTTTTCGTAGCTTCGGTTTCGCGTAACTTTGACGGCCGTAACTCTGTCGCGCGTAACTCTGTTATTCGTAACTCCGTTACCATTTCCTCATTGTCAATTAAACAAACAGTAATTGGTTTGTTCAGTAGGTAACAATACCAAGTTGATTAAAAATTCAAAACGTGTATCTTTTTTGGTGGATCACGTTGATAAAAGTGATTGTTAAATAATTTGGAACCTATTTCTTATGATAGGCGTTAGTTGTAGTCGAACTTTATTTCTGCAATACCTCTGATCTTGAACTTTGTATTCAAATTTCGAATGGTATTGTTTTGTGTTCATGATTAATTGGTTAGTTAGAAACTAAGAAAAAATACCTAAATCATTTCCAAATAGTACCTACAACTTTTATTCGCTTTGTGTTGCATTGTTTCATTAATTTCATGAAAACTTTGAGTGTTTCCTTTTTTACCTACCTCTCATCCAAAGTTATACTTTGTTCTATTTCCCTACCTTTTTTCTATGTCCCTTTTTAAAAATAATTGCACCCTTTTGTGTACAAACTTTTATGTTAAATAAGAAAGTCCAGTTCTATGTTGCTTTTTTTAGGTATCCTAATGTCCAGCAAAAAAAAAAACACTCCTTTTTTGCACAAAAAAATATATATCACACTGTTAACTTACCAACAAGAAAATTATTCTCCTGAGTCCTGTAACTGTAATTAACAAAAAATATCCTTGCAACTTAAAATAAAAAAAAAAAAAAATGTTCTCTTCAAGCCTTCAGCGATGTTTTGGAAATTACACTTTTTTGAACGTCAACAATAGATAATTGCAAAGTTTTTTAAGGAACATTACCGAAATAAAAAGTTCCCGCATAAAAAAATAAAGGAAACACTTCGCCCAGGGATAGAGAGAAAAAAAATCGTATACAGGATCTAGCGATTTATAATAACAAGCAAATAATACTTTTTTTATGGGGTTTTTTGGTGTAAAAATTATTATTTGCATAAGTAAACAGAAATATAAAGCAAATAAAAAGCTATAAGTCGGTTCGTAATGAGCTCCGCCGTTTTGCAAACACAACAAACCAAATCTCTTTCGGACTTTTTAGCTATCGGCGTTTTTTTAAGAATTTAAATAAAGCGCACAGGATCCTGCGAAAAGGACGACATGAGTTTGTGAATTAACTGAGAAAAGAAAATACCACCAGCCGGGTTCCAACCGGAGTATGAGGGAGCATTGTTTACACTGGCCGATGCGGTCGCTTGGATATGTATAAAGGAGGAACAACGAAGCACCTAAATTTTTGTGTTTTTGTAATTTTTGGAGGATACCATTATTCAGCAGGACGTTAGCTGTAAGTTCTAGTTTCGAGTCAGCATAAAATTATGCAATTTTCATAGGAATAATAAGCGAACGGTGAGGTGAATAAATATTGTTCCTTCATTGTTGAACTTTTCATTACTGTAACTCCTGCTGCCTTCAACAAGCTCTATGCCGCTTAATGCAAAAAGAACCTAAAACCATGGATAAAAGTCCTTGTTGACTTAAATCTTTATGTGTTGTATGGTGGAGAATGGAGAGAGGCTTTTGGAATTTTGTGCGGGAATTACTTCCGTTCTTTTGGTTAAGTATGTGTAGTATACGAGTTTTATATGAGAAATCTAAGGCTCTTGGAATCTCGGCAGGGGTTAATGACTTTTTATGTTTATACCAACGGAAATTTTAATATCACCACACGACTTAGTCTGAGATTATAATTGCTCTATATACTTTCTCTATAGCTTACACACCTTTTTTTAATTGTTTTGCTTTATTCAGAATCACCAGGTGAGAGAAAAAGGATATCCGCCAAGTAAGGAAATTATGTGTAGGTTAGGTTCCGTGAAATGTTGTATGTGTATTCACCGGGCGTTTATTTATGAGTAAGTGTGGAAATTAAATGAAATCAAAGTTCTCTAAGTTGTAGAGTGGAAAAAATTTATACATATTTCTTCTTTTTGTTGATTTATTTTAGAACAAAAGAATAGATTTCAGCTTTGAAAAGATTTAAGAGGTTTATTCTGTAAAAATCTAAATTAACATTTTAAATTGACGAAACTAAATTTTACTTCTAATACTTCTCTTGACATTTGTTGCTGTCAGTGATAAAGACAATCTAAACAACCTTCCTGTAGTAGTTCAACCTATGCGGCTTATAAATGAGATTTATTGCATTTCCTTCTGATTTAAACAAAGAAAAACCCACGTCATAAACGCGTCTGAAACGCATCCAAAACGCGCCTGCAACGCGTCCAAAACGCGTCCAAAACGCGTGGGGCATTTGGAAATGACTCACGTGGGGCATTTGGAAATGACCCACGTGGGGCATTTGGAAATGACCCACGTGGAGCATTTTGAAATGACCCACTTGGGGCATTTGGAAATGACCCACGTGGGGCATTTTGAAATGACCCACGTGGAGCATTTTGAAATGACCCACGTGGGGCATTTGGAAATGACCCACGTGGAGCATTTTGAAATGACCCACTTGGGGCATTTGGAAATGACCCACGTGGGGCATTTTGAAATGACCCACGTGGAGCATTTTGAAATGACCCACGTGGGGCATTTGGAAATGACCCACGTGGGGCATTTGGAAATGACCCACGTGGAGCATTTTGAAATGACCCACTTGGGGCATTTGGAAATGACCCACGTGGGGCATTTTGAAATGACCCACGTGGAGCATTTTGAAATGACCCACGTGGGGCATTTGGAAATGACCCACGTGGGGCATTTGGAAATGACCCACGTGGGGCATTTGGAAATGACCCACGTTTGGCATTTTGATATGACCCACGTGGGGCATTTGAAAATGACCCACGTGGGGCATTTGGAAATGACCCACGTTTGGCATTTTGATATGACCCACGTGGGGCATTTGGAAATGACCCACGTGGGGCATTTGGAAATGACCCACGTGGGGCATTTTGAGATGACGTGGGTCATTTTCAAATGCCCCACGTGGGTCATTTCCAAATGACCCACGTGGGGCATTTTGAAATGACCCACGTGGGGCATTTGAAAATGACCCACGTGGGGCATTTTGAAATGACCCACGTGGTGCATTTGGAAATGACCCATGTGGGGCATTTGGAAATGACCCACGTGGGGCATTTGGGAATGACCTACGTGGGGCATTTGGGAATGACCCACGTGGGG
Organism: Episyrphus balteatus; assembly: GCF_945859705.1. Lineage (NCBI taxonomy): Eukaryota > Metazoa > Arthropoda > Insecta > Diptera > Syrphidae > Episyrphus > Episyrphus balteatus. The sequence goes on from NC_079135.1 coordinate 27,009,562, forward strand.
CATTTGGAAATGACCCACGTGGGGCATTTTGAGATGACCCACGTGGGGCATTTTGAGATGACCCACGTGGGGCATTTTGAGATGACCCACGTGGGGCATTTTGAGATGACCCACGTGGGGCATTTTGAGATGACCCACGTGGGGCATTTGGAAATGACCCACGTGGGGCATTTGGGAATGACCCACGTGGGGCATTTGGAAATGACCCACGTAGGGCATTAGGAAATGACCCACGTGGGGCATTTCGAAATGACCCACGTGGGGCATTTTGAGATGACCCACGTGGTTCATTTGAAAATGACCCACGTGGGGCATTTGAAAATGACCCACGTGGGGCATTTTGAGATGACCCATTTCCAAATGCACCACGTTTGTCATTTCAAAATGCCCCACGTGGGTCATCTCAAAATGCCCCACGTGTGTCATTTTGAGATGACCCACGTGGGGCATTTGGAAATGACCCACGTGGGGCATTTGGGAATGACCCACGTGGGGCATTTGGAAATGACCCACGTGGGGCATTTTGAAATGACCCACGTGGTGCATTTGGAAATGACCCACGTGGGGCATTTTGAAATGACCCACGTGGGGCATTTGGAAATGACCCACGTGGGGCATTTTGAGATGACCCACGTGGGGCATTTTGAGATGACCCACGTGGGGCATTTGGAAATGACCCACGTGGGGCATTTGGGAATGACCCACGTGGGGCATTTTGAAATGACCCACGTGGTGCATTTGGAAATGACCCACGTGGGGCATTTGGAAATGACCCACGTGGGGCATTTGGAAATGACCCACGTGGGGCATTTGGAAATGACCCACGTGGGGCATTTGGAAATGACCCACGTGGGGCATTTAGAAATTACCCACGTGGGGCATTTGGAAATGATCCACGTGGGGCATTTAGAAATGACCCACGTGGGGCATTTGGAAATGACCCACGTGGGGCATTTTGAAATGACCCACGTAGGGCATTTGGAAATGACCCACGTGGGGCATTTTGAGATGACCCACGTGGGGCATTTGGAAATGACCCACGTGGGGCATTTGGAAATGACCCACGTGGGGCATTTGGAAATGACCCACGTAGGGCATTAGGAAATGACCCACGTGGGGCATTTCGAAATGACCCACGTGGGGCATTTTGAGATGACCCACGTGGTTCATTTGAAAATGACCCACGTGGGGCATTTGAAAATGACCCACGTGGGGCATTTTGAGATGACCCATTTCCAAATGCACCACGTTTGTCATTTCAAAATGCCCCACGTGGGTCATCTCAAAATGCCCCACGTGTGTCATTTTGAGATGACCCACGTGGGGCATTTGGAAATGACCCACGTGGGGCATTTGGAAATGACCCACGTGGGGCATTTTGAAATGACCCACGTGGTGCATTTGGAAATGACCCACGTGGGGCATTTAGAAATTACCCACGTGGGGCATTTGGAAATGATCCACGTGGGGCATTTAGAAATGACCCACGTGGTGCATTTGGAAATGACCCACGTGGGGCATTTTGAAATGACCCACGTAGGGCATTTGGAAATGACCCACGTGGGGCATTTTGAGATGACCCACGTGGGGCATTTGGAAATGACCCACGTGGGGCATTTGGGAATGACCCACGTGGGGCATTTGGAAATGACCCACGTAGGGCATTAGGAAATGACCCACGTGGGGCATTTCGAAATGACCCACGTGGGGCATTTTGAGATGACCCACGTGGTTCATTTGAAAATGACCCACGTGGGGCATTGGAAAATGACCCACGTGGGGCATTTTGAGATGACCCATTTCCAAATGCACCACGTTTGTCATTTCAAAATGCCCCACGTGGGTCATCTCAAAATGCCCCACGTGTGTCATTTTGAGATGACCCACGTGGGGCATTTGGAAATGACCCACGTGGGGCATTTGGAAATGACCCACGTGGGGCATTTTGAAATGACCCACGTGGTGCATTTGGAAATGACCCACGTGGGGCATTTTGAGATGACCCACGTGGGGCATTTGGAAATGACCCACGTGGGGCATTTGGGAATGACCCACGTGGGGCATTTTGAAATGACCCACGTGGTGCATTTGGAAATGACCCACGTGGGGCATTTGGAAATGACCCACGTGGGGCATTTGGAAATTTCCCACGTGGGGCATTTGGAAATGACCCACGTGGGGCATTTGGAAATGACCCACGTGGGGCATTTGGAAATGACCCACGTGGGGCATTTGGGAATGACCCACGTGGGGCATTTGGAAATGATCCACGTGGGGCATTTGGAAATGACCCACGTGGGGCATTTGGAAATGACCCACGTGGGGCATTCGAAAATGACCCACGTGGGGCATTTGAAAATGACCCACGTGGGGCATTTGGAAATGACCCACGTGGGGCATTTGGAAATGACAAGGTACCTACCTACTTACTTATTCAAATTTTCAAAATAACCAAGTGAATGGGATTCACAAAAAAACAAGTTTACTTTTGGTACAAAAAAAAAAAATACTAATAGAAAGCAACTTATGTATGTATGTATGTATCTGCCTCTAAAACTTTATTCATTTATATAAAACATCAGATGTCACTTTTGAAAACTTTATAAAAAAAAAAAAAAACTTAAGCAACCATGTCCCTTAGCTATAATGCATTTTCTGCAAATGAAATGCGAGCAAAAATAAATAAAAAAAAGGAAATTCACAGAGAGCGATAGAGATATAATAGTTTTCCTCCCCCACCCAAACCCCTTTCCTTTCTGCATATGATGACATCCCATCATAAGTGCACCTATACACACACAAAACACTCTTATTCCAAACTACTTCACGTGAAATTTAATTTAAAAAACAAAAAATGAAAACTGAAAAAAAAAAAACAAACAAAAAATACGTATGAATTCATTTCATGTATCTTCATGAAAGCAAAATGAGGACACGTATCTCCCCCAATTGCAGTTCACAAACGTGTCCAACACAAAACGAGAAAACCCATATCGCACTTGCTCACAAAAAGCTGAACTGAAAAAAAAACCTTATAGCTCGCGCCAACACTACGAATACGACTACGACTTGTAGATACTCTGATTCAGATAGCGCTACGACGGATTTCCAAATGCATTTTAAATTGCAGCCATCAGCGACACCAAGGCGTCAGCGGGAGGTGGAGTTGCGGCGGGCGGCGGTAGGTGGCGTCACGGTAGTACTTCTTCTTGCAAACGCTAGCTAGGCTGGTAGATGCGTGTGCCAAATTCACATTCAACGAACGTTCCTCCTTGCTACTGCTACTGCACCACCAAAGACCGAAATATGGGTCACCTGTGTTTTGCGGCAATTGGGGGAGGGGGTGTGGTGTTGGTAAAAGGAGGTGGCGTGAATTCGCATAAGCAAGTGAATTGATTTTTTATTTACCCCCGACGGCAGACAGCAACTAAAGCACTCGCTCCAACGAGACCAACTTAATGGAAAGCAATTTAATCACTTAATGTTTTGGAGGCACTTAAGTAGGCATAAAAGCTAACTGCGCTGGCCAAGCGAATATCAAAGCAATCCAATTGCAGGGATTCCCCATAATTCAGATTCAAGAAATCACCTTCGTTTCGAGCTATTGCGTAGCCATGCAATATCAGAAATGAGCAAACGGTGATATGTCAATATTTGACTTGACTTTTTCAATGTTAATTTTTCTTACAATCTTTTGTTCAGTTTCAGTATTTTGCGAGATGAATACAAATTTCCCAAGTAACTTTACTTGCTTTATTTAAATAAGTAGCAACTTTTGTGTGTAGGCTTTAAAATTAATTGTCGTTAAAGTTGGTTAGTAAAGACAAGGACGTTTTTCGATAATTTGGTTTTGGAAAATTATTTTCCGACAGTTTTTTTTGTCGATGCTAAGTAGATCAAGGCCAAATGCAAAGTTGTGAAGAATTATAAAGCACGAGAGCTACTTCTGTATACTTGATGGAATAAGGTGCATAGTTTTTAGTTGATAGCAACAGTGGTTTCAATTAAAATTGGTATTCTACGCAAATTGGCCTAAAATTAGCTTAATAGACTCCTAAATTGGATATTTAGCACCAGATACTCAAAGTACCACAAAACGTTCAAAAATGGACTGTTTGAATGAAAAGTTACTAGGGGCTCATAAATCCCAGAAAACAGTAGGTATACTGATATTTTTGAAAATATGAAATTGTGGGTCAAGCATCTAAAAAGACTCCTCAATTCCATATTTAGCACCAGAGTGTCTCAAAGTACCACAAAAAGTCCAAAAATGGACTGTTTGAATCAAAAGTTACTAGGGGCTCATGAATCCCAGAAAACAGTAGGTATACTGATGTTTTTGAAAATAGAAAATTGAGGGTCTAGCATCTAAAAAGACTCCTAAATTGAATATTAAGCACCAGATAGTCGCAAATTAATTATTTTCACAAAATATTTTCTCCAATTTTCGTTACCATTTTTGTCCAAGTATTTTTGCTACATATTTTGAATTTCATAATTTCTTTAAAAAAAAACCCTTTCATCAAGAAAATTTTGTATACCTACTCACATCCTTCCACCCAATTTTATTGTATAGACTCTTTTGGTTCTTAATTCAGAAGCAAGTTCCATGAGTGTAACAATTTTTTGTATTACCTTTTTTAGGTACCTGTATCCTGCACTAAAAATAAACACTCTTACGTTATGGTAAATAATAATAATAATAATTTTATGAAATCAAACTTCATCACGTTTTATTTTTATAATATAATAGCTCAGAAAATTTAAGAGATGAAAAAATTGGGTTGGGGTCAAAATTCTGCCGGGGTCAAAATTCTTTTGTCAAAATTCTGCTTTACAAAATTCTGCTTATCAAAATTCTGTTTTTCAAAATTCTGCTTTTCATAATTCTGCTTTTCAAAATTCTGCAAAAAATTAAAAAAGGGTTTAGAAAATGTTAAAAAGCGCGCGCTTTTTAACATTTTCCAAACCCTTTTTTAATTTTTTGCAGAATTCTGTAAAATCATCTTTTTGAAAAATCATCTGCTTATTTGATTACTTACCTACATAATTTGTCATTTTTTAAATGCGAATTAATTTTTGTTTTATAAATGAATAAATTTTAAAATATTAAGAAAAGGTTTTTAATATTAAACATTTCCGAAAATAACTAAAAATTTATTAATTTATCAAATAAAGATGAATATTCAAAAATTTGAATAAGAAAAGGAATATACAACATCGGTTCCAATTAGTATACATATTTTATTTGAAAGAAAGTCAGTATATGCATTTCAAAAAATATTTGCGACACTTAAATAAAAAAATTTAGGAAAGTACCAATGTTGAATTACATTAATGAGGTGTATTTTTCTTTAGCCAGCGCATATGCTATAAAAAAAAAAAAAACAGAATTAGCAGAATTTTTTTGTTCAAATATAATGCTGGCAGAATTTTAAAAAGCAGAATTTTAAAAAGCAGAATTTTAAAAAGCAGAATTTTGAAAAACAGAATTTTCGCTGAAAAAGCAGAATTTTAAAGCCAGAATTTTGACCCGATCCCGAAAAAATTAATAGGTAAGGCACTTTAAAATTTTTTGTTCGATTTATTTAGTTATTGTGTTAAAAAGATCCATAAGTTCCATGATAATTATCCCAACCAATTGTAGCCGAAGTTCCAAAAATATCAACTTCTCCAAGCAATAATCTCCGAGCTTTCACAGCATCTTCATTTGACCCAAAGACCAATTGGTATTCTATTGTATTGTCTTTGTCCCTCAAAAATCTTAAATTACATTCACGATATTTGCACATCTCTGCTAGAGTTATACGTACTTCATCTGGATTCATGTCTGTGACATTTCTGAGAACCAAATTTGAAGTGTTCCTTGAACGGTGAACTCGAATATCTCCCAATCTATTTGCTGCGAATAAATGAGGAAGCCTAATCGGGAAATTATAAGTTCTTACTTTTTTTTTTGATTTAATTATCACAATTTTCTTACGTATCAATTGCATAATTCATGAGATTCGGATCCATGTACTGTAAATATGCAAATCCTCGAGATAATCCAGCAAAATTAACTTTAAATCTTAAAATATACATTTCACCCAAAAGACAAGCAACTGCAGCCATTTGATCTGCAGTAGTGTGTTCAGGAATCGCACTTATAAAAATCTATTTATGAGAGGGTGGAATTTTTAACCTTTTTTTAGAAACTTTCTAAGAATATTACCTCGCCAGCGCATTGTTCAAGCTTATTTTTGAGCTGAGGAGGGCACTCATTGTAGTTTTTGTAATATTTTGAACCGTTTATTTGATAAAATTCGTATGGCACTCCATTAATCAATTCTAAGAAAGGCATGATTTTTTGTTTTTTATTAACGAACGACTCAAACACGATCCAACTTAGATATAGTTCATAGTTCAACTGATGATAAAAAAAAAACAAAACTATTAAAAAATTAGAATAGTAAAATAGGTAAAGAATTTAAATAGAAAGGAAAGCAAGGAACAACGAAGAAACCCAACACAAAATTTGGTAAAACAAACAAAAGCAGGTACCTGAAATAGCACCCTACTCCATAACAACCACCAGATCTTTTTTTCAAATTTAAATTCTAGGAAATGATCACCCCTTCCCAAGCACGAAGAGCCAAGTCGAGGGTAACTCGATTTAAAAAAAATTCAAAAATTCGCATATTCAATTCACTATGCCGGCCACTTGAACTTGTTCTAAAGGGATCTGCACACGGTTAAAAAATTTTGTGTAGATTCTACGAAAATTTGGGTTACATTTGAGGCAACACCATTTTTTTTTATTTTAATTATTATATTTTCTTTCTTGCTTCTTAAAATTTAGCTAAACATTTCTGAAAGTGATTACCTATTACTCATCATAATAATAATAATGATGATATTATAATTGAATCGTTTATTTCAGAAACGACATTAAGTCCATGAGCATAAACTTTTCAGGAGCAACAAAAAACTGTTTTTTACTTAAAATTCCACAACACTTCAAATTTAGAGTATGCCGAGTTATAATCTAGCCTAAGATGCATTTAGAAATCTTTAAAATATAAACTTTTTTTTAGGTCTTTGCGGGTTTTTAAGCCTTTAAAGTCGGTGGACTTATGTCGTTTCTGAAATAAACGAAATTTTTGTGGTAAAACTTTTGTTTTTATTTAGCTATAGTTTTTGAACCCTACTTTCGATTTTAATAAATTAAATAGCAGTAGATAGAGTAATTCTTTACCTTTTTATAGATGTATAACTTAAAGGCTTGCGTGTCATGATGTTTGCCAAAAATATTTAAAACTGGTAAAATGTCATATTATTCAAGAGTTAAAAATGCTGCCACCACCAGAAATCTGGCTATAACTTTTGAATCCTGAGTACAATTTTAATGAATTTAATAGATATAGATAGAGTAATTCTTTACCTTTTTATAGATATATAACAAAAGGGGGTGCGTGTCAAGATTGCTGCCAAAATAATTTAAAACTGATAAAAAGTCATGTATTTAACAGTCAAAAATGTTGTCACCGGATGAAAATTTTCCATATATTTTGAACCCTTTTCTTTCAGTTTTCGTATTTTGGGGGGTCTGACATACTTAATTTTTTTTCAGAAGATGAATAACTATACATAAATGAGAAATTTCCAAAAAAAAAATTTTTGTAAAAAGTGGATTTATGCTGTTTCTGAAATAAACGATTCAATTACTGTCCAATTAGCATTGATCGTGTTTGGGATCCCTTACGTTTTTGCATCGAAACTAAATCTCAGGGTCACTCCAGTTTTTCATTCTATCATTCGGTGTTGGTGAGGTCTTAATTTTAGATCTTTCAAAAAAGAAGGAAAAGACAAAAAGGATAAAGTAGTGAATGGATAAATGTGGAGGGCCCTATGTAGTTTCGGTTGTAACATTTTTTGTGTGATAATTTTATTATCTATGCACCAATATAGGTGCAAATTTATAGACGATTTCGAAACTAAAACCGATGTAAACATGATAGGTACTAAAAAGATAAAATGAAACTTTGCTGCTTTTAAAGTTAGAGGTTTGAAGAAAAAAATATACTTTAAGACTAGTAGATTATGTACTAAGAAATCTGTGAGAGGATTTTCTCGAAATCTCTTCTCTTCGCTCACACAAATACTGCCTAAATGCAACAAACACATAGGCATCTCACTGGGAATAAGTATACTGGAAATTAAAAATGTGTTTATAACTTGTCAAAATTTAGAGGATGGGTTTAAAGTTAGCATGGTGTTAACAACTAGAGTTTTGTTAATTCCCTTAAATTAGGCTGACTATTATGGGGTTTTCGTTTGGTAAATTTATACCTATTTTGATCTATATTATTGATCTATATTATTATTTGTTATAGTATTGGTGTGTATTTGTGTCTGTGAACCAGAGCAGCGATCGCAGTTGTCAAACGTTGTCGACCGTTGATTTTTTTTTTATCCAAAGATGAGCTGAACGGATAAATTAATTCACTCAAAATTACTTTCATTTGAATTTCAAAACTATTTTTATTCTTTCTTGAAACCGAAACAAATTATTATCAAACAAATACTTTTCAAACTGGTGGCTGTCAATAATGATGCATATTAGTGTTAGTAAAAGAGGGGTAAATCTGCCGAAAAATCCAGATCTAGAAAACTGATCTAAGATCAAAAAATAAATCAATTTTTTTTTGGCCAAACGAAGGCAAAAATTGAAAAAATCAATTTTTTGGCAGATCTAAATCAAAAAATAAATTGATTTTTGTACCAAACGATAACCCCATTGATTTGCGCCAATGAATTTGGAAAGCGTACGTTAATATTACTTCCTACGTCATTGTGGATATCCACCACAGTGAATTATGTCGTTTTCGATTGGTCGTCCGGAATGCTTCCGGATGCTTCTGAAAGTGTTTTATTGGCGTCGGATGGCAGTTCTTCTTTTGGAAAGAATTTCTCTTCTGTTTTTGAAATCAGAATCCAGAATCAGAAGCACTCACACATTCAAACCTTTAAACGTCAAATTTGTCGAATTTCATTTTTTGTTTGTTTTTTGATGCGATTGTCTTGCAAAATATAAAATTTAATTAAATAAAGTCTTGAAAAGATCCAAACAATTAAAATTAATATGAATAAAATGATTATGAATATTCCTACAGTCATAAACGGTTTGCTATTTCCCTCTTTATCATCCTCGTAGTCGTCAAGTGGTGAGGGAGATTGTGTACATAACTACACACAACTGAAAAGAACTATGTTTAGGTGTTTTTTTTTTTGGCGTTCGGGATCGGAGAGCTCTTTCGGATTACCAAAATTGAAAACGACATTAGAATAAATTTTATTGCAAAAGGTACTTGTTTTAAAAATTAATTTTAGAGTTTCTACAAGTATCTTTCTATCGGAAAAGCGATTGCAAAATGAATATAAGATTAACTGATTTGCACTTTTAAAAATAAAATGCTCGACTGGGTCCCATTAACTTGCTCTTAGAATTCAAGTTGATAAAAGTTTTGAGAATTTTCGTAGGTATACAAAATTGTTAGGTATAGGTATGTGTATGAAAAAAAAAGAATAGGTACAAAAATAACACAAAACTCATTCTTCAAAGGAAAAAAATAAAATCTTGAATGAAATTGAGCTCCAAAAAAATTGTGCTATTTGATTTCTTTTCTTCAGATGCATTTTTTGAAAAAATCGTTAGAGCTTGTTTTTTAAAAAAAGTTAATTTTCATAAATATATAATAAAAATAAAATTAAATTAATTTGCCATTTTGCAGTAATTTTATTAATCAACTCCTAAAACAAATATTTTAAAAATGTCCCGTTTTCAAAAATTTGATTCTCAAAAAAAAATAAAAAAAACAAAAACATTTTTTTTAAATCCAAAAAAAAACATTTTTTCAATTGTATTTTGCATTTATATTAAAATGATATCTTAATATAACAATGCATCATTCACATTGATACTTTGGGTGTTTTCATAAACGTCGGAAATCTGCGTCTGTCCAATCGTCTTTCTGCTTTGCTGCATTAATGAATACACCAATTCTGCAGAATGTTTGCAGGCCTGCATTGGTACAATTTTCAGCAGTCACTGAGTGTTCATAAACGTCAGAAAAAAAAATTTTAAAAAATTACCACAGAATGAGTTTTGTTTAAGCAAAAAAATATTTCTTTTTCAGTCCCCGAAAATATTGTTTTTAATAACACGAAAAATTTGTAAACCGTGTTACATTATAGGGTGGCTAAAAAAAATATTTTCTTCTAAAAAAAAAATAATAAAAACACCGAGTAGTTCACATTTAAAACAAATTATCTATGGAAAAAATATTTTTAATTAGGGTGTTCAAGAAAGTTTTTTTATGCGTTTGAAAAAAAAAATGATTTTTAGTGCACAGAAAGTTTGTTAAGTGCGTTTTTGCTATAGAAATATTAAATTCATGCGGAATTAATTAAATTGAATTTGGTTGAATTCCAAGCGTAAATGTTAAATATACCATTTTTCTGAGCCCCCTTATTTCTGAGCTACCCCAATTTTACATTATATTTCATAAACCATGTTTTACAAACTTTCTCTGCAGTGAAAAATAATTTTTTTTGTGATTAATTAAAAAAAAAAAAACTGAACCACCCTAATGGAAATTTTTTTTTCTTCGATAATTTGGTCAAAACAATATCCACTTGATTTTTTTGGAATTCTTCAAGCAACTGTGGAAGATAACATTTTTTAGAGCCACCCTAATACGAAAAAAAATTAATATAAACTCATTATCTCAAATAACACTATTTAGAAATTTTCTGTGTCATTAAAATTTAAATTTTTCGAAAAATGCAAAAAGAAACATTTTTTTCACCACCCTAATTAATATGTTTGCTTTTCATTTTTTTTAACAATATTTACATTTATTAACAAAAAAAAATCGAATCAAGAGTCAAATAAATTTCTTCTTGAGTTCTGCAGGAATTAAATTTTGGCTGCGCAATCTGTTGACGACATACTGACGTTTATGAACAGCAGAACTGCAGTTGGACTAAGTTAGTCCGATCGCAGATCTGACTTTATGAACACGACTAACGCAGGCCTAAGTTAGGCAGACGTTTATGAAAACACCCTATTTCTAGACCCATACATTCGTTCGGAAGAGATCACCATCATTTCGATGAAAGTTTTTCTAGTATCTTTACCTATTAATTTTGGGGTTTACCGGTAAATTAATTAATACGCATTTTTGTGCTCTGCCCGTTTACGAACCGAAACCTATACAAATTAGTGAACATTTGAGCATGAAATTTTAATCATAAAACAAATTTTATATTTGAGAAATCGGTCCTCGGAATTTCCCACCTGCATGATTTTGACCCATAAGTGCTTTTGCATCGTACTAGTTGTTTTAAAAAAACCGTTCTGTGTCAGACACCGTTAGTAACGATTTGAGAAAAAAATTACAATTACAGCGAAGATGACAACGGTCTACAAAAAAAAAATTCAATCAAAATTACTAAGTGATCCTTATCTAAAGTTTTAAAATCATTTTCTTACGTATTTGAACATATTGATGGATTTTTGGTTGATTTACTTGATAATGCTCCAAGAAGAGTAAAGAAGTACCTAATAATGTTTTCATTACTTCAAATAAAGTCATTTTATAGCTTTAAAGTTTTGATTTGATCAAATAGAAACAGTAGGTATGTATGCGCTGATGGTAAGCTAATTATAAATTCAAAGCATGATTCTTACGAGCAATGAGCTTTGCTTGCTTTTTTGGAGATTTTTTTTTTTTTTGAGACGAGGTGGGCGTTCATATTTAAAATTCCAAAGCGTATTGTCTCGTCTTAACCTTTGTATTTGCTGAGTTTATAGTTTTTTTTTCTGGGAAATACCGTACATTACTAAATTTCATAAGACAAATAGGTACAAATTTTAAGTTAGTGAATAAATGAAGAATATTCAAACAACATTTTACTTCATGTCACAAAAAAAAAACTGCATTTAAAATAAAATACAAAGTCTTAAAACCGATAGACAGTATTTCATGAACTTCAACTGTTTTTTTCCCAGGAACTGGCTATGTAGCTTCTTAAGAGTACTTACTGCATGGAAGACCCCCTGTTTTTCACCACACCATTTTCAAAGTAAGGAATCAGTTCAATCAAGGCCCAGTATGGAAAAAATTGGACTTTTCCATAAAACCATAGGTAGTACTATAAACAGAAGAGTTCCTGTAAGAAAGCAGATGATAACACTTCCATCGTGCTTGAACGTTGAACAGCACCGCTTTTGAAAACGATAAACCTGCCAGGCCCATACAAGCTATGAAAGTTGTTGATTCTATCCCAGGATCACCAAAAAATTACCCTGAGACTGCAAAAACTTTTCAAGAACAATTCATTTATTTGTACGACTTGTGGTTTGCGCTCAAAGAACCTTTTAAAAAACAAATCATGTGTGCAATTCACACGTGGTGAAGTGAAACCTCAAAAAATAATTTTTCTTGAAAAAATCAAAAAATCTATCTTTTTTCTCTTCTAACACCATTAAATCCATTTTTTTTATGACAACCTATAATAAATTTTATATTATCTGAAAGCTTGACGCTTCAGATAACCATGTAGAAATTTCAAACTGAGATTACGGTAGTTCCTACACTGGTGTCTGGGTGTCGTCGGCAACAGATCTCCACAGGTGTTTTGAGGTATTTTTCAAGTTTTTCCATTTAAGACTGTGTAACTTGTACAGCACGTATGATTATGTGCGATATATCAAATGAAAGGTAATATTATCAGCATGCGTATTTAAGTTAAATCAAATTTTTATGTGCACTAGATCAAAAGATATAACGTGTTTATAAAAAAACATTTTTTCACCGTTATCTCAGGATTTTGAATATGAAATTAATTGAAATTTTGCTCAATTATAGTTTATTCATGTACCTATCTACAATATAAATTTCGTTTATCTATCTATTAAAATAAAAAAGTTATACCTAATCAATTTATTTTTCCTGTCGCTTTTTCGTTTCATCGTGTTTCAAATCACTACGATACTAAAGAAGTTTTCACTTCAAAAATTCACAAAATTAGAACAAACAAAAAATTCATAAAAATCAGCACTTTTTGAATTTAAAAGACTTTTCATTCAATCATTTGGTGAGAATTAACATATTTACCCCCGCCGTATTTTGTAATGGATAGAAATTAGGAAATTACCTGTTTTGTAAATTCACGCCCGCAACATATCTTAAATGTACCTAGGTATTTATACTGAAATTGGTACAGTACATACATTCTTAGATAACATTTTACTTAACATTCAATTATTATTGAATATTGGCTGAACAATTCATAAAATTGGAGTAATAATGTCACACCCGCAACAGAAAGAAAATATATTATTATTGGCGATACCCGCCAATCCATAGATATATAAAAAAATCATGTGTGCAATTTACACGTGGTAGAAGTGAAACCTTAAAAAATCATTTTTTTAAAAAAAAAAATTAAACCATTAAAAAGCTTAAAAAATTTTCCTAAAGAATTAAGCCATACTAAAATGTTTACAATGCGCAAAAAATAAAAAAATAATTATTGAAAACAATCATTTTCATCAAAAAAAATGAAAAAAACACGTAATTTTATCTTCTCACGCTATTAAATGCATTTTTTTCCCAAACAACCTGTAAAAATTTCTACACCATCTGAAAGCTTATTGTCCAAGCTCAAAATATATGTATCGATCAGGTCTATGAGACACCTACAAAAGAGCTAGAATTTATTGAACTCGATCAATTTCCATCAAAAAAAGCGAAAAAATACGTATTTTTATCTTCTCACACTATTAAATCCATTTTTTCCCTAACAACCTATACAAATTTTTACACCATCTGAAAGCTTATTGTCTTAGCTCAAAATATATATATCGATCAGGTGTATGAGACATCTACAAAAAGAGCTAGAATTTTTTAAACTCGATGAAATTTCATCAAAAAAAGCAAAAAAAAACATTTAGTTTTAGGTTCTCATGCTATTAAATCAATTTTTTTGTTTGACAACCTATACAAAATTTTATACCATGTGAAAGCTTATTGTTTCACCTTGTATAATGATTTGTAAATCTTATTTCAAAGATGTCTACAAGAGAAGTTAGAATTTTTTAAAGTCAACCATGTCAAATTTCCAGACTGAGATTACGGTACTTCCTACACTGGTAGCTGGTCATCGCCAACAGATCTCCACAGGTATTTTGAGGTATTTTTAAATTTTTTTCAATTTAAGATTGTGTAACTTGTAGAGCACGTAACGTTATGTGTGATATATCAAATAAAAGGTTATGTTATCAGCATGCGTATTAAAGTTAAATCAAATTTGTATGTGCACTAGATCAAAAGATATAACGTGTGTTGAAAAAGAACATTTTTTTACCGTTATCTCCGAATTTTGAATATGAAATTAATTGAAATTTTGTACAATTATAATTTACTTAATTACCTATCTACAGTACAAATTTCATCCATCTATCTATTAAAACAAAAAAGTTATAACAAGTTGAAGTCGTGTCGCGTTTTCGTTTCATCTTGTTTCAAATCACTACGATACTAAAGAAGTTTTCACTTCAAAAATGTTTTATGTTTTTTTATAAACCTTGGTAGTAGATAGTCGCAAGCTTTTCATCATAACCTTTTATATGAAAAAGATTGCGATGAGGTCTCAAACAGTTTTAAATTTATGAAAATCATTATTTTTATTGTTGTTTTTTTGTGAAACAATGAAATCGAATTAATTCACCTTCAGACAAAAACAAACTCATTATACTCAACTTTGCACTAATTTAAGCCTCTACTTAGTACATTTTAAGCTTATGCACCTATAATTACACATATACTCGCATTCATTAACCGCTCGGATAAATTTCTAAGAGATTTTAATTGCCGTTTCGTTGTTGTTGATATGAAGAAAGTTTTTAAGCACCGTAGGTAGGTAAGGTATGTACCTACACTACTCCTAGATCATTGCTCCCAATTGAACTTCATCAAAACACAACGACAACGCATAGGTTACTCTAGCCCCGGTATATGCCAAAGCCGAGATTCTGTGAATAATATAATTCAAGCGTCTAATTGCATTATACTCAAAAAACCTTCGAAGTTTGAGTTTTCCTTCTTTTAACCGTTCATTATTTATATAAAGTCGCGTAAGAAACTCTTCTAATTTCCAACATTTATCCCAGAAGAGTGGGGGTACTTTTTTCACCCCACATCAAGTTTTTTCTTCTCCTTGCTAAAATCCTGGAGAATTCACATACCCGAGGAAAGTCAAGTTATTCCTCCTTCTTCTTTTTTAAAATTCCTCTAAAAAAAAATAAACAACACCCAACAGAGATTCGCTTTATTAAGCATTGGATTTAGTCTTCTCATTAAATTTCTCCAAAAGCTAAAAAGCTGTTACGAATTTAAGGATGCTCAATCCAATCCGCCCTTTTTTAATGTGAAGCGAAGGTTTATGTTCAAATATACTCCTGTTTATTAGAGGACCATCTGATGCCGCTAACAACAACGAAACAAAAAAAATAATAAAAAACAACCAAAACAACAACTTCATCGTCAGCTTTCACATCAACAACAACAACAACAGGGAAAAACATAATTCACCATTATCCTTGTGAAAAATATACTATATAGAAACAAATCCCTTAAGCATCTTTTATATTCTCTCGCTTCGCCATTGCCATCACTTCACAGGTGACTGAGTCAGTGAGTGAGCTTGTGGGCTGTTTTGACACGAACGCCATATTTTCTTAATTTATGAATTAGCATCCATTTCGAAGGATATTATGTGAAGTTTCCTTGCTTGCCTCCCTGCCAGCATCATGTACCTACTCCCCACGCATATTATACACCTCGCCAAAAGAACACACACCTTTTTTGTAGAGAAAGATGAGTGCTCTATTGTTTCACCATTTATTTATCCATCGTGTTTTCTCTAAAAGAGAAGAAAGTCCCTTTTCTTCTCATCCTTGATGGTCGTACTCGTCCTTATAAAGTAGAATATCAACGATAGAGAATAGAGACGAGTAAAAAATCACAACCTGTGATTTTTAACATGGAATAAAAAAATCACAATCACTATACCTACCAGTGAACAGTTTATAGATAACCTGTGATTTTATCTTAAACCTTATTTGAATATTCACTTTTCATTTTTACTTCACAGTTCACACAAATAAAGCATTTACCCTAGATGCCATTTGGAGGACCAATCTTATAAAAGATCTCTAGTTTGAAAATTTACACTAGAATTGAGGCCAGTGTTTTTTTTTTGGCAAAAATCACAGGTTAAAAATATCACAGTTTAAAAACCCAATGCATTTTTGTGTGAATTTCGGTCAAAAAAATTCAAGTTTACATTAGAACTGTTGCAAAAGTTGTTTTGGACATAATTGTTCTAACAGGAGTTCCGAAAAAATGCATTAGAAAAAATCTTTAACCTGTGATTTTGCCCAAACCTAACTTTTGGAACAGTTTTTGTGTAAACGTGCATTGTTTTGATCGGAATTCACGCACGTTCGGCAAAATTAAAATCTTTAAAATCAAGTTTTACACCCTTTTCTTTGATGTAAAATCGCAGGTTGCGAATCCCGCCAAAAAACAAAATAAAAGATTGCCGCAGTCAAATCAAAAAACAATTTTTTTTTTTTGGGAGACGGACACAATCCCGAAATTTTGAATCCAGAAAACCCATTATCCCGAAAATCCAGAGTTCGGAAAAACCAGAACATTGAAAATCCAGAATGCCGAAAAACCAGAATCCCGAAAACCCAGAATCTCGAAAACCCAGAATCCAGAAAAACAAAAATCCCAAAACCCAAAATCCAGAAAATAAAACAGAAATTTTTAATAACATATAATTTTTCGGGTTTTCGGGATTCCGGGATTTTGTATTTTCGGTATTTTGGGTTTTCGGCATTTTGACCCCAATTTTTTTTAAAGATTTCCATAAAAAAAAGTCATAGGGGGGCACGTACCCCCCCCCCCCCCCCCCCAGAACTTAAAGTTCATACTTAAAGGAAATCAAACTATAAGAGTTTTAAAAATATATGAATAATAACAGAAAGAACTTGAGTGAAACTCTTGTCTATTTCTGGCTGAAAATGCGAATTTTGTTGATTGTTGCATCCCTTTCCTATGAAAAGCTCCACCTCACAAATAAATAAACGGCTATTTGTTGGGTACACACGAATTTTTTTTTTTTTTTCGATTTAAAAAAAAGTGAATTTTCAAAGTGATTTTGGTGAAAAATTTTGATATGGACATCGAATGACATTGAATGATATAAAAAATAATTGTATATGCAACTCTATTTCATACAGAGTGGTTAAAAAATTTGCACTTTTTTCGTTGTTTTTTTTTAACATTAGTGTTTTTAAAATAGCGGAACACGTCACAAAATTGCATAAACTATATATTATAGAACTGCTGGATATTTAGAACAAACTTCCATTTCAGAAGTTTGCCCAAGTTTGCACCCCGAAAATAAAGACCCCTTGAAAAAAAAACTCCTCAAAAGCGACCCTTACTTATAGATTTTTATAAATATTATTTTATTGAGAAAATTTCTCCAATGATACCTCTAAAAATATGTAAAAAAAAATAGTGTTCCAAATTTCAAAAGAATCGGTGCAGTAGTTTTGAAGTCATGAGGAGCACCGGCGTTGAAAACATTAGTTGTGGGGATAAAGATTTAAAGTTTTGAACTCTGGACTAAAAGACTAAAACGTTCCTAAGGGAAGTATTAAAATACTCATAACTTGGTCAATTTGGCTCCAAGAGACCTACAATTTGAACACAACATTCTTGAGGTATAAAACGATTTAACCCCTTGTAGCCCCATGTGACATTTCTGTAACAAACAGAAAAAGATTGCATAAAAGCTCTACAAACTATTTTTTTTTCTTTTGAAGCTTCTAATATTATAATCTTTAAGTATTGCTTTATCGAAATAGTACTTCAAATTTCTAATAAATAGTTTTTTCTAACCAATAGTTTTTAATTGACAGTTAATGTTGAAAGTTGGGCTTTTTTTGAAAATAAGCAAATTTGTGTAAAAACTACGAAATTCAGAAAAAAAATAGTTTTTGTTAGTAAACCCCACGGGGTTTTATTTTTGGATTTTAGGAAAGTGCCTAAAAATTAATATTAGATAGTTTTTTGCTTGAATTTTTGCATTTTTATATAAAAATAAATTATTTAAAGTTTTTTTTTACTCCCAAAATATCGAAATAACTAAGTAAATAATGACTTTATTGAATTTTTAAGAAATACGTGTTTTATTAAAGATAAAGGCCAATCGATTGACTTATTAATTTTTAAATTTACGACCTTGGGTTACAAAAGGTTAATGCAAATAAAAAAAAAACAAAACTGGGTTTCCCGGCAAAAATGTATGATTCAGTTTTTTTTGTTATTCTTAGGAACTTTAATATTTATTAGAATGAAGTCTTTAGTATTTGACTAAAAACTACTAGGTCATTAACTAATGGTATAATTATGTCCATAATATTGCAAAATTTTATACAAAATCAATTAAAAAACGTAAACATTTTTTTTTTTTCAAAATTTCATCTTTAAAACTTAATTTCTCAAAAACTATTTGGTGAAACAACTTAAGTCAAAAAATTAAATAAAGAATAGATTACTAACTTTAATATAGCACAGAATTGTACGTGCATTTTCTGGTTTTTTATATTTTTTTTCTTCCGGCTAATCAAGGAGTAAGAGGGTTAGCACTTAAGTGGCTTTTACTGTAACAAGAAAATGAAAATTTTTCCTTCCGAATAACTTTTTGGTCATTTGGTACCTATTTGATGTGGGAAATGTGCCTAAATATTTTTGGCCAGGTTTTAGACCACTGTGGGTCGTTAAAATTTTCTGCTTGTTAGTCAGTCGTATGGTACTTCACTTTATTTCTAACTGTTATTGCTTTTTTTTTTTGCCAATCCGTCTCTTGTGCCCCCCCAGAAAAAAATCCTGGATCCGCCCCTGAAAAAAGTTATGAAATCGCGTTTAAAAATCACAGTTTAAAATCACAGTGAATTAAAAAAAATCACAGTCACAAGTATACCTGTGATTGAAAAATCACAGGCTCATCCCTAATTAAGAGAATGTTGGAGTTTGAAGCTAAAAGATGAAGACGACTACGACGACGATGAATGAAGCACAGGGATGTGCGGTTGATCCTGGTTAATGTAGACATTATAAGCGA
This sequence comes from Episyrphus balteatus, assembly GCF_945859705.1. NCBI lineage: Eukaryota > Metazoa > Arthropoda > Insecta > Diptera > Syrphidae > Episyrphus > Episyrphus balteatus. The sequence continues at coordinate 27,028,813 of NC_079135.1, forward strand.
ATGTGTAATAAATATGCTTTTGTCAGAGGAGCGCACCTGTTCTTATGTTTTTGTTGCCATTCTGCTTGCTGCTCCTGTCACTCCTTTTCTTCTTTTTCTTCTGCGCTGGTGGTTTGGGAATTTGAATGAATTCTATTGTCCTTAGGTATATAATTCTAGAGAAAAACGTGTCGTCTTTTAATATGAGTGCGGAGGTGGAGAGCCACACAACAAAATATGCGAGTCTGTAAATATTCCTTATCCTTGTTTTGTTCCAAAAAAAAAAAATTATGATATGCATGAATTTGCAGCAGAGAGAAGCACCGTAGTGCTTCAATTTGGTTCGGTTTGTATTTTTGGTGGGATATTCACGTGACAATGTAAGGTTTTCACGTAATTATATTACGAATATAATTTCATGGGAATCCTTTTATATACATTTTGTAGAATAAATCCTTTTTGAAGGATTTTGTGTAGAAACTTTCATTTGTGCAGTAGTCGTCGAAAATATATATAATGACGTAAATTTTTGGTTAATTTTATTGTTGGAAATGCATCACTGAAGGTGCATCTCAACAGAGAGGAAGTTAAAACAAGGACATAGCTTTTATTAGCTGAAGGATTTAGAGGTAAAGTTTTTTTGTTGGTTTATTTGCATTTGACATACATTGTGGCCGAGTTTGCTGTTGAATTACAAAAGAAGAGGAATTGTGGGAATTTAATTTGGCAGATAAGGTTTTCTCGTTCGTCGAAAACACGGAATGTCGAGAGAAAAGTTTTGTGAAATGAATTAAATTTTATTTGAATTTTCCTGTGTGGTTTGCGAGAAAAGCTATATGGTTGAAATACAGTTAAGGGATATAGTTGGAAGCCAAGCCAAAGTCCTATAATACGTGATTTGGGAGCGAAATTTCTATGAAAAAAACTATGAGTAGGTACTGTGAAATGTCACAAAGTTGTTACTCTTTTGAGAGTTCCATGAGAAAAAGTGCCAACATCATTTCCTATAAAGAACTCAATCTTGTTAACTTTGTAGCAAGGACGAATAAAATATTTGAGTTCAATTCTTATTGATAAAAAAATGACAAATAATTTTGGTGCCTGTAACCTTTTCTTGTTTCTGTTAATACCTTTAAATTTTAATAAAATTCGGTAGCGGTTTAATTCGCATTAAGCTCACTATCACGCCTCTCAAACTCTCGCTAACAGAATATAAATGAGTTTTTTGGGTACCATAATCACGTATTGTTTTGTTATAAAAGTCTCGAGATGGCACTTAGTAAAACAGACTACAAACTCACTTCTCTTGGAAAACATCAATCCAAAAAGCTAAAACCAAATCAACATGTTCAAATTTGTAAGTTGACCAGAAAAAGGACTACTTTTTGAAGGATAACTTAATAATATATTTTTATTTTCCAATAGACCGTTGTTATCTTCGCTGTTATCGCTTGCGCTGTTGCCAAACCAGCACCAGGATTACTTCATGCACCACTCGCATACTCCGCTCCATTGGTTGCTGCTGCTCCAGGAGTTGTTACTGCCACCAGTAGCCAAGTGATCGCAAGGAATTATAATGGAATTGCAACTGCACCTGTTTACGCTGCAGCTCCAGTAGCCAAATATGTTGCAGCTCCAGTTGCTGCTCCTCTAGCTGCTGCTCCACTTCCTTTTGCTGGTGCACCATTGGCTGCTAAGTATGTAGCTTCGCCATATGCTTCTCCCTTGGCTTACTCAGCTCCATTGGCTGCTGCTCCTTTGGGATATGCTGCTTCATACGGATATGCGTCTCCTTTGAGCTACGCATCAGCTCCACTTCTGTTCTAAGAAGGGAAAGATGATAACAAAAATTAATGAACATGATTGACTCGAAACAAACTTTCTTTTTTCTTCTTTGTAATACACATGCAAATTTTATGTCAGAATCTAGTAAAAGTCCATTCAACGAAGAAAACATATGCATATATGGAAAACATACTCTTTTGTGCAAAATGGTAAATCGATCTCAACTTCGATGCAGAAAAACTGCAGTTTTTATAAAGTCAATATCGAAACAGCATATTAAATGAATTTGCCAGAGGCATACGTTAAGCTGCCATGGCCTCAAGGCTAAACAAATTGTTTTTTTCTTGATCAAGTGAGACATCAGAAGAAAGGTCTCTTTTCTTTAAGTTTTATTCATAACTCCAAATCAAAAGTTTCTTGGAGGTTCGGTTGCTGATTTACATATTTGCGCCCAAACATTTGTTTTTTTTTTTTTCATTTAATATCTAATCATGTATCATATGTGTATATGATACATGATTGTCTATTTTTGCTAATTTTGAAAATCTCAATTTCGGGCATTGACCTTGAAATTCGCGACTTGCGGATATGAGATTTTTTCTAGACTTTTGAGGTATGCAAGGTAAAAAATGCCAAAGTGAAGATATTGAGCTAAAAAATTTCTTGAAATTGAAAAATTTTCTCAAAATTCATCTATAGTGAGATATCAAAAGTAAGGTCTCTTTAAGCGTTGTTCATATATGATACACAAGAGTTTCTTTAAGATCTTTAACAATATTTTATATTTCTTCAATTCATAATTTCTCGAGTTCACAATTTTCCACTGAGTGGACTACTTCCACACTGAACCAAAAAGGTACATAAAATTAATGAATTTGTACATTAAATTAATGTAAAAATTTATGGCAAATGAGCCAATGTAAAAATTCATTAAATTTAAGAATCTTTTTAAGAACAAATTCATAAGGGAATGAATCTTTCTTAAAAATTAAGAATAAGTTCTTAAATTTTAAGAATTCTGTTCATAAACAAAATCGAAAAGTTTTGAACATATTTAAGAAAAGTTTCTTAGATTTTAAGAAAAATTCATACAATTGAAGAATTATTTCTTAAATCTTTTTTTTTTTCTTCTATAATTTAAGAACAAAGTTTAAGAAAAGTTTCTTACATTTTATGATTATTTCTTAAATTTTATGATTTTTTTCATAAATTTCGTAAAAATTCAAATGAAATTTTGCTTAAATTTTATGAAAAAAATCATAAAAACTATGAATTTTTCTTAAAGTTATATGATTGTTTTCATAAAATATAATACACTTTTCATTAAAATTTATACAGTTATTTATATAAATGCATATAATACATTACCATTCCAAGCCTTTAATTTGTTCCTTAAAAATTGTATTCCAAACAAACAAACTTCAAAAGAAAACAATCCAAAATCTAAAACAACAAAATGAAAATTGTTTTTAAAAATAAAAGAAATTATTAAGTTTAAACGTTATAAAAATGTTTTATTGATTACTATCACTATAAATTTCACTATGAATTAATTTAATTTTACTTCTTTAATGGATGCATCATCTGGAACGATAGAAAAAAGTTTGTATTAGTAAAATGAATATGTAGTATTTGGTTTAAAAAATCGAAATAGCTAGAAGGTTAAATTATCTAATTCTTACCTTATTGTAATCGGCACCATTAGACTCTGGATATGAAAAAAAAAAAAAAATAAAAAATAAAAAATTGAATAAGTTGGGGAAAGATAAAAATATAAAGAATTTAGGTACCTATGAGAAATGTTGATAATATTAAGTTAAAACAAAATTTAAATATTTAGAGAAATAAAATGAAATGCAACACTTACTAAATTCCATGTTTTGCTTTAGTTTCCAATGACAATTTCAATTGTACAGGATTTGTTGAGAATCGCCTTTAATATGGTTTTTATTTTGTGTTGATTTTTCCCCCTTTGCCGGTCCAAAGTTGAAGATTACGTACGTGCCTCCATATTTCACAAAAATATCAAATTACGATTTTCAATTTTAAAATATGCACCTATAACAAAAAAAAAAAAGAAAATATATTTAATAAATAAAAGAAAGCAATTTTTAACATTATATGTTTTTATACTTATCTGAGTATATGGGAAAGAGGCAACAGGAACCAACAATATTTTACACTTTTGCAATGTACTTATACTATTCAAAATTGTCTACGTGGTTAAAATGCTTAACACTATAAACAATATCGTCTTTTATTCACAAACTTTTATAACTTGTTTCGGCAACGACCGTCCACTTTGAATATCAGATTTTAAATTTAATCCTCAAAGAAATCTTTCTAAGGCATAGATTCAGAACAACAGTTATTATTTTCTTGATTGATGAAAAAGTACATAGACTTTAAGAAAATATACTTAAACACTCAAAACGTAAGAATTTTTTCATTAATTATATGTATACTTTCATAATATTTAATGAATTAATTCTTAAATTTTGGAAAATTATGAATTTCGAACATAAAAAGTATGAACAAATTCTTAAATTTTAAGAATAAGTTCTTAATAAAGAATACAGGATAACGGTAAAATATTCCTTGTTTTTTGATTAATGAAAAAATACATTCATTTTAAGAAAAAATGAATTAATTCTAAGAAAAAATACTTAAAAACACAAAATTTATGAACTTCTTACAATTGTAATTGCGAAAATAGATTTTTTTTCAATTTTAGAAGGGAAAAAAGTCAATTTTAAAAATTATTTTAACTCAAAATACAACTGAATGGAAAATAATAGTAAATTTCATTCATAAAAGTATGTCCAGATTCTAAGATTCAGCAAAATATTCTTTCAAATTGGAGCTAGAAGTTTATGAATTTATTTATATTTATTTGTTCTTAAAAAAAATTCATAAAAAAATTTTCCATAGGAAAAGGTAAGGCTCCTAGTCTTTAATTTTATGAATCTTTCTTAAAACTAAACTTTTTTTTAAAGAATTTGTGCTTAAATTTAATGAATTTTTCTTAAAAATGTATGAATTTTGGTTTATGAACGAGATTCATAGTTTTTAAGAATAATACTTTTTTCAGTGCATACTTCCATTAAAAAAGAAACCAATACTTGCCCTATAGAGCAGGTAAGTCTCCTAGTCTTTAAGCTATTTTAAAGTTCAAGTGATTTCCAACGGCGGCGTATACAAGGGGAGGGGGGTCACGCGGTCATGACCTCTCCCCCACCAAGAACTCAAAATTTAAACAAAAAATTTTTATGTGATACTAATTTCTTTTGAGTAATGGTTTTCAAAATGTCAAAGTTTTATTACATGAACGAAAATGAAAAGTGAAAAAAAATGTTTGGTATTCAAAAACCAAACCAACTATTTCACTGACCTCAACGCTCAATTCGGTTGAATCTGTCGTACCCTTACTAAGACGCCTTATTTTGGTCGATGTTTACGGACACTTATAAAACTCTCAGCATGAATATACTGCTAATTTTAATATTCTTAGAAAATTTGTTCAAATTCAGACACTTCGAAAATGTATGCCCGAAGAAAAACTTATAAAATATTATTTTTATTTTAAGTGGAGCGATTGAATATAATTAAATTTTAATTGAATTATATTTAATCGCTCCACTTAAAAAAAAATTATTTTTGTTAGTTTAATTTTCGTTATCCTAGTCTTTAAGGACTGAAATCGCCAATGACATAGCAATTTAGGTATTTTTTGACATATGCACTTTGGTATTGTGCAATATTGTGTTTGACACTCGAGTCCAAATACTTGGAATGTTCATTGGGCTATTATAGTTACCAAAACAATTTTGCCAAAATTCGGAACTACCAGATTAAACGCTAGGTCTTCCGTTACAGAAACGACATGGTTTATGGTTACACTCGTTATGAGTAATGGAAGTTTCGTTGCTTCGTGTAGGGATCTTTCATAGAACGAGAGTCCCTTTACTATAAGAAAGTCAGTGAGGGACATTCTTAGCAATGACATTAAATATTTAAATGCACCCCGAAAATATTTTTTTTCTATTGACTGGACTATCTGAGCTTGGTTTTAGCTTTTTTCCATACCTTTGATATCTATATTTAACACAAAATTTTCCTGCGAATTATACACAGAAGAAAAAAAAAAGAAAGTTTGTTTCGAGTCAATCATGGTCATTTATTTTTGTTATTATCTTTCCCTTCTTAGAACAGAAGAGGTGCTGAAGCGTAGCTATAAGGAGAAGCATATCCGTATGAAGCAGCATATCCCAAAGGAGCTGCAGCCAAAGGTGCTGAGTATGCCAATTGGGGAGCATATGGAGAAGCTACGTAGTTAGCGGCCAATGGTGCGGCAGCTAGAGGAGCAGCAACTGGAGCTGCAACATATTTGGCAACTGGAGCAGCAGCGTAAACGGGTGCAGTTGCAATTCCATTATAGTTCCTTGCGATCACTTGGCTACTGGTGGCAGTTACAACTCCTGGAGCGGCAGCAACCAATGGAGCAGAGTATGCAAGTGGTGCATGAAGAAGTCCTGGTGCTGGCTTAGCAACTGCGCAAGCGATGACAGCAATGATGACAACGGTCTATAAAAAGATAAAAAACAGTATTTCAAAAAGGTCCTTTGAAATTCTTAGAGATGATTATATCTTACGTATTTGAACATTTTGATTAATGTTGGTTGATTTCGAACTGAGATGCTCCAAGAGTGATGACAAAGTGTGATATGATTTCATTTTACTTCAATTCAAGTCATTTTATACCTCTTTTCTGCTACTGATCTAAGTCGCGACGCATTACTCATTCATTGACCAAAAATTAGTAAGGGCAGTACAATATTCATTGTTTATTAGAAATTCAAAACATACATCGGCTATGGAGCACGTTTAACGATTTTATTAAGAAATTTTGGTTTTTCCTTTAAAAGGTGTTCTTCGAACTCAAATTGCAAAAGATTTGATTTTGAACTTTTGATAATATTTATTTATTTTTATTTGAAGTTGATTGCACTTTCAAAAATAAGCTTCTGAGGTTAATCATAAGTTTAAGGATTTAAAATTGGACTCCTGCGGAAAAAAAAGGCATCATAAGGTCACTTTTTGTGAAATAAATTTAATGTGGGTAACGCCTTAAAAAAAGTGAATTTTGATGCCATTTGGTCCAGCGACTTGAGTTGCAGACTTGAGTCGCCGACTTTAGTCGCAATTTAAATCACCGACTTTGGTCGCCGACTTTAGTCGTCGACTTTAGTTGTCAACTTTAGTCGTCGACTTTAGTTGTCAACTTTAGTCGTCGACTTTAGTCAACGACTTTGGTCGTACACTGAGGGAAAAGCCACCATAAAAAAAACGTAAAATCAATGCAAACCACATTGATTTAACAATTATTCGGAATGATTTTGCGTTGAAGATGAACATTTTTAGATAAACGTGGAAAAAAGGTTAATTTTTGATGGTTTCGTATCTTAAAGTCACATAAATCAAAGTAGTTCAACTTTGAAACAAAGGCATTTCAACTTCAATTTATTTTTTCCCTTGGTGTAGACTTTAGTCGTCGACTTTAGTCGTCAACTTAAGTCGTCGACTTTAGTCGTCAACTTTAGTCGTCGACTTTTGTAGTAGACTTTTGTCGTCGACTTTTGTCGTCGACTTTTGTCGTCGACTTTTGTCGTCGACTTTAGTCGTCGACTTTTGTCGTCGACTTTAGTCGTTGACTTTTGTCGTCGACTTTTGTCGTCGACTTTAGTCGTCGAGTTTTGTCGTCGACTTTAGTCGTCGACTTTTGTCGTCGACTTTTGTCGTCGACTTTTGTCGTCGACTCTTTTCGTCGACTTTTGTCGTCGACTTTTGTCGTCGACTTTTGTCGTCGACTTTTGTCGTCGACTTTTGTCGTCGACTTTTGTCGTCGACTTTTATCGTCGACTTTAGTCGTCGACTTTTGTCGTCGACTTTTGTCGTCGACTTTTGTCGTCGACTTTTGTCGTCGACTTTTGCCGCCCACTTTAGTCGCCGATTTTAGTCTTCGACTTTAGTCGTCGACTTTTGTCGTCGACTTTTGTCGTCGACTTTTGTCGTCGACTTTTGTCGTCGACTTTTGTCGTCGACTTTTGTCGTCGACTTTTGTCGTCGACTTTAGTCGTCGACTTTTGTCGTCGACTTTTGTCGTCGACTTTTGTCGTCGACTTTTGTCGTCGACTTTTGTCGTCGACTTTAGTCGTCGACTTTTGTCGTCGACTTTAGTCGTCAACTTTTGTCGTCGTATTTTGTCGTCGACTTTTGTCGTCGACTTTTGTCGTCGACTTTTGTCGTCGACTTTTGTCGTCGACTTTTGTCGTCGACTTTTGTCGTCGACTTTAGTCGTCGACTTTTGTCGTCGACTTTAGTCGTCGACTTTTGTCGTCGACTTTTGTCGTCGTATTTTGTCGTCGACTTTTGTCGTCGACTTTTGTCGTCGACTTTTGTCGTCGACTTTTGTCGTCGACTTTTGTCGTCGACTTTTGTCTTCGTCTTTAGTCGTCGACTTTTGTCGTCGACTTTTGTCGTCGACTTTTGTCGTCGACTTTTGTCGTCGACTTTTGTCGTCGACTTTAGTCGTCGACTTTTGTCGTCGTCTTTAGTCGTCGACTTTTGTCGTCGACTTTAGTCGTCGACTTTTGTCGTCGACTTTAGTCGTCGACTTTAGTCGTCGACTTTTGTCGTCGACTTTAATCGTTGACTTTTGTCGTCGACTTTAATCGTTGACTTTTGTCGTCGTCTTTAGTCGTCGACTTTTGTCGTCGACTTTTGTCGTCGACTTTTGTCGTCGACTTTTGTCGTCGACTTTAGTCCTCGACTTTTGTCGTCGACTTTAGTCGTCAACTTTTGTCGTCGTATTTTGTCGTCGACTTTTGTCGTCGACTTTTGTCGTCGACTTTTGTCGTCGACTTTTGTCGTCGACTTTAGTCGTCGACTTTTGTCGTCGACTTTAGTCGTCGACTTTTGTCGTCGACTTTAGTCGTCGACTTTTGTCGTCGACTTTAATCGTTGACTTTTGTCGTCGACTTTAATCGTTGACTTTTGTCGTCGACTTTTGTCGTCTACTTTTGTCGTCGACTTTAGTCGTCGATTTTTGTCGTCGACTTTTGTCGTCGACTTTTGTCGTCGACTTTTGTCGTCGACTTTTGTCGTCGACTTTAATCGTTGACTTTTGTCGTCGACTTTTGTCGTCGACTTTTGTCGTCGACTTTTGTCGTCGACTTTTGTGGTCGACTTTTGTCGTCGACTTTTGTCGTCAACTTTTGTCGTCGACTTTTGTCGTCGACTTTTGTCGTCGACTTTAGTCGTCGACTTAAGTCGTCGACTTTAGTCGTCGACTTTTGTCGTCGAATTTAATCGTTGACTTTTGTCGTCAACTTTTGTCGTCTACTTTTGTCGTCGACTTTAGTCGTCGATTTTTGTCGTCGACTTTTGTCGTTGACTTTTGTCGTCGACTTTTGTCGTCGACTTTTGTCGTCGACTTTTGTCGTCGACTTTTGTCGTCGACTTTTGTCGTCGACTTTAATGGTCGACTTTAATGGTCGACTTTTGTCGTCGACTTTAGTCGTCGACTTTAGTCGTCGACTTTTGTCGTCGACTTTAGTCGTCGACTTTAATCGTTGACTTTTGTCGTCGACTTTTGTCGTCTACTTTTGTCGTCGACTTTAGTCGTCGATTTTTGTCGTCGACTTTTGTCGTCGACTTTTGTAGTCGACTTTTGTCGTCGACTTTTGTCGTCGACTTTTGTCGTCGACTTTTGTCGTCGACTTTTGTCGTCGACTTTTGTCGTCGACTTTTGTCGTCGACTTTTGTCGTCGACTTTAATCGTCGACTTTTGTCGTCGACTTTTGTCGTCGACTTTTGTCGTCGACTTTTGTCGCCGACTTTAGTCGCCGATTTTAGTCTTCGACTTTTGTCGTCGACTTTTGTCGTCGACTTTTGTCGTCGACTTTTGTCGTCGACTTTTGTCGTCGACTTTTGTCGTCGACTTTTGTCGTCGACTTTTGTCGTCGACTTTAATCGTCGACTTTTGTCGTCGACTTTTGTCGTCGACTTTTGTCGTCGACTTTTGTCGTCGACTTTTGTCGTCGACTTTAATCGTTGACTTTTGTCGTCGACTTTTGTCGTCTACTTTTTTCGTCGACTTTAGTCGTCGATTTTTGTCGTCGACTTTTGTCGTCGACTTTTGTCGTCGACTTTTGTCGTCGACTTTTGTCGTCGACTTTTGTCGTCGACTTTTGTCGTCGACTTTAATCGTTGACTTTTGTCGTCGACTTTTGTCGTCGACTTTTGTCGTCGACTTTTGTGGTCGACTTTTGTCGTCGACTTTTGTCGTCAACTTTTGTCGTCGACTTTTGTCGTCGACTTTTGTCGTCGACTTTAGTCGTCGACTTAAGTCGTCGACTTTAGTCGTCGACTTTTGTCGTCGAATTTAATCGTTGACTTTTGTCGTCGACTTTTGTCGTCTACTTTTGTCGTCGACTTTAGTCGTCGATTTTTGTCGTCGACTTTTGTCGTTGACTTTTGTCGTCGACTTTTGTCGTCGACTTTTGTCGTCGACTTTTGTCGTCGACTTTTGTCGTCGACTTTAATGGTCGACTTTAATGGTCGACTTTTGTCGTCGACTTTAGTCGTCGACTTTAGTCGTCGACTTTTGTCATCGACTTTAGTCGTCGACTTTAATCGTTGACTTTTGTCGTCGACTTTTGTCGTCGACTTTTGTCGTCGACTTTTGTCGTCGACTTTTGTCGTCGGCTTTTGTCGTCGACTTTTGTCGTCGACTTTTGTCGTCGACTTTTGTCGTCGACTTTTGTCGTCGACTTTTGTCGTCGACTTTTGTCGTCGACTTTTGTCGTCGACTTTTGTCGTCGACTTTTGTCGTCGACTTTTGTCGTCGACTTTTGTCGTCGACTTTTGTCGTCGACTTTAATCGTCGACTTTTGTCGTCGACTTTTGTCGTCGACTTTTGTCGTCGACTTTTGTCGTCGACTTTTGTCGCCGACTTTTGTCGTCGACTTTTGTAGTCGACTTTTGTCGTCGACTTTTGTCGTCGACTTTTGTCGTCGACTTTTGTCGTCGACTTTTGTCGTCGACTTTTGTCGTCGACTTTTGTCGTCGACTTTAATCGTCGACTTTTGTCGTCGACTTTTGTCGTCGACTTTTGTCGTCGACTTTTGTCGTCGACTTTTGTCGTCGACTTTAATCGTTGACTTTTGTCGTCGACTTTTGTCGTCTACTTTTTTCGTCGACTTTAGTCGTCGATTTTTGTCGTCGACTTTTGTCGTCGACTTTTGTCGTCGACTTTTGTCGTCGACTTTTGTCGTCGACTTTTGTCGTCGACTTTTGTCGTCGACTTTTGTCGTCGACTTTAATCGTTGACTTTTGTCGTCGACTTTTGTCGTCGACTTTTGTCGTCGACTTTTGTGGTCGACTTTTGTCGTCGACTTTTGTCGTCAACTTTTGTCGTCGACTTTTGTCGTCGACTTTTGTCGTCGACTTTAGTCGTCGACTTTAGTCGTCGACTTAAGTCGTCGACTTTAGTCGTCGACTTTTGTCGTCGAATTTAATCGTTGACTTTTGTCGTCGACTTTTGTCGTCTACTTTTGTCGTCGACTTTAGTCGTCGATTTTTGTCGTCGACTTTTGTCGTCGACTTTTGTCGTCGACTTTTGTCGTCGACTTTTGTCGTCGACTTTTGTCGTCGACTTTTGTCGTCGACTTTAATGGTCGACTTTAATGGTCGACTTTTGTCGTCGACTTTAGTCGTCGACTTTAGTCGTCGACTTTTGTCATCGACTTTAGTCGTCGACTTTAATCGTTGACTTTTGTCGTCGACTTTTGTCGTCGACTTTTGTCGTCGACTTTTGTAGTCGACTTTTGTCGTCGACTTTTGTCGTCGACTTTTGTCGTCGACTTTTGTCGTCGACTTTTGTCGTCGACTTTTGTCGTCGACTTTTGTCGTCGACTTTTGTCGTCGACTTTTGTCGTCGACTTTTGTCGTCGACTTTTGTCGTCGACTTTTGTCGTCGACTTTTGTCGTCGACTTTTGTCGTCGACTTTAATCGTCGACTTTTGTCGTCGACTTTTGTCGTCGACTTTTGTCGTCGACTTTTGTCGTCGACTTTTGTCGCCGACTTTAGTCGCCGATTTTTGTCGTCGACTTTTGTCGTTGACTTTTGTCGTCGACTTTTGTCGTCGACTTTTGTCGTCGACTTTTGTCGTCGACTTTTGTCGTCGACTTTAATGGTCGACTTTAATGGTCGACTTTTGTCGTCGACTTTAGTCGTCGACTTTAGTCGTCGACTTTTGTCGTCGACTTTAGTCGTCGACTTTAATCGTTGACTTTTGTCGTCGACTTTTGTCGTCGACTTTTGTCGTCGACTTTTGTAGTCGACTTTTGTCGTCGACTTTTGTCGTCGACTTTTGTCGTCGACTTTTGTCGTCGACTTTTGTCGTCGACTTTTGTCGTCGACTTTTGTCGTCGACTTTTGTCGTCGACTTTTGTCGTCGACTTTTGTCGTCGACTTTTGTCGTCGACTTTTGTCGTCGACTTTAATCGTCGACTTTTGTCGTCGACTTTTGTCGTCGACTTTTGTCGTCGACTTTTGTCGTCTACTTTTGTCGTCGACTTTAGTCGTCGATTTTTGTCGTCGACTTTTGTCGTTGACTTTTGTCGTCGACTTTTGTCGTCGACTTTTGTCGTCGACTTTTGTCGTCGACTTTTATCGTCGACTTTAATGGTCGACTTTAATGGTCGACTTTTGTCGTCGACTTTAGTCGTCGACTTTAGTCGTCAACTTTTGTCGTCGACTTTAGTCGTCGACTTTAATCGTTGACTTTTGTCGTCGACTTTTGTCGTCGACTTTTGTCGTCGACTTTTGTCGTCGACTTTTGTCGTCGACTTTTGTCGTCGACTTTTGTCGTCGACTTTTGTCGTCGACTTTTGTCGTCGACTTTTGTCGTCGACTTTTGTCGTCGACTTTTGTCGTCGACTTTTGTCGTCGACTTTAATCGTCGACTTTTGTCGTCGACTTTTGTCGTCGACTTTTGTCGTCGACTTTTGTCGCCGACTTTAGTCGCCGATTTTAGTCTTCGACTTTTGTCGTCGACTTTTGTCGTCGACTTTTGTCGTCGACTTTTGTCGTCGACTTTTGTCGTCGACTTTTGTCGTCGACTTTTGTCGTCGACTTTAATCGTCGACTTTTGTCGTCGACTTTTGTCGTCGACTTTTGTCGTCGACTTTAGTCGTCGACTTTTGTCGTCGAATTTAATCGTTGACTTTTGTCGTCGACTTTTGTCGTCTACTTTTGTCGTCGACTTTAGTCGTCGATTTTTGTCGTCGACTTTTGTCGTTGACTTTTGTCGTCGACTTTTGTCGTCGACTTTTGTCGTCGACTTTTGTCGTCGACTTTTGTCGTCGACTTTAATGGTCGACTTTAATGGTCGACTTTTGTCGTCGACTTTAGTCGTCGACTTTAGTCGTCGACTTTTGTCGTCGACTTTAGTCGTCGACTTTAATCGTTGACTTTTGTCGTCGACTTTTGTCGTCGACTTTTGTCGTCGACTTTTGTAGTCGACTTTTGTCGTCGACTTTTGTCGTCGACTTTTGTCGTCGACTTTTGTCGTCGACTTTTGTCGTCGACTTTTGTCGTCGACTTTTGTCGTCGACTTTTGTCGTCGACTTTTGTCGTCGACTTTTGTCGTCGACTTTTGTCGTCGACTTTTGTCGTCGACTTTTGTCGTCGACTTTTGTCGTCGACTTTTGTCGTCGACTTTAGTCGTCGACTTTTGTCGTCGACTTTTGTCGTCGACTTTTGTCGTCGACTTTTGTCGTCGACTTTTGTCGCCGACTTTAGTCGCCGATTTTTGTCGTCGACTTTTGTCGTTGACTTTTGTCGTCGACTTTTGTCGTCTACTTTTGTCGTCGACTTTTGTCGTCGACTTTTGTCGTCGACTTTAATGGTCGACTTTAATGGTCGACTTTTGTCGTCGACTTTAGTCGTCGACTTTAGTCGTCGACTTTTGTCGTCGACTTTAGTCGTCGACTTTAATCGTTGACTTTTGTCGTCGACTTTTGTCGTCGACTTTTGTCGTCGACTTTTGTAGTCGACTTTTGTCGTCGACTTTTGTCGTCGACTTTTGTCGTCGACTTTTGTCGTCGACTTTTGTCGTCGACTTTTGTCGTCGACTTTTGTCGTCGACTTTTGTCGTCGACTTTTGTCGTCGACTTTTGTCGTCGACTTTTGTCGTCGACTTTTGTCGTCGACTTTAATCGTCGACTTTTGTCGTCGACTTTTGTCGTCGACTTTTGTCGTCGACTTTTGTCGTCTACTTTTGTCGTCGACTTTAGTCGTCGATTTTTGTCGTCGACTTTTGTCGTTGACTTTTGTCGTCGACTTTTGTCGTCGACTTTTGTCGTCGACTTTTGTCGTCGACTTTTGTCGTCGACTTTAATGGTCGACTTTAATGGTCGACTTTTGTCGTCGACTTTAGTCGTCGACTTTAGTCGTCGACTTTTGTCGTCGACTTTAGTCGTCGACTTTAATCGTTGACTTTTGTCGTCGACTTTTGTCGTCGACTTTTGTCGTCGACTTTTGTAGTCGACTTTTGTCGTCGACTTTTGTCGTCGACTTTTGTCGTCGACTTTTGTCGTCGACTTTTGTCGTCGACTTTTGTCGTCGACTTTTGTCGTCGACTTTTGTCGTCGACTTTTGTCGTCGACTTTTGTCGTCGACTTTTGTCGTCGACTTTTGTCGTCGACTTTTGTCGTCGACTTTAATCGTCGACTTTTGTCGTCGACTTTTGTCGTCGACTTTTGTCGTCGACTTTTGTCGTCGACTTTTGTCGCCGACTTTAGTCGCCGATTTTAGTCTTCGACTTTTGTCGTCGACTTTTGTCGTCGACTTTTGTCGTCGACTTTTGTCGTCGACTTTTGTCGTCGACTTTTGTCGTCGACTTTTGTCGTCGACTTTTGTCGTCGACTTTTGTCGTCGACTTTAATCGTCGACTTTTGTCGTCGACTTTTGTCGTCGACTTTTGTCGTCGACTTTTGTCGTCGACTTTTGTCGTCGACTTTTGTCGCCGACTTTAGTCGCCGATTTTAGTCTTCGACTTTAGTCGTCGACTTTTGTGGTCGACTTTTGTGGTCGACTTTTGTGGTCGACTTTTGTCGTCCACTTTTGTCGTCGACTTTTGTCGTCGACTTTTGTCGTCCACTTTTGTCGTCCACTTTTGTCGTCGAATTTTGTCGTCGACTTTTGTCGTCGACTTTTGTCGTCGACTTTTGTCGTCGACTTTTGTCGTCGACTTTTGTCGTCGACTTTTGTCGTCGACTTTTGTCGCCGACTTTAGTCGCCGATTTTAGGCTTCGACTTTATTCGTCGACTTTTGTCGTCGACATTTGTCATCCACTTTTGTCGTCGACTTTTGTCGTCGACTTTTGTCGTCGACTTTTGTCGTCGACTTTTGTCGTCGACTTTTGTCGTCGACTTTTGTCGTCCACTTTTGTCGCCGACTTTAGTCGCCGATTTTAGGCTTCGACTTTATTCGTCGACTTTTGTCGTCGACATTTGTCATCCACTTTTGTCGTCGACTTTTGTCGTCGACTTTTGTCGTCGACTTTTGTCGTCGACTTTTGTCGTCGACTTTTGTCGTCGACTTTTGTCGTCCACTTTTGTCGTCCACTTTTGTCGTCCACTTTTGTCGTCCACTTTTGTCGTCGACTTTTGTCGTCGACTTTTGTCGCCGACTTTAGTCGCCGATTTTAGTCTTCGACTTTTGTCGTCGACTTTTGTCGTCGACTTTTGTCGTCGACTTTTGTCGTCGACTTTTGTCGTCGACTTTTGTCGTCGACTTTTGTCGTCGACTTTTGTCGTCGACTTTAATCGTCGACTTTTGTCGTCGACTTTTGTCGTCGACTTTTGTCGTCGACTTTTGTCGTCGACTTTTGTCGTCGACTTTTGTCGTCGACTTTTGTCGCCGACTTTAGTCGCCGATTTTAGTCTTCGACTTTAGTCGTCGACTTTTGTGGTCGACTTTTGTGGTCGACTTTTGTCGTCCACTTTTGTCGTCGACTTTTGTCGTCGACTTTTGTCGTCGACTTTTGTCGTCCACTTTTGTCGTCCACTTTTGTCGTCGAATTTTGTCGTTGACTTTTGTCGCCGACTTTAGTCGCCGATTTTAGTCTTCGACTTTAGTCGTCGACTTTTGTGGTCGACTTTAATGGTCGACTTTTGTCGTCGACTTTTGTCGTCGACTTTTGTCGTCGACTTTTGTCGTCGACTTTTGTCGTCGACTTTTGTCGTCGACTTTAATCGTCGACTTTTGTCGTCGACTTTTGTCGTCGACTTTTGTCGTCGACTTTTGTCGTCGACTTTTGTCGTCGACTTTTGTCGTCGACTTTAATCGTCGATTTTTGTCGTCGACTTTTGTCGTCGACTTTTGTCGTCGACTTTTGTCGTCGACTTTTGTCGTCGACTTTTGTCGTCGACTTTTGTCGTCGACTTTTGTCGTCGACTTTTGTCGTCGACTTTTGTCGTCGACTTTTGTCGCCGACTTTAGTCGCCGATTTTAGTCTTCGACTTTAGTCGTCGACTTTTGTGGTCGACTTTTGTGGTCGACTTTAATGGTCGACTTTTGTCGTCGACTTTTGTCGTCGACTTTTGTCGTCGACTTTTGTCGTCGACTTTTGTCGTCGACTTTTGTCGTCGACTTTTGTCGCCGACTCTAGTCGCCGATTTTAGGCTTCGACTTTATTCGTCGACTTTTGTCGTCGACATTTGTCATCCACTTTTGTCGTCGACTTTTGTCGTCGACTTTTGTCGTCGACTTTTGTCGTCGACTTTTGTCGTCGACTTTTGTCGTCCACTTTTGTCGTCGACTTTTGTCGTCGACTTTTGTCGTCGACTTTTGTCGTCGACTTTTGTCGCCGACTTTAGTCGCCGATTTTAGTCTTCGACTTTATTCGTCGACTTTTGTCGTCGACTTTTGTCGTCGACATTTGTCGTCCACTTTTGTCGTCGACTTTTGTCGTCGACTTTTGTCGTCGACTTTTGTCGTCCACTTTTGTCGTCCACTTTTGTCGTCCACTTTTGTCGTCCACTTTTGTCGTCGACTTTTGTCGTCGACTTTTGTCGCCGACTTTAGTCGCCGATTTTAGTCTTCGACTTTAGTCGTCGACTTTTGTGGTCGACTTTAATGGTCGACTTTTGTCGTCGACTTTTGTCGTCCACTTTTGTCGTCGACTTTTGTCGTCCACTTTTGTCGTCGACTTTTGTCGTCCACTTTTGTCGTCGACTTTTGTCGTCGACTTTAGTCGTCCACTTTTGTCGTCGACTTTTGTCGTCGACTTTTGTCGTCGATTTTTGTCGCCGACTTTAGTCGCCGATTTTAGTCTTCGACTTTAGTCTTCGACTTTAGTCGTCGACTTTTGTGGTCGACTTTAATGGTCGACTTTTGTCGTCGACTTTTGTCGTCGACTTTTGTCGTCCACTTTTGTCGTCCACTTTTGTCGTCGACTTTTGTCGTCGACTTTTGTCGCCGACTTTAGTCGCCGATTTTAGTCTTCGACTTTAGTCGTTGACTTTTGTGGTCGACTTTAATGGTCGACTTTTGTCGTCGACTTTTGTCGTCGACTTTTGTCGTCGACTTTTGTCGTCGACTTTTGTCGTCGACTTTTGTCGTCGACTTTTGTTGTCGACTTTTGTCGTCGACTTTTGTCGTCGCCTTTTGTCGTCTACTTTTGTCGTCCACTTTTGTCGTCCACTTTTGTCGTCGACTTTTGTCGTCGACTTTTGTCGTCGACTTTTGTCGTCGACTTTTGTCGTCGACTTTTGTCGTCGACTTTTGTTGTCGACTTTTGTCGTCGACTTTTGTCGTCGCCTTTTGTCGTCTACTTTAGTCGTCGACTTTTGTCGTCGACTTTTGTCGTCGACTTTTGTCGTCGACTTTTGTCGTCGACTTTTGTCGTCGACTTTTGTCGTCGACTTTTGTCGTCCACTTTTGTCGTCGACTTTTGTCGTCCACTTTTGTCGTCGACTTTTGTCGTCGACTTTTGTCGTCGCCTTTTGTCGTCGACTTTTGTCGTCGACTTTTGTCGTCGACTTTTGTCGTCGACTTTTGTCGTCGACTTTTGTCGTCGACTTTTGTCGTCGACTTTTGTCGTCCACTTTTGTCGTCCACTTTTGTCGTCCACTTTTGTCGTCGACTTTTGTCGTCGACTTTTGTCGTCGCCTTTTGTCGTCGACTTTTGTCGTCGACTTTTGTCGTCGACTTTTGTCGTCGACTTTTGTCGTCGACTTTTGTCGTCGACTTTTGTCGTCGACTTTTGTCGTCGACTTTTGACGTCGACTTTTGTCGTCGACTTTTGACGTCGACTTTTGTCGTCGACTTTTGTCGTCGACTTTTGTCGTCGACTTTTGTCGTCGACTTTTGTCGTCGACTTTTGTCGTCGACTTTTGTCGTCGACTTTTGTCGTCGACTTTTGTCGTCGACTTTTGTCGTCGACTTTTGTCGCCGACTTTAGTCGCCGTTTTAGTCTTCGACTTTTGTCGTCGACTTTTGTCGCCGACTTTAGTCGCCGTTTTAGTCTTCGACTTTTGTCGTCGACTTTAGTCGTCGACTTTTGTCGTCGACTTTTGTCGTCGACTTTTGTCGTCGACTTTTGTCGTCGACTTTTGTCGTCGACTTTTGTCGTCGACTTTTGTCGTCGACTTTTGTCGTCCACTTTTGTCGTCGACTTTTGTCGTCGACTTTTGTCGTCGACTTTTGTCGTCGACTTTTGTCGTCCACTTTTGTCGTCGACTTTTGTCGTCCACTTTTGTCGTCGACTTTTGTCGTCCACTTTTGTCGTCCACTTTTGTCGTCGACTTTTGTCGTCGACTTTTGTCGTCGCCTTTTGTCGTCGACTTTTGTCGTCGACTTTTGTCGTCGACTTTTGTCGTCCACTTTTGTCGTCGACTTTTGTCGTCCACTTTTGTCGTCGACTTTTGTCGTCCACTTTTGTCGTCCACTTTTGTCGTCGACTTTTGTCGTCGACTTTTGTCGTCGACTTTTGTCGTCGACTTTTGTCGTCGACTTTTGTCGTCGACTTTTGTCGTCGACTTTTGTCGTCGACTTTTGTCGTCGACTTTTGTCGTCGACTTTTGTCGTCGACTTTTGTCGTCCACTTTTGTCGTCGACTTTTGTCGTCCACTTTTGTCGTCGACTTTTGTCGTCCACTTTTGTCGTCCACTTTTGTCGTCGACTTTTGTCGTCGACTTTTGTCGTCGCCTTTTGTCGTCGACTTTTGTCGTCGACTTTTGTCGTCGACTTTTGTCGTCGACTTTTGTCGTCGAATTTTGTCGTCGACTTTTGTCGTCGACTTTTGTCGTCGACTTTTGTCGTCGACTTTTGTCGTCGACTTTTGTCGTCGACTTTTGTCGTCGACTTTTGTCGTCCACTTTTGTCGTCGACTTTTGTCGTCGACTTTTGTCGTCGCCTTTTGTCGTCGACTTTTGTCGTCGACTTTTGTCGTCGACTTTTGTCGTCGACTTTTGTCGCCGACTTTAGTCGCCGTTTTAGTCGTTTTAGTCGTCGACTTTTGTCGTCGACTTTTGTCGTCGAATTTTGTCGTCGACTTTTGTCGTCGACTTTTGTCGTCGACTTTTGTCGTCGACTTTTGTCGTCGACTTTTGTCGTCGACTTTTGTCGACTTTTGTCGCCGACTTTAGTCGCCGTTTTAGTCGTTTTAGTCGTCGACTTTTGTCGTCGACTTTTGTCGTCGACTTTTGTCGTCGAATTTTGTCGTCGACTTTTGTCGTCGACTTTTGTCGTCGACTTTTGTCGTCGACTTTTGTCGTCGACTTTTGTCGTCGACTTTTGTCGTCGACTTTTGTCGTCGACTTTTGTCGTCGACTTTTGTCGTCGACTTTTGTCGTCGACTTTTGTCGTCCACTTTTGTCGTCGACTTTTGTCGTCGACTTTTGTCGCCGACTTTAGTCGCCGATTTTAGTCTTCGACTTTAGTCGTCGACTTTTGTGGTCGACTTTAATGGTCGACTTTTGTCGTCAACTTTTGTCGTCGACTTTTGTCGTCGACTTTTGTCGTCGACTTTTGTCGTCCACTTTTGTCGTCCACTTTTGTCGTCCACTTTTGTCGTCCACTTTTGTCGTCCACTTTTGTCGTCGACTTTTGTCGTCGACTTTAATCGTTGACTTTTGTCGTCTAATTTTGTCGTCGACTTTAGTCGTCGATTTTTGTCGTCGACTTTTGTCGTCGACTTTTGTCGTCGACCTTTGACGTCGACTTTGGTCGTCGACTTTTGTCGTCAACTCTTTTCGTCGACTTTTGTCGTCGACTTCAGTCGTCGACTTTAGTCGTCGACTTTTGTCGTCGACTTTTGTCGTCGACTTTTGTCGTCGACTTTAGTCGTCGATTTTTGTCGTCGACTTTTGTCGTCGACTTTAGTCGTCGACTTTTGTCGTCGACTTTAGTCGTCGACTTTAGTCGTCGACTTTTGTCGTCAACTCTTTTCGTCGACTTTTGTCGTCGACTTCAGTCGTCGACTTTAGTCGTCGACTTTTGTCGTCGACTTTTGTCGTCGACTTTTGTCGTCGACTTTTGTCGTCGACTTTTGACGTCGACTTTTGTCGTCGACTTTTGTCGTCGACTTTTGTCGTCGACTTTTGTCGTCGACTTTTGTCGTCGACTTTTGTCGTCGACTTTTGTCGTCGACTTTTGTCGTCGACTTTTGTCGTCGACTTTTGTCGTCGACTTTTGTCGTCGACTTTTGTCGTTGACTTTAGTCGTCGACTTTTGTCGTCGACTTTAGTCGTCGACTTTTGTCGTCGGCTTTTGTCGTCGACTTTTGTCGTCGACTTTTGTCGTCGACTTTTGTCGTAGACTTTTGTCGTCGACTTTTGTCGTCGACTTTTGACGTCGACTTTTGTAGTCGACTTTAGTCGTCGACTTTTGTCGTCGACTTTTGTCGTCGACTTTTGTCGTCGACTTTTGTCGTCGACTTTTGTCGTCGACTTTAGTCGTCGACTTTTGTCGTCGACTTTTGTCGTCGACTTTTGTCGTCGACTTTTGTCGTCGACTTTTGTCATCGACTTTTGTCGTCGACTTTTGTCGTCGACTTTTGTCGTCGACTTTTGTCGTCGACTTTTGTCGTTGACTTTAATTATCGACTTTTGTCGTCGACTTTAGTCGTCGACTTTTGTCGTCGACTTTTGTCGTCGACTTTTGTCGTCGACTTTTGTCGTCGACTTTTGTCGTCGACTTTTGTCGTCGACTTTTGTCGTCGACTTTTGTCGTCGACTTTTGTCGTTGACTTTAGTCGTCGACTTTTGTCGTCGACTTTAGTCGTCGACTTTTGTCGTCGGCTTTTGTCGTCGACTTTTGTCGTCGACTTTTGTCGTCGACTTTAGTCGTCGACTTTAGTCGTCGACTTTAGTCGTCGACTTTAATCGTCGACTTTTGTCGTCGACTTTTGTCGTCTACTTTAGTCGTCGACTTTTGTCGTTGACTTTTTTCGTCGACTTTTGTCGTCGACTTTTGTCGTCGACTTTTGTCGTCGACTTTTGTCGTCGACTTTTGTCGTCGACTTTTGTCGTCGACTTTTGTCGTCGACTTTTGTCGTCGACTTTTGTCGTCGACTTTTGTCGTCGACTTTTGTCGTCGACTTTTGTCGTCGACTTTTGTCGTCGACTTTTGACGTCGACTTTTGTCGTCGACTTTTGTCGTCGACTTTTGACGTCGACTTTTGTCGTCGACTTTTGTCGTCGACTTTTGACGTCGACTTTTGTCGTCGACTTTTGTCGTCGACTTTTGTCGTCGTTTTTTGTCGTCTACTTTTGTCGTCGACTTTTGTCGTCGACTTTTGTCGTCGACTTTTGACGTCGACTTTTGTCGTCGACTTTTGTCGTCGACTTTTGTCGTCAAATTTTGTCATCGACTTTTGTCGTCGACTTTTGTCGTCGACTTTTGTCGTCGACTTTTGTCGCCGACTTTAGTCGCCGTTTTAGTCGTTTTAGTCGTCGACTTTTGTCGTCGACTTTTTTCGTCGACTTTTGTCGTCGACTTTTGTCGTCGACTTTTGTCGTCGACTTTTGTCGTCGACTTTTGTCGTCGACTTTTGTCGTCGACTTTTGTCGTCGACTTTTGTCGTCGACTTTTGTCGTCGACTTTAGTCGTCGACTTTAGTCGTCGACTTTTGTCGTCGACTTTTGTCGTCGACTTTTGTCGTCGACTTTTGTCGTCGACTTATGTCATCGACTTTTGTCGTCGACTTTTGTCGTCGACTTTTGTCGTCGACTTTTGTCGTCGACTTTAGTCGTCGACTTTTGTCGTCGCCTTTTGTCGTCGACTTTTGTCGTCGACTTTTGTCGTCGACTTTTGTCGTCGACTTTTGTCGTCGACTTTTGTCGTCGACTCTTTTCGTCGACTTTTGTCGTCGACTTTTGTCGTCGACTTCAGTCGTCGACTTTAGTCGTCGACTTTTGTCGTCGACTTTTGTCGTCGACTTTAGTCGTCGACTTTTGTCGTCGACTTTTGTCGTCGACTTTTGTCGTCGACTTTTGTCGTCGACTTTTGTCGTCGACTTTTGTCGTCGACTTTTGTCGTCGACTTTTGTCGTCGACTTTTGTCGTCGACTTTTGTCGTCGACTTTTGTCGTCGACTTTTGTCGTCGACTTTTGTCGTCGACTTTTGTCGTCGACTTTTGTCGTCGACTTTTGTCGTCGACTTTTGTCGTCGACTTTTGACGTCGACTTTTGTCGTCGACTTTTGTCGTCGACTTTTGTCGTCGACTTTTGTCGTCGACTTTTGTCGTCGACTTTTGTCGTCGACTTTTGTCGTCGACTTCAGTCGTCGACTTCAGTCGTCGACTTCAGTCGTCGACTTTAGTCGTCGACTTTTGTCGTCGACTTTTGTCGTCAACTTTTGTCGTCGACTTTTGTCGACGACTTTAGTCGTCGACTTTTGTCGTCGACTTTTGTCGTCGACTTTTGTCGTCGACTTTTGTCGTCGACTTTTGTCGTCGACTTTTGACGTCGACTTTTGTCGTCGACTTTTGTCGTCGACTTTTGTCGTCGACTTTTGTCGTCGACTTTTGACGTCGACTTTTGTCGTCGACTTTTGACGTCGACTTTTGACGTCGACTTTTGTCGTCGACTTTTGTCGTCGACTTTTGACGTCGACTTTTGTCGTCGACTTTTGTCGTCGACTTTTGTCGTCGTTTTTTGTCGTCTACTTTTGTCGTCGACTTTTGTCGTCGACTTTTGTCGTCGACTTTTGACGTCGACTTTTGTCGTCGACTTTTGTCGTCGACTTTTGACGTCGACTTTTGTCGTCGACTTTTGTCGTCGACTTTTGTCGTAGACTTTTGTCGTCGACTTTTGTCGTCGACTTTTGACGTCGACTTTTGTAGTCGACTTTAGTCGTCGACTTTTGTCGTCGACTTTTGTCGTCGACTTTTGTCGTCGACTTTTGTCGTCGACTTTTGTCGTCGACTTTTGTCGTCGACTTTTGTCGTCGACTTTTGTCGTCGACTTTTGTCGTCGACTTTTGTCGTGCACTTTTGTCGTCGACTTTTGTCGTCGACTTTTGTCGTCGACTTTTGTCGTCGACTTTTGTCGTCGACTTTTGTCGCCGACTTTAGTCGCCGATTTTAGTCTTCGACTTTAGTCGTCGACTTTTGTCGTCGACTTTAATGGTCGACTTTTGTCGTCGACTTTAGTCGTCGACTTTCGTCGTCGACTTTTGTCGTCGACTTTAGTCGTAGACTTTTGTCGTCGACTTTTGTCGTCGACTTTTGTCGTCGACTTTTGTCGTCGACTTTTGTCGTCGACTTTAGTCGTCGACTTTAGTCGTCGACTTTTGTCGTCGACTTTTGTCGTCGACTTTAATCGTCGACTTTTATCGTCGACTTTTGTCGTCGACTTTTGTCGTCGACTTTTGTCGTCGACTTTAATCGTTGACTTTTGTCGTCGACTTTTGTCGTCTACTTTTGTAGTCGACTTTAGTCGTCGACTTTTGTCGTCGAATTTTGTCATCGACTTTTGTCGTCGACTTTTGTCGTCGACTTTTGTCGTCGACTTCAGTCGTTGACTTCAGTCGTCGACTTTAGTCGTCGACATTTGTCGTTGACTTTTGTCGTCGACTTTTGTCGTCGACTTTTGTCGTCGACTTTTGTCGTCGACTTTTGTAGTCGACATTTGTCGTCGACTTTTGTCGTCGACTTTAGTCGTCGACTTTTGTCATCGACTTTTGTCGTCGACTTTTGTCGTCGACTATTGTCGTCGACTTTAGTCGTCGACTTTTGTCGTCGACTTTTGTCGTCGACTTTTGTCGTCGACTTTTGTCGTCGACTTTTGTCGTCGACTTTTGTCGTTGACTTTTGTCGTCGACTTTTGTCGTCGACTTTTGTCGTCGACTTTTGTCGTCGACTCTTTTCGTCGACTTTTGTCGTCGACTTTAGTCGTCGACTTTTGTCGTCGACTTTTGTCGTCGACTTTTGTCGTCGACTTTTGTCGTCGACTTTTGTCGTCGACTTTTGTCGTCGACTTTTGTCGTCGACTTTTGTCGTCGACTTTTGTCGTCGACTTTTGTCGTCGACTTTTGTCGTCGACTTTTGTCGTCGACTTTTGTCGTCGACTTTTGCCGTCGACTTTTGTCGTCGACTTTTGTCGTCGACTTTTGTCGTCGACTTTTGTAGTCGACATTTGTCGTCGACTTTTGTCGTCGACTTTAGTCGTCGACTTTTGTCATCGACTTTTGTCGTCGACTTTTGTCGTCGACTATTGTCGTCGACTTTAGTCGTCGACTTTAGTCGTCGACTTTTGTCGTCGACTTTTGTCGTCGACTTTTGTCGTCGACTTTTGTCGTCGACTTTTGTCGTCGACTTTAGTCGTCGACTTTCGTCGTCGACTTTTGTCGTCGACTTTAGTCGTAGACTTTTGTCGTCGACTTTTGTCGTCGACTTTTGTCGTCGACTTTTGTCGTCGACTTTTGTCGTCGACTTTTGTCGTCGACTTTTGTCGTCGACTTTAGTCGTCGACTTTAGTCGTCGACTTTTGTCGTCGACTTTTGTCGTCGACTTTAATCGTCGACTTTTATCGTCGACTTTTGTCGTCGACTTTTGTCGTCGACTTTTGTCGTCGACTTTAATCGTTGACTTTTGTCGTCGACTTTTGTCGTCTACTTTTGTAGTCGACTTTAGTCGTCGACTTTTGTCGTCGAATTTTGTCATCGACTTTTGTCGTCGACTTTTGTCGTCGACTTTTGTCGTCGACTTCAGTCGTCGACTTCAGTCGTCGACTTTAGTCGTCGACATTTGTCGTTGACTTTTGTCGTCGACTTTTGTCGTCGACATTTGTCGTCGACTTTTGTCGTCGACTTTTGTAGTCGACATTTGTCGTCGACTTTTGTCGTCGACTTTAGTCGTCGACTTTTGTCATCGACTTTTGTCGTCGACTTTTGTCGTCGACTATTGTCGTCGACTTTAGTCGTCGACTTTAGTCGTCGACTTTTGTCGTCGACTTTTGTCGTCGACTTTTGTCGTCGACTTTTGTCGTCGACTTTTGTCGTCGACTTTTGTCGTTGACTTTTGTCGTCGACTTTTGTCGTCGACTTTTGTCGTCGACTCTTTTCGTCGACTTTTGTCGTCGACTTTAGTCGTCGACTTTTGTCGTCGACTTTTGTCGTCGACTTTTGTCGTCGACTTTTGTCGTCGACTTTTGTCGTCGACTTTTGTCGTCGACTTTTGTCGTCGACTTTTGTCGTCGACTTTTGTCGTCGACTTTTGTCGTCGACTTTTGTCGTCGACTTTTGCCGTCGACTTTTGTCGTCGACTTTTGTCGTCGACTTTTGTCGTCGACTTTTGTCGTCGACTTTTGTCGTCGACTTTTGTCGTCAACTTTTGTTGTCGACTTTTGTCGACGACTTTTGTCGTCGACTTTTGACGTCGACTTTTGTCGTCGACTTTTGTCGTCGACTTTTGTCGTCGACTTTTGTCGTCGACTTTTGACGTCGACTTTTGTCGTCGACTTTTGACGTTGACTTTTGTCGTCGACTTTTGCCGTCGTTTTTTGTCGTCTACTTTTGTCGTCGACTTTTGTCGTCTACTTTAGTCGTCGACTTTTGTCGTCGACTTTTGTCGTCGACTTTTGTCGTCGACTTTTGTCGTCGACTTTTGTCGTCGACTTTTGTCGTCGACTTTTGTCGTCGACTTTTGTCGTCGACTTTTGTCGTCGACTTTTGACGTAGACTTTTGTCGTCGACTTTTGTCGTCGACTTTTGACGTCGACTTTTGTCGTCGACTTTTGTCGTCGACTTTTGACGTCGACTTTTGTCGTCGACTTTTGTCGTCTACTTTAGTCGTCGACTTTTGTCGTCGACTTTTGTCGTCGACTTTTGTCGTCGACTTTTGTCGTCGACTTTTGTCGTCGACTTTTGACGTCGACTTTTGTCGTCGACTTTTGTCGTCGACTTTTGACGTCGACTTTTGTCGTCGACTTTTGTCGTCGACTTTTGACGTCGACTTTTGTCGTCGACTTTTGTCGTCGACTTTTGACGTCGTTTTTTGTCGTCTACTTTTGTCGTCGACTTTTGTCGTCTACTTTTGTCGTCGACTTTTGTCGTCGACTTTTGTCGTCGACTTTATTCTTCGACTTTAGTCTTCGACTTTAATCCCCGACTTTAGTCCCCGACTTTAGTCTTCGTCTTTAGTCTTCGACTTTAATCCCCGACTTTAGTCCCCAACTTTTGTCTTCGACTTTTGTCGCCGACTTTAGTCGTCGACTTCGACTTTTGTCTTCGACTTTAGTCGCTTAAGGGTTAACATCAATTAAATTCAAAAGCATTCTACCTATTCAATGTTGGATGGAAAAAAAATTGACTTTACCTCTATTATAATCCTCTCTTGTAACCAAATACATTCACATTGTTTTTCTATTGATTAGTAAACAAAAACTGCGGTTTGACTCATGACAAGAGTAGTCCCACTTTTATATGAATTAAAATAAATTCAATCGCAATGCACACTTAATTAAATTATAATATGATAAAATCAACAATCTCCTAAGTGCTTAAGTTATATATACTCATTAAAATCAGTTTATCCAAAGTGTTTACCCATCCTAAAGGCTAAAGTGGGTGCACAAACACAATATTGCATCAACCCTACTGACTGGGGGTTGTATTCTGATGAATTGCAGCATTCCGATAAACCCACTCGAACTCGTAGAGCAATTTATTTTTTGAATAGGTCAAAGCAAGGATATTAATTTATCCAATCGACACTATAAAATCGAACAAACCAAAAAGCCAGGTGCATGTAATGTCTCCTTCTTTTCCAACCCACCCAACAGCCATCAAGCTCCACTATATCAACGTTAATTCTCTGAAAAGAAATAAATAAAAATGAAAATACTTCCATCATCCACCAAAACGAAGGAAACGAAGATGCAAAAGTTTATCGCTGGTAAACGACGTAATTTTTTTATTTTTTTTTTTTTTCAAAAGTTAAACGTATTCCTGGATTTCAATTCAATCAATTTGATTAAATCATCACTCTCTCTTCGCGAGATGGGATGAAATATTTTCAATCAAAATATCAGCTGTATCCTGCGTGCTTTTTGAAATCGAAGGATAAAAAATTACAAACAAAAAAACATTTCTTGTGAATTCATGACTTTTTACAAACAGATGAGGCAGATGGACAGCTTTTTAAGGACCTCTTTTTTTTATTTTTCAAGCGAACTTGCGATAATTGGATCATAAAATATGATAATTTTTTAAATTGAATAAATATTTAACTGCTCAGCATAATGAAGAAATTTCAATATTTTTTTTACAAAACTTTAAATGTGAGGAAAAAAAACCTGAAGAATTCAAAAGGTCAAGATCAGAAAAATCCGAATTTCAACAAAATTCCCTCATTAACATAAATATTTTCCCCAACAAAAAGGCTAGGTATGCATCGATTGAACAATTGAATCAAGTCTCATGTCTTGAATTATTAACTAGACTTTTTTATGATACATCGCACAATTTGCTGAAACAGAAGACAAAATGAAATTACTATAAAACGACTTGTGAGTGGGTTTATTGGTTATTCATATCGAAGCTTATTCACTTCTTCAACATGTTCAAATACGTGAGTTACACTTTTTTACATTATCAAAACTATATTTTTTACAGCATTTTTACAGAATTTTGATATACAGAATTTTGATGTAAGGAATTTTGAAATACAGTATTTTGACCAACCAGAATTTTGCTATACCTACAGAATTTTGACTCTCAGAATTTTGTTCGTACAGCATTTTGCACATACAGAATTTTGACATACAGTATTTTGGCATTCAGTATTTTGAATACAGAATTTTGCAACATACAGAATTTCGACCCCAACCCAAAAAAATCATTTAAAAATAAAATGCATTTTAAAAAATTTCCTCCAAATCCATCGAGTGAGACATGAAAAGAAAGGTCTTTTTAAACTCTATTCATAACTTAAAAATAATGGTTTCTTGGAGGTCTGGTTCATGAGATTCTTGCAACCAAATATGTTTTATTTCTTCTTTTTATAATAATTGAAACTCAAGAGTTTCTTTGAAATCTGAGTTATATTTTATTTGGTTTCTTAAGTACTTAATTATTTTCTCGTGGGGCTCTGACATCCTTTGGTGGCCCCATACCACTGCCTCACCAGACCCTGAACTCATATTTCATAGTTATTTTACGACGAGACTTGTACCGGTTTTTAAAACAATTTTTAAGGCTAAAGATAAAATGATAGGAGGTATCTGCCGTTTCAATTTATCCTGTACATGGCAATCTATAAAGTCCAAATAGGCAAATACTACAAATTTTAAGAAAACTCTTCACCGGCTTAAACTGCGTAAGTTAGAGATTGGAATAGCCAAAACATAGCTGAAATATACTCGTAATCATGATAATTATAGTACTTTCACAAAACAGTACAAGAGGTCATAAATTTATTGTTGGAAGTATAATTTAGGGTCATAGAGTTCATTTTTCAACACTTCAAATGTGACAAATTACCTTATGTAAGGATATAGGTACAAGATTTAAAATCTGTGAAATATGTATAGGTATAGGTTAGGTAGGTAGGTATACATAAGTTATATTGGAGAACATTTTCATGTCAAAAGGCGCAATTTATTTCATATTCGCTTTACTATTTATCATTAAGTCATATGGGTGAAAGGTGATAATTGAACACATCTAAAAGCTTATTGATAGGTTAAAAATTGGTATTGGAGCTGGAGGTTCTAAGTTCAAATCCAGCCGTTACCACGTTATTTTTTTTTTTTTGACGTGATAACGTCTTATAAATCGATGAACCATGGCAGCCACCACAAAAAAGTTACGCCATTCTCTAACGTTCCACTCTTGCACTTTTATAGTGCGGCAAAAATTTTAATTCAGAATTAAAAATAAACTATTAGAGATACAAAAATCTTCTATAGCTTATTTGAAAGATAATAACCTAAAGTTGTATACATTAGAAGGATTTTAAAAAAATCCGTCTTTTAACAGGGTAAACAGGGGTAAAACAAAATTGCAAAAAATTGGCTATTTTCTAAAGAGTTGAATTTTTTTAAAATCGACAGATAAATTTATTACAAGACTGACAATGGTATTGAAAAAAATTCATAAAAATTTCAAAACCAAGTTATAAATGGTTTTCTAAAACTAAAACATGAAGTAGACCTTTGACGAGTAAATGATTATAGGTAAATGATTTTTGACAATTTTAAAAACGTCATTCGAAAGATAATAAAAAAAAATTAGGGGTCTAATGCGGATTTTTTTTTAAGTCTCTGCATTTCGAAATTTGAATTTTTGAAAAACACCTACTTATTTTGGGATTTTTTTTGGTGAGTTTTTATTTTTTTTTTAATTTTTGTAGCGTTCAAAAAATCTCAAACTTATAGATTATGTAAAAAATTGGTATTTTAAAATTTTTTTTGTCCCAAGTTTTTTGAAGGTTTTTAACTGTTTTTTATTTTTATCTTTTTTTTTTCTTCAACAGATATATAAATTAAATTTCTATTGTATATAGATAATAGACAGGACTATATTTGTGTAAAATTTCAATCAATTTCGTAAACACAATTTTGAGATAACGGTAAAATAAAGTTTTATTTTTTAACAGATTATATCTTTAGATCCAGAGCAAATACAAATTTGATTTAACGTTATTGAGCATCCTGATGATATTACCTTTCATTTGATATATCACACATAACTATACATTCAGTACAAACAATGTTAAATTAAAAAACTTGCGAAATACCTCAAAACTACTGTGGAGATCTGTTGATCATGAACAGCCACCAGTGTGGGAAGTACCGTAATCTCAGTTTGGAATTTCGACATGGTTGGCTTTAAAAATTTTTTCTGGGCATCGCAGAAATAAGATTGAAACGTCATTTGAAAGGTGAAATAATGAGCTTTCAATATAAAATTTTGTATAAGTTGTCATTGAAAAAAATTGATCCAATAGCGTGAGAAGATAAAATTATATGTTTTTTTTTGCCTTTTTTGATGAAAATTGATCGAGTTCAAAAAATTATAGCTCTTTTTGTAGATGTCTAATAGACATGATCCATATATATATTTTGAGCTGAAGCAATAAGCTTTCAGGTGGTATATATTATTATAGGTTGTTATATCAAAAAAATGGAATTTTGGGTGATGGAAGTGATTTTTCACTTATTTCTTATCAAACCATCAAAGCATTTGTTAAGAATATTGTGATCACTATTAGAGTTCCGGGACAGGCAGTAGCTTACTCTATGGTAAAGTCTGATCTACACCGAACATTGAAGTACTAAGAAGACTACAAAAAAAAAAAAAAAAAAAAAAAATGGTTTGAAAAGTTTTACAAACCTTTGAATTCTTATCATTTTATTTATCTTTTTGAAACATTTAAGTTGGAATTGAATTTTAAAAGCCCATGACTTAAGAATTTAATTAAAAGCAAGACCAATATTTCCTCCAATTCTTGATTAAAAAGATGATGGTACCCAGGGGCGTACACTCCCTTGGGGCAAGCGGGGCGGTGCCCCGGGGCCCCCGACTGACCCCAGGGCCCCCACTGGAGACAATGCAGAGAAGGAAACTGTTAGCATACATTGAGTTACTAAGTAACCAGGGAGACAAATTATCTCATTCAGTGTAATGTATAATGCATTGGTAGCCACACAATATATGTATATTGATTTTAAAAAAAGGTTACCCCAGGGGCCCCAAAAAAATAAACTGCTTTTTTAAAAGAAAAATTATAATTTTATCTTAGCGCCCCAAAAAATATTACTTGAAAAATCTTTGCCACCACAAATAATACATTAGGGGCCCCGAAAAAGCAAAAAAATATTATTTGAGGATCCTCAAAAGTGCTTCAAAACAATCAAATGGAAAATTAAATATAAATTCAGGGACCCCAACATAAATACATTAGGGCCCAAAATAAAAACATTACGTTATTGATGCATTCCGAATATTACTTCAGAACAGAGGCCCCAATACCTATTAATTGTTGGCTCCAAAAAAATTATATTATATTTTAGGGGCCTCTAAGCACTTAATTTTGGGGCTCTAAAAATAATTTTTCAGGGGCCCCAAAATAAAAAAAATTATGTCTGATGATGGAAAATAAAATATGTACCTATTTAATACTTCAGAACAGAGGCCCCAAGAACTATCAATTCTTAGCTAAAAAATTTTTATTTTAGGGGTCTCTAAATATTTAATTTTGGGGCCCCTATTACAAGTGTTTACTACTTTTATGAGAGACATTTTAACTAACTATAGCAAAGTGCATTACGAACATATTAAAACATTAAAATAAACCTAAAAATAAATAAGCCATACAAAAAAAAAACGTATGGCGTATACGTAATTTTTTTTTAAGGGGCCCCCAAATATCAAAGGGGCCCCAAAATTTAGTCTTACCCCGGGGCCCCGCCGACTCAATGTACGCCACTGATGGTACCACTTAAATCCCTTAACCTTCAACAAAGAACTGTGTTTAAAATAAAATACATTTTTCTCCTAATTTCTAAATTGTTGTTAAGCCTCATTTAACACTTTCTTAACCAGCCTTTCATTTATTTTCCCAACTTGAAAAAAAAATTAACAAAGTCCTTAATTGTAGATATACACTATGCTTTTCATTTACTAATTAATTGAGCATCTTCTTATCCCACTCTTCTCAAAATAAAATTCACCAAAAAAATAAAAGAAAAATTTTCCCTAAAAAAAAAAAAAAACTAAACAGACAATGGCTTAGAGAGATAGGGATTCTCCCTTTATTTTCAAAATTTGGTAGTCTGTATTTTTCCGACTTCTTCCAGTTCTTTTCTATGTTTAATCTGTTCTTCATTAATTCACTTCTCTTTTCGCGAAATAAATTGCTGCAAATTGCAAACAGTAGCTTGTGGATGGAGTTGGTTGGAACTGGAACCTTCACATAGTTCTTTTCTCTATAGTTGTCGAACGAAAAAAGGACTCTTTAACTAGCGAATGGACGAAAAAAAAAATGAAAAAAAAAAGCAAAAACAAAGGGAAAAAACCAACTGAGGAGTAAAATTCGAAAAAGACTCTTCATCATCAATTTAAATTTTCAATTAATTTTCCACACCCTCGCACATTTGCTCCACCTGCTACAACAACAGCTTCAAGCCATCCCTTCCTAAAGAGTTTGGTGAAAGTGCTTTCACTCAACTATTCTCTGATTCCTTAAATCTGATTCTTCTTCCTCCTTTTCGTCCTGATTCAACTGTTATATACACTCATTTGCAAAGTCAACGTTCTATAGCATTAGGATTCTGGGTAAGATGGAAGATGAGAGGATTGCATTGGAAGAAAGATATGGTCGACAGAGGTACCTTTCTACTCCCCTTTGGGGTAGAAAAAAAACATAACTTAAAAGGACGTCTCCGACATCATCGTCGTGTTTTCTTCTAAATACAAAAGCAACTCCATTTCGCACAAAACGTTACGCTGCTTCTGGTTTAAAAAAAAAAAAAAACCAATGAAAGAAAAATACTTTCGAGGAAGAATAAATAAGAAAAATAAAAACACTATTTTTCTCGCAAATTAAGGACGAACGAGAAAAATGAGGAATTAAAATAGAAAGACAGAAAAAAAAAACAAACAGAAGAATCCTTTCGTTAAGGATTACCAAATGGATATATGAGAGATATAGTAGGAGATGATGGTTAACAAGGATTACTTCTTTCTTATTTTCCATCCGTTTAAGACGACAACGAAGTCGGACGACAACAGAGAAGATACAAAAAAAAAAGAAAGGAGAACATCTTATGGAGAAGCTTAAGGAGAATGTCAGTGGCGATGATGGCGGTGTGCTGCCTGCGACTTAATTAGTGTAAAACTACCAAGCCAAAAAAAAACCCAACCCAGTTTACGTTCATAGAACTAGATATTCTTTCTTTTCCTTATTTAGTTTGTTTTTTTCTACTTTTTTTTTCTAAAGAATGGTTCAAATTGACTTTCAAAAAAGAGAGAGATAGAATTTGGCTAGATAATGAGAAAGAAGGTTTTTAAGCTTTAAAAGTTGTTGTTTATGTGCGTTGCCTAGAGGATAAAAATGAAAATGAAAAAGATTCCACTTTTCCACACACACACACACACAAAAAACCATCATACCCAAAGAAAATGTTAGAGACGTGATTTAAATTCTCTTAAATGTCTAAAGCTTGATGAAGTTTTGAAGTTTTAAGGAAATTGTGAAAGTTAAAAAGATTCTGTATTCATTAGCGCAATGGGATTCCTTTTTTTTTATACTCCTCTCCTGTTTGTTATATCCATGGGCAGAAAAAAAAAAACGTTTTAAAAACAAAAAAAAAAAAAAAAAATAAAAATAAAAACAAGAAGTTTATGAGAGGAGGATGCAGTTAATGAGCACTAAAGTTTTTTTTATTAGTTTTTTCTTTTTCTTTTTTTTTTTAGGGCAAAAGAGGATCACTGATTGCTTTAGTAAATAAAATTCTAAGAGGCTTTGTCTGTTTCTCGCCCATACATAAAACTTCGTGAATAGAGTTATTAAATAAGGCTTTTGTTTGGATACACAATTTAGTAGTATAGCAATTAGAACTTTAATAATCTGCACACATGACTTGTTTAAGATTATATTTTGAACGAGAATATGGCGAAAGTGTGTCATTTCTTCCAGTGAACCTTGCAAGGGATACAAAGGACAATTATTGGAATTGTGTAGTGTAGTTCTAAGGAAATCGGAAAAACGCAGTCAAATAATAATAGAACCCGCAATCTGGACTGAATTGATTCTCCAACAATAGAAAAAAATAAATTTTTGATGCAAACCCCAATTTTGAAGCTGTAATCCTAAATACCTAGCGGAAGGTGGCCTAAAATGGCCTACCTAAGTGAAATGTGCTATATATCGAAAAAAAACTAACATTTAAACTTAAATGCTATATACTTTTCAAAGTTTAATACATTACTCTCACATTTTTGTGCTTTGCGAGTTAAAAAAATTCCAAAAAGTATTTAAATTTTTTAATTTTCAAGACGTCTACAAATTTCACTGATCAAATTTACCCGGTTAAAATGGCACACTGTCATAATATACGTGATTTTAAATGAAATATCGAGTCAAAGGGCTCCTTTTCAATTTTCTTGGAACAAGTGGTGCTTAATTTGCAAAATTTCTGTGAGTCATTCAATATCCTGTTCCCGTTGGTTTCTCATCTCCTTACTGTAGTTTTTGAAACTTCGAATAATTTGGATGCTTTTTCCCAGATTTTGGGCGGAATCAAGGACTTTCCTCAGTCCAAGGCTTCCTCTCTGTAGATCGTTTATGTTTAGCAACCATTTTCACTATACAAAAAATGAAAATGTGAAAGTCAGTATGCCATTTTACCCGAGTACTAAGTAGGCCATTTTGCCCATTTTGGGTTTTTTGAATTTAAGTTTTATACCGAAAAGTCTAAAATCGTTCTGAGCCAACTTTTTACATTAAATTATTAAGAAATACTTCATAGATACGTATATTAACTTCTTTTTCCAAAATATAATGTTTTTTATACTTTTTTTTTGCAAAAAAAAATTTCATAAAATTATAACGAGTGTACTTTTTGAGGTGGTTGGAGCCAGTTTGACCTGTCGAATTTTAAATAATGGCTTGAAGTTGCTAAAACTTCGTATATGTCGGTTTTGCCAGATTAACATAAGAATCGCGTTCATAAAACATTCTAATTATGTTCGATTCTACGATTTCTAGCAGAGGGGCCATTTTACCTTGGGGTGCCATTTTAGGCCACTTTCCCCTACTACAGCTAACTGGAAGTGCACTTTTTAAACTTAAAATTGAAATCGAAAATGACAAAATTATTTTTGTAGATACCTACAAACAAATTTTATTTGTTGGAAAGTTAAAATTTACTTTACTTTTTGCAAATATATTGAATAACAAGGCTTTTTTATTTATCAACGTAGCTTAACTTTAAACTACTGCTTAAATTTTTGAAAATGTGTTCAAAAACCTTGTTTGGCCTTGTCTAATAGCTTCCCAACTTGTGTCTAGGTTTACATTGTATTGACCTTGAATAGTGTGGTATTTATTTTTATTAAATAAGGCTTATTTCCCACTTTTCGAAAAAAGTTAAACGGTGTCTAAGAAGACCAAAAACTAATAAATATCCCTGCAAAAGTTTACCTGAGTTAAGGTTATTTAAAATTTCTGCAAAAACAAAATTTTTGAATTTCGCATTTTCTTTTGGATTTTGTAAGCTAACTTTTGAGCTACCTTTAATATTTTAAAAATGTTGGAAGCATAAAATTTGGGTTTGCATCAAAACTTTTGTTTTCAAAAGTTATAATTATAGGCAAAAGAAAAGAATAAAAAAAAACGGAAGTGCACTTTTTAAACTTAAAATTGTAATATAAAAAAATTAGCTTTTAATTAGCTACAATTACTGAGACAAAGTAAGGGACGTACAGGGGCGTACACTCCCTTGGGGCAAGCGGGGCGGTGCCCCAGGGCCCCCACTGGAGACAATGCAGAGAAGGAAACTGTTAGCATAAATTGAGTTACGAAGTAACCAGAAAGACAAAATATGTCATTCAGTGTAATGTATAATGCATTATTAGCCACACAATATATGTATATTGATTTTAAAAAAAGGTTACCCCAGGGCCCCAAAAAAAATAAACTGTTTTTTTAAAAGAAAAATTATAATTTTATCTTAGGGCCCCAAAACATATTACTTGAAAAATCTTTGCCAACACAATTAATACATTAGGGGCCCCAAAAAAGCAAAAAAATATTATTTGAGGATCCTCAAAAGTGGTTCAAAACAATCAAATGGAAAATTAAATATAAATTCAGGGGCCCCAACATAAATACATCAGGGCCCAAAATTAAAACATTACGTTATTGATGGCATTCCGAATATTACTTCAGAAAAGAGGCCCCAATACTTATTAATTCTTGGCTCCAAAAAAATTATATTATATTTAGGGGCCTCTAAGCACTTAATTTTGAGGCTCTAAAATAATTTTTCAGAGGCCCTAAAATAAAAAAAATTATGTCTGATGATGGAAAATAAAATATGTATTTATTACTTCAGAGCAGAGGCCCCAAGAACTATCAATTCTTAGCTAAACAATTTTTATTTTAGGGGTCTCTAAATATTTAATTTTGGGGGCTCCTAGTACAAGTGTTTACTACTTTTATGAGAGACATTTCAAGTAAGTCAATATAAGTTCAAGTGACCTCAACTCCAAAAATTTATAAAGCGTTTCGCCCAGGTACGACAGTGGGCTCATCAGTTAGATCTGTCGTACCCTTACTAAGACGCCTTATTTTGGTCGATGTTTACCGACACTATATAAAACTCACAGCATGAATATACTGTGAATTATAATATTCTAAGGGAATTTGTTTAAATTCAGACACTTAGAAAATGTGGAATACAGAAACTGCAAGAAAGAAGCGAAGAAGATATGTGCCCAAATTCAAGCCAAGAATACGGAAGACCTGTATCGGGAGCTAGATGTATTTTCTACCCCGACTGCTTGTGCTATTCAAGAGCTACGACAAAACGTGAATAAGGGCGCAACCATCTTCAAAATAGCCGCTCAAAGAAGAAGAAATGCTCAGGAGATCTGTTCGCCAAAGTTTATTAACAATGCTCAGGGCCAACTACTTGTGGAAAACGACGAAATCCTCCACAGGTGGCGACAGTATTGTGACGAACTTCTAAATGAACAATTTCCAAGGCTACACTTTCCAATGGCTTCACCTAACTTAAGCGAAGTATCCGATGTCACAGTCGAAGAAGTTAGTGAGGCTGTAAAATACTCCAAAAAGGGAAAAGCTGTTGGGCCAGACGAAATACCCTCAGAGTTTTGGAAAAAGATGGGAGACATCGGGTCTAGATGGCTCATGGTTCTTGTTTCCAAGCTTATACGAGGTGATCGAATGCCTAATCAATGGAGGGAAAGTTACCTTCTTCCAATATACAAAGGGAAGGGTGATACTCGAAGCTGTGCAAATTACCGTTCGATTAAGCTGATGTCACACACCATGAAGATCGTTGAGCTAGTATTGGGTAGCCGACTGCGAAAAATAATAAGGCCATCTAATGACCAGTGCGGGTTTGTTGCGGGTAAATCAACCACAGATGCAATCCAGAGTATCAGAATCATTATGGAAAAACATCGAGATTCCTTGGAGGATTTGCATGTGGTATTGGTTGATTTTGAAAAAGCATTCGATCGACAACCACGAGATCTGATATGGGTGGCCCTCAGACAACGAGGAGTTCCAGAAACCTATGTGCGGATAATTATGGACATGTATGATGGAGCAGTTACTAAAGTAAGATGTGCAGCTGGAGTCACCGAAGAATTCGAAATCACAGAAGGTGTACACCAGGGAAGCGTCTTGAGTCCTCTGCTCTTTATTACCGTTCTTGATTACCTGCTTGAAGGCAAAGTGACGGACCCAAAAGTGCATCAGTTATTCTTTGCTGACGATGGAGCCATCATAAGTGAAGACCCGATATCCCTGCAACGAGCACTTGATGTATGGGTGGATGTTCTAGAAGGTAATGGGTACCGCATAAGCGCGAGAAAGACAGAATACCTATGCTGCCCATTTTCTGATCCACACAGGCCTATTCCTGACATTTATTTGAATGGTGTAGTGCTTCACAAGTGTGAAAAGTTTAAATATCTGGGGTCTATGATAAATAACGAAGGTACTTGTGATGACGATATCAATCATCGCGTAAGCGTAGGGTGGATGAAGTGGCGGGAAAATTCTGCTATCTTTTGTGATCGAAAAATGCCCCCTAAGCTGAAAGGAAGGCTCTACACCGCAGTTGTGCGTCCAGCACTCACATACGGTTCACAATGTTGGACAATGTACAAAAAGTATGAGAGTAAGTTAACGGCAGCTGAGATGAAGATGCTTCGTATGACAGCAGGAGTAACAAAGCTTGATAGAATTAGAAGTACGAAGATCCGAGGAAGCCTTCATGTTAAAAACACCATCTCCCAAAAAATTGAACACGACCGACTCAGTTGGTATTGCCATGTTCAAAGGAGAGATCCTGAGAACCCCGTCAAAAAAGCAATATCATACAACGTTCCAACACGAAATAAAAAGAAAGGTAGGCCTAAAAACTCCTGGTACAAGCAAATGCAAAAACACCAGCATTCAGTTGGCCTTAGAAATGGAACAATACAAAACCGGGAGGCTTGCCGCCGATTTCTGAGGTCAACCCGGCGAACCCCACAAGCGGATCACTAGTGTGAAGCAGTAACGTGGGATAGTTATGATCCCCTCGACATCGAGATCATAACAGCGAGAAAAAGGAAGAAGAAGAAGAAAATGTATGCCCGTGGTCAGGCTTATATAATAACGAACATATTAAAATATTAAAATAAACCTAAAAATAAATAAGCCATAGGTACAAAAAAAAAAAAACCTATGGCGTATACGTAATTTTTTTTTGTAACTAAGGGGCCCCCAAATATCAAAGGGGCCCCAAAATTTAGTCTTACCCCGGGGCCCCGGTGACTCAACGTACGCCACTGGGGACGTATAAGCTATTATTTACTCTTGATATGAAAAACGGCAACAAGTTGAAGTCTCGAAGTGTTATTATCAGGAAGTTAGTAATATTATGTTACGAGAATGCTGTTATTTCTAAAAAGCTGTTTGGCTGTCAAAAAACAGTCTCAATTCTGCATAGATTGCTGAGATTCATTTTCTCACTTTAAATTAGATTCTTCTAAAAAAATTATCTTGATAACTTTTAGTGAAACAATAAAGTGGGTATTTTATTACTAAAGTGTGCAATTGTTCGATTTCATCTGATTTTTAATTTTTTTTTTTTGGGGTAGTGAGACATGCGTTGGCGTTGTCGACTGGATCGCTGTCAACATTAAAGTCGTGGAATCTTACAATTATAAACACGGCCACCAATACAGGAATTACAGACTTTCTATCTACGGTTGATCTTCTTTCAAGCAATTTCCTTAGTCACTGCGTCTATCTTTTAGAGACTTCAGAAAGGCATTGTAACTTTCTTCATGATCCAAAGTCTCTAAGCTTTGTTCATAAAATTTTGAAAAAACAAAAAAAAAAAATAGTTCGAATTTTTTTGTACAATTTTTTTTTTCAAAATTTTGACTTTGAGGATTAATTTTTCAAAAACTATACCATAAAATGGCGAGATTTTCAGCTTTACATAAAAGTTCCTATAGCACGTCTCGACCCAACCTTCAAGCTCTAGCTTTTTGGCACATTCCTCCAGAATCACCCTGTTTCTAAAGCACTTGATATCTTGTGGAGCTCTAGAATCCGTTGGGGCCCCGGGGCACTGAGCTCGGCTGCTCCAATTGTACGAACGCCCCTGACCATTTATCTCCAAGTGGTTTGATCTTACCAGGAACTGTTGATATTACCGCCTAATTTAATACAATTTTTCTGCTATAATCATTTGTTGGGAGTGTCTTTATGGAACGATACCACTTGTTAAATAAAAATGTACCTACTCTACAAATATGTAGGAAAGGTAAGTTCCCTTAAATTCATTGATATCTTACGACATTATTACTGCATACAATTTCAATGGCACACTAACATAAGAAACCAAAATGAAGAAAGCAAAGTCCTTATTTCGACTTTCTAAAGTTCAATAGAGCGTTTCAGTTGACTCTTCTACTTGGCCATTAGGTTTTCTTTTTTCCTTTCAAGCACATAATTATATAAAACATCCTATATAACTAACCAATACAATTAATTTCCCATTAAGAATCCAATGGATTCTTCATCGGCAATTAATATTATCAAAGTCAAAATGCCACAGTCCCAGGAATGCCCTACAAATATCCAAGAATTCCAAAACCCATCAAACGTCAAATCCCTCCTGAATGGTTTTCTCTCTCTTGATGGCAAACTAAACGCGTGTATACCTCAAGGTGCGTGTAATTGTAGTATACGTTCAAGTGCGATATAAAATAGGTATATAGAGGTACGATGTCGTTTATATTTCGTACCATTTATCGATTTGGTTAGAATTTCATTTGAAGCTTCTATGCAGCATTCTTCCATCTCAATTTAGGATGGGGATTTCCTTTCCATCAATATTTAAGATAAAGGTACCTGTACGCATATAGGAAATACTCTAACAAACTGCTTTCTTTCACTCTTTTTCTATTTAACCAGGAGCAGTAGAGGAAATTTCCAACTCTTCATCTCCTTTGTCGTCTTCGTCATCGTCGTCTATGTCCTCTGGGCTCTCTCTACCTAAAGCATAAAGGTATTCCAACTATTTCCGTTTGCTTACTAACGTCGAAATTTCATATCGCATACCTCTCCTTTATTTATATTGAAGTGGAATTTATATCCTTCTTGGTGATTGGAACAGTGCGGTAACAAGGACAACAACCGCAATAAGATGGCTATTATGGTACACGACATTAATGTCGATAGTCGTCGAAACGACAATACCCCCAGTACATTGGCCTTTCTCTCTGATCTAAAAAGCTCAAACCAACCGCAACCATATCACCATCAGTGTCGATGAGTTTGAGCATCATGAAACGAGAGAGATGAGGAGGGGGGATTTGGGTAGGTATATAAGAACATTCCGAAGCATCAATGCCATTGTGATGTGCCATATCGTCGTCATAGCCATTCATTCATTCGATCGATGAGCTCGTTCTTGTCCTTTTATTTGGAAAATTTTATGGGGACGACCGTTAACTAAAGTCAAAATCACTTTTTTCGTTCCATTCCACTAGATAGTATTTACCTCTATCTTACCTACCTACCTTTTCTATATGGTTGGACATATTTATGGGAATTCTTTTGAGTCCTTTTCTCTCTCTAAGAAGATATATAGGAGCCTTTATTCATGCAAAAGGGTCCAACATATAAGATTCTCAAGTGTTTTAGGGGCCAACTGCCAACAAACAAAAAAAAACAAAAAAAAATATAAAGAGTTGAAGAAGTTTGTCCTTCCATCTTGAATTTTCTTCTTATTGTTGCTCAGACACCAGTCAAAGGCAAGACAAATTCACACACACAAAATGCCAAAGAAAAAGGATATCGGCATCGGATGGGAAAGACGGAAACTAAACTGAGACTTTATGGTAATTTAGTGTTCCGCATGACCAACCCAAAGCTCCACACATCCTTTTGCGGTAGGATTTCAAATGGTTTTTCGTTGTCGTAAAATTACTTTACGAAGCTGTTAAGTGGACGCACTTTAAGCTAAGTGAATAACTTTAATAGAATGAGCGAGCTTTGTGTTATATTGTGTGTGTTGTAATGTTCAAAGTTTGTTTTATGTTTGTTTTAAATTGTTGTTAAGTTTGTTTGATAACTTTTTATATATCTAAGTGACTGGGACAGAGAATTAAGTTCTGACATTATTCTGACGATATTCCTACGAAACGGTTTCTAAAAACTCGGTAACATACCCAAAATCTGGAATTAGGGGCAAAAAACGGTTTTTTGGACCTTCACAAATTGAAAAAAAAAATCTAGCTTCTTCAAATTTTTACCCATTTTAGATTTTTTCACGTTTTGGATAGAAGACATTAAGACCTTATCAACAGTGTATAAAACAACAATATAAGAATGTAAAATTTGACGAACCAAAAGTTTTTAGGAGTTCGGGTTGTTGAATTATTTGCAATCGAAATTTGTTTTTTTTTTTTCATTCCGAAGCAAATATTTTCGGATCAAAGTGCCTAAACTAGTTTTGGTTTACAGATATGAGGTTAAAGTGAACAAGCCTATGCATTCAGCTAAAAAAATTACAAATTTATTTTTTCAAGATTTTCGAAAATTATCCAAGGGGTACCTAGGTACCCCTTGTCTAAAAATTTGGAATTTTCGAAAATTTTCTCCAAATCCATCGAATGAGACATCAAAATAAAGCACTCTTTAGACTCTATTCATATCTGAAAACCAAAAATTTGTAGGAGTTCAAGTTGCTGAATTAGTTGCAATCGAATTTTTTTTTTTTTCATTCAATAGCAAATATTTTCGGATCAAATTGCCTAAACTAGTTTTGGTTTACAGATATGAGGTTAAAGTGAACAAGCCTATGCATTCAGCTAAAAAAATTACAAATTTATTTTTTTCAAGATTTTCGAAAATTATCCAAGGGGTACCCCTTGTCTAAAAATTCGGAATTTTCAAAAATTTTTTCCAAATACATCGAATGAGACATCAAAATAAAGCACCCTTTAGACTCTATTCATAACTGAAAACCGAAATTTTGTAGGAGTTCGGGTTGCTGAATTAGTTGCAATCAGTTTTTTTTTTTTTTTTTTTCATTCCGAAGCAAATATTTTCGGATCAAAGTGCCTAAACTAGTTTTGGTTTACAGATATGAGGTTAAAGTGAACAAGCCTATGCATTCAGCTAAAAAAATTACAAATTTATTTTTTCAAGATTTTCGAAAATTATCCAAGGGGTACCCCTTGTCTAAAAATTCGGGATTTTCAAAAATTTTCTCCAAATCCATCGAATGAGACATCAAAATAAAGCACTCTTTAGACTCTATTCATAGCTGAAAACCAAAAATTTGTAGGAGTTCAAGTTGCTGAATTAGTTGCAATCGAATTTTTTTTTTTTTCATTCAATAGCAAATATTTTCGGATCAAATTGCCTAAACTAGTTTTGGTTTACAGATATGAGGTTAAAGTGAACAAGCCTATGCATTCAGCTAAAAAAATTACAAATTTATTTTTTTCAAGATTTTCGAAAATTATCCAAGGGGTACCCCTTGTCTAAAAATTCGGAATTTTCAAAAATTTTTTCCAAATAC
This sequence comes from Episyrphus balteatus, assembly GCF_945859705.1. Classification (NCBI taxonomy): domain Eukaryota; kingdom Metazoa; phylum Arthropoda; class Insecta; order Diptera; family Syrphidae; genus Episyrphus; species Episyrphus balteatus. The sequence continues at coordinate 27,071,942 of NC_079135.1, forward strand.
ATCGAATGAGACATCAAAATAAAGCACCCTTTAGACTCTATTCATAACTGAAAACCGAAATTTTGTAGGAGTTCGGGTTGCTGAATTAGTTGCAATCAGTTTTTTTTTTTTTTTTCATTCCGAAGCAAATATTTTCGGATCAAAGTGCCTAAACTAGTTTTGGTTTACAGATATGAGGTTAAAGTGAACAAGCCTATGCATTCAGCTAAAAAAATTACAAATTTATTTTTTCAAGATTTTCGAAAATTATCCAAGGGGTACCCCTTGTCTAAAAATTCGGGATTTTCAAAAATTTTCTCCAAATCCATCGAATGAGACATCAAAATAAAGCACTCTTTAGACTCTATTCATAGCTGAAAACCAAAAATTTGTAGGAGTTCAAGTTGCTGAATTAGTTGCAATATTTTCGGATCAAATTGCCTAAACTAGTTTTGGTTTACAGATATGAGGTTAAAGTGAACAAGCCTATGCATTCAGCTAAAAAAATTACAAATTTATTTTTTCAAGATTTTCAAAAATTATCCAATTAGTACCTACCCCTTGTCTAAAAATTCGGAATTTTCAAAAATTTTCTCCAAATCCATCGAATGAGACATCAAAATAAAGCACTTTTTAGACTCTATTCATAACTGAAAATCAAAATTTTGCAGGAGTTCGGGTTGCTGAATTTATTTTTTTAGACTTAAATCTGAAGTACCTATACTTTCTTCCATTTACTTCAAGAGGTATAAATCTTCCAAACGATGTACCTAAATATATGAACAAGTACATACAAATATGGTAGCAACAACATTTTCGAATTTTCTTCTTTTGTCCTTGCAAAGTTATCCGTAAAATTAATTGAACCAAATTTATATGTGATCAAAACAAACACAATCACAGCTGGGGCGTAACCGCAAAAACGAAAACGGAATTGTCTACGTGCAAATCACTAATTGCATGATGAATCGAATTTAGTTGAATAAATCGCAATCGCAATCTCTCTTGCCACATTAAGCTTGACACTCCTCCGGAACCCCTGCCGAACCGAAAAAGGGTCTGGGTACCGCGTTTCGCTTTCCTCAATGTACCCCTTGGTGCAACCACCTTTTTCTCATGCAAATAGGTTTCGTAATTCGAACAAGAAAAAAAAAATAATAAAATAAAATAAAAAAAGAAAGAAAAATAAATAAATCAACAGAAAACGATGGTATTTTTGATTAAAATTGCTTTCGCATGAATATTCATTGATTCTTCTTCTTCTTGTTCTGCTGATGGTATTGCTGTCGATGAACGAAACGACACGACGACCACGATGTTGGCAACGTGAAGAACAATGTGACAGATAGAATGAATATACCAAGCAATTTTCTGACAAACGACACGATGACTACTATGACGACGAAGACGGGATTTTGTTCTTCAAGTATCTGCCAATAGTACTTACTTACATATCCGAACGTTTTTCGCAGGAACGTGAGATTCTCAATTTCTATTCCACTACGTCTCTATCTTTCGTTGCCGTTGATGATGGGAGAAGAACAGGTGAATATTCTTAGAGAAGGTGAAAAGTAAATATTGCCTCGAGACGGAAATTCATAATTAAATTCCAATCTATGAATTCTCTTTCTTGTGGATTTCGTGAGTGCCATTTTTATAACTTTTTTTTTACTTTCGGAATGCACCTCGGGAAAGAGAGTAAGTTTTGGCTGTAAAAAAAAATTGTTGGATTAATTCAAACTCTATTCAAAAACTTAAACCTGTGTCCTTCTTCTTACTCCTTATGGGTTTTTGGATTTCTCTGGCAAATTTGAGACTACATCATGGTACATCATAACCGAAACTAGCAAATCACACTAGAATCTGTTATATCACAGTTAAGTCATAGTTAAATCATAGTTAAATCACAGATAAACCTTAAAGAGAAAATGGTCATTAGATACATAATTTAATGTTAAAACTGGATGTGAACTATAAGGTTTCAAAAAAAGTATTTGTTTTAAATTTTGAACTCTGGCAACACTGCCTCCAGAAAAACCTGGATAAAAATCAATTTCTCAAGTAGCTTTATTTTGCTACTATCTTCCATGTTCTTTTTATTTCACTTTATTTGAATTGCATATACAAAAGGATAAACAAAGGTTAGCTGGTAGTGTTTTGAAAATAACATGTTTGTGTACATTATAAATCTAGGAGCGCATTTATTCTTTTGCATAATGCACCAACATAAGCCCATCAGACAATATTTTTACCCGTTCGCCATCGTTCCATATGTGCGAAATTATATTTGCAAAAAGAATGTTTTTCTTTTCTTTAAGGATCTTTGGGATATAGTCACCGCATATAGGAATTGCATTATATTTAATAGAAAACAACTTGCATATATATCAAAAGGAGCTTTTTCAATGTGGAATGTCTTGCTTACCTTACCTTATTTTTTCAGAGGGAGTATTTTTTTTTAAGTAGAATATACTCGAACAGTAAGTTTGGTAACTACGAGTGCTATAAAAATATAGATATACGGTGTTACCAAGCCGAGAATGCGTTTATATTTCGTATGCCAATTTGAAATTCGATGGATTTATAGAAAATATAATCTAATCCTGCGTGTGCGTAGCTTTTGGTTCAAAAGATTCTTTCTTATATTTTTGTTATTATAAAATTGTTCGAAGTTATGATCAAATTCAATTTCCGAAGATTGAGAATTTCAAAACAATGATTTTCCGTCATGTGCATTAGCCAGGAACTTAACGGGTTGATTGCCCGATGGAAATTTAGTATTTAGAAATATTTTTAAAAAATACCCAAAAAGTTTTTTTTTTAAGTCATTTAGGAGGAGGTTAGTTCGAGGAAACAATATTCTCATTCAAACAGGCTAGGCAAAAACTAGATAGACTATGTATTTTGAACTCTCTAAAATTAAAAAGGTTTACTTGTAGGTATCATTGAATAAATAAAATTAGAAGTGATAGCGGGGAAAAAAATCCGCTATGAATGATACTTAGCACCACAGTCAACTTACAGGATTCGATAGCTAAAAAAAAAACCCTGAAAAGTTCTTTTTGGTTACCAAATAACCAAAAATATAACACAAAATTGTATTTATATTTTGTTTGCTATATTTGTTTTAAAAGCTAACAAATTTTTAAGAGGATTTTGTTCTTCGATTTAGTTATTAACACTGACTACAAAGGGGAGGAAGATTTTGTTCATTTAATAAGTGCAAGTGTTATTAAATATCTATTTGAGTGTGATGGCACCTCTTTTTGTATTGGTTTTTAACATGTTCAAAAGTGCCCCAGCAATAATTTTTAATAATTTTTTTTTCTATTTTACGTCATATTTTAGAAAATTGCCCCTCCCGCCTAAACGAGGGGAGATAGACACTCCCCCCCCCTCCCGTAGTAAAAAATGATTGTATTGAACTCCTCTACAAAATACCGTTATCAATTCTTGTCACCTAACTTATCGTACTCGTGCCCACCACCACATTAAAAATCACTTTTCATCTATAAATCTGACAGCTAGCTGAGAAAATCAAGGAAAGCCATTGATGTTTATTAGGGTGGAGTGAAACTGCACTTTTTTTTTGAAGTGAAAACTTCTTTAGTATCGTAGTGATTTGAAACAAGATGAAACGAAAACGCGACACGACTTCAACTTGTTATAACTTTTTTGTTTTAATAGATAGATGAATGAAATTTGTACTGTAGATAGGTAATTAAATATTTATTTTATATTTATATTTATTTATATTAATTATAATTGTACAAAATTTCAATTAATTTCATATTCAAAATTCGGAGATAACGGTAAAAAGATGTTCTTTTCCAACACACGTTATATCTTTTGATCTAGTGCACATACAAATTTTATTTAACTTTAATACGCATGCTGATAACATAAACTTTTATTTGATATATCACACATAACGTTACGTGCTCTACAAGTTACACAATCTTAAATTGAAAAAATTTAAAAATACCTCAAAACACTTGTGGAGATCTGTTGGCGATGACCAGCTACCAGTGTAGGAAGTACCGTAATCTCAGTCTGGAAATTCGACATGGTTGACTTTAAAAAATTCTAACTTCTCTTGTAGACATCTTTGAAATAAGATTTATAGATCATTATACAGGGTGAAACAATAAGCTTTCACATGGTATAAAATTTTTTATAGGTTGTCAAACAAAAAAATTGGTTTAATAGCATGAGAACATAAAAATAAATGTTTTTTTTGCTTTTTGGATGAAATTTCATCGAGTTTAAAAAATTCTAGCTCTTTTAGTACATGTCTCATAGACCTGATCGATATATATATTTTGAGCTAAGACAATAAGCTTTCAGATGCTGTAAACATTTGTATAGGTTGTTAGGGAAAAAAATGGATTTAATAGTGTGAGAAGATAAAAATACGTGTTTTTTCGCTTTTTTTATGGAAATTGATCAAGTTCAAAATTTTTGTAGATGTCTCATAGACTTGATCGATATATATATTTTGAGCTAAGACAATAAGCTTTCAGATGATATAAAATTAATCTAGGTTGTCATATAAAAAACATGGATTTGAAGGTGATAGAATAAAAATAGGTAGATTTTTTCTATTTTTTTGTTTTTTCAAGAAAAATGATTTTTTATGGTTTCACTTCTACCACGTGTGAATTGCACATATGATTTTTTTTTCTTCTACATACCAGGAAAAAAGAGCATACCAAATCTCAGCCCGATCAAAAAATATCTTGAGGGTTCACAACGCCCTTGAAAATGTACATGCTTGTTAGAAGTAAAGTACTGGAAGAAATTTCCAAAAGAGAGGGAGCAATGTGCCAAAAAGTTAGATCGTGTAGGTTCGGTCGAGACAAGAAAAAAATCGTATGGGAGGAGGGTCTATTCCCCTTCGTTTAGCGGGGAGGGGCAATTTCAAAAAAAAAAATTATTTAATTTGAAACAAAAAAATATTAAAAATCAACGGTTACACCCACAATAACGTGCTATACCTTTTTGCTAAGCCAAAAACTTCGTCTTTTACAAAAATTTTTAATATGGCCATTTTCTGGTACAGTTTTTGAAAAATTAATTTTCGAAATCAAAATTCAAAATAATTTTTTTTTTAATTTTATGAAAATAAGTACTACTTAAGTTTTTAAAATTCGATGCTCATATTTTTTTTTGAACAAAAACCGAAAACTGCATCCAAAAACATTTTGTCATTTTCGAGAAATTAACAAAAAACCAAAACTATTTTTGTCTAAGATATTTCTTTATTTTTTGTTTTTACGTGGCTGGATCATGGGGGTTGGAGGTGCTCGCCGCCCATGGATTCTTGCAGTAAGGGTCAAGTGACTTGTGAACCCTCTAAAGCTTCTTTGATCGATCTGAAACTTTTTTGCCGTTATTTAAGTGCCAAATGGAATCCATCCTGGCTATGTAGAACAAAAAATAAGACAACTTTTTTTTTTACTCCACCCTAATGTTCTAATGGATATGGTGTTGATGGGTTAAAATATCGAATTACTTCTAAAAAAGATTGATAAACCAAAATTTTATAAGCAGTGTTCAAATGTGCCCCACATTCAAAAGTGCCCTAATCTTCCCTACATCTGACATATAATTTGTAGAGCTAAAAACTTACGGTGTCACATCTACACATAATAATTATTCACTACTTGTATCAAGTTTGTTTTTACAAAAAAATATTCCACATACGCCACAGTGACCGTGGAAATTCAAAAATTAATAAAACATTTTTTTTTTTATCAAAATATGGCATTAATTAAGGATTTTCCGATTAAAAAAAAAAAATTATCAATAAGAATTGTTAAATTGTTGTTTAATGTACAAACGACGTTATATACAAAAAAAAAAAATACATAGGTAGAATTGTTATACACTGAGGGAAAAATTAAATTGAAGTTGAAACGTCGCACATAGGAGTATTTGCAGTAAAAACCTGGTCATACCTAAGTCGATTTTCTGAAAATCAAAATTGACACCAAAAAGTTTGGCAAAGTGGGTGCAAAATAAACCTGTGTCAATATGCTGCACTCATTTTTTACCGACTTCCAAAAAGGAGGAGGTATTCAATTCGTCTGTTTTTTTTTTTTTTTTTTTTTTTTTTTTTTTTTTATGTTTGTTACCGCATAACTTTGGACAGAGTCAATCAATTTTGATAATTCTTTTTATATTGGAAAGCTAGTGGCTGCAGTGTGGTCCCATTTCAATTTCGTTCAGTTAAAGCCATAGGAACTATTAAAAAACCATAAAACCCCGTTTTTAATCATGGAAGTCGGTTTTGTTTTTTTGATAATCATTTTTAGCAAAAAAACAAAACCGACTTCCATGGATCAAAACTAGGTTTTATGGTTTTTAAAATAGTTCCTATGAAAAAAAGTGAACGAAATTAAAATGGGACCACACTGCAGCCACCAGCTATCCAATACAAAAAGAATTATCAAAATTGGTTCACTCAGTCCAAAGTTATGCGTTAACAAACATAAAAAAAAAAAAAAAAAAAAAAAAAAAATACAGACGAATTGAATACCTCCTCCTTTTTGGAAGTCGGTAATAAAAATGATTATTTGTTTTTCGATCGTGTCTTGTTAAAAAATGAGTTCAAAGATAACTGTTACATCTACCTCATTTTTATTTGAATTCGAAGTATTTTGGTTAGTGTTATTCTATATGCGATATCGAAGTGTTGTGATAGAAATCTAAAACAATTTAAATGGAGAATTCTTCTTCAGTTATTTATTAACGATATTAATAAAGTTTTGAAAATGTTAGATGGTTTTTTCTATTTTTATTCGGGCTTAGAACTAGTATCTAAAAAGTTGATATTTTTAGTAAGTCATTATTTGAACTTTAATGATTTTATTTTAGTATACCCCGTTATTCTGCGATGAATTGAAACGTATGAGTTAGTTTATATATTCTTTAACACAATGCAACAAAAATTGGGTGCTCTTAGGTGCTCTTTAGAGAATCGAGGGTCAATTAGTTTTTTACTTTCTGATAGAAAATACTCCTTACTTTATGCAACGTTTTTTATTTTTAAATTAAATTTACTGATGTTATTAGTATATTTTATTTTGGGTGATCTTAATTATGGTTGGGGAAGAGAGAAAAGAAACTGAGAATTGCGTATTAGGGATGAGGAAAACATTTTGAGAAAAATAATGTCGACAGGCGGAGTACAGGCCGCATTAATCAATTTTTTTAGTTTTTGGTAAAAAATAAAAATAACAAAAACTAGGTTTATATTGTATTTTCTTGCAGGAATACTCATTTTAAACAGATGTTGATTTTAAAATGTTCATCTTCAACGCAAAATCATTCCGAATAATAGTTCAATCAATGTGGTTTTCATTGATTTTAAGTTTTTTTATGGTGGCTTTTCCCTCAATGTACCCAATTTAAACCTTCTTTTTATCATATTTGTTCATAACGTTCCACAGATGTTTTCATTTTTTTCTATACATAGTCTGTTTGACCATATAAAAAATAATAACTACAGCACTAATTTCTTAAAAGAAAAAAAATTGATAAAACTGAAATATATTTCCAAACAAAGATATTTTAGATAAAGACAAACTTCTTCCTCAACTTTTTTTTTCAAACAAACAATGAATATGAACTTCAAGTTAAACTAAATAAAACGAAACAGAATTGATAGTAACATTTCAACATGTCACTTTAACTCTATGCCCTACAACACTGACAAAACTTTTAATTGTTATTTCTCTTTCACATCATCTTCTTCCTTTAAGCAAAATTTAACTAAGACTAAAGGTCCCATCCATAAATCAAGAAATAGCAAACAAAATTTTCCAAAAGATGTCAACACACTTTCAAAAGTTGTGAACATTAAACTTTTTATGTTGATGTCTGGGGCCCGGAGAGAGAAAATAAAATGTCAAAAAAAAGACAAAACAACCCCAAAAAGTATGCAACAAAAAAATTCCTCCTGTCAAAAAGAACGAATCTCCAATCTCTAACCACCTTTTTTTTTGCATTGGCATCAGCATCAGCAGAAATACACAAAACTTCATAACTGTGTAAGCACTCGAGTTGACAATTTTCGTCTCAAGGGTACCACCCTATAGGACTCTGTTTTTTATATTCGGATGTGTTGTTGCATGCAAACGTTGCAAGCAACCCCACTTTTCTTTTGTGATTCAGGTTAAATTTCATAAATGCAACATCAAAGTCGCGTAGATATATAACTTTGTATATTTTGCGTGAACACATCAGAAGAGTCAAATAAAGGAGCACTAAGTTGAGCTCTGGTGTGACAAAAATTCATCCTGACACCACCCCCACCACTTTCACTCAAAGACTAGCTGAGAATAGAGTGCAAGGAGTTAAACATTATTTCATAAAAAATCAAAATAAGTATTTTTTTATATACACAAAAATATAAACAAAAAAAAACTTCAAAAAGTTCCTTTGACACCTTTTGGCAACAAACGATCAACAAGAAGAGGGGTTTGGGGTATAACAACAGCATCAAGCATCGAGAAGGTCCTGCAGAAGAAACATACAGAACACATATTGCTATATAAAATCTGAATGGTAGTTGAGGAACAGCTTTATTCCTAAAGTGTATATACACACTGCAAACACTGAAAACTTTGTGATGTTCCTCCTCGGCATTGGAAGTAAAAGGATGATGCAAATAACAAGGAGCTAGCAGCAACACTGTTACCAAGAAAGAAGTCCTCTTGCTTTGGTATAGACGAGAGTATACAAAACCACACCATCACCATTCACCACCACTCACTCTTCACTCAGCTCACCAAACCAAACCACCAACCATTCCTTTCGCAAAAAAGCCGTCAATGCAAATGGATTCGAAGTGTGTATCGAACTTTAGAACTCACACCCAGCTCAGAAATGGGGGGCCTGGAGCTATCCATATTGATGGAAGCGAGTGCGATGGTGGTGAAGACATAAGGACCTGATGTAAGTGCATTTTGTAATTTTAGCTTTTAATGTGCATCTTTAAGGAGCCAGAGCGCAACGTTGTGGTTTTGATTTTATAAAATCGTGTGCTTCATGTACAAAACATCATCGATAAGAGGAGAACAACTTCTGTGGAGCACACTTTTTTGCTTTTGGAGAGGATGGATGTGCTTTTTTTTTTCTATTTTTGTAAAAGTGTTCTATACTCATCAAAGGAATATAATCTGAAGTAGAATGGGTTTTTTTTTTTTTTTGAGGGGCTGACAAAAAAATGTTCGAGGATTGTGTGCATTACTGTGATGCAAGAGCGGTATTATGACTTTGAAGTGCGTTTTTTCACTAGGATCTAGAATGTATATTTCAAAATTCAAGTTTTATTATTTCTTTGTATTTTTTGAAGCGCCCCCGCCTTGGTTGGAGAGAGAGATCAAAAGCTGGCTTTGCAAACAAAATTGATTTTTTTTTTTTTTTCAGATTCTTTTTTTAGACCAGTGCCGATGCCTTCAAAAACATTAAAAAGTACAAAAAAATCATAGTAGGATGAAACCCATTGGAAAAGGAAGGGAATATGATGAAAATTAAAGGAAAAATAAATTACGGGCGAGCCGAGTTCGGGAAGTGGGTGGGTTGAGTTTTTAATGGTAAAAAATGGTATATCTCGATTTCCGGCAAAACTACAAATCCTATAGAAAAAAGTTGTATGGCAAAGTTGTAGGTAATAAAAAGATCTACAACTTTTGTATCAACAATTTTTTCACATAACCTCAAAATTTATGTGAAAAATTCAAAAAACCGAGTTTTTGGTTTTTTATTTTTATCTTTTTCAAAAACAAAAATTTTTCTACGAAATCTGGTGAAAACTTACCTTATTATGTCCCAAATACACTGTAATTTGTTTGATTTAAAATATTAATTTGTTCACCTTATTTTGACTTAATACCAAAAAAACACCCTTATTTTCAATCGAAAATTCACGTGTCAAAATATCAGCTTTTTTCAAAAAGTCGGTGGGCATTTCGTTCGTTAAAATGTCTATTTTCTGATGGTGTAAAAAAAATTTTACATTAGTATACTATAGAACATGTTCTAGTAAAATTCTAAAAATGAAAAAAGCTTGAATTCGAAAAAATTTTTTTATCATTGTTTACAATTTTGGCCTATTTATTCAAATTTACACTTTAATTACTCAAAAAACGTAAGATTAATCAATGTTACATGAAATCTTACGTTTTTTGAGTAATTAAAGTGTAAATTTGAATAAATAGGCCAAAATTGTAAACAATGATACAAAATTTTTTTCGAATTCAAGCTTTTTTCATTTTTTGAATTTTACTAGAACATGTTCTATAGTATACTAATGTAAATTTTTTTTTACACCATCAGAAAATAGACATTTTAACGAACGAAATGCCCACCGACTTTTTGAAAAAAGCTGATATTCTGACACGTGAATTTTCGATTGAACATTAGGGTGTTTTTTTGGTATTAAGTCAAAATAAGGTGAACAAATTAATATTTTAAATCAAGTAAATTACAGTGTATTTGGGACATAATAAGGTAAGTTTTCACCGAATTTCGTAGAAAAATTTTTGTTTTTGAAAAAGATAAAAATAAAAAAACCAAAAACTCGGTTTTTTGAATTTTTCACATAAATTTTGAGGTTATGTGAAAAAATTGTTGATACACAAGTTGTAGATCTTTTTATTACCTACAACGTTGCCATACAACTTTTTTCTATAGGATTTGTAGTTTTGCCGGAAATCGAGATATACCATTTTTTACCATTAAAAACTCAACTCACCCACTTCCCGAACTCGGCTCGCCCGTAATTTATTTTTCCTTTAATTTTCATTATATTTACCTCCGTTTTTAATGGGTTCCATTCTACTATAATTTTTTTTTGTTTCAAAAATTATCGACCCTGGTCTATTTGTAAAATGTGTGCAATGCGATTCAAACTTGACAGTGTTTTGGATGTTTAGCAAGCTCAACTAAGCAAAATGTGTCAAAGTTACCAGAGTGCTTACGGGAGGGTAAACCTTTTGTCTGGTTAAGGGTTTTTTTTTTTTTAATATATGATAAATTTTACATAGAAACAATTTTAGAAGAAAAGATAACATCGAATTGTCCATGCAAAAAAGACGTAAACGATAAAATTGAAACCGTTAATTACGGTATGGCACATACATACATTTAGAACCATTTTTTTGGTTTCTGAATATTTCTTACAAGACTAACCAGATGTCAAGGAAAGAGGGTAAGAAAATTAAGATTTTTTTTAGTGATTTTTGAAAAGCTGTGAAACTAAACTGCACGATTGAATCGCATATAACTGGGCCCTATTTCATAAACATTGACAACTGCGACAGGTGACAATTTTTAAAGTTAAAACTTGACAACTGTCTAATTTCCCATACAAAATTTGACAATTATGTAGAATTGTCAGAAAATTCTCGACAATTGTCAAGTTTTCGGATCATAAAAAAATTGTCATGACAATGAATTGTCAAGAATTTTCCGAGAATTTTCACAGATTTTCCGACAAATGTTTCGTGACAATTTTTTTGTGGGACAGATAAATTTGTGTCAAGACAAATTTGTCGTTGTAATTAATTATCTTCCAAGCAAAACTCAGACACAAAAGGATATTTTAAAATAGTAGTTTTATTGAACAAACGAAGATTAAATGATTTACAAAGTTTGGTACTACTTCTATTGAAAGAGTATTATTATGGTGTTCCTACCCTTTGCTATTATGCGGTTGGTGTTCCGCAGTTATTACAGAAGGCGTAAGGAAACACTGTAATAATACTTTCAGAAAAGAAGACAAGGATAAGAAGCGGTAAGTGTTACCTCTGTAATATCTTGACTCTTTCCTGGTCAAATCAAAAGTGATTTAATTCTAATTTTGGCTCTCAACATTGATAAATTATTTAAAAAATAGGAGGCTTTGAAGTTTAGAAAAAAAATAAAAAATAATAATATAGTCAAAGGCGACATTGATTTCAAACTTATATAAAATAAAATATAAAAATAATAGGCAAAGGCGGTACTGCATGCTAACAACAATAATGTGTTGTTACAAGTTTCTTTTTTCGGGAATCAAGTTCCTAAGTGGAAAAACTGTTTCTAAATAACAAAAAAAAAAATCCCCTTATATTTTCAGATTTTTAATTTGAAGCTAGATGGCGCCCCAAGAGGAATAAAGTTTTTTTCTCATTTGAAATAGGTATATGTTGACTTATTAGGCCATTTTTTTATATACAGCCTAAATTAATGTAAAATGAGGTTGTATTCTATATTAAACACCCTTTTCAAAAAGGTTTAAACCATTTTTCTAGGACTAGGGGTTTAGTCAGGACATGTATGTCTTCTTTACATTTACATTTAGGCTATATCTAAAAAAACATATATGTACCTATTTCAAATGAGAAAAAACTTTAACCCTCTTGGGGCGCCATCTAGTGTCAAAATAAAAATCTCAAAAAATTAGGTAATTTTTTTTTTTTATTATTTAGAAACAGTTTTCCACTTAGGAACTTGATTCAAAATAATGAAAAATGTACTAAAGGTACCTAATGTATGTATGTTCAAAAAAAAAAAAAAAATTTTTTAATTATGTTCAAATTTTTTTTACTAAATTACGAGACCTACTTTTTCGAATTTCTACATCAATCTTCAGATAATCTCAACCAAGCTGTTGTGTAAATGTGGCTGATTTGACAATAATTACTCGCAATAAGTTTGTAGTAGGCAATATAAATATGGAGAACCAGATTGGAAAACATTTACTTCACATTCGAAAAATAAATGGCTAAAATTAGACCTTTTATGACCATTTCATTCCAAAAACGTAGTAGGTTTGCAGACAAAAACTTACAATTGATCAAATATTTTGGTCATCAATGTCCAAAACAGTCCAAAAGAGGAAAACCTTATAAACCTCATTCTAGGGCTGAATGTTTATTACTACTAAAATAAAATAAGAGCCTCGAATAAGAAGAAATATTTCAAAAAGAATAAAGGGGACATTTTCAACGGAAACATAGAATTATAGGCAATAGCGGGTAATAAGGGTATGGACTGCCGAACTACACAACCAGTTCATTAATTATTCGTTTTACTTCAGTGCTAACTTGTACACTGGTAAACTGTTGGAATTATTACAAAACCGCAGCCAATTTCCAAGAAGATTTGCCTATATTTTAGTGAAATGTTGTTCAAACGTGGTTCATTACATTTCAGAATGTGTTTTTTTTTTCTTAAAATCTACTAAGATTCTAAGCTTTAAACATTAAAAAAGTTTGCTCTAAAAAAATTTCATATGAAAAATTAGAACCCGTATCCTCCCATTGTACCTGCTTGGGTACAGCTTAATAAACATATTAGTTACTTTAAAAAAAAATTAAAAATATTTTTTTGTGTTCCTATGACCGTATTTAATAAAGTTTTGTTACCAAAAATTTAAATTTTTAGTTTTAAAGGACTTTAGGAATAAATGGGTTAAAAAGATGACAAATGTCATAAGAAAAAAAAATATATTAAACACATACATATACGAACAAAGATATGTGCACTCTAAAGTCTTGAAGAAGGGCTAAAACCGCAAGGAGTATAAATTTTAAGCGTACTTGTTTGTAATTCTCATTGCATCGAAAATGGAATGAGATGTCATTTTGCCAGTGGCCTCAGATGACAATGACAAAGAGAACCCTTTTTATCACTTAAATCATGTGAACTTTTCTTCCAGTAACATCATGCATAACGAGTGTAAAGATCCTTCCCCAAATTGAAGTAGAAGTCCTTCGATATTATTATGACTTGCAATGAAATGAAAGCATTTTTATGATTGAAAATACTTCTTTGGTCAGAGTCGAAGGAAATTGATGTAAATAAAGTGTTTTTTTTTTTTTATCAAAATAAGTTCCATTTCAAAGAAATTCAAGGACAGAAAATCATACTGACCAAAAATTGAACAATCGATTTTGATGGACGAAAAAATTTGAGTTATTTAGATGAATAGTTTAAATTGGTGTTCAATTTTTTTCAAGTCATGAAAACCATTAATTTCCCAATTTGACGACAACTTAATAAATACACCTATGGGAAACAAATAAGAAATACCGTTAAAAAACAGTATGACACACATAAATCGAATTGGCATTTAAATCACAAATTCATGCAACTTTGAATTAAAATAAAAAAAAAACGTGCTCTACGTAATCGCTACCAGACAGACCCCACTTTCAATTTCAACTACCTCACAGCATATGAATACTAAGTACTTTACTGCGAAGAAGTCGAAAAAAAGAGTATAAAACAGTAAGTTAGCAACAAGAGAGGTATCATAGTTCACTTTTCGTTTCATCGAAGTTAACCAAACAAACCAACCCAAAACCTTTCAAGATGTTCAAATTCGTGAGTTTAAATTGGATTAATACTTGTTCAAACAAGGATAACAAGGATTTACTTTTTTTTTTTAAGGTTACTATCTGCTTCATGGCTGTTGTTGCCCTTGCTGCCGCTAAACCAGGAGTTCTTGCCCCATTGGCCTATTCATCACCTTTGGTAGCTGCCCCAGCTGCATACGCTTCATACGTTGCACCATACGCATCAAGTTACAACGCCCACTCCGTTGCTCACTCTGCTGCCTATCCAGCTTATGCTGCCGCTGCTCCATTGGTTGCTGCTCCAGCTGCATATGCTGCTGCTCCTTTAACTGCTCCTCTGGCTTATACTTCAGCAGCATATGCCGCTGCTCCAGCTTTTGCACCAGCAGCCTATGCTGCACCAGCTCCTTTACTTTTCAAGTGAAAAGGAAAAGAAAACAACGAATTTGCAACATACTCTCAGGACTATGATCAAGGATAATAAATAATAATATTTCAACGAAAAGAAAACTTTTTTTATTTTATTATTTCTCTTTAAGGTTTAAATGTTATTGCTTCTTTCTATCAAGCCTAAGTATTTGCAACTTGTCTTTTATTGGGTAATATTTCAAACAAACAGTTGTTATTGTCATTTTTTTTTTTTAAGTCACAACAATCCTTTTCTCACAATTTCATCGATACACTATAGGATGAATTGGGAAGAAAAACTTTTCTTATTCTCCAAAGTCCCAACAATGCGAAACACTTTATTAAACAAGTATTTTCATAACTTTATCCTATAGAAACGAGAAACGCGGCGAAAGATCCTGGAGAATTCAATGTTTTTTCTCTGAAACTTACTCTCTCAAAGCCCCCAAGTGGTGAGTAGAGGTATATTTGTGTCGAAATAATAAAAATGACAAAAAGTCGAGTTATGAATTTATATGTCAACAAGGGTGCAGTATCAAGAATGTATTATTGTATAACCCTTAAGGGCGAATATAGGAGCAACATAATTGTGTGAAAGTTTCACTTCTAATATTTCTTAACACAGTGCTGTGAAACTTTGTTGGAATATAATCATATTTATTTCAAAATCAATTTAAAATATATGGAGAAACTAGCTGACCCGGCGGACTTCGTTACGCCTCTTCTGCTATTTACTTTCAATTTTGGAGTGTGTCAATCTTTTTCAAAAAAAAAAAAACCGGGTCACAACATTAAAAATAAGTCTTTATAAATAAAAGAATGTGTTTTTTGAGTTCTATTGATCGCATTATCAAGATTGATGTTTTCAGGCTTAAAGGAAATGACAGATCATCAGTTTCCTGTATTTAGAATATGAAATACCTAGTACGAATTTAGGCTATTCATATGAGTTGGAAAACTAACTTTTTTGAATTTGACTTTAAATGGCTGTCATTTTGTATTTACTCACTCAAATACAATGAAATTACATAAAACGATAGAAAATATTATAAGGAAGAGAATTTTTGTTTAGTTTTTGGTCTACGACAATCTGGAGCAAAGATATTAGCTTAGAAGTAAAATATCCCAAAAAATGCATTTTTGCGAATAACTCCGCTTATAAGAATGATCAGGTGGTGAGAAATTGGGTTTAAGCCTTTTAAATATACCCCTATCGATCCATGAAATAAAAACTGACAGTGCCTCTCTGCGCAAGGTCAAATGACGCTTTGACTGGAGTAACAACTTGAAAACAATACAAAGCAGCGACTTGAAGCTGCCAGACATTTTAATTCGTTATTATAACGCATAAGGCTATAAAACTGCATATGTACTCTCATTTTGATTAAACCTCCACTCCTAAAATTTGCTGTAATCTACTTAAAAGGTGGAGGTTCTAAATTCGACTGTATTTCTTTTTTATGTTTGTTACCTCAGAACTTTCGACTGGGCCAACCGATTTTGATAGTATTTTTTTAATTAAAAGCTTCCAGTGCAGTCCCATTTAAATTAAGTCCATTTCTGATTAAAATATATCTTGATAATGTTATTTCCGCAAATATTGAATCTTTCTAATAGAACTGATGAAATGCAGTCAAAATTAGTTTTTTTTTCGTCTCATAGGTGGTATACACAGGTGGCTTGGGATGTTTTCATAAAAGTCTGCCTAACTTAGACCTGCGTCTAAGTGTTCATAAAGTCAGAACTGAGATTGTTCTAACTCAGTCCAACTGCAGTAGCTGCTGTTCAAAACCGTCATAATGTCGTCAACATTGGGCAGATTGCGCTTCAACTACACTTTAAAAAGATTTTTTCTTTTTATCAGATTTTGGCTTTGTTTGGTTATTTACTTGCGCTAAGTAGCAAAATTGAAAATAACAAAAACCGGGTGCGGCACTCGTGTAGAAATTCAAATTACTAAGAAGAAAATTTGTAATCTAAATACTGCCGGGCACCATTTACTTTTATGAAAATAAATCTTGGTAGGTTCTCAGACTTAGCATAGGTATATGCACACAGAATTTCATAAAAAAAAGTTCAAACAAAAATTTAAAACAAAATTTTGAGTGGACCACCCTAACTATTAAGTGGTATGAGAATAGATGTTGGCCGATTCTTAGACTTACCCAATTACCCACAAAATTTCATAAAAATCGTTCGTAAAAATATATAAAAAAAATTTTTGGTTGGACCACCCCAACCATTTTATGGTATGGAAATTATGTTGGCCGATTCTCAGACCTACCCAAGGTATACAAACAATTTCGTAAGGATCGTTCCAAAAAGATAAAAAAAAATTTGGCTGGACCACCCTAACAATTTAGAGGTATGAAAAATAGATGTTGGCCGATTCTCAGATCTATCCGATAAGCACACAAAGTTTCATTAAAATCGGTCCAGCCGTTTCGGAGGAGTTTGTTAACAAACACTGCAACACGAGATTTGTATATATTAGATATTTTTAAAACATAAAAAAAAAAACATCAAAAATGTGTAGAGACATTAAAAAAAAAACTTTTCTGAAAAATATTTTTGATGTATTTTTTAATGAGGAATCCCAATTAAGAAACATACAAACATCATGAAACATTGAAAAACATTTCTGAAACATAACAAAACATCAAAAATAGGAAGAAATATTGAAAAACATTTTCTGAAACACAGATGTTTTTCTGAAATATAAATGTTTTTCCGTAGGTTTATGATATTTAAAAATCCTAAGGAACCATTGCAACATTAAAATGTTTTTTTTTTTTTTCGAAAATGAACACAATTATTAAAAACACATTCAAGCATCAAGAAACATTTCTGAAACATTGAAAGGTTTTTGTAGATGCATGTTTAACGCTTAAAGAAACATTTCTGTAATGGTATCTGATGTATTTGCTTTGCAATCATCAGAAAACAAGAAGAAACATCTTACAAACTTTTAATTATTTCCTAAGACCCATCATTCTAAAAACATTTTTGTCGGAATTTATACACTTTGTTTTAAAATTATGCAAACAATACAAATATTTCTTAAACACAAAAAAAAACATTGGTAAAACACTATTTTGTACTTACCAAACATTGAAATGTTTTTGAAGAATTCGCATGCAAAAACCACTCTCGGGGAACATGTACATTTTATTTCAAAATTATGAGATAACACTAGAAGACGTTGAAAACCGTTTCAAAAACATAAAAAAACACTGGTTAAACAATGAAACATTTTTGAAAGTTTCTTAAACACTTCTTGAAATGTTTTTGAAGACTAGCAATTAAAAAACACTATCGAAAATAATCCATTTTGTTTCAAAATTATCAGGAAACACAAGCAAACATTAAAAAAAAACATTTCTAAACATACAAAAAAACATTGGTGAAAAATACATAATGTTTAAAAATTTCTTTTTTTTCACAGTACTGTAAAATTCTTTTACGAACTTAAAAAATAAATACACCCAAAAAATGGCACTGCACGAAGGATAAACTATCGCTCTCTCATATTCCCTCTGCGTTAACAATATAAATTGAATTGAATAGTTAAGAAAAGAAAAGTTTTTGGCGGATTTTCATCGTTTTCTTCCCAAAAGACACAAAATGTTATAAGGATATGTGAGTGAAATGTGTATTTGAAAAAAGCTTCTGTAAGAGATTTTCTATGAAATTGTTTGTTATAATTTTTTTTCTTTTTACTATTTTTTTTGTATCTCTCTTTTTTTTAGGGTAATAACAGGCAGGGATGACAAGTTGTCTCAAGAGAGTTTGTCTAAGTTTTTTTTTTTTTTCAATTTAATTTTATTTAACTTTGTTTTTTATTTGTTCATTTTGTTTTAACTTTGACTTAACTGAGATTGAAGTTAGATAAAGTTTTATTGGTAAAAACATTTTATATCTTGATTGTTGGGGAAACTCAAAGAATAGTGAAGAATTTTTGAATTTTTTTTGTTTTCGTCAAAAAACAATAATTGAAAATGTTGTCTTATACCTAATTCGTTTAAGAAAGATATTAAAGACAAACTTTACTATAGGGGTATTTAAGGTCTAAAAAGAAGTTTATAGTATGTTTGTTCCATCATAACTTCTGAAGTACTTATAATAATTTGACAACTGAGGTATCATTAAAAGCGTTTTGGTTGTCTGCTGATTATAGACTAAGCAGTGATCTTTTACATGACGCCTCCTTGAGTTAGAAACCACTTGAGTTTTTTACAACTGAAAAAAAAAAACAAAATTTATAGCTTATGGCTTTTATCTCTTGATAGCGTCAAACTAGATAAATTTTACATAACCTATAGCCAGAAGAAAAGTAAGAAGCTTCAAACGATATATTATTTGTCAAATTATTGTAAGTAGTTTAGAAGTTATGAGGGAACATATATATTCAAATTTTCAAAAGAAAGCCTTAGACGCAGTTTGGATGTTTTGTAATGTTCAAAATAAGCAACATAGGCTCTGTTTTGCTTGTAAGCTTTATTTTATATACAGGGTGTCCCAAAAGTAATGGATCAAACGAAATATGGTGATAGGCCTCCTTAAGGGCTCTCAGAATTTGGTAACTTGTTCATCCCAAATCCTTACGGTTTTCGATTTAATGCAATTCTTGTGAAATTTCGAAAAATCCCTACTTGGCAACAGTATTTTGCTTCCTGCGCCCATTATTGATTTTTGTTTTCTAAAATTCTTTTACAAAAACATTGCCAAATAATAAGGAACAATTAATTAATCAAAATATTTTTTATTCCATACGCCATTTCGCTGCAAATTAACTAACAGTTTCAAGTTTGATAAAAAATCAATTTTTAACTTTTATTTGAGAGCAACACGGCGACAAAAATTTCTACGGTGTGAGAATGGTTTATTATTTTAAAAAGTTGCCCTGCTATTGTAGTTTTCAAAAATGTATAAAAGTTTCCAAAGTTGCAGTTAGATCAGAAAATATTACAATTTGAATTCAACAAAACAGGGGTTTTCACAGTAAAAATACAAACAAAAATAGACGCTTTTGTTCAAAGAAAAATAAACAAATAACAGTTCGAGAAATGTGTTTATTTTTGGTTGTTTTTTGTTCTGAAAAACCCTGTTTTGTTGAATTCAAATTGTAATATTTTCTGATCTAACTGCAACTTTGGAAACTTTTATACATTTTTGAAAACTACAATAGCAGGGCAACTTTTTAAAATAATAAACCATTCTCACACCGTAGAAATTTTTGTCGCCGTGTTGCTCTCAAATAAAAGTTAAAAATTGATTTTTTATCAAACTTGAAACTGTTAGTTAATTTGCAGCGAAATGGCGTATGGAATAAAAAATATTTTGATTAATTAATTGTTCCTTATTATTTGGCAATGTTTTTGTAAAAGAATTTTAGAAAACAAAAATCAATAATGGGCGCAGGAAGCAAAATACTGTTGCCAAGTAGGGATTTTTCGAAATTTCACAAGAATTGCATTAAATCGAAAACCGTAAGGATTTGGGATGAACAAGTTACCAAATTCTGAGAGCCCTTAAGATCCCCTATCAGCATACTTCGTTTGATCCATTACTTATGGGACACCCTGTATATACACGTTTAGCTCACCACCACCCAAATTGTGACTAGCATGTGCCTTTTGAACTTGACCTTTTAACTGTCTTAACTATTCTTTTTCTAATATCCTAGTTTCCCTATTATCTTACCTTTTTATTACCTCTTGTCAATTTAAATCAATGGTCTTTCGTATAAAAATTACTCGAATATATGAACACCGTTATGTGTATAAATATTCTATATTATCTCGGATGATAAACACAAAAATGTATCTTAATGCCAGTAAAATGTGTATAATTAAGGTTCTTTGTGCCACCTGAGTTTTATCCCTTGATGGAAATCCCTTAAAAAGGAAAATAATTTTCCTTCCAAAAATCTTACATTTCTTAACTTAAAAAAAAAACCTTTAACCTTGTTTTTGAAGAGGGTTTAGCGTTCTTGAGCAAAAAGCCTTTCATTTAGATTTAGAGAGAATATAATACTAAATTAGAATGACATCCATTTACAAGTTTAAAAGCTGTACAGAATTTCTAATGACACACTTTCAAGGTCACGTATATCCTTACATCGCCACCACACCGGTACCCGTCAGTCGTCCTACCGTACCGATTTATACCTCCGACACTGTTTTAATGCTGCCATTTAACTGCTTAAATTATTGATTGTGAAGAAAGATGTGTGAATATTTTATCTGCCTTACATTTCAGAGTGAGAAAGGTATGATAATGTGGGTTATAAAGGTATTCTTTTCTCGTGTTGACAGTGAATGATAAATTTAGTCGAAAAAGTATCCTTTTCACACATAAAAAATTATTATTATATTCAAAAACTTTTTCTGAAGAAACTCACACACACACAAGATAAACAAACTTTTTTGTTTTCGTACATGATTTTGAGTTTAAGCATATTTTAACTTTGCCTACAAGCTCCAAGGATAGCCCAATTCTGTGATGAAAATCGAAATTATCCAGATGAATTGATATAATGTCAATATCCTGTTTTTTTTTTTTGTAGATCCTTTCTTCAACTCAGTCCTTAAAAGAGCAAAGTAAATAATGTAAAATAAAAAAAAAAACGATTTCAAAAGCAGGTGGTTCCTGAAATTGAAATTTCCTTGCAAACAGCAAACTCGGAGGAAAAAAAAAAATAAAAAAAAAAAAAATAAATAATAAACTTGTGCTCTAGTTAATTTACTCCTTGGAAAAAATTATTATCGTCCTCGTTATGCTCTCTCGTTTCTGGAATGGACGACTTCTTCTTTTCTAGAATTTTATAGTGAAGGAGATGATGATGATTATATTGGATGAGGACGAAGATGATGGAAGAATAACTTTTTTTGCCCAGCTGAGAAGTTGCATAGTTAAAAACATTTTCTTGTCAACATGAAGCTTTACGTTCGCAAATAGTTTTCTTCCTCTGCAAAAGTTTATTGAAGGAGAAAGTTCCTTGCTTTTTGTTTTATTTGTAGTTTTTTTTTTGATTGTTTATTTCTTCTACTTTTTTTTCATGCAGTTTTCTTCAAATTGAGAATGAAGGATTAAGTGGACATCTGAGTCGTAACTTCCTACTTGCAGTCGAACAAAATCGGTGAAATCAAGTCAAAAGAGTCAAAAAAAAGTTTTTTCTGATCAATTTTTGCATCAATTAAATAATATACCTTTAGAACAATAATAATGAAAAACTTTTCGACGGATCGTATAGTTTTTTATGATGAGGTGAAGTTGGAAACAGACATAAGAAAATGATTTTACGATAAAAAAAAAAAAAATAGAAAAGGCGGAAAACTTTGTCCTAAAATGGCAGGCGCAGCGGATGCAATACAACATTGATTATTACTTCCTCTCGTGTGGTTAAGTAAAATGTCTGGACATTGATTATGGTTAATGTGGTAAACTAAGTTTAATTTCCTTCAGTAAGGCGGCTTTCAAAAATTGTACAAGCATAATAATGAAACCATAAGCAAAATCTATATTTTTTTACCGACTTCCAAAAAGGAGGAGGTATTCAATTCTTCTGTATTTTTTTTTTTTTTTTTTTTTTTTTGTTATGTTTGTTACCGCATAACTTCGGACTGATTCTTTTTGTATTGGGAAGCTAGTGGCTGCAGTGTGGTCCCATTTCAATTTCGTTCACTTTTAGCCATAGGAACTATTTTAAAAACCATAATCCAGGGAAGTCGGTTTTGTTTTTTTACTAAAAATGATTATTTTTGTTTTAAATTCGTCCCTGAAGTGTATATCTGACGTGTAGTTTAGTTAAGAGTCTCTTTCATTAGCCGCACTTCCCGAATGTTGAATATCTAACACAGCTCTGTTATTCAGTCTCAGGGATCTGAAATCAATGGACGTTTTTTTTTTAAATTCTCCAAATTTACCTAAAGCGAAAAAACTGCCTCAACACCTTCTCAACACCTCCTCAACACCGCCTCAACACCATGTTTAATTGAGAAAAAGTGTAAAAAGGACAAAAACTTTGATTTTTAAGAGGTTTGTAATTTGAAAAACATTTTTTTGTCATAATTTTTGAACTAAGGGTGAGTTAACGAAAAAAACTTATGGAATTTATTAAAACTACCAAGCTAAGTTGAGATAGGTTTAAAAAGTACCATTCGTGTTCTAAAAAAGAAATCATTTTAAATTTTTTGTTACAGCTTTTATAGGTGCTCATATTGCAAACAAACAAAAAAAAATGATTTTTATACTCGAAAAAATATTTTTATTTTGTTATTTTTGAAAGTGAAATAAAACAGATCTACTTAAGCTTCTTTACACGAAAGTTATATGGAATACACATTCAATCAAGTAAAAGTTCCAACTCAAATAAATAACATTTGAGGTGCAATGCCCACACCTACACCAGTGGATTTACTTTTTCTAAATTATAAATTAAAAAGGTCACTGTCTCAAGTAGCACAAAAGTCTAAAATACACCAAAATATTTGGAGTATTTTTTTCACTTTCGTGATATGCATTTTGAATATAAAAAATATACCATTTTCTTGTATATAATAAACTCCGCTGGTTAAAAAATTAAACCGATTTTGGTATATAAATAGAGCTAGTGGTATAAAAAATGAACTGGTTTTTGGTGAAAATTTATTCCTGAAATTGAAAAATGCACAATAAATCTATGGATAAAATACACCATTTAAATTATTCTGATTTATAATTTGAACCAAAGTTTATTTTTTAACCTTAAATAGTTTGATGAATTAAAATGTACACTATTTCTTATGAAATAAATGAAAATAAATTATTCTCTATCACAATACAATTAAGTAATGATTAAATATGAATTTGAGTGCCTAATTTAAGAACGAAACAAATTCCATCTACTGATTTTAGATACTTCCCCGCACACTGGGGATTTTGCGGAAAAAAGTCCAAAATTTAAAGTTCCTCGGAGAATATTTCAATAGTATTTCTAAATTCTAGAATAAAATCTGAATCAAAATCAGAAAGAATTACTAAAATCGGACTTGTAGTTTACTTTTTAGAGCTTTGTAAAGGGACAAGTTGTTGAAAGTATAAAAAACGAAGTGAAAATACCCTCAAATTAAAGCTGTGTAATTTTTTTTAGCTTGAACCGACTCATACACTTTTATTTTTCCGTAAAGAAGCCATCGTTTGTCTATTGTAAATCGAAGAAATTATTAATTTTAAAGATGTTAATTATTTTATATAATTATTTAAAGAAAAGAGAAAAAAATGGCTTGATTTTTTCATATTTTTGTATATATTATTTTAGCTACACTTGCCTACAGTTAGAGACTATTAAAAACTTTTTCCTTATGAAATTCCCTTTCGATAAAGGCCAAATTTGGGTGCCACCAGGTGCCACTGCGTTTTTTATTGGCAATTGAAAACTTCATTTGGTCGCAAAAATCATTTTCTTAAAAATTACTTAAAATAACAAAAAAAAATATTAAAAATCAATGGTAACACTGACAGTTATAAATGATACTTTTTTTCAAAGCCAAAATATTAGGCTTAATTTGAGCTTTTAAGTTAAGATCTTTAAGTGAATTGTTTTTAAAATAATCGATTTCAAAGTCAAAATTTTGAAAAAAAAAAATAAAAAAAACATATCCAATACTATTTTTGACAAGGCTGGGGATTTGAATTCAATTTGAATGATAAAGAACACTGCCTTAATTAATTCCTTACCAAACACTGAAAACCATATGTTTCTATGCCTTCTAGTTTTCGAGAAAATTAAAAAGTAAAAAATCTCCTTTTTGTCAGATTTTTGTTTTTTTTTGGCTGCAAGCTTGAAATTCTTATCCGAAAGACAAAAAGACAAATATAGAAAATAAAATTAATTCGTAACACATTTTTTTAACAAATCTATGTGCTACAATAAAATTACATTTGATTTTTTGAACTTGGCTCAGAAAAATTAATTTTCGTTATATGTAACTGAAATGTATGTATATACCTATTGAAAACTATTCAAATTAAAAACGAGTGAAAAGGGATTATGCGTCTTATTATTATACATTTTATTAATATTGGGAATTTTAAGCATTTCATGCGAAGATCCAAGCAGAAATTGAAATTATTATTGAAAAATACAGATCATCTGACCCCTTCCTTTATTAAGAAGAATCAGAGTCATTTAATTGAGGAAAAAATGGCTCTCTTAAAAGAATAAACTTTTGAAAAATTTGTATAAAAAATGAAAAAAGTGTTTTTTTTTTTAAATAATTTTTAACTACCTATAATTTGGGTTTTTTATTTTGCGTGGACGTGGACCTTGACAACAGTACCTACTATGAGTTATTCTTTTCCATTTAATGTATTTAAAATCGGTGAGGTGGTTCCAATAATACAAAAAAATTAAAAAAAAAAATGCTATAAGTAGCTACAAGTAAATTGAGAATCGGAATTCTTTATTACTTTCACAAATTTTTTTAAAAGGGCGTGGCAGTGGGCGGAAATGAATAATAATAATTTCTTACGACGAAAACTGTCATCCCTGAAAATTTCATCCAAATCTATTCAGTGGTTCAGTTTTTATTTAATTTTTTCCGCACTCCCATACAAATTTCCCCAGTGTGCCCCGTCTAAAAATCGAGCGCCTCAAAAATTTCAATGAATTAATGATTTTTTTTTTTCGATTTTAAAAATCAGTTTTTCAAAAATAATAATTTTTTTGTTGTTTTTACATTTTTTTAGAAGCGTTCTCTTATTGTAATATAAACGAAAAAGTAAGAATGCGGGATAATTAGGCCGATATAGTACTATTATAGTAAAATAACTAATCGCTCTCTTCATTATTTAAATGGTGGCCATGGAAAAATATGACGTCTCCCACTTATGCAGTCTGGTGAATTTTTTGTCCACAGGGTGTACTTCCTTCACCAAAGAGAGTGCACAAAATATTCCGTTTCGGTTCATTTGAGAATCGAATAATTTTATGCACCAATAATGGTGTATTATAAAAACAATTGAATATCGGCGTATTTTTTGCACGGAATCTTAAAAGAAATGTTGAAATTTTGAACAGAAAAGATGATGGTATAATTTTTATACCATCCTTTTTTGATAAATACACAATTTTATTCAAATTTATCAATTTTACACCAAAATTAATGAATTTACACCAATTTATACACCAGTGTGCTACTTGAGGTGGTGTATACGTACTATTTTTTTTTTTTGAGATGAATACCTACAAAACCTTCCTTCTATAATTTTTAAACTAAGGGTAGGATAGCGAAAATAAGAACTGGGCTATTCTGGGCTAACCTTGGGCAAACAAACCACAGTGCAAGACCAACAATTTTTACACTGAAAAAAAAAAAATTTTTTTTTGATTTAAAAAATCACCTAAAAGGTGAAAAAAAAGTAATTTCATTATGACTTTCGAAATAAGGGTGGGCTAGCGAAAACAAATATTGGGCTATTCTGGGCTAACCTTATACAATCGAACCAATTGTAAAAAATGTATTTGATCAGTGGCATAGGTATATACATTATGTAGATAAAAATGTCTATTTTCTATATTTTTAAGATTTCTCTTTATATAAATGAAGTTTCACAAACCTACATAAAAAAACACAAAACAAAACTTAAATCATTTATCTTCCAATTACAATCAAATTTTACCAAAACGATAACGAATTCGTCGTTTAAAAAAATCTCAAGGTCGCATATTAGCGAAAATTAGATGTCTTTTGTTCATCATAAATATCACTTAGAAATTTCTTGTCTTTTTTTTGTTTGGTCTCTGTCTTGTCTTTTTCTCTAAACAAGCATCTCAAACTCATTTACATAAAAACAAAACAAATTCACTCAAAACAAAATCTCATTTTTCTCACTTAATATCCAAGCATTTCATTTATCTTTATTTGCAGAGTGTCCTTTTTGGTGTGTGTAGATTGTTATAGGAGGTTCCTTGCCTAATCTGGTTTTTTGTGGGACAACTTTTGCAAATTATCACTCTCATTGGCAGAAACAAAACGAAATAAAACAACAACAACAACAAAAAAAAAGTTTAAAGTTTTTAATGAAAAAAGTTTCGTTGTTTTATTTAAATTTTTTTTTTTGTTTGTTTTGTTTTAGAGAATTCGTGGTCAATTACTCGAAATGAAAATTCATTAACTGCAGATTATCACAGAAATATTCCTTTTTTGGTCCTTTCCTTTGGTTGAAAATGACCTTCGATTAGTTGAGAACATTTTCAACTTTTCGTGTCAAGAAAAAAAATCATAATTTCATATTGTTCAATCTTAATTGACCATTAAGTCAACTTTTGAATAAAAATTTAAATTGAAAAATAGCAGTTGTCGACTAAGAAAGTTTTTGCAAAAAAAGGACATAAAACGCAGATACCGTAGATTTACGGTCAATGGGGTTTGGAAATAAAAATGAAGAAATTAAGATAAAGACCTTGGACCAAAAGTTTATTCAAAATTTCATAAAAAATCGCAATGGTTTCTGTATGAGAAGAAATATTTCCATCGACCATTGTTTTACCAATAAAAAATACCTCGATTCAGGTCACGCACAATTTAGTTCGTAATCTGCACTTCGATATGTGATGGCTAAATGACTATAAAAGCAGCTAACTGGAAATGGTTTAATCATATTCAGTTCACAACTGCAAGTAATCAAATACCTCTTCACAAAATGTTCAAATTCGTAAGTTAATTTTATTTATTTGTAACCTTTTGAGGAATAAATAAATTATATATTATATTTTTGTTCTTCTACTTTTTTTAGACCGTTGTTGTCTTAGCTCTTGTTGCCTCCGCTGCTGCCAAGCCCGGTTTACTTGCTCCATTAGCTGCTGCCCCATTAGCAGCTGCTCCTTTGGCCTATTCAGCTCCATTGGCTTACTCTGCCCCATTAGCCTATGCAACACCTTTCTCATACAATGCACCACTTTTGGCTTCGGAAGGAAGTAGCCGTATTGATATCCAGAATAATTATGGTTATGCTGCTCCTTTGAGCTATGCTGCTCCACTTAGTTACGCTGCAGCAGCTCCATTGGCTTACAGTGCACCAATTGCTAAAGTAGCAGCTCCAGTGCTTTTGTAAATTTTGATGACGATTACGAAATAAAAACCATTCAAAATAGAAAAAAATCGTAAACTTTGTTTTTGTTGTATTTGTATTCAGTTTAAGAAGTTTGATCTACATGGAATGTTCGAAATTTCAAGTTGAATATTTTTTAACTTGGTTGAAATGTTGAAAGATCTACAAATTATTAAATTTGTTAACAGTGCAGGTAAAATAGGCATTAAAAAAAAATTGTTTCCCTAATGAAACTTTTTACTTTTGGGATAAGAAAACCAAGGATCAAAAAAGTCTATACAAAAAATTTTGGTTGGAAGGGTTTTTTTTTTCGAAGAGACAGTAAAATCTGTAACTGGTACCAAAAAGTCAGTGATTTGTGTATAACGTGTAAGAACCTAAGTGAACAGATTTTACTGACTCCTCTTACCTCAAAATCTTCAATGTACCCACATTTTCCCTACAGCTAAAAAAACACCCTTTCACATGAAAAAAATGTATAGACTTATTTTATTCGTAGTTCCCATGGTGAAGACAACATTTTTAATAAATTTCGTAAGATTATTCATTATTTCCCAAAAAAAAAACACCCTTTCACCTTAAATATTTTTATATAACACTTAGATTCTAGATTTCTGTTATAAATGAAGCATTTATATCAATTTTCATTGGTATAACATTTTTGTCCCAGTTTTCTTTAAAAAAAAAACACCCTTTTAATCAAGATAATTTTGTAGACTCTGTTGATTTGTAGATCTTATAACAAACAATTTTTTTCACCAAGTTTAAAAAATTTATAAAATTTATGTCAGCTGTTATTTACCTTTCTCACAAATAACTCTCAACTACTCAAAAAAAACACCCTTTTACCAAAAATATTTTTAAGAAGCTTATGAAGCCTTTGTCCTTGCTTTATCTTAAACTTTCGTCCCGAATTTCATCAGTGTATCATGTTTTTTCAAATGGGTTTCGATTATATTTTAACTGATGAAGTAAAAAAACAAGGGCCCTCGTTTTAAATCGGCAATAACTTCTCTTACAGCAATCACATTGTTTTTATTTTCATGTCATTAGATTCAGCATCAAAAAATACCTTTAAAACATGTGCCATGTGATGATATTACACAAACAATTTTTTTCACTATATTTTTTACCTTCACCCCCTCCCTCTTTTACGTACAAAAGTTATCGAAACTACCCAAGAACTTCTCTCGTAAAACTGAAATCTATTAAATTATGAATTATTATTATTATTATTTTAATAAAATGAAAATAATTATAACCAAGAGAATTTTAAAGAGGAGGACTCCCCTGTCAATTAAAACACGGCGAAAAACCTCTTCTTTCTAACTCTTCCCACTCCTACACTTCGCGTTTCTAAATTTAAAGGGTTAAGTAGGTATAAACATTGGATACATATCTCTACAAAAATCAAACAAACAGTAAAAAACAAAAACATGGCCAACGTAATAATTTATGCAAACGAATTACGTAATTTAACATTTGAATTTTATACTCCTTTTTCAGAGGTTTATGTTAATTTCAATGACATACGTCAACAGCAGGATGCCAACCTAAATGATTGAGGTCTTTGTTAATGTATACTCTCTTATCTGATGTACCAGATTTTTTTTTCTTTTATTTTTCTAAAAAAAAAAATAAAACGAAGGTCACAACAAGGATTACGAATTTAATAACTAACGCAAATTGAGTGTTTTTCTCACTCACTTTTATCCTCTCCTCTGCCTTCTTCATCCTCTGATGATGTGATTGTGATGTCCTTGTTCGTTTTACCAAAATTGAAGATTCAATAAAAAATACAATATGGATGGGGGATGGCGTCGCAAAAATGGTCTTCTTCTTTTTTTTTTTGTTGTTGGGTGTATACATAAGCTTTTTCTGCCTTTCGTATCCTTTTTTTTGGTATACTTATAGAGCCTCAGACCATTCAAATTCAATTAATTCAATTGCTCTTCAAATGAGCGAACTTAGATTTTATATTTTTTTTGTTGAAAAATATATAAAAAAGGATTTTCTTATTCCGTAGATTTAGTTGAATGTGTCTATATGGAATAAAGTTGGTATATAATAATTATTATAAAACTGGGTAAAGTGCTGACGATAGACTGACGACGACGGACGGGTAGGAATCATTTTGGCTTTTTGATTTTATGATAAATTAAAAATTTCATTATTTTCTCTCGGAACAACTTGACGACTTTGTTTTAGTTTGAGTGTTTTTTTTTTAATTAAAAATTGAAATTCATTAGAGTGAAAAGAAAATTAGATGACTTATTTCAAAGAAATAAAAAATTGATTTTAGATCGAAGAAACAATTAAAATTGTTTTGGTCCACTAATAATTTTTTTTATCAAAAAACAAAACCGACTTCCATGGATCAAAACTGGGTTTTATGGTTTTTCTAATAGTTAATATGGCTATAATTGAAATTGAAATGGGACCACATTGCAGCCACCAGCTTTCCAGTACAAAAATAATTATCAAAATTGGTTCACTCAGTCCAAAGTTATGAGGTAACAAACATACAAAAAAAAAAAAAAAAAAAAATACAGGCGTTCAGTAAAAAAATGTAATGTCACAATTTATTAAACTTTTGGTTGAAGAATTTGAATTAATTAAAATATTATCGTTCAGTAGATTAAAAAATCTCAAAATTTTTAAAGAAGCTTTTTTTTGGTGTAGAATTATGCTATGGGTTTTGGTTCCAGACTGCTTCCGAATAAAATAAGCAAAAAAAAATTTTTGCATACAAATATGAAGAGCTTAAAAAGACCTCCTTTTTGATGTCTTGTCTCATTGATTAAGAAAAAAAAAAAAAAACTGAGAAACATACAACATGAACCTATTAATCAACACTTTAAACGTAATTCACTTCACAATTTCAATCGCACTGAGTTAACGCGAACATTTTTTGAATACTAAGCAGCAAGTTAGTCGTTTTTGTATAAAAACCACTGCCAACAGCAATAACATTATCACATTTCAGTTTTCGTTCAATCGAAGTAAACCAAACAAACCAAAACCACTCAAGATGTTCAAATTCGTAAGTTTAAACTTAAAAGGATTTAGACCAAAACAAGGATAAAAAAGGATTATTTATTATTTTTTTTAGATTGCTATCTGCTTCATGGCTGTTGTTGCCCTTGCTGCCGCTAAACCAGGAGTTCTTGCCCCATTGGCCTATTCATCACCTCTGGTAGCTGCCCCAGCTGCATACGCTTCATACGTTGCACCATACGCATCAAGCTACAACGCCCACTCCGTTGCTCACTCTGCTGCCTATCCAGCTTATGCTGCCGCTGCTCCATTGGTTGCTGCTCCAGCTGCATATGCTGCTGCACCTGCTTTCGCTCCAGCTGCCTATGCTGCTGCTCCAGCTTTTGCACCAGCCGCTTATGCTGCACCAGCACCTCTGTTGTTGAAGTAAGAAGGAGAAGAATTTGAACACTGATTTTGGAACTAATCTTATAATTTGATCAACGATAAAAATAAAACGAAAACAAAGATAACTTATTTGAACTTTTTTTTTATTTATTGGCATGTTATATCCTTGTTCTAGAACCTACTAAAGTAGCACAAAAGTCTAAAATACACCAAAATATTTACATTTTGAACATAAAAAATACACCGTTTTCTCGTATATAATAAACACCGGTGGTTAAAAAATTATACCGATTTTCGGTATATAAATAGCACTAGTGATATGAAAAACGATCTGGTTTTTGGTGAAAAACTATTTCTTTGAGTTTGAAAAGTACACAAAGTAAATTTATTCTGTTTTAAAATTTGAACCGAAGTTTATTTTTTCAACCTCAAACAGTTTTATGAATTAAAATTTTCACCATTTCTTATGAAATAAATGAAAATGAATTTTTATTCACTTCCATAGGTAATAAGAGCATAAGAAAATAATGCATAAATACGAATTTGAGTGCCTAATTTAAAAACGAAGCACATTCTGTCTACTGATTTTTGATCCTTCTCCGTCTAAAAACCGAGCGCCTCGAAAATTTCAATGAATTATTAATTTTTTTCTATTTGTAAATAAATTTTTTAAAGCGGTCTCTTAAGAACGAAACAAAAAAATTAAGAATGCGCAATAATTTAGTCGATATAATAATCGCTGTCTTTATTTTTAAAATGGCAGCCAGTCGAATATCATTTTTTCTTGAAAAATATGGCGTCTCCCACTTATGTAATTTGGTGAATTTTATTTCTCTAAGGTGTACTTAATACACCAAAGTATAGTGTACAAAATATATCATTTTGGTTGTTTTCAAAATCATTTTATGCACCATTAATGGTATATTATAAAAACAACTGAAATCGGTGCATATTTTGCACGGAATTTTAAAAGAAATGTTGAAATTTTGCACCGAAAAGACAATGGTAGAATTTTTACACCACTTGTTTTACAAATACACCATTTTTTTTTCAATTTGCTCAATTTTACACTAAAATTTATGAATTTACACCAATTTATACACCAGTGTGCTACTTGAGTAGGTAGATAATATTTGTTTCAAACATATCATTACAAACTTTTTTGTAAAAAAAAAACTAAACTATAATCATCTCCGTATCAAAATAGATATATTCACAAAGTTTAATTACAATCGGATGAGTGTTGCAGTGTACATGATGCAACAAACATACAAATTTTAACACTTAATATATTTTTTTCATATAAATATTACTGTTAACATGGTCATGTAGGGTATCATTTTATAGGTTTTTGATGATGGAAAAGTCAAAAATGCCATCAAAACTTAAGTCTGATGACATATAATCAATTAATGGATAAATTCGTCATATAGAAAGGCGAATAATTCATTCAGAGTAGACGAACAATTTTGAAATCATCACAAAAAAAAATGAACTACCTAAAATATCAATCTAAGATCCGAAAAAAAAAGTTGTTCAAATACATTTTGTCTAAAATATCTCCTGTTGAATTGTTCTTAGTGCTTTTTTTTATGTTTTGGGATCACTGAAAATTAAATACATTTTTGTTAAATTTGAGTGCTTGATCCAATCAAGTCAAACCTAAGTAAACCCAAGCCCATTGAAGTGACTGCCATTTTTATGCAAATTCAGTTGTTTCCAGTAACGCTAGAATATGACCTAAAAGTTTTTTTAGATTTAATGGTTCAAGCATGAAATTTGGAATAAATGCTTCTTTTGTCAAGATTGTTTGGCAACTTAAGATTCTCGTTCAGCAACCCAAAAATATAAATCCACCAAAAAAAAATTTCAAAAAACTGATGTCAGATGTCAGATTGATGACGGAATCCCACAGTAAATTTGTGTGGAATAATGAATTTCAGCGCCGATTTTTTGTCTCTTTTGGCTTAAATATTGGACTGCCTTTATAACGAATTTTCTCATAAATTAATATTTTTGTCATCAGACTTAACTTTTGATGGTATTTTTGAATTCCCTATCCCCAAAAACCTATAAAACGATACCCCACATGAACATGTTAGCAGTAATATTAATATCGGAATAGTATATAAAATGTGAAAATATGTGTGTTTGTAACAGAATGTATCCTAAAATACTCATCCGATTGTGATAAAATTTTGTGATTGTAGACATTTTGGTATTGAGATGATGATAGACTATTTTTTTTAATTTTCGAAAATGTTTCAAGAAACTGTTAAAGACAGCGAGGTTAGTCATAGATTTTTTTTGTGAAACATTTGTAATAGTGGTGCATTCTCAAAAATTGTATTCCAATACTAGTTGAAGCTTTGACCTTTATTTGAACAAATATCATCATAAATTAAATAAAAAAAAACTTTCAAATAGTTATCTTTGTTTTGTTTTTTATTTTTATCGTTGATCAAATTAAAAGCTTAGTTCCAAAATCAGTGTTCAAATTCTTCTCCTTCTTACTTCAACAAAAAAGGAGCTGGTGCAGCATAAGCGGCTGGTGCAAAAGCTGGAGCAGCAGCATAGGCAGCTGGAGCGAAAGCAGGTGCAGCAGCATATGCAGCTGGAGCAGCAACCAATGGAGCAGCGGCAGCATAAGCTGGATAGGCAGCAGAGTGAGCAACAGAATGGGCGTTGTAGCTGGATGCGTATGGTGCAACGTATGAAGCGTATGCAGCTGGGGCAGCTACCAAAGGTGATGAATAGGCTAATGGGGCAAGAACACCTGGTTTAGCGGCAGCAAGGGCAACAACAGCCATGAAGCAGATAGCAATCTAAAAAAAATAATAAATAATCCTTTTTTATCCTTGTTTTGGTCTAAATCCTTTTAAGTTTAAACTCACGAATTTGAACATCTTGAGTGGTTTTGTTGGTTTGTTTGGTTTACTTCGATTGAACGAAAACTGAACTTTGATACTGTTATTGCTGTTGGCAGTGGTTTTTATACTAAAACGACTAACTTGCTGCTTAGTATTCAAAAAGCGTGCGTTACTCCAGTACGATTGAAATCGAAAGTGAATTACGGGCGTAGCAAAGCTTAAACTCATCACGTCCATCACCACTTCCACCAGATATTACGCCGTTGTCCGTCGTCGTGTGGATTTGCGTATCACAGTCTTCAATCCCTTCTTGCTCTTTGTCATTGAGGTTGCTTTTATGGCTTCAATGTTGTTTTAATTTTGAGTAATAAATGCCATTTCACATGGTATAAGCTTATGGAGCTCAAAATCGGTGTTTTATTGCGGACCGAAAAGCAAACAAATCACAGACCAAAAATGTATACATAAATTGGTTAAAGTCGCATGTGTGATGTGCAAGCCGATTTATATGGGTCATGGTATCACCTTCGCCTCTGCAAAAAAAAGGCGATTACTCTATCCGAAACCCATGTGCTCAGCTCACCTTCCAATCATTTTAATGCATGACAACCAATCTTCGCTAAAATAAAAACACTTTCATCGGCCATTAATTTGGGCATAAATGATGGATTACCGAGTTTTTTTTCTGAGGAGGGGGAAAGGGGGCTTTAGATATTGGATACTGGCAACCAAATAGCTTCGTGACAGGACTCCAATGCATTGCTTTCAAAAAATAGCTACACTATAGTGCCAGTGAGAGGAAATTTATACAAAAGGGATTGAATGGTAAAAAAAGGGGAGTTTTGTGCAGAACCCTTAAATAAAAAATGAATAAATAAACAAGCTGTCAGGACGCACAAATAACAAAAAAAAAAAAAAATAAACGTCAGAAGGATGTTTCCAAGTGTTTTTCGGTTGGTTTTTGGAATATATTTTTAGGCGATGCGATGGTGGTTATATCAGTCTGGTTAGGGTGGTGAATGGTCTGTTTGGCAGAAGAGGATAGAATATAGCCACGCGAGGCCAGCAATTAAGCAAATTGAAAGCGTTGACTCGATCTGAAATGCCGCTGGACCGATTTATTATGCAAATTTATCGAGAGTGCTAGAGCTCCTCTCGCTTTAGGTGCAGAATGTACATATATTTCGTTTTACTTTATTTTTTTGTATGTATTTATTTGGAAGGTATTTTGTGTTTTATAAATACGTTTTTTTTTTTATTTTTTTGAAAAAACATTTTGAAAATAGATGGAAATTCAAACCCACATCTGGTCGGAATGAATTAGAAAGAAGAGCAATAAAAAGAGGAAAATTCGAGATGAGTTAGTATGGAATGGTAGAGTTGTTGGCTGTGATTTTAATGACAAGGAAACCTAGACTATGGTTATATTGTTTTAAAGGGAAAACAATTTTTTTCCCTTTTTCTTTCTATATTTTGTTATATTGTTTTATGTAAATTACTATGCGGATGTTTTTGTATATATTTTCCGAGAAAAAGGGTTTCATTTTAATTGTATGCATATTAATTTATTTTCAATTAAATGGAACGTTCATTTTATGGGGAAAAGGCTTAGAGTCATTCAAAAAGAGGGGCTTATAATAATATTTTTTTTTGTTGTTGTTGTGATTTTCTGATTGATGGATGGAAAGAGGAATTGATGATTTTAATGATTTAAGTGCTCTATTAAAAATGGAAAGATTATATCTGAAGACAATTGACAACTCTTTAGGGTTGAGTAATATCTGCATTTGTAGCATTTATTATTATTGGAAGGACATAACTCCATAAAATTTTGGTATGGGCTTATGTCCCAATAAGGTGGAACATAAGTCCAAATTCGAATTATTTATAGCTATGTACCAGGTGGGAGATAATAAATTGGATAGTATGTGAATTCTTTGTTAGTGGGACATAATGTCCACTTTTAATTTATGGGGCTAATGTACTTACCACCGGAGTGGAAAATAGCCCCACAAATAAAAAGTGAGTATGCTAGATAAATAGTAAACAATTTGAATTATGATACCAATGTGATACAATTTTTTTTTTCTTGAGAACTCTGCAATACCGAGCATTTTTGGCTTTCCTTTCATATTTTTCTTTTCACGGAAATTGTATACTGCTATATGCTATTTTAAGCGAAAAAAAAATCGATAAGTCAAATTCTGGAATAATGAAGAATATCTAAAGCCTTAGAAGATTCATTACATTGGACATCACGTTGGGTGCCATTTTTGTCTTTCCTTTAAAAAAGGAAAGATGTGTGCTTTTTGGATGAATGAATGCGATATTTGGGAAATAAAACTGAATATCTAAGGCCTAGAACAGAAATTAGAAGAATTCTAACATTGAATATCACGTTGGGCGCCATTTCTGCTTTTCAAAGTGAATTGTTAACATAAAACCTTAAAGATGATGTGCTTTTTGGATAAGACATTTGGGAAATAAAATATTTAAGGCCTAAAATATAAATAAGAATATTTTTTACAATGGGCATCACGTTGGGCGCCATTTTTATCTTTCAAAATGAATTGTGAACATAAAAAAGAATGAATGAATGCGACGTTGGAAATAAAACTGAAGACTGAAGTAAAGAACATTGGTTCTCACGTTGGGCGCCATTAAAAATTAAAAATTAAATGACGGAATACACTGAATAAATGATTAAATACTGAAAAAAAAATGAGCAGAAATGATAAGGTCACGAAAATAGAAATAATTTAAGAAATGATAAGGTTTAAGAAAAAAAAAATAAGAAAAAAATGCAAACGCTGCGTTTGAAGCATATTGTACATCACGTTATGGAATATGCTCTGGCTGAAAAAGAAAAGAAAATGTTGCTGAAGCAATCAATAGATTCTAGGAGTATTGGACATCATGTTGGACGCCATTTTCGTCATTAAAAGAAGATGATCTAGTGGCAAAAAAAATGAAAATGATGCGAATCAAGAAAATACATTTTAAGAAAATTAAGCATCACGTTGGGCGCCATTTTTTTTTTTTTATCAAAATGAACTAAAGATTGAAAGGACAAAAAAACTGCAGAAAATATTTAAAGAAATTGATGCTCAGAAAACATATTAGACAAATTCTCATACTGGGCATGTTGTTGGGCGCCACTTTTGTTGAATCAAAATTAGATATTAGCATTGAAATTATAAAAATGACCCAGTTGAATAAAAAGTGTACAAAAATAAAAATGGAAGTCTGTTTTACAAATTTCAATGTACTCAGATTGCTTTTTTATGAGTACCTTTAAGTAGCCAAACCAATTTTGTCTGAGGTCCTTGATTTTTATTTTAAATCCAAAAAGTCCTTCAACCCATTCTGACTGCTTCAAAAATTTTGTTGTTAAATTCAGATTGACTTCTCAAGTGTTTTTATTATTATTTTTTTTTAACTTCAAATTAAATTCAAAAGTCAACATCAACTTTACAAAATCACACAACAAAAAAAAAACATACAATTTGGCCGCTTAAATGATTCGTCAACCAGAACTTCACGTGTGTATATTCGTTCTTCATTTCTATTCGAAAGTCAGGACCAATTAGTCCTTCGAACTGAATGGAAATCCTCTTTAAAACAAAAGTTTCCCAGCAGCATGAAACCCTTTGGTTTTTTGCCATTCATCCAGGAGATACTAATGGCTTCCGATGTCACATCACATATATCGCAAGTGATGTGATCTCTTCAATCAGCGAACAACGCTCAGTCACAACAACAACACAAAACAAAAAAAAAAACACATTGAACAAAAAAAAAAAACAGCAACAAGACGAAAAAATTTCAAAAAACCCACACAGAATTGTATGTCGTCCTTTATTGTTGATACCTTTACGAGTAGTCTATATGAAAACCAACCGGCAAAAACTTAACCATCATCAGGGTCCTTATTCCTGCTGTATCGTATATATCCTTTCGTATGCGTGTGAACAAAACCCGCACACACACTCTGACACACACAAACAGACACTTGCTCGTCCCACTTGTCACTCCCATAGGTAATAAGTGTAAGTGATGTTCGCTTCATGCGAAATGATCCAACAAGCATCAAGGCATCAATCCCTACCCCACAATAATACACATCTAGACGCTGAGAATGACATGGAGTCCGCATGTAACCCAGCCAGCAGCCATTGGAATACATATAATGGAGCAGGTAGATACTTTAGTGATGGTTCTAGCTGATGACTGGGTACTCGAACACAGGAGCCGCTGTTGTGGCACCACTGGAACCAATTTAGCTCAGCACAAAAGTGCTCTCTAAAACCCAACCGAAGCCGAAAATTACCTAACCTAAAACCCATCATCCCATTGCCAGTAGAATGAAAGTCGTCTCGTTCCTAGACGAAAAGAAATGAAAACGCTCGTCGGGGGAGTCAATTCCAGCTTCGAGCTGAATGGATTAGATCCTTTTTTTTTTTTGTTTTGTGTGAGGAGTAGGAGAATGGTGGTGACCGAGAGAATATTGTCCTGTTCCTGTGATAAAGCGCGTTCGTTACATCAAGAGCGTGTTTTGCTCTTTTTTTTTATATTTCTTTTTTTCTGTTGTTTTTTTTTGTCTGTTTTTGTTTTACCCGAGTGTGATACTTTGGGTGAATGTATCTCATTTTCATTTTTATACACATTCTAACGTAGGTGTTTTATGTTGTGCACATTTTTGTTTTAATTTCTTGTATAGAGGACTTTTATATTTTTGTGTTGAAGAGAGGGCTGGGTTTTGGAGCTGTGCGAGAGATACATTATAACGTGTGTGGCTTTTTATTTTTCATCCTTTGTGGCTCCATAGAATTTCGTCTCAGCTTGACTATATCTTTTCAAATATGTTTTATGTGTTTGTTTAGTAGTGAAAAGCTTCAATGAGATAAATAAAATGAAAAGATGAGCTGGGAAGTGTGGTTTTTTATTATGGGTACCTACTTTTGATTGTTTTATATTGAGCATCGTGTTGGGCGCCATTTTTTTGTCAATAAAAATGTAACCCATCCATAAATTGGAAAGAATTTGAGTCAGTTGAATAGCTTCAAAAATAGATAGGATAGATTGTTAAAAATTTGAAGCTTAGAAACGTAATAAGAAAAATTCCTATGTTGGGCTTTACGTTGGGCGCCACTTTTGTTGATCTAAATGATGTGAGACGATTTTAATCAAGAAAAATTATGAGTAAAAAAAAAACTGACTATAAGAAGAAAAATCATATGATTTCCAGTATTGGACATCGCGTTGGGCGCCAGTTTTTCGACAAAAATGATGTGTAAAAATAAACACCAAAGAAGATAAATTCGTTTGAATGAAAAGAATGCAAAAATAAGAGAGAAAATCAATTGGAAGAATTTTGGTATTGGACATCACATTGGGCGCTATTTTTGTCAGTGAAAATGAGATTAGAGGATAGTTTAAGAAAGAATTTGAGCCAGTTGGATGAATGGAGTGCAGAACTAACGAGGTAAAACTTAAGCTGAGAAACGAAATCAGAAAAATTATCAAATTTGCTTTCACGTTGGGCCAATTTAACTATTCAAATGTGGTGGGAGAAAAAAATGAAGGGAAAATGAGTTATTGTACACAAAATATACATAAAAAAGGAAAGGATATGAAACAGAGAAAACTTATATTTAGTGTTTTAAAAATGTTTGCCTCACATTGGGCGCCATAAATCTAAGATAACTAGAGAAGAATAGAATCAATTGAATAAGAAAAATTACAGAAATTATAAATAAATATTGACACATTAATAAGAAAATTAAATAATTTTCCATATTGGGCACAACGTTGGGCGCCATTTTGTCAATCAATTTGAGAAGAGAGGATAAACAGGAAAGAAGTTGGCTCAGCTAAATAAAAAGATTTCACAGAATCAAAAAAGACAAACTAAAAAATAATTTTAAAAAAATAGTCATATTGGGCACAACGTTTTCAGTCAAAGAAGGAAATAAGTTGAGTCATTTAGATAAGAACAATGCAGAAACTAGAAAGAATATAATAATCTACGCATGAAAACGGAACATTTTTCTACGTTGGGCGCCATTTTTTTTTTAACCAAAATAATGTCATAGAGTAAATAGGAACATCCATGAGTAAGTTGCTTAACATTGTTGCAGAAAAAGAAGAGGAAAATAAAGCTAAGAAAAGAAAACATGTGATGCATCACGTTGGGCGCCATTTTTCGTTAATAAAAACGTGGTGTTGGAATCAAAAGGAAAGAAAATTAGATATTTTGTTAAGAAGAGTGCAAAATGTAAAATAAAATATTCACCTTTCAATTTAAAAAATGAAACACATAAAGAAATACCTACAACAAAACCATAGCCCATGGGAAAGTGAGTATAATATTACTGTTTGTCCGTTCTGGAGGAAATCAATTTATTGAACAATAAATTTGCCATAAATCAAATACCATCAGAATATACTATATATTTATTAAAGAAAAAATTGAATTTATCAGGTTTGTTGTCCTCTGTTTCTAAGTTAACACCCTTTCCAAAGGTACATCCTTGAGTAAAACCAAGAATTGTTGTAACTTAAAAAATATAGATGGAAAAGTCCTTCGCTCCAACGAACTGTATCTCAAAACTCCTAGAATAGTATAACGATACCTAACAGTATCCCTGCCTCTATCTATACCAGAAAAACCAGCTTGAAGCACAAAATATGAAAAAAAAAAAAATGAATAAAAGATGAGAATCGAGAGGTGGATAAAGAGGATTTGCCCAGGATAAAGCTTGCACTGGAAGAGGATCCGCAAGATGTTGTTTAGAACCGTTGAGTGTATATTTTTTTTTTATCTATTTTAACTATGTAAGAAGTAAGGTCCTATCTTACCACGATATTCCCGCGCCAATACCAAAGGGGTTCTTCTTCCTAGAAAAGGGTACATCCAGGTTCATTTTTTATTTTAATCGAATTCTATCTCGTTATGTGAAAAAATGGATGTGTGCATGTGTATGTGTTGTATATATTTGAGAACTCTGTAAAGTGAATGCACTCGATTTTTATCGACACTTTAGTTAAGGCAGAATAATACTCGAAAGGCTTTATCTAGGTCATGGAAGAGTAGGTAGTTGGTTTAATGTGGATAGTTCTTGAGGTTTCACAAATGGGAAATGGCTGGCTTTTTTTAATGGTAGCTGGACCAATAGAAACATATTTTTTTGTGTACCTTAAGGTCTTATTTTATTATTATTATTATTTATATTTTTTTGAAGATTAGGCCCAAATATCTTCACGAAAAATGATCAAATTTGGTTTCACGTTGGGCGCCAGTTTCGCTTTTCATATGTGGTGGGGAAAAAATGGAAGGAATGAGTTATTGAACAGGAAAAATACCTAAAACAAGCATTAGATAATCACATTGTCTACTAAGTTATATAATAATAATCATTAATTGCTCAACTGACGCTCTTTAGTTCAATTATAATTCACACCCAGTGACAACACTAAGTAAATAAGTCCCCAAGTCCTTCATCACTTAAGCGCATTTCGGTTGGCCTCGTGCGTTTTCATATTCGTCTCAAAGGGCCAACATAACAAGACCAATTCAGTCCATCTCTCACTCTCAATTGAAACTTTATCCTTACACGAAGGACGAAGATACTCGTGTATAAATCGTAAAGAACGATTTATCGTTTTATCCGCATAGCCATCCAGGGAGAGCTCTGCAAGCATATCAAACCATACCAAAATTCTGCAACTTTCTTGGGCAACATCTTGACACAAAGATGTGTGAATTCTTTTTGTGAGTGTGTGTGTTTGTAACATACAAATTGGATTTCATTTGATTAGATTTGGAGTACGAAATCTTACACAAAATAGAATTACCAAGAAAACAGTTGAACTTTTTCTTCATCTTTTTTCGTTTTATATACACAATCCAAATCCAATAGAAGACGTTTGTAATAAAATTGCCTTCATCACATCATTCATTCGCCATATAGAAAAGTCTGAATGTTGGATAAGGACGAAGAGTTTGCAGACAGGAAAAAATCTTTTATACTTTTCTACCACTCTTCACTTTTCTTCAGTGCCTGCCAACATAACTCATAACTCAACTTTATACTGACTTGGAAAATGTCTTTGCCTTTTTGCATCGTCTTGTTATACAATGTTGTAGTAGATTCTTTACGTTAAATTTACTTTATATACATTTTTTTGTGAATTTCAAATCTCTTTGAGTGAAGTTATGTTCGTGGCATGACCTACATTTTTATATCTATCTACATTTTTTTTTGTTTGTGAGGTTTTGAGAGAAATAAGGATAATAAGGATTCTTAAGATTTGCAGCTGATGTATATCTATCGAAAGAAAGTGAGTAACCCTATCTATTCGCAATAGATATTGCAAATTCTTTGAGTAAACTTGGTTTTTTTTATTGAAAGCTAGAGCAGCTAAAAGTTATTTGAAAGTTAAAATGTATTTGGTTACATTTTATTTGTCCTGTTTTCAAAGAAAGCTTTAGGGGACACATCTGCTTTGATTATATTATGTTTGTAAGAAAGAATAAATGAGATAAAAATATATTTTGCTGAGACGGAATTATTGGAAAATAATATTTGATTCAAAATAGAAATGAAAATGATACGAAAAGATTCTGTTTTTGGTTTGAAAATACAATTTCAAATCTGCAATGATTTTTTCTGGGAAACGTATCAAATGTTGATCATGAACGAATAGCTGGTAGATTAATAAATGAATATTAAATGCATTTTATTAAGTGTGAAAAGTATTTCGACAATTTCGAAAAACACTACGTTGGGCGCCAATTTTGTCAATCAAAGTAAAGAGAGTACGTAACCAAAAGATAAGTTGAGTATTAAGATACAACAAAGAAAGTAGAAAGAATACTGTAATCAATGCTAGAAATTAGAAAATTTTCTACGTTGGGCGCCATTTTTCTTGACCGAAATAAAAAAAAAATTTGGCTAGCAGATATAAGCTCACAGTGAACAGGACTATTCATTAAGGTTGAAAATTTACAAATTTTTTTTTTTAGTTTTTTGAAAAAAAAATTCAAGCAATTTTTTTTCTTTCTTTTTCATACATTCCAAAACTTATATCTTTTGACTGAAGTCTCGAAACAAGATTTGGTTTATAGTGAACAGACCTATTCGTTTGTGTCCCGAACATGTCCCAAACGTGTCCCGAACGTGTCCCGAATGTGTCCCCAACGTTTCCCGAACGTGTCCCGAATATGTCAAGAACGTGTCCCGAACGTGTCCCCAAAGTGTCCCAAATGTGTCGCGAATGTGTCCCCAACGTGTCCCAAAAGTGTCCCGAACGTGTACCGAATGTGGCCTGAACGTGTCCCGAACGTGACTGAAGCGTATGCATTATAATAATTGGATAAAAATCTGATGTAAATTTTTGGAAGAATTCGGTTCATTGTGTATCGGTAGAGTTTGAAGAAAATCGACTTGATCAACTGAAATAGTTTAAATCCGTTCAAATCAACTTTAAACTTTGGTCCCTAACTGCCAAAAATTTTACAAAACCAATTAAACCTTTCTTCCTCTTTAACTTTACCTTAAAAGACTAACTGCCCAAAGCTAATAATTAATTTGTCAAATGTTCACTATAGAAACTTTTCCTACGTGACCTAGTTTCAAAAATGTTCATCCAAAAACTTTCCTCCATAGATTCTTTAAAAAACGAACATCGAAACCAGAGAACCAAAACCAATATACTAGCACTGCATCACAACAATCTACAGAGAACTCTAGCCTTCACCTTTTTTTCGTTCCGGTAAAGATAGCTTACCTTTTTACCTATACAGGGTGTCCCACAGTCACCGCCCCAAACGAAAACCATGGATTCCTGAGGTCATTTTAAGTCGAAAAACTTATGAGGTAATTTTCTCGTTTTCATCCCGTTTTCGAGTTACCACGGTTTTTATGATTTTTGCTCTCTTGTCCTTTAACTGGCCTTATCTTTGCCAAACTAAGTTTGATTTGAAAGATTTTTTTTACAACCAATCAAGAATTTATTACAGTTTAAGTTTGTCTTAAAACTTTTTTTTCTGCGGACAACCGTTTATCCACAATTTTGCATCGAACACAATTTTCTTCGTTTTTTAAGTTGTTTTTTACACTTTCATATCATTTA
Source organism: Episyrphus balteatus (assembly GCF_945859705.1). NCBI lineage: Eukaryota > Metazoa > Arthropoda > Insecta > Diptera > Syrphidae > Episyrphus > Episyrphus balteatus. The sequence continues at coordinate 27,116,166 of NC_079135.1, forward strand.
AGTCAAAAAAACACGTTAATGAGTATTAATTTTTTGTGCTTTTTATTAAAGCCCAGTTTATTTCCATAAAAAAAATAAGTTTTATTTCATAAAAAAGGCTACTGAAAGTAATTAAAAAAAAAATAAACAAACTGAGTGAATTAAAAAAAAATAAATTTTAAGTACAAAATTAATTTAAATGAATTAAAACTTTTTCTGAGCTTTATCTATTTGTTCTTTTCTTAACCACAATAGCTCAGAAAAAGTTTTTAGTTCATTTAAATTAATTTTTATTTAAAAATTATTTTTTTTTTTTTAATTCACTCAGTTTGTTTATTTTTTTTAATTACTTTGAGTAGCCTTTTTTATGAAATAAAACTTATTTTTTTTATGAAAATAAACTTAGCTTTAATAAAAAGCACAAAAAATTAGTACTCATTAACGTGTTTTTTTGACTTAAATGATATGAAAGTGTAAAAAACAACTTAAAAAACGATGAAAATTGTGTTTGATGCAAAATTGTGGAGAAACGGTTGTCCGCAGAAAAAAAAGTTTTGAGACAAATAAAACTGCAATAAATTCTTGATTGGTTGTAAAAAAAATCTTTCAAATCAAACGTAGTTTAGCAAAGATAAGGCCAGTTAAAGGACAAGAGAGCAAAAATCATAAAAACCGTGGTAACTCGAAAACGGGACGAAAACGAGAAAATTACCTCATAAGTTTTTCGACTTAAAATGACCTCAGGAATCCATGGTTTTCGTTTGGGGCGGTGACTGTGGGACACCCTGTATAATACCTATATATTGTAACCTAATTTAACAAAACTTTACTTTACTCAAATTCGAGCATCATCTTGTTTTATTTTTTCGTTTCGTTTTTTTTTTATTTTTCAAATCCCCCATTCCCTCGTCTATTTACCTATTTATATTCCAATCTTTACCAGAAAGCCTTAAGCTTTTAAAATCCCCATTCGACGTGACAAATTCACTCAAACAAAATTTCCAACAATTTCATTTTGGAAAATTGCGTCGTAGTTGTACCTAAGTTGTAGTTGTATAGTCCTCCCCCGAGGACATTCAATGAAGCTACAAAACTTAACAAAAAAAAAAAAAAAAAAAAAAACTTCAACAAAGTTGTTGTTCTTCTACTTCATCTATGCGCTATGGTGCATCTGCTTCCAGTTTTATTTCTCTTCTTCTGCCTTGCCTGCTGTTGCTGCCTCGCGTCGGGCGCCATTCTATTATTATCATAAGAAAACTTTTTTATCCACATAATAAATCAATTCACTTCTTGTCTTTCGATCTCACTTCATCCATCTTTAAGGACTCCCCATTGCCAACATTTTCTATATCTCTCCTTTGCGATGCTATACAAGAGAAGAAGTAGTGCACTTTTTCGCAAGGCTAAACTTTGGCAACCGGAACTCTATGCTTTAAAAACACACACACACACTCCAATATTGAATTGAACGACAATATCACAAGAAGTAGGTAACTGAAGGTAGATTTTAGTACAAAAAAAAAAAGAAAACGAAGAAAAGAAAACTAAATTACGACAAGGACGATGGAATAAACGACACGAAGATAATCGAACGGTAATAAAAATTTGTCTTCTATTTTTCTTGAATGGGCTGTGCTCACATTTCCATCTAACTTAGAGAGAGAGCCGATTCGATACGATAAGATCCTTTAAGCATCAAACAAAATTGCATGGAAGAAAAAAAATTGAAAAAAAGGACGAAAAACTACGACTCTGTAATAGAAAATTTCAGAATCACCTACAACTTTCAATAGGACAAATGGATGCAGGTTGAGGGGAGGACCTTGGGGCCGGGAAATATTCTCTTTTTCTCGTTTGTTGTTGCAAAGTTGCACTGCACAATGCACATTCACGTTTTAGAGAGAAAGAGAGACAATCTTTGTATCAAGGCGAGTTTGAACAAGGACACGAAAGGTAAAGTGTAGAGTAGAGAGCGCACACCGAAATGGGACCGGATGTTGGAATAAAATCGGAAGACAAAGTACCGTCAATAATTTCGGAATCTCATTCAAGATTCAGCATAAAGTTCGGTAGGATAAACGAGTTTAAAGAGGGTGGAAGGCTATTTTCCCATACCTCGATTTTCATCCTGGAGCATAAGAACTCTTTATATGTCCACCCACTTGATGCGCGGCACAAGGACAATACCGGGCAACAGGTAGAGCAGCATCAGAGACATATAAAGTGTAATCGATGGATTTGATTTAGTTCGAAAAAGTTTTCTGTTTTTGTTACATACTTTTTTTTTTTGTATTTTGAGTCCTTATTTCCAGAACTTCTTTAGGTTTTTTTTTTTGTTATTTATGTGTGTTTGAGAAAAAGTTTGAGACAGGACACATTAAAGTATTATGAGGATATGTAATATTGTATTTCTGTTGCAGGACGAAGAATGTATGTTGTTAAGATTAATATTAATGGGGACTGATGCATGTTGATAACAATGACGCTGGGTGAAATCATCATTTATATTGTTGACTAGAGAACATTTTCCAAGGAATAACAGAAGGAGATTATACTACTTGTCGATTTGAAGATGGAAATTGTATATTCAAAAGGATGTAATCCTTATGGAAAGAACTAGACAATGATTATTAGTGTTAAGTTTTTGTACATATTTTAATAAAACATGAATTTACCTGGATGGTTGTTAGCTGAAAATTTAATAGTTTTATTGTGTATATCGATAAGTATTAAGCGTTTTGGTTGTGTCTAGATACTATCATTTTATTTATTTTTCAAAAAGACGCCGTTGTTTGAAATTCAAATCATAAAAAAGTGCAATAATAGGTCAACAAAAATTAAAACCTCCATTAATTGATGTTTTTGTAAACCAATCTAATTTTTGATGTTATTTTTGAATTTTCCATATCAAAAAACCTATAAAATGATACCCAACATGAACATGTTAACAGTAAACTTGATATTCCGATATAGTAATATTAAACGTCAAAATTCGTATGTTTGTGAGAGAATTTAGCCTGCAATACTTTTTGGATTTTTATAAAATTTTGAAAATATACCTAATATAGTAAGAAGATAAACATAGGCTACTTTTTTTCAAAAAACAAATTCATGAACCCAGTGAAGGAATGCGAGAAAAATCATGTTTGATGGTGTTTTTGTTATTAAAACTGATTTTTAATGGTATTTTTGGAATCTCCATTCCAAAAAACCTATGAAATGATACCCCACATGACCATGTTAACAGTAAATTTAATATTCCAACAGTGTACTAAAAATTAAAATTCGTATGTTTGTTGCAGCATGTAGCCTACAATACTCATCTGATTTTGATAAAATTTTGTAGATATTTATATTATGATATGGAGATAAACATAGGCTTTTTTTCAAAAAAACTAAAGCACAAAAACCACCAACGTAAGTTCATTATTAATATATCTATGCAAAAAAATAAAAAAGTTCAAATAAGTTGTTTTTGTTTTATTTTTATTGTTTATCAAATTAAAAGCTTAGTTCCAAAATCAATTCAAATTCCTCTCCTTTTTATTTCAATAGCAGAGGTGCTGGTGCAGCATAAGCGGCTGGTGCAAAAGCTGGAGCAGCAGCATAGGCAGCTGGAGCGAAAGCAGGTGCAGCAGCGTATGCAGCTGGAGCAGCAACCAATGGAGCAGCGGCAGCATAAGCTGGATAGGCAGCAGAGTGAGCAACAGAATGGGCGTTGTAGCTTGATGCGTATGGTGCAACGTATGAAGCGTATGCAGCTGGGGCAGCTACCAAAGGTGATGAATAGGCCAATGGGGCAAGAACTCCTGGTTTAGCGGCAGCAAGGGCAACAATAGCCATGAAGCAGATAGCAATCTAAAAAAGTAATCCTTTGTTAACCTTGAGTCTGATAAATCCTAAAAAATTGAAAACTCACGAATTTGAACATCTTGAGTGGTTTTGGTTGTTTGGTTTATTTCGATTGAAAGAAAACTGAATTGTGATACTCTTAGGGCCAGTTGTACAAACGTGGTTCAGCCTCGGATCAGGAATTTAACAACTTTGGTTCAAGGATGGATTTAGCTACTTCAACCTATATGGACCTAGAACCAGTGCTAAAAATCAATTTTACCACAGTATTTAGAAGATAAAAGTTGCTGAACCACGGATTAAATATTTGTACAACTGGCCCTTACAGCTCTTGACAGTGGTTTTTATACCAAAATGACTTACTTGGTTGGATACTTTACCTATTTATTATTCAAGAAACGTGGGTTATTTGAGTGCGGTTAAAACTGAATGTGAATGAATTTTTCGTTGTTGATTACGTTTAAATTTACAGAGAGAATCATTTTGACAATGAATTTTGATAGTTTATTTAAATAATATGTCAACCACGAAATTGTTGCTATAAGGGTAAAGGTTTTGTTAACATCTTAACTTGGTTCTTTTATAATTTTTTTTTTTTTCAAAAATCTCAGAAAAACTCAATAATTTTATAAATATATTTTTTTTAACTTTCACTTAACAAGTTTTTTTTAGATTTCCCTTTAAACTGTTTGTCAGTCAGCTTGAATTTCTATTAACAATGAAACTAGTCATTCCATTGTCTCTGTTTTAGAAAGAAAATTTGCCAGCTAGACAGAACAACAAGACAAAAAAAAAAAAAAAAAAAGGATTAAAAATCAATGCCTCATCATAACCGTTATATTGCTGATGATGGTTTTGAATTGAAGCAAATTTTACTCTTTTATTTTTTTTTTTCATTGAAATCGAAATTAAACAAAAACATAAAAAAAAAATAAAAATAAAAAGATAAAAAATTCAAAAACAATATCCAAATGAAAACCAAAGTAGAGTACTTAACCGATGATGGAATGAGAACAAAACCGAATGAAGTGAAGGAATTGCAGTAAATACAATAACAACAACAGAAAAAATCCAGGATTCACTATATAATGGATATATCCAGGACTATACCAGACAGACAACACTATATACACCACAAATGCCATATCTCGTATTCATCCGTCCAAGTTTGCACCGCAACCAAATAGCAATCAACGTTCATCATGACGACGACAGTTACCAACAGTAAACAAGAGAGAAAAAAAAAATGAACCAAAAAGCAGAAAATAAAAAAAAAAAAAAGAGTGTGTGTACACATGTACACTCGACTGAAGTTATACTTCTCATTCAGTATACATATTTAAATGAATTTCATTTGATATTTTTAATTTCTATTATTAAATTAATTAATCCGTTTTTTACATTTTTATCAAGTGAACAATAAATTAATTCTTTCATCCTCCTTGCGTCCATGTAGTTTTCAATTTAATCTGTGAACTTTACTCATGTTGTGCGGTTCAGAACGTACGGTATATGCTTAACGAAAGTAAACAAATTGCGCATAAAATATGCTATATGGTAATTTTATGAGGATTGTGTGTGCTTCAGCACTAGTAGTAGCAATATGCAACTTGCAGGGTTGCTACAAAGCTCAAAAGTGAGCTGAGCTCAGCTCGCAGCTCAGCTCAAATTTTTAGCTAGCTCACTTTTGAGCTATGTACCATAGCTCACCTCATTTGAGCTAAGCTGAAAGTGAGCTGAGCTGATGGTTGAGCTGAGCTGTTGGGTGAGCTGAGCTGTCGGTGAGCTGAGCTGAGCTGTTGGGTGAGCTAAGGTAAAGTGAGCTGAGCTGTGATGGGTGAGAGGATACATTGATTTTTATTTGGAAAGTATAATGAAATATGAAGATATTTTAAACTTTTATAAAACACCATAGCTTAAGATGTTTGGTTCTAGTTATTAATGGAATTATTTTAACACATAGATATTTTTATAAATAAGACAGATAATTTTTCGTGATCTTTTCTCTAGGTGTTTTTGATAGTAAATATATTTCTATTTTTTTAGTAAAATATTTCTTTTTTTATCATAAAAAAAAATTCCGGTACAATCCGGTTTTTCGACTTTTTTCAAAATTCCGAGAAAATCCGTTTTGAAAGTTGGGGTAATTTTTTTTTTTCGAAAAATCCCCGAATCTTTAAACGCTCCTGGAAGCTAAACCGCTTTAGATCAATTTTTGGGAGTGATGCCAAATGATAGGTTGTGTCATGGGCCTACGCTTTGCACATTATCAGATTTTTAAAAAATCGCCTTCCATGTTAAACCACCACATCATGCCTTTTTTTCAGAATCGCGCCTATTTTTTTTTACTTTTAAGTTCTCCCGGTTTGAGAACGCGTGGACCTACAAGAATAGGAGTTGTACCCAAATGTAGGTTAGAGTCCCCGCTATCTTTTGGCATCAAAAATTTTATTTTCATTTTCTTCAAAATTCCGCGATATTGGCGTTGGAAGTTGTGGGCGCGAAAAAACTTCTGGGAGCTGAACGCTTTGATCTAGAGACAGTGGAGTGGTGATATATGAAAGCTTATATTCTCAGCTTGCCGATAGTGGTATAATTCGGTTTTTCGATTTTCTTCAAAATTCCGAGAAAATCGCGTTTGAAAGTTGGGGTAAATTTTTTTTTCGAAAAATCCCCGAATCTTTGAACGCTCCTGGAAGCTAAACCGCTTGAGAGCAATTTTTGGGAGTGATGCCAAATGATAGATTGTGTCATGGGCCTACGCTTTGTACATTGTCAGATTTTTAAAAAATCGCCTTCCATGTTAAACCGCGACATCATGCCTATTTTTTCAGAATCGTGCCTATTTTTTTTTTTTACTTTTAAGTTCTCCCGGTTTGAGAGCGCGTGAACCTACAGGGATGGGAATTGTACCCAAATGTAGGTTAAAGTCCCCGCTACCTTTTGGCATCAAAAAATTTTATTTTCATTTTCTTCAAAATTCCGCGATATAGGCGTTGGAACGCTTTGATCTAGAGACAGGGGAGTGGTGCCATATGAAAGCTTATATTCTCAGCTACCCGATAGTGGTATAATCCGGTTTTTCGATTTTTTTTTCAAAATTCCGAGAAAATCGCGTTTGAAAGTTGGGGTAAAATTTTTTTTCGAAAAATCCACGAATCTTTGAACTAAAATGGAAGCTAAACCGCTTGAGAGCAATTTTTGGGAGTGATGCTAAATGATAGCTTGTGTCATGGGCCTACGCTTTGTACATTGTCAGATTTTTAAAAAATCGCCTTCCATGTTAAACCGCGACATCATGCCTATTTTTTCAGAATCGTGCCTATTTTTTTTTTTTACTTTTAAGTTCTCCCGGTTTGAGAGCGCGTGAACCTACAGGGATGGGAATTGTACCCAAATGTAGGTTAAAGTCCCCGCTACCTTTTGGCATCAAAAAATTTTATTTTCATTTTCTTCAAAATTCCGCGATATAGGCGTTGGAACGCTTTGATCTAGAGACAGGAGAGTGGTGCCATATGAAAGCTTATATTCTCAGCTACCCGATAGTGGTATAATCCGGTTTTTCGATTTTTTTCAAAATTCAGAGAAAATCGCGTTTGAAAGTTGGGGTAAAATTTTTTTTCGAAAAATCCCCGAATCTTTGAACGCTCCTGGAAGCTAAACCGCTTGAGAGCAATTTTTAGGAGTGATGCCCAATGATAGCTTGTGTCATGGGCCTACGCTTTGCACATTCTCAGATTTTTAAAAAATCATCTTCCATGTTAAACCGCCACATCATACCTATTTTTTCAGAATCGGGCTTAACTTTTTTTTTACCTTTAAGTTCACCCGGTTTGAGAACGCGTGCACCTACAGGGATGGGAGTTGTACCCAAATGTAGGTTAGAGTCCTCGCTACCTTTTGGCATCAAAAATTTTATTTTCATTTTCTTCAAAATTCCGCGATATAGGCGTTTTAACGCTTTGATCTAGAGACAGGGGAGTGGTGCCATATGAAAGCTTATATTCTCAGCTACCCGATAGTGGTATAATCCGGTTTTTCGATTTTTTTCAAAATTCCGAGAAAATCGCGTTTGAAAGTTGGGGTAAAATTTTTTTTCGAAAAATCCCCGAATCTTTGAACGCTCCTGGAAGCTAAACCGCTTGAGAGCAATTTTTAGGAGTGATGCCCAATGATAGCTTGTGTCATGGGCCTACGCTTTGCACATTCTCAGATTTTTAAAAAATCATCTTCCATGTTAAACCGCCACATCATACCTATTTTTTCAGAATCGGGCTTAACTTTTTTTTTACCTTTAAGTTCACCCGGTTTGAGAACGCGTGGACCTACAGGGATGGGAGTTGTACCCAAATGTAGGTTAGAGTCCCCTCTACCTTTTGGCATCAAAAATTTTATTTTCATTTTCTTCAAAATTCCGCGATATAGGCGTTTTAACGCTTTGATCTAGAGACAGGGGAGTGGTGCCATATGAAAGCTTATATTCTCAGCTACCCGATAGTGGTATAATCCGGTTTTTCGATTTTTTTCAAAATTCCGAGAAAATCGCGTTTGAAAGTTGGGGTAAAATTTTTTTTCGAAAAATCCCCGAATCTTTGAACGCTCCTGGAAGCTAAACCGCTTGAGAGCAATTTTTAGGAGTGATGCCCAATGATAGCTTGTGTCATGGGCCTACGCTTTGCACATTCTCAGATTTTTAAAAAATCATCTTCCATGTTAAACCGCCACATCATACCTATTTTTTCAGAATCGGGCTTAACTTTTTTTTTACCTTTAAGTTCACCCGGTTTGAGAACGCGTGCACCTACAGGGATGGGAGTTGTACCCAAATGTAGGTTAGAGTCCTCGCTACCTTTTGGCATCAAAAAAATTTTTTTCATTTTTTTCAAAATTCCGAGATATAGGCGTTGGAAGTTGGGGCGCTCACTTTCAGCTCAGCTCACTTTCAGCTCAGCTCAAATGAGCTAAGCTATGGTACCTAGCTCAAATTTGAGCTGAGCTGTGAGCTGAGCTGAAATGTGAGCTTTTTGCAACCCTGGCAACTTGCCACATGGAAATTACCACATGCAACTTGCCACACGCAACTTGCCACATGCAACTTGCCACATGCAACTTGCCACATGAAACATGTAACTTGCAACGTGTTGTGTGTTTTATGTTTGCCGTACTGCGGCGTACTGCATTTTTAAATACTAAAGTACTGCCTACTCTAAAGGTGAAACGACAGCCCTGCTACCCAGGGTGATCGCGTCATAATCCCTTTGACATTCTTGTCAAAAAGTAAATTTTCATACCCACCCTCCCATAAGAAGTATAACTTCAATAAAACTGCCGATGAAACAAAAGGATTTAATCTTCGAAATACATTTTGCAGAGAGCATCGTCATATCATCCTACACCCATTCCTACATCGCACCCACAATCAACCACGAGTTTGGAAATTGCAACAAAATAGGCGGTGTGATGGTGGTGTATTTTTAAAATTGACGCCCTGAACCAACCTAGGAAAAAAAAACTTGTTTTTAATTAATAAAGAAACCAAAAATTGATCTATTCAAAATATTTATTTTAAGAAAACAGCTTTGGTATTTAAATCGGCAATTTTTTTCCCACTTCTTCAACTAATGTTGGAACCTGGACAATTTTTATCTTTTGACTAACTAAAATGAACATTTTAACCTCCCTAAATATTATGAAGAAATAAAAAACTGAGTTCGGAAATTAGCTTACTACGAACAAATCGTCCTTTTCCTTGCAGCATCCGGCCCGAGGATATGATTTCCTTGGTTATCTGATTAATACGCTCATGCTTTCAGCGTATCACGTGTTGATGAACATGTCGTTGAATGTGACTGAGTGAGTGCCACAAATCGAGTAACAAAAGTTTTTTTTTCTGAAATGTGACTTGATTTAAATCACACAGACAGCCTTTAAATTCATTAAAATTTTTGAAAAAGTGAGTTGCTATGGGTTTTATAAGAGAACCAGAATAGAACCAGAACAGAACCAGACCAGAACCAGACCAGAACCAGACCAGAACCAGACCAGAACCAGACCAGAACCAGACCAGAACCAGACCAGAACCAGACCAGAACCAGACCAGAAACAGACCAGAACCAGACCAGAACCAGAACCAGACCAGAACCAGACCAGAACCAGAACCAGACCAGAACCAGACCAGACCAGAACCAGACCAGAACCAGACCAGAACGAGACCAGAACCAGACCAGAACGATACCAGAACCAGACCAGAACCAGACCAGAACCAGACCAGAACCAGACCAGAACCAGACCAGAACGAGACCAGAACCAGACCAGAACCAGACCAGAACCAGACCAGAACCAGACCAGACCAGAACCAGACCAGAACCAGACCAGAACCAGACCAGAACCAGACCAGAACCAGACCAGAAACAGACCAGAACCAGACCAGAACCAGACCAGAACGAGACCAGAACCAGACCAGAACCAGACCAGAACCAGACCAGAACCAGACCAGAACCAGACCAGAACCAGACCAGAACCAGACCAGAACCAGACCAGAACCAGACCAGAACCAGACCAGAACCAGACCAGAAACAGACCAGAACCAGACCAGAACCAGAACCAGAACCAGACCAGAACCAGACCAGAACCAGACCAGAACCAGACCAGAACCAGACCAGAAACAGACCAGAACCAGACCAGAACCAGACCAGAAACAGACCAGAAACAGACCAGAACCAGACCAGAACCAGAACCAGAACCAGAACCAGACCAGAACCAGACCAGAACCAGAACCAGACCAGAACCAGACCAGAACGAGACCAGAACGAGACCAGAACCAGACCAGAACCAGACCAGAACCAGACCAGAACCAGACCAGAACCAGACCAGAACCAGACCAGAACCAGACTAGAACCAGAACCATTTAATCACTTTCGGGGAGTTAATTGAAATCAAAATAAATTTTTGTTTTTCAGATATCATAAGGAAACTTGTCTAAGGATTAAGCTTTAAATTATGATTCCATTCATTGTAAGTATAACTCCCTTTTTTAATTTATTTACTTTTCAAGAATCCGCCCTTTTAAAATTCTCTCCATTATCCATAATCCAATACAAATCTCTTCAATTCATTCTAATTGCCAGTACAAGTTAATACAACAAAGTTGTATATATCTTCTGTTGTCAACTTAATGAATTGTTTTACCACAAAAACAAAACTCTCAGCAAAGCTCTATACCACACGAATATTTTCTTCTCGAGTTTTATAATTATACAAAATACCCTTACCAGCACACTGAATTAGCGGTAGTCCCCTCGTTAACCAAAAAGTATATCACAGATATTGTGTTTCATTAACATAAAATATCTTATACAAACTTCAGCACCCCCTAAAAAAAACACAACCACAAACAAATTCCAAAGTGTTGTGTGAATTATAATCTAGGACATAGATAAAAAGGACTTAGTTAAACTTTCTAACCAAAAACAAAATATATAAGTTGATTTTTTCAATTGCTTTGCCATCGTATTCTCTTTAGTTAAATTCGGGATATTAAACAATTCCCTTACGGGCCATCAGGTAGAAATTGGAGATTTATTTTTAGAGTTAAGATAAATCCTATAAAATAGGTGTTGTTTTGGGGGAAACACGGTTAGCTAGGATAAGAAACCGAAAATGATAACTTATGAATAAAATTGTCATCCAAGGAAATGGTGTTCGATAGGGTTTCGCAACAAAAAAACAGTGGGTCCCATAATTCTGTCCGTTTGTCGCGGTACCCTAAAAGGATTTCTTCGAACTTTCATGAGCAAGTTTCCTCGACCCATTCATAGATTTTATTTTATTTAACATGAAAAGTTCTTTCCAATCCAATCAATCACAATGACAGAAGATGTTGAGATGGTGGTCTCTCGGTAGAGTGATGACATTTAAAAAGGGTTTCTTTTCAAACTTGATGATAAGTTTCCATTGAATCAACGTTAAAGACCATGACGAAGTTGACAATAATTCTTGTGTTTCTTTTGGTAAAAAAGAAGGATACGGGGGAAAAAAACTCTTGACTTGATTTCTCAAAATATCCGCATTATCATTGCTTCATTGCACATATACGTCACGTCAAGTTAGATGAATTTAGTCGATAGAAATATTTGACAGAATGTGGTTTTGGGTGTTTGGTTTAGCTAATAATATGGAATATGTAGGAAGGTAGGAAGTTATATACAACTTGGTGTTAGTCTTATCATTAATCATTTCCTCGCTTGTTTACTATAAGGATGTTAAAAAGCTTTTGAGAATTTTCTTTAATAGATTTTTGTATAGTTAGAACGATGCTGAAGTGGAAAGTGGAGACCAGTATCAGTAAAACAAATTGTCTTCAAATTCGACAAAAACAAAATTTTGTTGGATGTTGGGGTTTTTGAACAAAACAAAAGTTACATAAAAGAACTTTTTGGTTATGTGTTGTCTGAGTAAACTTAATTGAATTTTTAATTCTAGAAAAAAATATTTTCATTTAAATCATTTTTCATTTAAATCAGTTATTTGAACAGTCAAAATTAGGTTTTAACCATAAAAAAAATTTGTTTTTGCATTTTATTGTTCATTGAAGTCTAAGGCATATAAGAATAAAATCCACGCGCTACTAACCATCCCCCTCCAATTTTTTCAATTTTTGAAGTGAAAACTTCTTCGTAGTGATTTGAAACAAGATGAAACGAAAAAGCGACACGAAAAATCAATTGATCATAACTTTTTTGTAAATTATAATTGTGCAAAATTTCAATTAATTTCATATTCAAAATTCTGAGATAACAGTGAAAAAATGTTCTTTTTTTAAACACGTTATATCTTTTGATCTGGAGCACATAACAAATTTATTTAATGCTGATAATATTACCTTTCATTTGATATATCACACATAATGGTACGTGCTCTATAAGTTATATAATCTTTATTTGAAAAACTTGAAAAATACCTCAATTTGTTGCCGATTACCAGCCAGCAGTAAAAGAAGTACCGTAATCTAAGTTTGAAATTTCGACATGGTTGGCTTTAAAAAACTCTTACTTTTTTTGTAGGCATGGTAGAAATATGATTGAAACGTCATATAAAAGGTGAAATAATAATGATATAAAATTTATTATAGGTTGTCAATTAAAAAATGGATTTAATGGCGTTAGAAGAGAAAAGAGATTGATTGTTTTGCTTTTTTTATGAAAACTAATTGGGTTAAAAAAATTCTAGCTCTTTTTGTAGATGTTGTATAGACATGATCGATATAAAAATTTTGAGCTGGAACAATAAGCTTTCAGAAATGATTTTTAAGGTTTCACTTCAACCACGTGTGAATTGCACACGTGATGTTTTTTTTATTAATTTTCTATAGATAATAGAAAATAGTGTGAGAGCAAACAATATTTATCCTAAAATTTGGAACATTTAATGCGGCAAAGGTCCCGAATTTTTCAAGCTTTAAAATTAAAGACAGTGGCGCAAAAGTTAATAAGATGGATTATGAAGCCAAAATTTTGAATATGGCTAAATGTTTCCAATGGCTAAATGTTGAAAAACCCGACGCGACTGATATTTCTCAAATTTTTTCAGTAACAATATTATTACCGGTGTTTACTGAATTCATTAAAAAAAAAAAAAAAACAAATATTTTACTTAAAACGAGGTTCAAGTTTATTATAAATACGCTCATTCTTAAAATTAACGCACATATTCTTATTTTTGCTGTTGAACCCTTGTATCTCATAGTAAACCGGTTTCAAATTCTAGTGCGTTCTTTGAGAGGTTCCTCAAGCCGAAAAAATGCTAAACAGCAATAGTATTATAAACCAAAAAGAAGATAATTAAAAAAATTTAACTAATCAAGTTCTGAAAACTGGGGAGGAATCGGCTAACGCCAATGTTCAATAGTAATACAGTAATAGTACAATAGTAATACAGTAATAGTACAAAAGTAATTGATTGTCAAAATCGTCGTTTTTTGACTATCAACGATTGACTATCGGGTTTTCCGATTCCACCCCTGATATTAAGATAATTTGTGTACTTTAAGAATATATTATTAACCCTCTGTAGGCACACCTCTTTTTTGTGACGTGATAGGCACACGGGTGCGAATTTGGTTTATACTTTTTCATGTCGCTAGAACTTTTTTCGGTCACAATATTTTATAGAGAATCAAGTATGAAATTGATGTAGAATATTCCGAGGAATTCGAATATTGTATTCACAATTCCGAAAAAAAATATTTTCACCCTTTTTGTGACCACTTTTTTGGAAAATCGTAATTTTTTAATTTTTGTCATGCCAAATTCGCACCCGTGTGCCGACAGAGGGTTAAAAAACGGGTACTTTTAACTTATATCTTCAAAAGACACCTTTCCTTCGCTACCACCCCTTTTTTAATTCTCCCAACCCATATCCGACCATTTGTTGCAATCTAAAGAACGTTTTGACCGCAATTCTTCTAAAGGTACACCTTAAACTACCGACTAAACTGCTGAAGTGATTTTCTTCAAATTAGGTAGTTAAGATGATTCCTTAGAGCGGAAATTGAAATTTTTTTATACCTGTCATATAACTAAAAAAAGAATTTTTTTTCAAAACCGACTATAATAATTTTAAGTTAATGTGGTAGATAAGACACTTTTTTGAAATAAAATAAATATGTTTTGAACAGTTCTTAACGTTAACTGCCTACTATTAACAGCAAGTATTTATCATCATTACAATCTTCCCTGATAATTTTTTTTCTAATTTTAGAGTGTGCTCAGTTCTGAAGAAAAAGTTTAGGTATGTAAATTGTTAGGTTTTTTTTACTGAAACAAAACAGTTTAGGTATGCCAAACAAATCAAATATATGAATTTATTACTAAAAGAGGTGTTAACTCTCATATCGGACCATTAAAAAAGGTGAACCTCTTAATAGCGGCTTATCTATCATTGTTTGAGCTTAATCATTCTTAACTTAGTTCTATAAATAAATTCAAGATTTATCTTTTTTTCAATTAAAATTTTCATAAAAAAACGTTATGGGCTTGGAACACATAAAATCATTAATATTTCATTTCTATAAAACTAAGGACTAACTCAGACCATTGCAAGTTTTTTTTTGTTGTCGTAAAAATGGAACAAAAAAACTTTATGGAAAAAGTTTTCCCATTCTGTCTTCATTTTTTTTTCTAAGGACTAAAATATTTTAACAACTAGCAATGACGGTGTAATTTTTCCAACGCGCCGTAGTTATATCAAAGAAAAAACGAAAACAATATTGAATTGAAAGTTCCTTCGTTATGGGCTTTTTATATTGTCTTACCCCACGATATTGCCACAACCCTTTTTTTTATACCTACTATATTCAAATTTCAATGAAAATACTTTCTAAATGGTTTTAGGGTTGAATGACAAGACACAAGAAACAAAAAAAAAAGAAAAGAAATTTCGTTACAAAGAAACAGGACCCAATTATTTTGAAAAAGCCAAGAAACATCCGGCTGAATGGATTTTCTAAGATTTTAATTAAAAGTCTTGTACATAGTTGAGTGTGTCAGGGAGAAGGGAAGAAAACATGGTTAATTGACAAAATACTTCTTGATTGGCAGGAAAGCCTGATGGGTTCGACCAGAAGATTGATAATATTTAAATTCCGTTAACACACAAGCATCGCACTCGTAGCCAAGTTCTAATTAAGAGTAATATAGTTTCCGCAGCCTGCGGCAATTATTACTATTTTCGGTTCTAATACCTTCTCGAGCGTGCTAATTTCTGTCCACATGACTGAGCAATGTTCATTGGTTTGAAAGCAAATATCATCCATTTTCGGTGTCCAGTTGTATATTGCTGATGGCAACATGCTGCTGCTGCTGCTGCTCGTTCGGGGAAAATATGGTTTTGGCTAGTGTCTGACCAAAAGAGGAAATGGAATTTAGTGTTATTCAATCTGTGTTTGTGTGTGTGTATATATTTGACGAAGACTAAAACCAAAAACCAGACTCACAATCGAATTAAACGAAAATGCAAAAGTCAATTGAGGGAGAGACGAGAATGTGTATAGCCATTTATTTATATTGGTTTGTCGACAACTGAGGCGGTAATAAGTATTGATTTGTACTAAAAGCCCGTCAAATGTTGTTTCGGTCTAATGGTATTGGTTATAGTATGGTGAAGGTGCAGCAGCAGGAGCCGAAAAAAAGGGGCTAAAACAACCCTAACTTGGAAATTGATATGACCAAAGGATTATATCGTTAAAAACACTGGCTGATGAGTTTTTAGGCGAACAGAAATCACTTCGAACAATTTAGCAGGAAATTTTCTTTTTTATATATATTTTTTTTTTTCTTGTCAATATAATAAGTCTTGCGTCACATTCCAAAAGATCTTCTTTCAGGACAAACAAAAGAGGGTTGGTATAAAAAAGCTGTCGTGATTTTGATTGATGACTTAACGCTTTCGGTTTTGTATGACTTTACATTTATATTTTTTTTTAGAAAGTTTTGTGGAAGAAAAGTGACACAAGATATTTCGAAACAAAGCAACGAAATAATGAAGATATCAATTTGAGCTTTTTGTGCAAGGAAAAAAAAAAGGTATTGGTATAACAGCGGAACCTACACTCTTCTTTTGTAAATACATTACGGCGGGTTCTTAAGAAACGTATTAAGTACATAGTAAAGTGAAAAATGAAAATTCTTAAGAGGAAAATAGTTTTTTTTTTTCAATGAAGCTAAAAACATTGCAATGTTTCAATGGGAAACAGGTATTTTAAAACTGTTGAAAAAATTCAACTGCTTTTTTGTCAAAAATTTACGATTTCAATTGATAAACTTTAAGTATTTTTTACCAATAGTTCAAAATTTTTACTTTTAAACTTCATATATTCGTAAAAACAAAAAAAAAAAATAAATAAAATGCTCGACTGGGTCGCACGTACTTGGTCTTCTGTTAAAAGTTGATTGGAAACAAAAATTTTAAAGTACCAAACATAAAAGTTTGTTTAAAGTTATTAAAACATGTAATTAAATGGTCATGACCTTCATTTAATTTTTATGTACAAAAAAAGAATTTTAAGAAAAAAAAACATTTGAAAATATTTTTTTTTGTACAAAATATTTCAAGCATTTAAATAAAACAAATTGGTATCAACAACGAAACATTAATCGACACAAAAAACAAATTTTCAACAACATTCTTCGTCCGTTTTCAAAAAAAAAAAAACTTTTTTTTAAATCCTAAAATTACCTAATTTTTTGAAAAATTTTCCTTTTTTGTTTATATTATAAAAAGTTTTTGCACAATAATTTCGGTGTCACGGAATAGTGTCAAGAAACCGGTTCTATGGTGAGTACCATTAATATAATGATTCAAAAAATATTAATTTTATTTGATAAATTTGACCTTGTAACATGTAATTTTTTAAATCAAAATTGTAAGAGCCGTTTTTAAGAAAAACCATTTTGATCACATGGCAAACAAAAATTACATTCCTTCTTCAAATGAAAAAAATAACTCTTTAAAAGAAATTGAGCTCCAGAAAAAATTATCCACTCTAATTTTTTTTTCATAAGGACGCATTTTTAGAACAAAACATTTCAAAATCTTTAGCCTTTCTTTTAAATTAATTTTTTATACCAATTTAAAAAAAAAAGTTTTAAAATAAACTTGTTATGTCATTTTTTTAGAAATTATTAATAAATCAACACCTAAAAAAAAAATTTCAATAAAATTGAAAAAAAAAGTCAAAAATTCGATTTTTCAAAAAAAATTAAAAAAGCAAAAATTAATATTTTCAAAACTTTATTTTTGGCTTACCTATATACAAATTATGAAGATCGAATCAGTAGTTGAAAAAAATCTTATTTTAAAAAATCTGACAGGCAGGTACCGTTAATAACGATTTTTGAAAAAAAAAACTTTTTCATTAAAAGATAGACCTTGTCTATCAAATCGTTTTGATCAAAATCGTTGGAGCCGTTTGTGAGAAAATTAAACTTTTTCAATTTGAATATGACAGCGACAGATACTGTTATTTTTGGTCCAAAAAACTAATTCCAAAAACACCTTTGCAAAAGTGGATCGGCCCATCCTTTAAAAGCTGTACGTAGCCACTTATACGAATGTTTAACTTGATATACAGTAGCGAGCAAAAAAAATGCAAACAATAAAAACATTTGAATTTTTTTGCTCGTCTAAAAACGCATATTTAGGTAGACTTTGGACCAAATAATGGTTTTGGAGTAAAATATTCCACAAATTGACTCTGTTTAATGATGATAAAACAGTTTCAATATGCCAAATTTGGTAACTAAGTTCTTGTTCAAAAATCATTAAACTTTTTTCGTTTGCATTTTTTTTGCTCGCTACTGTATGTAGTAAGAGTACCTACCTATTTCGCATGGTAAAGGTCTTGGCAACCCTGGTTAAAGCGTAGCAGGTACAACTATAAACTAGTTAAAATGAAGAAGATATTGCATCTCTCTTTGTTTATGAATTTTACTTCACTATGAAAGTTGAGTTGTATGACTTGCCACGTGATGTGTCCTTGAGTTTGTGAGCGAACTAATTAAGGAACTTGTTTCGTCGTTGTTTCAACTTAATTCTTCTCACTTCTATAATTATAAAACGCTTGCAGCGAATACAAATAAACATAATTACATTCTCTTCCAGAAGACTTCAAGTTTATATATTAAATATTTTCCCTCTAATAAGAGAACACGGAAAAACATCAAAACCAGGAGGTGTGGTTTGCTATATTTCAAAGGAGTTATAAGATTCTAGGAACAAAATTATAAAAAAAAATAAAAACTTTCGAGGTTAATTTTCTTGCAGAACAAAATCATAAATGTAAGGTATAAAAAGTATTAAAATACTCAGTATCTTGTTGAAAGATAACTAATTTCTTGAACAAATTAGATTTTCATTTTTAAAATGAGATTTATACAGAAGAAAATAGAAAAAGTTAGTTTAGACTGTTTAGCGTTGTTTACTCTCACAGCTAACAACTTACCGGCAAGATAAACACAAGTAATAAGGACATCGTTTTGGGTCTTTTCCTTTTGTTAAACAGAAAAAATTAGGACAAGTTTGAGAAGATGGAAGAGAGAAAAAAATAAACAAAATTCAGTTTAGATGAAGTGAAAAGTTTTCATTATAACAAAATGAAAAAAAAAAAAAAAAACTTGTATATTGTGCTAACAGAAGAAAAGGAAGGTATTTCTATCTCTTTACATAAAACTTTTTGTTGTGGTTGCTAAATTAAATGTATTCTTCTTCTTTTTTTTTGTGTCAATTGTTGTCCATTTTTTTTTTTGGTGTCAAGGTGGTGCATTCTAATTATAAAGAAAAATAACTTGAGGCTCTTTTTTAACCCAGTTTGAAAAAAAAAACTTGTTAGCTTTGTCCTTGTCCCTAAATAAGACTTTTCATTATTTCATTCACAAAATGTAATAAGTTTAGGAACAACTCCAATTTTTTTTACTGGAAAGAGATTAGGAATGATTGATTAGTTCTTTTAAATATTGATTAGTAATCAAACCTATTCAAATAATGTAATATAATACGCACGACAGAATTTTTCAATATGGTTCACTATGGCGTATACTTGACATTTTTTTAGCACAAACTCCGTCATAAGTCATACACTTCCCTCTTCGATTAATATGCTTAATTTTTTTAGTTTTCAATGTATTTACGAATTAAAAAAACATTCTAGGGTTGTCACTGCATATCCCTGCAGGGTTGAGACTGGAGGGTTACCATGTACATTAGGGTGTGTCACTTTTGTATGGCCGAAAAAAAGTACCTACTCTAATTTTGCAATGTGGTCAAAAGTTTTAACAGGGTCTAAGGTTTAATAATATGTAAAAAAAAAAATTATAATATCGTTCGTCTTTGGCTCGCTCAAATCGGTTGAAGTTGTTAAGAAAAAAACGATTTTATATGAAAAAATGATTTTTTTTTTTCGCTTATTATTTCGCAGCTTCTTTACTAAGGTTCAATTCCAAAAAAATATAAGCTTAAAAGTTTTTTCTTGGAATTGCCTTTCACGTGAAAGCCTAAAAGTATTTAATATATTTGTTTTTGTATCCAAACGGCGCAAACATAGGTATATTTCAAAAACCTCTAAAAATCCAAATTTCTTTGATTTCTTCCTATATTTTCAGCGAGCCAAAGATTTTAATTAATATGGAAATTGTAAAAGCAGGATTTAGTTTTGATAAGCAATACAACTTTTAAAAACTATTACATTTGAAAATTAAATACTTTAGATTTTGACACACCCTAATGTACATGTTACGAATTAATAATAAATTTTACTGACAAAGGATATTTAATCATAAAAGTATTGATATGGGGTTACCAAATTTAAAGGAGATGGCACATTTTTCTATCGAGCTTGGGCCCAGTGTGTTCACTAACGAAATTGGTATCAAATGAAAGGTGACGGTAAGCACATTACGTGGGTAAAATATTTTCAAATTCGTTAGTGGGGTTTTGGAGATATTTGAGTTTGAAGTTTCGGATTTCACAATCAAGATTTCAGCTAATTTTTCGAACAATTAATCGTAGAATGCGTAATAATGGGTGTACAGAAATAATATTGGTATCAAATGAAAGGTATTTCTCTTGTCTATAAATCTGTATCAAAAGTTTTTTTCTTTATTAAAAAAAATAATACATATTAGGTATTTACTTCTCAAAAGGTGATTTTTTTAAGCGAGGCATTTGGCACATCGAAATATCAAAATATTCAGTGGTGACATCCACTTTTTTTGCAATTTTTCGATAGCTTAATGTGTTACCTTTAATTCTATATATAAAATAGTTCTTTAAAACATACAAAAACCTTATAATAAGCAAAATACACAAAAACGCGCTGAAATATGCCTATTAAATAATAAGAATAGAAACTATAGTTCAGTCAATGGGGAAAAATCTGGAAAAAGCTCTGACGTCAGCTAAGTTTGAATGCAGTATTGAAGAGGGGTTTATCCCAAGTACAAATCTCAGATTGCGTATTGTTTGGTCTTGTGGGCCGACCGCCATTTTGAAAAACGCATATGTCTCAATATCTCGAGAACGACTGGTCGGACAGAAAACTAGAAAGGACTTTTTAGATTGGAAATTAGTTAATCTTTCTTTTTCTAGTACATCATTTTTCTCTAGGAGTTATTATTTCAGAGTTACACTACCGAAAATTGTGTGTTTTTTGATATTTTAAATATTTTAAACAACCCTTAGAGTTAAGTGCGGAATTACTGAGAATGAGATACTTTGCGGTTCTGTTACTCTGAAAGTATAACTCCTATATAAAAATGATGTACTAGAAAAAGAAAGATTAACTAATTTCCAATATAAAAAGTCCTTTCTACACATTCTACGATTAATTGTTCAAAAAAATAGCTGAAATCTTGATTTTGAAATCCGAAACTTCAAACTCAAATATCTCCAAAATCCCACTACCGAATTTGAAAATATTTTACCCACGTAATGTGCTTACCGTCACCTTTCATTTGATACCCATTTCGTTAGTGAACACACTGGTCCCAAAAATGTGCCATCTCCTTTAAACAAACAAGTAAAATGTTCAGGGAGACCGTTTAGCTATAAACAGCCGGATGTGTGCAATGCTAAGGTTGTTTAAATAAATAAGCACGTACTCCCTCTTATGGTAAAATTTGCTGAATATGTTAAACTTTTTATTTAAAAAATTATAAGACAATAATTTTAATTTATTTTATAATAAATGTAAAAATAAATATAAGAATTGTTGTTAAGAAAGCAAAAGTATCTATAAAATAAAGCATTTCATAAAAATTTTCATAATACAAAAATTTTAGAAATTTTAAAAATTGTTGAAGCCGTTAAAAAACATATTTGAATTTCAAGAAAAGTTTCAAACATTTTTCAAAACAAAATTTACATGCCATTCAAATGAAACAAATTATGCGATTGTAGAACATAATTTCAAAACCCAAATTTATGGAAAAAATGGAAATTTGTTTGAAGATTTAAAATTGTCACCTTTTTAAACAAAATCGTTTTTACAATTTTTGAAAAAGTAATTTTGTTTTCCATTTTATTTACACGGTAGGTACTCAAAATTTTGATTTCCGATTCATCAAAATTTGGCTCTGAAAATTTTTAACTTGACGATTTAAATCTCCTTTGAAATTAAAACATTTTACAATAAAAGTTCTTAAAAATATTTTTGTTGAAAGGGTCTTTTTTAAAGGGTATAAGAGACTGGTATCATTACAGCTAACATAAATTTTGTTCATTTTTTAAACTTGGTGAAAACGTTTCTTTTTTTATAAGAACTAAGAATCCAAGGTTATCCGAAATTATATTGAGTTAAATGGTGTTTTTTTAAGAAAGGGTGAAATTCAGAATAAGTACCACAAAATACTATTAAAACAAAATTACTTGAAAGTGTGTTTTTTTTTGGAAATAAGGAAAATCCACGATAAATCCGATAAAATCAATGGTATAAAAGGTACACCCTTGCGAAGCTTATTATAAATGTCTTCCTTGCCTTGGAAATTTCCTGTGAAAGGATGCTTTTTTAAGGTATAGAGAAAATGTGGGTATATTAGAAAAACTAAGTTATTATAGAAGAATCTTATTGAAATCAAGCAATTATGTTACTTTTGATATTAGAAACAAGAATCTAAAGTGTCTATAATAATAT